>NC_090450.1:933434403-934059403 GCF_031143425.1 Pleurodeles waltl | reverse complement strand
GTCCCTGTGTAGTAGCAACCCACACCACTCAGCCGGGTGTAAGTAGTATGCTTTCTTCTTAGTTCAAGATTTGCATTGTTGACAGAGTGGAAGGAGGGAAGCACTAATGTATCTAAATTCTTGTTTTCAAACAATCACTTTAAAAACAATACTTCCCAAGGTACTGATACAATCTGATGTAGAAGGTAAAACACTTTTTCATGTTAATGAAATGCACATTTTGAATTTTTAAGAACTGTTGTCATATTTTTACACGTTTGTTGAAGAGGTCTTTAAAATGAAAGTGTTCCTAAAGTTAAATTGTGCAGGACAGCTTAGTTTCCGCCTTTCTTTACCTTCAGTTAACCTGTAAAGAAATTATTTTATTTAAAATATTTTTCTATGTTAGTGCTGAGTCGAAAAAACAGCAGCTCAGTGCTACTGCTGGCTGACCAAGGGGCCGCATGCAAAGGTCAGGATGGTTTCATGCAACCCCCGGGCTGTACTTTGAGTATCAATGCCCTATATGATATTTTGTTGGGGGCTTGGGATAAACCCAAGACAGGGGCCCCTGTTGACCAGGCTATATCTCACAGGCATCGACCTGCCCCCAGTGATCCCCGTGACTAATCAGACATCCTACTCCTCACAGTATAGTGGTACAGGCCGTTCTGGCTGCCCATGATATGGACTCCCTTCCATGTGTCCCTTCTGAGAGAGAGTCTAGATACCTGTGGCAGGCATTTATTTTTTTTCCTTCACGAGTTCTGCTCGGCGTTCTGTGACTACAACTTGTATTCTAGGATGGTTTTCTCATTCCATATGGGACTATTTGGCAAATACCTTCCCTTCGCTCCCTGAAGAGATCAGGAGCACTCTTACTACTATGATTGAGAATGGCCAACAAGCAGATAAACTTATCATTCACTGTGGCATTGACTCAGTTGACTCTGTGGGTCGGGCTATGGCGTCCTCAGTAGCGCTCCGTCGCTGTGTCTAGTTACATACCTCAGGATGTTTAGAGCCAGTTCAGGCAACGTTGCTTGATATGCCTTTTGTTGGTGTCCATTTATTTGGCTCAGAGGCTGATTCAGCTTTGCAGTGTTTTCACGACAGTAGAGGTGGAGCAGTGATTTACCAGGTTCCGCTCCACCTGTCGTTCTAGTTCATACTCCTATATTGACATGTGTGGCAGTGTTTTCTGCACTTTTCTGTTCTATGTCCCTTTCACCTGATTGTGGCACTCAGTTGTTTCTGCTTTTGACAGGTATTATTTTTCCCTTGCCTCGTCAAGGGTATAGTTTTGGTGCCCTAAGGAGCAGGTATTATGCCTGATATTTCAAGTGGTATGTGTATACTTGTTTCTTACTGCTTGTCAATAGAAGTAGTAGTTGTACTTTTTGAAGTTAAAAATTCAGCTTCTTAGCTGTTTATCTCTTTCTGATTCTTATAAGAATTCATTTGTATTATTTACTCTGAAGAAGAGCGGGTGCTCGAGTGAATATCTTAATTGTATATACTTACTCTAAATGGCGTATTGTCTTGTATGCCGGTGAATAAACACAATCGCCTATTACATCCTCATTTGGAGTTACACAGTGACTTCTTCTGTAGAAGGTGGGGTCTTCTGTTTATAAGATCTACTATCCCTTATGGAACCTAGTATTTTTGTCTGCTCACTTCGAGTGTCATACAAGTATCACCTCTTATTGTTTCAGGTTGTTTTTCAGAAGTTCTTTTTCTTCTTTTTATTGGTAGCAAACACCTTTAGGGTTCCTTATACACATTATAAAGCACTAACAGTGTTTGTTTCTTATGTCCATATTGATTGATGTTCCACACTTGTTGTGTGTACATATCATATTGTTAAGGGATAGTAGTATAATTTCTTCTACTTTATTGGTTCTGGTACATTAGGAACCAAAGACTATCGTCTTATAAACTGTAAGACTTTCTAGGTCGATCTTGCAGGTTTTATGTCTCACAGCAAGCATAGTTGTTGGACATTCTAGCGTATCTGGTGTGTCACGTTCTTTGAACATGCTTCTTTCTTTTTCCTGGCATGTGTCAGGCTATCATGAGTTTTCACTGGGACTAGTCTTCCTGTAGATTTAGTTACTTTTGTTTGAGGAACATTTAATATTCACTACTCTTCTAGTGTTTTTCTGTGCTTTGTTTGCATTCAAAACTTCCTTTATTGGAAGGGTTTTGCCCTTTTCAATGTATTTTTTCTTCTATGTGAGAAAGGGCTTTACCCTTTTCGGAGTACTTTTTCTTCTCTATAAGGTTATTTATATGTTACTGCTCATTAGGCAAAACTGTTTTCTTGCAACCTGCCTCTACTTGTCAGTTCTGCTACAATTTGACACTGTTGTCAACCTCAATGTAGGCTCTCTTATTGTCTCAGACTATTTCTGTGTTTCTTGTAAACTTCTTCTTTTTGTTGTATGTTAGGTTCACGACGTAATACTTGTTGGTGCAGAATGTGCAAAATCTGAATGATTCTTTTTATTGTAAATCTTATGGTTTTCTGTTTTACTTGTGTCATTGACAACAGCCCTGTTCATGTGGTGGTGAGCCATGTTCACTTAACTCTTACATGGTTACCTTGGTTTCAGCTTCTACTTTGGTTTCCCAAAATAACAAATTAATAATATATGAATATAAAGAATAATGCATATACCTCCGTTTTTTAAATACGTATGTAAGATCTAGAAGATGTCTTATCTTCTCCAGCTTCTTTCCTAAGGGAAAAAGTACATATATATATATATATATATATATCTCACATGGTAGTTATTCTTCTCTTAAACTGTTGTTAAAGGGAGTATTGTATTTTTTTCTGCAAGAGATAACAGTTGTATATTTTACTATGTAGGTGTGCTTTGAATATTACCTTATATGCTAAGAGGTATTGTTCAATAGCCAGCTATGCTGCTCTGTTTTAATCAGGAATAGAATGTGTAGTTTAGTTTCACGCCATGGGTACTGGTTATTATTCATGGTTTTCTATCTTCTTTTTCTATCCTTGCTGTGGCATTCCATGGTATCGATATTGCCCGCCTGTATAGGTTTGCTTCCCACTGGAAGAACAAGTATTTTCATATTTATTTGGTTGCTTCGCCATATTTACATGGAATTTCTTATTGTATGCTTCTTCTGGAATTCTGTGTCTCTTTATACAGGTTTTCTCTCCACAGTGTTATGTTGTGTAATATGTTAGGGTTCACATATATTATTATTATAAATGCCGATCCTGTTGAAGAGTTCTAGACTGGTTTTGTTCTATGGTCACATTTCTTAATAGTATCATTCATTGTGACACTATCCCTCTGTTCTTACAGTTTTTATTCCTTTTTCTTACTGTGATCCTGCATAGTTCTTTTTGTAAGGGGTATATGATTTCTCTTGCACATTTTTATAAATCACGGTCTCTTTTTCTTTTGCTAGACCACAACTTTCTTTGGACCAGTAACAATCTCTCCCCCCTTCCCCCCCCCCCCCAGTTGAGATTCACAACAGCCATGGGGTGGCTAAGAGTGTTGTTATGAGCATCAGTCACTTGGTACTGGTGACCAAGTAGGTGTTGTTCAGGGTGGACCAGTTTCTCTATTACCATGGTAACACTGGCACCTGTGTCCCTGTAGGCCTGAACCTCAACACCATTTATTAGGGGAAGTTGCGTGTACTTATCCATATTAAGGGGACAAGCAACCAAGGTGGCCAAATCAATGGCCCCCTCAGACTAACACAGCCTCTGTGGTCTCCCTAACAAGACCAACCCCAACTAAATTACCAAAAGTGTGCCCAGCTACTCCCTTGGATTGGCTATTAGTAGGTTTGCTCCCACCACCACTGCTATTACTAGGGGCACTAGGTGTAGCAGCAGGGGTTGTAGTGGTAGGAGGCTTGGTGCTTTTCTTTGGGCAACTGGGATCAGTTGTCCAATGGCCTTTTATTTTACATAAATAGCACCATGGTTTATTTTCTTTATTTTGATTTGAAGAGGATTTGGGCCCACCACCCCCACCAGAGTGTTTTTGTGGGCTTGATGAAGACTCATTTTTAGATTTGTCCCCACCCTTGTCAGAAGACTTACCATCCTCCTTCTTGCCATCCTTGTCACCCCCTGTATGAACTTTTCTGTTCACCCTTGTTCTGACCCATTTGTCTGCCTTCTTTCCCAATTCTTGGGGAGAGGTCAGATCAGAGTCTACCAGGTACTGGTGTAACAAATCAGACACACAATTATTAAGAATATGCTCTCTCAGTATTAAGTTATACAGGCTTTCATGGTCAGAAACTTTACTGCCATGTAACCACCCCTCCAAGGCCTTCACTGAATGGTCAACAAAGTCTACCCAGTCTTGTGAAGACTCCTTTTTGGTTTCTCTGAACTTGATCCTCTACTGTTCAGTGGTTAAGCCATAACCATCAAGGAGTGCATTCTTAAGAACTGCAAAATCATTGGCATCACTTTCCTTAACAGTAAGGAGCCTATCCCTACCCTTTCCACTGAAAGATAGCCATAGGATAGCAGCCCACTGCCTTTGAGGGACCCCCTGTACATTACAGGCCCTCTCAAGTGCAGCAAACCACTTGTTAATGTCATCCCCCTCCTTGTAAGGGGGAACTATCTTGTGCAGATTCCTAGAATCATGCTCTTTTACAGGATTACTATCTGTAATACTGCTGCTGCCACCATGGGGTTCAATCCCTTTAACTTTTTAAAGAACAGAAAAAAAACTTTTAAAACTTTTAAGAACTTTTTGAAAGTTTTAGAGGTACTTTTCAGCACTTAGCAAAAGAGTAAGAGAAGAAAAGCAAAACTTTTTGGTTAGGTGTACATACACTGAACTTGTTTTGTATATTTTTCTCTTATGAAAAGTACAAAATGACAAAGTGGTAAGTAGTTGCAAGTACTTATCCCACAGCTGCACAACGAATGTAGGAGGCTGGTCTGGCTTGTAGTGGGTACCAAGAGGTACTTACACCTTGCACCAGGTCCAGGTATCCCTTATTAGTGTAGAGGGGTGTCTAGCAGCTTAGGCTGATAGAAAAGGTAGCTTAGCAGAGCAGCTTAGGCTGAACTAGGAGACGAGTGAAGCTCCTACAGTACCATTAGTGTCATATGCACAATATCATAAGAAAACACAATACAGAGATATACTAAAAATAAAGGTATTTTATTTTTATGACAATATGCCAAAGTATCTCAGTGAGTACCCTCAGTATGAGGATAGCAAATATACACAAGATATATGTACACAATACCAAAATATGCAGTAATAGCAATAGAAAACAGTGCAAACAATGTACAGTCACAATAGAATGCAATGGGGGCACATAAGGATAGGGGCAACACAAACCATATACTCTAGAAGTGGAATGCAAACCACGAATGGACCCCAAACCTATGTGACCTTGTAGAGGGTCGCTGGGACTGTAAGAAAACAGTGAGGGTTAGAAAAATAGCCCACCCCAAGACCCTGAAAAGTGGGTGGAAAGTGCACCTAAGTTCCCCAAAGAGCACAGAAGTAGTGATAGGGGAATTCTGCAAGGAAGACCAACACCAGCAATGCAACAACGATGGATTTCCTGACGAGAGTACCTGTGGAACAAGGGGACCAAGTCCAAAAGTCACGATCAAGTCGGGAGTGGGCAGGTGCCCAGGAAATGCCAGCTGTGGGTGCAAAGAAGCTGCCACCGGATGGTAGACGCTGTGGATTCTGCAAGAACGACAGGGGCTAGGAACTTACCCTTTGGAGGATGGATGTCCCACGTCGTGAAGAGTCGTGCAGAGGTGTTTCCATGCAGAAAGACCTCAAACAAGCCTTGCTAGCTGCAAGGATTGCGGTTAGGGTTTTTGGATGCTGCTGTGGCCCAGGAGGGACCAGGATGTCGCCAATTGCGTGAGGAGACGGAGGTGGCGTCCAGCAAGACAAGGAGCCCACTCAGAAGCAAGCAGCACCCGCAGAAGTGCCGGAACAGGCACTACGAAGTGGAGTGAACCGGAGCTCACCCGAAGTCACAAAGGAAGGTCTCACGACGCCGGTGGACAACTCAGGAGGTCGTGCACTGCAGGTTAGAGTGCCGGGGACCCAGGCTTGGCTGTGCACAAAGGAAACCCTGGAAGAGTGCACAGGAGCCGGAGTAGCTGCAAAACATGCGGTTCCCAGCAATGCAGTCTAGCGTGGGGAGGCAAGGACTTACCTCTGCCAAACTTGGACTGAAGAGTCACTGGACTGTGGGAGTCACTTGGACAGAGTTGCTGAGTTCAAGGGACCTCGCTCGTCGTGCTGAGAGGAGACCCAGAGGACCGGTGATGCAGTTCTTTGGTGCCTGCGGTTGCAGGGGGAAGATTCAGTCGACCCACAGGAGATTTCTTCGGAGCTTCTAGTGAAGAGAGAAGGCAGACTACCCCCACAGCATGCACCACCAGGAAAACAGTCGAGAAGGCAGCAGGATCAGCGTTACAAGGTCGCAGTAGTCGTCTTTGCTACTTTGTTGCAGTTTTGCAGGCTTCCAGCGCGGTCAGCAGTCGATTCCTTAGCAGAAGGTGAAGAGAGAGATGCAGAGGAACTCTGATGAGCTCTTGCATTCGTTATCTAAGGAATTCCCCAAAGCAGAGACCCTAAATAGCCAGAAAAAGAGGTTTGGCTACTTAGGAGAGAGGATGGGCTAGCAACACCTGGAGAAGCCTATCAGAAGGAGTCGCTGACGTCACCTGCTGGCACTGGCCACTCAGAGCAGTCCAGTGTGCCAGCAGCACCTCTGTTTCCAAGATGGCAGAGGTCTGGAGCACACTGGAGGAGCTCTGGGCACCTCCCAGGAGAGGTGCAGGTCAGGGGAGTGGTCACTCCCCTTCCCTTTGTCCAGTTTCGCGCCAGAGCAGGGCTGGGGGTTCCCTGAACCTGTGTAGACTGGCTAATGCAGAAATGGGCACCATCTGTGCCCATGAAAGCATTTCCAGAGGCTGGGGGAGGCTACTCCTCCCCAGCCCTAACACCTTTTTCCAAAGGGAGAGGGTGTGACACCCTCTCTCTGAGGAGGTCCTTTGTTCTGCCTTCCTAGGCCAAGCCTGGCTGGACCCCAGGAGGGCAGAAACCTGTCTGAGGGGTTGGCAGCAGCTGCAGTGAAACCCCGGGAAAGGTAGTTTGGCAGTACCCGGGTCTGTGCTAGAGACCTATGGGGATCATGGAATTATCTCCCCAATGCCAGAATGGCATTGGGGTGACAATTCCATGATCTTAGACATGTTACATGGCCATGTTCGGAGTTACCATTGTGATGCTATACATATGTCGTGACATATGTATAGTGCACGCGTGTAATGGTGTCCCTGCACTCACAAAGTCCGGGGAATTTGCCCTGAATAATGTTGGGGCACCTTGGCTAGTGCCAGGGTGCCCACACACTAAGTAACTTAGCACCCAACCTTTACCAGGTAAAGGTTAGACATATAGGTGACTTATAAGTTACTTAAGTGCAGTGGTAAATGGCTGTGAAATAACGTGGACGTTATTTCACTCAGGCTGCACTGGCAGGCCTGTGTAAGAATTGTCAGATCTCCCTATGGGTGGCACAAGAAATGCTGCAGCCCATAGGGATCTCCTGGAACCCCAATACCCTGGGTACCTCAGTACCATATACTAGGGAATTATAAGGGTGTTCCAGTATGCCAATGTAAATTGGTGAAATTGGTCACTAGCCTGTTAGTGACAATTTGGAAAGAAATGAGAGAGCATAACCACTGAGGTTCTGGATAGCAGAGCCTCAGTGAGACAGTTAGTCATAACCACAGGTAACACATACAGGGCACACTTATGAGCACTGGGGCCCTGGCTGGCAGGGTCCCAGTGACACATACAACTAAAACAACATATATACAGTGAAATATGGGGGTCACATGCCAGGCAAGATGGTACTTTCCTACAGTGAGGCAGATAAGGGTAATACAGCGTGAAAAAGACCATATCAAGATGGATAGTTCTCTGTAATAAAGGCTAATATGCTTTGGCAGAGAAGCAGCCCCCAGATGGTCTGAGGGCTCATTCAGCTAGAGCCACATGCTACCTCTGCATTGGCATTGGTGCCTGTTCAGGAAACCTGTCAGGCTGTGACATGGGCATCATTCTGCACATTCATGAAGCACTGTTTGCCTGATAGCCATATCCAATAGGAGAGGCAATTTGCTTGTTCGGTTTTTCAGCACATTTTGATTTGATCCATTTTGCAGACTCACCACTTTGGGAGGAACTACTTTCATATTGGTTTACAAGGTTGAAATCTGTAGTTAGAAGTATCCATCTGTAAAACAGTCTACTTAACTTCAGTAATGCTCTTTCTGGTGAATACTTTAACCACAGATTACTCACTGTGCTCCCACCTCCCTGTTCTATGGAACATTCTCCTTTTCTACCTGTAAAAAAGGTCCCAGGCTAGAGATCTGCACAGTCACTGCTGTTCAGTTAGTTGCCTTTGCATCTAATGAAATTGACAGAGTCAGGAAAGAAACAGTTAGTTGTGAGAGGGTAGTGGTTATTTCCAGCTCCCATGTGATTTCCAGGGTGGAGTGATCCCCATCCAAGACCAGAGATTAAATCTCATCAAAGCAGCTCATGAGGGTGTTGCATCCACTCATGCTGGTGTCACGGCCACAGTATCACTCTTACAGAAATGTTTCTGGTGGCCGAGTCTTTACAAACAGACCAAGCAATGTGTTCTTTGCTGTGACATTTGCCAGCAATATAGACAAGCACAATAGGGTGTTTTATAATAAGGAATGGCGCTCACTAATGTCACACCCAAGTATTCTATAGCCTCAGAGAATTCTCACAGTGCTGCTGGAAGGGAAGAAAACACCCTGCTCCCCCAAGATTCCAAAAGGAAAAGCTCAGTCAACACTGTCCATGGCACTCGTGTAAAGAATAAAGTTCTTATCCGTAGTTTCAGAAGTAACACATTCTCTTGTGTTTATTGCATCCTTTCTTAAGTTTCATCGAACTCAGCCCAGCCAACACGTGTTTCGTCATGCGACCAATCTTCACTTTGACTCTATCAAGGCTCCGTTATACATGTAAAAGGATCCTAAAATCCACAGCTTTTAAGGCTCTTCGTATTGTCTGCTCGCAAAGTTTTTCCAAAAATGTAGTGCGCCAACACTCCAAAGTTCGGTGTGGCTCCTGTCTTCTCTATCTCAATAGCAGCGTAAGTGTAACCGTATCTCAAAGCTACAAGCTGGCGTGTTTAATTTGTCCAGTGCGGGTTGGTAATTTAATCGGAGTATTTGTTTCCTGTCTCAGTGTATGTAGATACTGCACCAGGAGAGAGGGAACCCCCAATTTACAAGGGCAGCTGCCTCTGTGAGAGGAAATAATTCTGAATTAGTCCATTTCATCTGTAACCCTGAAAAATCACCAAATCTGGCTATTTCTGTAAGCACCGGGCTCAGGTTAGTGGCAAGGTGTTGAATGAACAGAAGAATGTTGTCTGCATGGAGGGAGACCAGTAAAGGCCCAGTCTTGAACTGTAGGCCTCAGTTCAAGTGTTTCTCTTGTAAATGTCATATGATAGGGTCCATGGCAAAAATGAAGGAGGGGAAGGGCACCCTGCCTGGTTCCCTCTGTAATGTGGGAGGCAGGTGTCAATGTGCTATTGACTCAAAGTGGGGCAGTTGGGGAGGAGTATAATAGCATGATCAGGGAGGTGAAGCCTAGCGGTATGCCATAATTGCGGCAGGTTGCTTCCAGGAAAGGCCATTCTAAAGAATCAAAGGCCTTCTCCATGTCTAGGAGGGTGAGTGTGCGGCTGGGACATTGGGGGCTACTCTATGAAGGGCTGCAAACACCATGCGGATGTTGAAACGTGGATCTGTGAGGCACAAATCCAGATTGAGCAGGCAAAATAATTTGAGACAGTAGCAAGGACAACCAGTTAGCCATAAATTTATCCTGGATTTTGTTGTCAGAATTCAGTAAGGACAGTGGTCAGTACAAACTATATAGGATAGGGTCTTTGCCAGGTTTTAATAACAAAGTAATCACTGCTTCCTGGAGCATAGGCAGGAGCACCCTGTTTTCCAGGGCTTCCTGGTACATGTCGAGCAGGTGGGGGACCAGAAGATGTTTGTATGCCTTTTAAAAGACACTAGTAAAACAGTCCAAGCCTTGCGCCTTGGAGCCATCTCATGAGTTGATAGCCATCACTATCTCCTCTACGTTGAAGAATTTTCTCAGGTACTGCTGTTGCGCCAATCTCAGCCATACCATGGCCACCTCTTCAAGGTATTGTAACTTTGCACGGGAGTAGCCTGTGACACGAGTGGTATAAAGCAATGTGTAATAATGAAGAAATTGAGTCTGCACTTTGAAAGTGCTTGAAGCCATGGACCCATCTGGCCGTTTTAGTTCAGGGAAATATGAAATTGACATGGGCGGTCTCAAAACGCATGCCAATGTCCGACTCGGTCTGTTGCCATCACCGTATATCGGCATGCCTTGGCGTGTCCGCCCAGGAATTTCACCATGCGTTCTGTCAGCTCCCGAAATTCATCTACAAAGATAGCGCAGGTGTGCACGTGTGACTCCATAGCCCATGAAGCGTCCCTGCGGTCCACGTCCGCCAGTGCCGCCTTAACACAGCCAGTATCCCAACAGATGGCTCGCAGGACACCTGAATGCTTAGCTGTGCGAATCCCCCTAATGTAGGCCTTAAAGGCATCCCACAATACAGCTTTGGACGTGACCAGCGTCGCATTTAGGGCAAAGTATTCTGCAATAGCAGAATGGAGGTCTGAGTGAATCACTTTGTCATATAGTGCTAGGGCAGGAAAGCGACAGGGGCCCTCCTTATAGTCTACGCAGGGGATGTATACGTCGAACCAGGGGAGTTATCAGAGAGTACATAGGAGATGGGCAACAGAACCAAGCCAGGGCCATGTCATAGGTTACATGAGCCAGAAGTGTATGCGGCACCAGGTATCATGTGGGGTGGAATAGAATGTGTATTTTTGATGGATACACTTACCTGTGGATTCCTCACCAAAAGAATTCTCCCCTCGCGCCAGCCTTCGACGGAAATTTCTTCTAGCTCTGCACATCGACGATGACGTCACAATCGCCCGACGCCACATGACGTCATCTAGGCAATAAGAAGCCCTCGTCGACGTGCAGACGTCAGTTCCCTTTTTTTCCGTGCCCGAATAACGGTTGTTTCTTTGAGGCTCACAGGGAGCTACTGTTACCAACTGACGGTTACGATGTCGCAGCCTAGAAAATCCGGCTTTAAACCTTATAACCAATGCGGGGGTCGGATGTCAGTTACCGACCCCCACGATAACTGCCTCTGGTGCCTTAGTTCAGATCATGAGGTCGAGGCGTGCGGTTCGTGCCAGCGCATGAACCCTAAGGCGCTCAAAGAAAGAGAGGCGAAGTTATTCTTGGCTCGGTCCAAGAAGAAGAAAGAGAGGTGTCATAGGAGAGAGTCTTCGTCGAGATCCTTGAGGTCTCGCCACCATCATAGTGGCTCTCGGCGCCGTCATGGATCTTGGCGCCGATCGAGCAAGGGACGGTCCAGGTCTAGATCGGCTTCTCCGTTGACTCGGCGCCGTCCGACGTGGGAGATAAGCCCGACCGTCACCCCTCCTCCTCCGACGTCACCCGGGTCTGTCTTTGAGGTCGAGCCTCTCCAGAGGCCTGAAGGTTCTCCTGACCAGGAGTTACCCGGACCCTCTTGGGCAGCTTTGCTGGTGCAGCAACAACAGTACCCGGCTTTCCCGACTCCGGGATCGGATCCTGCAGCGTTTTTGAACGCTATGTTTAACATCTTCGCTTCCATGGCGCCGGGTGGATGTCATGCAGGTCCGTCTGGCCCTTTGGCCTACGATTTGGGTGTTCCGGCGTCTTTCAAGTCAGCGCCGTTCACCCCGTTTATGTCTACTGCGTCTGAAGCGGCGCCGAAGCCTACGACGTCAACCAGGATGGCTGCATCGGTTACGGCGCCGGTGGATTCGCCTCAGATCCCATCGACGTCCAAGATCGCTGTGGAGCCGGAGCCACCGGCTTCGGACGAATCCGAGGCTCGGTGCCGACGACTCCACGCTTGGAGTCCAGACTTAGATCAAGGCGTCTGGCCCTCCGTCTCTTGGAGGAAGAGGAGTACGCGAGGCAACACCTGGAGGAAGGAGAAGTTGTGGAGCCCTCAGGTGACTTCCAGGGTCTAGACTCAGCTAGTGGCCTTGACACTACCCCGGAGTGGGATCTAGCTTCTCCTGGAGAGATCACAGAGGAAGCAGCTACGTTCCATAAGGTTATTCGTAAAGCTGCAGACTTTTTGGATATTACTCTTCCCACCGCGGAGGTTAAGAGAAATTTATTGACTGAGGTCCTCCATCCAACACCTGCTTCTGCTGAGCCTCTTCTTCCATTCAATGAGGCTCTGCTGGACCCTATAAAGGATATTTGGATGAAGCCTGTATCCACCGCTGCAGTCAACAGAGTGGTGGCTCGGCGTTACAGGACGGCGCCTGGGGATCCGGTGTTTCTCTCCAGGCAGCCAACTCCGGAGAGCCTTGTGGTCCAAGCTTCATGTTCCTCCATACCCTCTCCTGGCTCGTTTCCTGGGTTTCCTGCTGATAGAGAGTCGAAAAAGATGGACCATACTGCTAAAAAGACATTTTCATCGTGCAGTATGGCCCTGAAATCTTCCAACGCTACATGTATACTGGGACGTTACATACATGCCCCTATGGAAGAGGCAAATGGCCTTCCTAATGTGTCACAGGAGATGCTGCAACTCTTTTTGGATGCTCAAGCGGCTGCGACGCAAGTGATCCAGTCTGGTTTGGACACTTCGGACTCGGTGGCTAGGGCTATGGGCACGACCATAATCTCTAGAAGGCAGTCTTGGCTTAGATCATCTGGCTTCTCGACGGACGTGCAGGCTACGCTCCTTGATCTTCCATTTGATTGGGAAAAGCTCTTCGGTTCTAAGGCTGACTCTGCCTTAGAACGCTTTAAAGAGAGCAGAGCGACAGCTAGATCCTTGGGACTCCAGTCGTCGGCCTCATCCGCCTTTAGAGGCTTTCGGAGATTTAAAGGATTTGGTTGTGGTTCCTTTCGAGGAAGACTGCAAGGACCACAACAAACTGCTTCTACCCTGCCTTACAGATCCTTCAGGGGCAGGGGCAGAGTCCGTACGAGAGGATCCACCTTGCAGCACTCTGCCTCTTCCTCTTCCTCTGGAGGGGTGCAGCAAGGAAAGCAGCCGTAGTCCTCCACCATTCCCTGTCCATTCGTCTCCAGTAGGGGGGAGACTTACCCTTTTTCTTCCAATGTGGGAGGTCATAACATCAGACTCCTGGGTCATCGACATTGTGAAGAAGGGGTACGCTCTTCCCTTTCGGGAATTTCCTCCCACCCTCCCTCCCCGCCCATCCTTCTGTTCGGAAGACCATCTTCTCCTGTTACAGCAGGATGTATTATCCCTATTACAAAAAGGTGCAATAGAGTTGGTTCCTGAGCAAGAGAGGGGTCAGGGGTGCTATTCAAGATACTTTTTGATTCCCAAAAAGGATGGTCGGCTGAGACCGATTTTGGACTTGAGGATTTTGAATTGGTTCCTCAAACAGGAAAAGTTCAAAATGCTGACCCTCTCACAGGTTCTTTTGGCGTTGAACGAAGGAGACTGGTTGGTGTCGGTCGATTTGCAGGACGCGTACTTTCATATTCCGATCTTCAAATCGCACAGGAAGTATCTCCATTTTGTGGTGGGATCACAACATTATCAGTTTGCGGTCCTCCCGTTTGGTCTTACTTCAGCACCTCGAGTCTTCACGAAGGTGATGGCGGTGGTAGCGGCAGAGCTCAGAAGAAAGGGGATCGCTGTGTTTCCCTATCTGGACGATTGGTTGATCAAATCCAATACTCCAGAGCTCGTGCAGTGCCATCTCCAGTCGACGACTCAATTGTTGTACGACCTGGGGTTTTCAGTCAATGTACCCAAATCTCACTTGGAGCCCTCTCAACGGCTCCTGTTCATAGGGGCAGTTTTGGACACAACATTGAATCGGGCCTTTGCTCCGCCACAGCGGGTTCAGGACATACAGGCTTTGATTCCGATGTTTCGAAATGGAGCGGTAGTTCCAATCCTCAAAGTCCTTCGTCTGCTCAGTCTGTTTGCTTCTTGCATACTGTTGGTCACTCATGCACGCTGGCACATGAGGGCTCTCCAGTGGTGCGTCCGCAAGCAGTGGTTTCAGCACAAAGGGGATCTCGAGGACTCGATAAAGATCTCCAGAGACACTGCAGTGGATCTTCAATGGTGGGCAGCGGTCGACAACCTGTCACAAGGAAGGCCGTACTGCTACCCCCACCAGTGGCCTCAGTGGTAACGGATGCTTCCACTCTAGGGTGGGGAGCTCATCTGGGGGACCTGGAGATCAAAGGCCTTTGGTCTCCAGGGGAACAAAGATTACACATCAATCTGTTAGAATTGCGGGCTGTACGCCTGGCACTCAAGGCCTTCTCCCCTTCCATTCGCGGTCAGTCAGTCCAGGTTCTAACGGACAACACGACAGCGATGTGGTATATAAACAAACAGGGAGGAGTGGGGTCGTATCTTCTCTGCAGAGAAGCTCTTCGTCTTTGGTCCTGGCTTCAGGACCACAAGATCTGCTTGATTGCACATCATTTGGCCGGAGTCCTGAACGTGCGTGCAGACATTCTCAGTCGACGCAGCTCGGTCGACCACGAGTGGCGTCTTCATCCAGATCTAGTTCTGGGTATCTTCCGGATGTGGGGATATCCACAAATAGATCTGTTTGCAACTCAAGAGAATGCGCAGTGTCCGCTATTTTGCAGCCTCCAGTATCCGGTGCAAGGAGCTTTGGGGGGACGCGTTTCAGATGTCCTGGAAGGGTCAGTTGCTTTACGCGTTTCCCCCCATACCCTTGATTCCTCGAGTTCTCAGGAAGATCCGCCAAGACCGAGCTCAAGTCATCTTAATAGCTCCGGATTGGCCGAGAAGGGTGTGGTATTCGGACCTACTCCAACTCTCTCAGTGCCCTCCGTCTCCCTTGCAGGGTGGACCTCCTCTCGCAGTCGCAGGGGCAGATTCTACACCCCCACCTCCAGAGCCTGCATCTTTATGCCTGGAGATTGAACGGGGCAATCTGAGTTCCTTTTCTCTCCATCCAGATGTGGTGGAAGTTATTCTATCGGCCAGGCGACACTCCACCAAGTCAATCTATGAAAATCGTTGGGCTAAGTTTACAAGCTGGTGTGGAGAGAATAGTTTAGATCCTTTAAGAGCTGGTTTATCTGACATTTTGTCATTTGCGCTCTATTTAGCACAGAAAGGTTTTTCAGTTGCCACTGTTAAGGGTTATCTGTCTGCACTATCTGCTTTTCTGTGCCTTCCTGATCAACCGTCCTTCTTTAAATCACCAATTGTTTTAAAGTTTCTAAAGGGACTCACTAATAAGTATCCGCCCACGCCATTCGTTATGCCTCAGTGGGACCTTAACTTAGTTTTAACTTTTCTTATGGGGGCCCCGTTTGAACCCATGCACTCTTGTTCTTTACGGTTCCTAGTATTTAAAACTGTTTTCCTGGTGGCAATAACATCTGCCAGAAGGGTTAGTGAGCTTCAGGCTCCAACTGTAGAATCCCCATTCCTTTCCTTCTTCAAGGACAAAGTGGTGTTGAGGACCAAGGCAGCTTTCCTACCGAAGGTTGTTACACCCTTTCACCTGGGGCAGTCAATTACTCTCTCTTCCTTTTACCCTCCACCTCACCCGTCCAAGGAGGAAGAGAGGCTCCACCGGCTGGATCCGCGAAGAGCACTGAGCTTCTACGTCGCCAGGACGAAAGAGTTCAGACAGGATGAACAGCTCTTCGTTGGATACGTGGGAAATAGGAAAGGTAGAGTGGTCCACAAGAGAACGCTATCCAGGTGGGTCATTCTATGTATTAAGATCTGCTATTCCTTGGCGAAGAGAGATCCACCTGTGGGGCTTCGTGCCCATTCTACCAGGGCCAAAGCGGCTTCATCGGCTTTGGCTAGAGGTGTTCCTGTGGCTGACATCTGCAGGGCAGGGACCTGGGCATCCCTCCATACTTTTGCCAAACATTACTGTTTGGACTCTGACGTCAGGAGGGATGGACATTTTGCTCGCTCGGTGCTGCAAGATTTCTTGGTTTGACCATTTGGGCACCCACCTCCGGAGGTTATACTGCTTGGGGACTCTATTCTTTTTGTGAGGAATCTACAGGTAGGTGTATCCATCAGAAGAATAAGTTACTTACCTTCGGTAACGCTTTTTCTGGTGGATACAGTAACTACCTGTGGATTCCTCACGGTACCACCCACCTCCCCGTTGCCTGACTGGTCCAACTAAGATCTCTTTGGGTGCGCATCCTTGATCTTGTATATATATATGTATATAGCTTTTTCATGCATATAGTTGTATTCATTGTATACACTTTTCCTTTGCAAATTAAGATAGTGAAAAGGACATTTTGGACTGGAATTATACATACATATATATATATATATATATATATATATATATATATATATTATTTCTATCTCGAATTGAGCATTCATAACTGTGATTTATATTGAGTTTTATATTAAATGTTTTATTTTCATCTATTCTGGATGAATGTGTGCTCTGTAGGTTTAACCTGTTCGCCTCTATGGCACGTAAAAAATTGTGATAACTGACGTCTGCACGTCGACAAGGGCTTCTTATTGCCTGGATGACGTCATGTGGCGTCGCGTGGAGTCGGGCGATTGTGACGTCATCGTCGACGTGCAGAGCTAGAAGAAATTTCCGTCGAAGGCTGGCGCGAGGGGAGAATTCTTTTGGTGAGGAATCCACAGGTAGTTACTGTATCCACCAGAAAAAGCGTTACCGAAGGTAAGTAACTTATTCGTCAGTGCTGTAGCTGGAGAAAACCCGCCAGGGGTCCCGTAGTGACTGTGCCTCACATATGTCTCGTAATACTTTCAGTGATTGAGATTTGTTACCAGGATGCAGGGACGTGGTGTCTAATCGTAAGTCGGGAGAGTCGACCGTGAGGGTGTAAATATTGAGTAATGCAATCCTACGGCCAACCAGGATGCCCCTCATGAGGACGTATCTGCTGTGTTCGTCTGCAGTAGTGTGCTGATGGTGGATACACACTCCATGTGAGTATTAACTGTAATTCAAGTAGTATCGATGAGGACCCCCTTATTTAGCAAAAGTGCAGTTGGAAGTAGGTGACAAATGAGACTCCTGTGGGAACGCAAACTGTGTTCAATGCCTGGATGGGTACTGTAAGACCTGTTTCCCTTTGGGTGGATTATTTAAGCCTCTAAAGTTCTAGGACGTGTGTAACATCCAAGGTTGGCCGATGCCTTGCATGTAAATCAGTCTTGTGTATGGGAAGAAATGGTACCTATGTGTCTCAAGTGTGCACGTAATAAAAAATAAAGAAAAAACAAATGAGCAGTAATGGCACAATACGTATACAAATGTTCCCCCACCCACACCTGGTGTGGAAATGCTAGGTGGTACCCAAATGAGAACCAAATCATCATAAACCCCTTACATCATATAACGTGGTATCAACCATGGAGGGGTGGCACCCCTGTCACTGAGATAGGTAGGGGGCAGTGTCTTCTTGTTGATCCAGGAAACCAGACCAGTCCAACGGGCCTGTTAAAAAGAATATGCCCTGGAGCAAGGTCGGTTGAGGTGCACTGGAAGCGGGCCCCACACCTGGGGAGTACAGGTGGCGCAGTCCATAATGATCCAAACCCTTAACTATGCCGTTGGAAGCATTTCTTGACTAGTATTTCCAGTGGTATGTGCCGGGCATGATTCGGCCATGAGCAAGCCAAAGGCATGGCTTCTCTGGAGTATTTCTTGCAAATGTCAATCACCTCATCTGGCTTGTCAAAAATACACATTATACACTGAACGTCTGCTCGAAGTTTGGCAGGGTACATCATACCGTATTGGAGTCCAAGTCCTTGGAGGGTGGCCTTTGCGTCCTGAAATTTCCATCTGGCCTTTTGCACTGCCATGGTAAAATCGGGATATATGTAAATTGTAGATCCCTGGTAGTGCTGGGGGGGCTTTCTCCTGAGCCAGGCTAAACACAGTGTTGGGGTCCCTGTATTTTAGTAGGCAGGCGACAATTGGGCACTAGGGGCTCCAGGCACAGGGCACGACATGAGTGTTCTATGTGTGCATTTTACCACAAATGTGGGGTTGAAGCTAGATCGCTCAAACAGATCCATGAGCTAGCGTTCAACGCAATATTCTTTGTGCCCCGTATTTGTTTAATCAGCCACCTCCAAAATGCGAATGTTGTTGCGTCTGCTCTGTGCATCAAGGTCCTCGTTTTTTATGGCAACAGTACATAGGGAGGACCCCAGCATTTCTAACCTCTTGGTTGTTTTGGCAGTGTGGTCCTCAACCTTTGAACAGTCCTCTGTATTTTCCAGTGACATATCTTGCTGGTCGAGGCATTCCCCCATGCGATCAAAACGGCCAGCTATAGTGTCAAATCTGGCATCAATGTCCTTAAAGCCGGCACGGAGTTCCAGCATTATAGTAGTGGCACTGATGGTGTGATCAAGGTCATCGCCCCGTGAGCCCCCATATCAGACATTGTAGGTGCATTCTGCGTAGGATTTCTTTTTCTGTTTGTCAAATGGGAGCTTTCATTGTTTAGGATCTCCTTTACCCATTATTAACAGGGTAGTGAGCAGTCACAGCGCGAGTAATGGTAGGAGAATCACTGATGATAGGAGCCAACACTCCAGTGCAGCCCCCACAGCACGCCCCCAGGGAGATTTAGAGGATGGTGGGCTGGGGAGGGGTTTGGTGGCCTCCCAAATCACGCACAACACTAGTCACTACAGATCACTGCCACAAAGCAGTTATTCCTCCCTGGACAAGTGGCAAGTCAATTTAATAATCTGCCCAGTGTTGGTAGGGCCACATGTGGCATGGCGCTGGTTTATGTAAACATGCCTCTGGGTCCCAGTGGGATGCAAATGCATCGCCACCGGGCCATCAAAGTGTGGGCCAGCTGCTACTAAGGCATAGGCAGCCGCATGGCATTGCAACTAAGAAGAGCCTTCAGCGGGCAAATGAACTGCATGAGCAGAGTTGGCAGGGCGAGTAGATGATGTACCTGCAGGCTCACAGGCACAGCAACTGTAACTTCACTGCGTTCTGGCCTTAGGGAGCGCACCCTCTTCAGAGGGCACGCGATCAGTAAGCCCTAAAGAGGCCCACTAACTCGATGGGGCAGATGGCTCACCCACACTTCACCGTGTCGCGGTGTCCTGGCCTTGTAGATCAGTACTGTCTCCTCTAGATAACCGTGGAGTTTGGTCTGGGGGGGGGGGGCAAGAGGCAGACAGCAGATGTAAGCTAAGCTACGTGGTGCTGCCAGTCTACGCTTCAGGCCCGCCAGCAACCCCTTTCACTGCGGGGCCTCCGAGATGCTGGATCTGCATGTAGACAGCAAGTGTTTCTGTGGTGTGTCAGGGCCACAGCCTGCACACAAATCCCACCCCCCACCCGAGGCTGTATTCCATTGGTGCGGGTCAGGGTGGAAGCGACATCTGGTCTGGTTTTCCTGGCTCTGCCAAGTTTGTGGACTGACCCATCAGAGCTCTAATGCCGAGCTGCCATCTTGGTCGCCTGCACAGCCACACCCTACATATGGTAAACCTTGATGTCTGGGCCAGGGACACAACTTTGAGTTATTTGAAAAGTATATTGGGAGGCGAAGTAATTTGTCCTCAAAAATAGGAAATCTTAATAGTCTTTGAGTAGGTTCCTCTCCTCGGACCGTTCAGCTTTGGGTTTGACGTCCTTCGATAAGCTGTCATCCAAGTCCAAACCCAAAAAATAAGAAAGTGAAGCAGGACTTGCTGCCTTTAAAGATGCCAAGCTGTAGATTTTCAATGCGCTTCTGGCTCCCTATGATGTGCCTTCAGCCCCTCGGAACTACAAGAGCCTCCAGTCTAGCTACTGCTGGTGGGTTCCTTCCCTGTGCAATCTGTCTCCTGGGGCCCCATAAAGACACAGGTATAGACTCCTGTTCTCTCACCCTGTGATCCATCCTGGTTCCTGTCACCCAATGCCGGTACTGTCTTAGGCGCTAGAGGATGATGTGGTGCCGATATCCATGTCAGGCACCAAACCAACATCAACTCAAGTTTGACCGATGTCACTATAAATTTAGAAAAGCACAACCTGTCATCATGCATGCAGCCTGACTTTAACCCTGCGTCTCTGCCACATTGCAACTACCAGAAGAGCCTCCATTATCCTTTAGGTTCTGACTCTTAACTTATACCACAGCAGGGGGCACCCATTCCAACAGTCAGTCTGCAGTTTGGGCATTTTCAACCACTCCTCCTGATCAGGAATCCCAGAGGACTGATGTCTTTGGCAAACTTATTTTTTTTTAATTATAATTCTGGCACTGCAGCCCATGAATGCTGTTTGTCTGCTGGACAACTATGCATTTGCCCTCTGGAACATTGCATGTGAGATCTTACAATGATACTGGAAAATCTCCGGGCCTCTTTGGCCCAGGCAATAAATTATGGGTAGGATGTAACTAAACATGTTATCTGTGCTGGCCTGGATACTGCATATTGCCTGGACATGGTAGTCAGTATCAATGTTGTCCTTTATAGATGTGTGGATGTTATCCATTGGATTCCCCAGAGATTTACTAGCCTCTTTAATATACATGCCTTTTGGTGGGTTACGCCTCCTCTGGGAGAAGGCAAACTCCACATTGGAACACTTAAGACAGCAGAGCTACAGCTCATTCCTTGAGGATGCTGATTCCAGCTAAACATTGTCAGCAACCCTCCTCACCTCCAAAGTGGTGCAGTCCTCAAGAAAGTAGTTCTCCTGGATCCTGGCACAGCTCTCCTTCTCATCTTGGTTTCAGTGCACAAAAGTCCAGGGCTTTCCCCCAACTGGTCCTCAGGTGGTGTGAGCTGGCCAGCCTCACTGGCCCTTGAGGAGATCTAGTGGTCATGGGGCCAACTGGGAAGAGTCCTTTGTCCTTGGTGGGTGTCAAGGGGTTCCTCCTTCCATCTCTCCTTGGCAGTCCCAGGATCTAGCTGCAAAGTGTAGAAAAATTCACAGGCAAGAAAGTGTCCCCCTTGTGCAAGAGTGTTTTTAAGGGGAGAATCCTAGGCCAATCCTAGGATGCCACATCAACTCCCCACCCCATCCCAACCCTCCTGCACAGCATGCTGGGACAGTCAAAAATTGTGTAATTCAGGAGCTACTGGTCACATCTGCTTCTGGGGTCTCAGCCCCGCCCCTCACTGACATCACTGCCAGCGCACCAAAAGTTCAGAGTCCCTACACCCCTCCTCCTCCTCCTGGGTTGGCTCCAGTTGTCTAGGCTTTCTCCTTTGTTCAGTGGATTTGGGCCGACCCATCCCTGTTACAGTGTGACAGCTGGGTGATTGATGCAGATCATTCTGCCCCACCCCTTTCCTCCTCAGAAGCTGGGAGAAGTACTGTTAATTGCTCCTTTTGTGAGGGGCGACCTTTGTTCCTGCTGCTGGAGAGAAATGTAATCAACTGGGCACTGCAGGGTGACAAAAGGCCTGGACTCTGCTGATCCTGAGCTGAGCTCCAGAAATATGGCAACTCTGGATGACCCATAAAGTCTACAAATATAATTTTGGAAGTTACAGAATTGATCTTCCTGCATAGGTTACTCCCCAATATAAGACATCAGTGGTCTCTGTAGACTGTCGACCCCAGTGAACTCAAGAAGTACAGTCCCATCTCTATCTGGTCTCTTTTCCTGCCAGAGTCCTCGAAAAGGCCATCAACTGCCAATTTACGGAACACCTGGAGTACAGCAATCTTTTGGACTCCTCCCAGTCCAGATTCCGCATCAACCACAGCATGGAAACTGCCCTGACTGCTGCCCCTGATGACATCAGAACTCTTCTTGACCAGAGGGAAACAGAGGCACTGATACTCCTTGACCTTGCAAGTATACAGTATCATATCCCGCCACACCCTTATCAAGAGGCTTAATTAGATTGGAATCCAAGGAGACACCCTCAAATGGATCACCATCTTCCTTATACAGAAAACCCCCCAAAAATTCACCTTTTACCTCAGTACCCAACCTCTACATGACCCCACTGGCTAACATTGTCCGAACCCATGGAATGGACATATCCTGTTCAGACCACACCCAGCACATCCTTCACTATCAGAAGACCCTTCCACCACAAGGGCCTACTTTCACAGGTGCAAGACAGCATCGCCGACTGGATAAAAACAACTGCCTAAAGCTCAACAAAGACAAAACAAAAGTGCTGATCTTCAGGAAGAACTCCTGGTGGCTTTCTGAATTGGGACCCGCACCCACTCCAACAGACCACGCTCACAACTTTGACATCATCCTGGACAGAAAGCTCACCATGAAAAACCAGATCAAAGCAGACTATTCTGCCTGCTGCCTCACTCTTCGCATGCTCTGTAAGTTCTTCAAATGACTCCCAGTTACTACCAGATGAACTGTCACTCAAGCCGTAGTCACCAGCCAACTGAAATATGGCAACACATTCTACGTAGAAATCACCACGTACCTCCTGAAGAGACTACATACCATACAGAATTCAGCAGCCAGACTTCTCCTCAACCTACCCAAACGGACCCACATCAGCCCTCACCTCAAGAAGCTCCACTGGCTCCCTATTCAAAAGAGATGCCAATTTAGGATGCTGATTCGCAAACTACAAAACCTTTCACAATCTAGGACCAGCATACATCAACCAGTGCCCGAACATCCACCAACCCCCCAAACACCTGCGCTCCTCTTCCCTCTCTCTCGCATAGACTCCCCCGCATCTGTCAAACCAACAGTGGAGGACGCTTCTTCTACTACCTAGCGGCGAAATCCTGGAATGGCCTCACCCTTCACCTACGTACCCCATCCTCTGCTGGCATTCAGGAAAGGACTCAACACCTGGCTGTTCAACTTAGCCCCCCCCCCCCCAAAAAAAAAAAAAAGCAGCAGTGTTCTCAGCATCTGGATACCCTCGCAAGTGATTAGTTGCACTCAATAAATCCTTGATTGATTGTAGGCCAAAGGGAAGCAAAACTGCACTCTAAAGCAGTTCTCTCCCTATGTGTATAATAGTGCCACTATAGACAAAAACGTATCACACTAACGTTCCCTATAAGTCTACACTAACATTATAAGACCCGTCCCAGATGAATGACTAATCCTTCAGAGTCCCCATTGCACCAGGCTACATGAACTCCGTTATCGGGCTGTGCATGACAGTAGTCTCCCATGCAGAGCCCACACATATTTTCACACGTACCCAGCTCAAGTGCCCCTTTCCCTTGCTGTGTCACAGCGACTTTATCTTAAGTGGATACTGGCAGTAAACACATGCTGTCCGTTTGCCATGCAATTACCATGGATGAGGCATGTAGTGAAACTTTCCCACAGTAAAAAGTTAGAAACCGGGTGATCAAAAAAGCAAAAAATCCAGGTGTACTGAATGGGCGGAACCAAATTTCAACAGTTTGCCCTTCGTGGCACCTAGCAGGATCACTGACGGACAGGGTGGGTTAACTGAGTAGGCATTGTCTGCCAAATCATGAGAGGTAACTGTATCTCAAGGTGGTGGGGGGTGTCAACCACCAGAGGAGACAACTCTGGGTAGACCTTTTAGCCATATACAAAATTGCAATATCAACAGTTTTACGTGTTGAAGTTTCTCCAAGAATACTCGTTAGGAGATGCAGTCCAGCTGCAAATGGAATACTGGCCTCCTGTATGGTTTCCTGACTCTGTTTCTCTTGCCCTGAGTAGTAAAGAATTCAATGAAGCCCAGACTGACATCCTTATGGGCTCCTGGTCTAAGTCTTGTTCCTGTCCACCAGTGAACAACCAGTTTGCTAGATGCTACAGGCTGGCGCCAGGTGACCCTGACCTCTTGATACAGCCCTCTACAGCAGATAGATTGGTGCTCTCTGTAGGGTAAACCTGAGTTAACTCACGCCTCACATCCCAGACTGAGAGTACAGTTGAAGTATTTGGGAAGATGTTTTTTTCCAGCCAGTTTAGCCCTCTGGTCAGTCCATGCCAGCCAAACTCATGCTTTATGGGGCAAGTTGCAGAGACCTTGCCAGCAGTTTCTGAGGAGTATTGGGCCAACTTGGCTCAAACCATCAAGGATAACCAGGGTGCTGCAAAATACATTATCTGCTCTGGACTAAAAGCCACTGACTGCTTGGCCACGGTTGGATGAGGTCCGGTTTCTATGGGAATGTGCAATCCTGTGATGGACGTGCCATTCAATGGACCGTGCCTCTGTGGCAGTAAGGCCTCTTAAGCATTGGAACATTTTAAAGAAAGCAGGGCCACAGCATGTTCCTTAGACCTTTCTACCCCTGCGAGACAGTTTCCTAAACAGTTTTGCCCCTTTCGAGGCTACTTCTGAAAATTGGCCCACTGAACTTGCAGCATGTAAGCCAGTTCTTTTGGGAACTGGGATTAAGCAGACTACTTCCAGGCAATTAGGTGCAACAAGGTGCCCATCCTCCACCAATATGTCAGCAGCCTCAAAACACCATTGTTGGCTCTTAGTGGTACACAACCATCCTGTTGGAGCAGGATTGGTCATTTCCTCCCTAGGTGGCCAAATATAACATCCGATAGGTGAGTCCTCAAGATCGTCCAACAAGGCTATGCCCTGCCATTGCTTTAAGATTAACTGCTTCTTCCACCCACATCAGAACATCTTTTAGAGGAGCACTTGTCCATCCTGCTCCAAAAGTGCAGACTCTTTTGGCCAAAGGAGGCATAGAGAGGGTCCCAGCCCTGGAAATAGTGAGGATAACAGATAGTCTCTATTTCCTTGTGCCAACAAGGGTGGAGATCTTCCTCCTATTTTAGATCTCCACTCTTCTTACGGTAGAATAAATTCCATGTGCTCATGCTGTCCCAGGTTCTGTCTGCCCTGGAATCAGTTGACTGGATGGTGATAATGGACCTGCAGGATGATTATTTTCATGTGCCCTTCCTGCAGTCCCACGGACGTTACTTGCAGGTTAACTGACCTAAGGGCATTCTCAATTTGCTGTGCTCCCCTTCAGGCTTTACTAGTGCTCCTCGTGTGTTCATGAAAGTGAAGGCAGTGGTTGTAGCACACTTCAGGAGGTTGGGGGAGATGCCTGTGTTCCTCTGTCTCACCAACCTGTTGATGGTAGGCTTGCAACAATCAGTCGTAGACCATCTCAAGACAATGGCAACCCTTCTAACATTGTTAGGGCTCACTATCAACATGTGGAAGCCACACAGACTCCTTCACACATGGTCCCTTTCATTGAAGCCATCCTAGATATACAATTAAAGTTTTGGGCCTTCCACTGCGATAATGTGACATTTGGGCATCATCCGGATGTTTCAGACTGGATCTTGGTAAGAGAGGCTTTGAGGGTTCTGGGCCTCTTTGCATCTTGCTCAACCATGCTAGGTGGCATATGCAAGCTCTGCAGTGGAACCTGAAGTCTCAGTGTGATTAACACCTGAGGAACCTGTGGGATGCCATCCAGGCTTCAGAGAAGACTACAAAAGAAATTTAGTGATGACTCCACCTCAGTTGGACATGTGCTGACCCCTTTTCTTGCCCCAGTCAGAGCTGTCAGTGGTAACAGATGCCTCACTGCTAGGGTAGTGAGGTTATGTGGGAGAAATGGAGATCAAAGGACTCTGATCCCATTCAGAGACCATTCTCCACATCAGCCTGCTGGAGTTTCAGGCCATTAGTCTGGCACTATAAGCCTTCTTACCATCCTTCAAAGAAGGTTGGTTCAGGTTCTCACGGGGAACACCACCACCATATGGTACTGCAACAAACAGTGTGAGTTAGGTTCTTGGGTCCTGTGCAGGAGGAGTCAATTTCTGGTGTCAGTGCATTTCATTACCACCTGGCAGGGTCTTTGAATGCCAGGGTGGATAAACTAAGTGATGACACATGTTGAATAATAAATAGAGGTTATATCCGGCGGTAGCACAGGGCATCTTCCAGCAATAGGGAAAACTCTGTGCATTCTAGACAGTGATGAAAAGATCTAGCCAATCTTTAATCTTTTGCATGCTGGAGTTTCCAAGAAATCTCTTTTGGAGATACATTCCTAATAGATGGTAGCATGAGGCTCCTGTACACCTTTCTGTCACTGCCTCTCATGCCTGTGTTCTGAAGATCATCAAAAATTACCAGGCTGAGTTCATCCAAGTGACTCCAGGCTTTGCAAGGAGAGTGTGGTACCCAAACGTTTTGGGCATGAACATCTATCCTCCGATCATGCTACTTCTTCTAGAGGATCTCCTGTCAAAAGCAGGGCACTGTCCTGCCCCAAACCTGCTCAATATGTACCTCCATATGATGAGATTGAGAGTACACAGTTGACTGCATTCAATCTTCCTCCTGAAGTTGTGGAGGTCCTGCTACAAAGTCTGTTTATGCAGGGCGCTGGGACAAGTTTGTAACCTGCAATACTGATTTGTTGCAGGCCAAAATGTCAGATGTCTTGTTTATTTTTTATCCCTGGCCAGCAAGGACTTGGGGTGGGCAATAAAGGTTGTTTGTTGGCCCTTTCTGCCTTTTTATGTTTACCGGACCAGCTGCCCTTGTTCAAATTGCCTGTTGTGATGAGGTTTCTAAAATGTTCGACTAAGCCATCCCCACCCCCAAACCCTTTGTAATGCCACTGATTTATCCTAAGTTGGTCCTCATTGTCCACTCTATTTGAACCAATGCACAGCTGTCCTCTACATCTCCTGACTTTGAATACTGTTTTTGTGGTTGTGGTGACTTCTGCTTATCACATAAGTGATAAGCAGAAGCTCTCTGTGCAGCTGCCTTACACCACCCTTTCCCAAAGAAAGTTGTGTTTTAGATCAGGGCAGCCATTTTGTCAAAAATCATGACTGCTTTTCACGTTTAGCAGTCCACCGCTCTCCCGAAATTCTTGAAGTCGCCTCATGCTTCAAAAGAGAATTAGAGACTCCATTAGCTGGATCTTAAAAGCGCTTAAAACTTTTACATCAATCCCACCAAAGATCATCAGGTGAACAATCAGCTCATTTTGGGGTTTTCTGGGTCAAAGAAAGTCAAAGCATTGCAGAAAAGAACTTTGACAACGTGGATAGTGCTCTACATGGAGATCAGCTACACACTGGCCAAGAAGCAGCCTCCGAAGGGTTTAAGGGCCCATTCTACCAGGGCCAGGGCTACTACCACTGCACTGGCACATGGATCGCCTGTCTTTGACATCTATTTGGCTGTGATGTGGACGTTAATACCACCCATTCACAAAGTTCTACTGTGTTGACATCCACATGCAAAGGGAAGGGCATTTCACTCATTCGATCCTGCAGAATGTTTTGATCTGAGCCATTCCACAGGCCCTCATCCTTGTGAGGGACTGCTTTGATATCTATTCTGAAAATGAGGAATCTGTGATTCTGATGCAGTGTGCATCAGAAGAACAAGTTACCTCACATAACTCTCTTTCTGGTGGATACTCTGTTGATTTCTCCCTCATCCCTCCCCCACTCCCCTCACTCCTCCCTATTGTGTGCAACTGTCTCTTTTTCTATATAGTAAGGTCCCAAATTAGAGATATGCACACTGGTACTTCTGATTGTTGGGCTCCACATCTGAGGATGGGGACTAAGTTCAGAAAGAAACTAATGTCGACATGCAGGGGTGGCACTTACATGGATCCACCTTCATTACTTCTTGGGCTGAAGGAAGTTAACACAGAGCCTCACGGCTCCACCTGCCAGTCCACAGGAGCATTTCTGTTTAGATCTGGGTCTAGTCTGGCATCTAGGATATTCTGATGGTGAGATATCTGCAGTTAGTTTCAACCAAAAAAAGCATTAACACAGGTACGTAATTTGCCCTTATGGTGAGCAGCACCCTTTAGAAGGCAAGAGTTTTCCAAAAAGTGGAAAGCCCACTTTCAGAAGAAATATTTGAAGACTATATTGCAGCATCTGAGATGTAAAATGTTGAAAAACCATCTACAATTGAGGAAGAAATGTAGCCTGTGAGGCTTTACACTGTAAAGTTGTGGGAATATATTCTCGTCCCTCTAAAGCTCCTGGAGCTTCTCCCACCCATGATGCATTGTACTGGCAGTTGCCATCCAGATTCATTTCTGTTTTCCAGCTCATGAAATAAGGATCCCAGAACACACAACATGTCCAACCTCTAGTTTCCCAGTATAGTTTCACAGTGAATTTGGTGTTTTCATAATAACTGCACATCTTTAAAATAATTCTATTGAGTGAAGCTGTTGTTTCTGATTTTTCACATATATTCTGTCCGAAAGTTTTCTTTATTTGTAAAATACCATTCCTTCGGCAGAAAGAAAAGCAGCCGCAAACAGACAAAAAGTATGTATTGTGTCTCTTTTGCCTTTAAGTTAAAGAATGTAAGTTTTGCCTGGAAATCCTCAAGAGGACCTTAAAGGTCTGCAAAGACATAGGATTATGGGGGACAATTGGAGCACATGATTGCTAAGTGTAGGAAGCTGGCCTGGTGTGTGGTGAGCACCTATGGTATTATCACCTTATACCAGATATCTCCTATCAGTGAAGTATAGGCAGTGTCTAGGAAGCCAGGGCTCTCTATAGGTAGCTGTGGATGAGCAGCCAAGGCTTATCTAGGAGACATGGAAAGCTTATGCAATACCACTATAGTCACACAGCACTTACACACGTGAAAGACCCACACAGTGTTACAAAAATAAAGGTACTTTATTATGGTAACACAAATACTAAAATACTGTATATGCAGTGGCCCAACTGAAGGTAAGTAAACACACAATTCTAAACAGATTAGCAATCAGGAAAAAGCATAGAGAGCAACAGGAATTGGTAAAAGCAATAGCAAATAGTGATAGCCCTAGAAAAGGGCCAAACCATGTACTAAAAAAATGGAATGTGACAGACCGTCCCCCACCCCAGGAAGTAGAACCAGTAGAGGGGAGCTAGAAGAACTAGGAACCCCAAGAAGTAAGTACCTGGGTGCCCCCCAGCGGCCATAAGAGAAGAGGTAAATACCTGGTTTTCCCCAAAAACAGCAGGACAAGTTTGGAAAAGGGTTGCGCAAGACCTAGACAGGACTGGAAGAAACCAATGGTGGATCCTGACAGAAGAGGACCTGCAAAGGAAGGGGACCAAGTCCATTTCGAGTTAGAGTGTCCGTCTGTGGCAGGAGTGACTACCCACCCTTCCGAGGATGCAGGACCAGGTAGACAGTGGATGAAGAATGTCAGCAATGAAGCACAGGAGCAGAAGAGGAGTTCCAAAAGTGATGCAAGTGGTGTCTCACATCCGTGGTCATGATGCAGTCAGTCAGTTGTGCTGGAAAACCACCAATAAGCCTTGGCAAATGCAAGAGACGGAGAAGAAGGTTTTGCAAGGCTGAGGAAGACCAGCAAAGTCCAGGGGACTCAATCCAATGAGGAGAGCCCGAGGTGACCCTCAGTGGATGGGAGAGTCACAAGAAGATGAGGCAGGCAACCGATGCGTGCAGCAGGCACAGGATTCTCAGTGAGGCCCATTCAGCACTCCTGAAGAGTAGTCCCAATTTGCTGGAGCAGCAGTCAGGAGACTGCTTTGCAGGAAGGAGTGCTGGGCGCCAGGGCTACACAGACCCTGACGATCCCTTGGAGGAGGAACAAACAAGCCTTGATAGTTGCAAGAGTCGCAGTGCACTGGGGTACTATCCTGCAAGAAGAGGCAACAGTTTACCGTCTCCCAAGTTGGACAGCTGGTAGAGAAGACCACAGGGACCACTCAAGACCACCACCTGTGATGCAGGATACACGCAGCAGCACGGACTGCCTGGAAACCCCCAGAAGACTAGTAGGAACAATGCTGGGGGGGTCCTCTAAGGAGCCCCCAGAGTGCATGGAATCATAAAAACAATACTGGCAACAGTATTGAGGTATGATTTCAACATGTATAATACCAAAAATGCCCAGGTTCAGAGTTACCATTATGTAGCTGACACCTTTGTCTAGTACATGGGTAAAATTGCTTCCCCACACTTAAGAAGTCCAGTGTAATGGGGCTGGAGTTCGTAGGGGCACCTCTGCTCATGCAGGAGTGCCCTCACATACAGGTACCTCCACCCTGCCCTCTGGGCTAGGAGGGCCTACCATAGGGGTGACTTACAGTAAACTTTTCACTCAGGCTGCAGACACATTTTGCATGGGCTCCCATGGGTGGCACAATACATGCTGCAGCCCATGGGGAACCCCTAGTGCCCTGTGCCCTGGGTACCTAAGTACCATATACTAGGGACTTATATGGGGCACCAGTATGCCCATTGCGGGGTGTGATAAGTCCTAAGTAACCACATTTTGTGGGAGAGAGCACAGTCATTAGGGTCCTGGTTAGCAGGATCTTAGTGAACACAGTCAAAACACACTGACAGCAGGCAAAAAGTCAGGGTAACCATGCCAAAAAGAGGGTACTTTCCTACACTAAGGAAGAAGAAGAAAGAGGCTGAGAGGTCCTTTTGCCTGCCACCATCAGAGAACGAGCCAGCACCAGTAAAAGACGTCCATCATGTTAGCTAAAGATAGAAGATCAAGAAAAAAGGAAAGACTTCACCATCACTCTTGACGTCTCAAAGGTAGTGATGCCACCATCAAGTGTTTGGATCCAGGGTGCTCACCGTTGAAGGTTAATTGGGTGCCGACTTTGACTCATCATCATTGAAGGTCCTACAAACGTTCGGCATCAGAAAATTTCAGGACAAGTGTGTCCTATCCGCCTTCAATATAGAAGAGATCGAATCTGACGTTGGCACATTCATCATCATTGCTAAATAAAAATTATAGGGTGGCGGAGTCTCCACTTACTACTCAAATAACACCATAGCCATGATGTTGACTCCTTCGGCGTCAGTTCAGTCGGTGCACTCAACTCCACCTCTACATTTGTGGCGGTTTGAGTTGCTGTGACATTACCTTGACTGTCATTTTCTTGAAACCAAGTAAGAAACTTAGACTTATGCCTGAGCAACTTTGGCCACTTTGTGTCTTCCAAGACCCGTCATCCCTCCTGAGCACTCGCTGCAGATCAAATTGTGTCTTATGGATTTGCTTTCACTTCCTCAGTGCTACTGTATGCCTGTGGAAATACCATCAGGATATCTGAGACAAAATGGAATCCGTAATTGAAGATCTCCCTCAACAAATAAATAGTATTTTAAGGAGATGGTGAAAGAAAGGTTTTTAGCCTTGAACAAATCGACTAGAGCTGCACTGGACTCTGCTGCGTTTGGCTACAGTCACAGAGTATCTTTAAAGAGATCTTTTTTAGTTCAGTTTAACATTTCTCAAAATATTGAATCTTTCCTTCTCTGGATCTGCCTTGTTTGGTCAGCATATGAGGAGGAGATGTTTAAAAGGAAAGATGAGAGGGGTACCCTAAAAACCGTAGGCCGAGAGGTGAGAAAGAGGTTTTACATGCAGCAGTACAAAGCTAAAGGAAAACAGCACTTTACTCTTGGTTCATTCCCCTCACTGCCAGTAGCAGTTGTAACATCATCAGCACCAAAGACATAGGTACTAACACCAGTATAAACTCTTAAATTAAGAGCCTACTTCTACAAGGCCTCCCAGCTGAGAAAGAAAACACTTCTCTGGAAACAAGCAGTGACTGCCTCAGGAAAAAACCCCTGACCACCAATCATCCCAGCTTCCTTCACCACTCCGATGGAGGGAGCAGTATATAGCCACCAGGAAGAATGGAAGGTCATCACAACAGAGAAGTGGGTGCTAAATATTGTGAGGCATATATTCATGTTACATGTCCAGGCCAAACTAATGCCAGTTCCTTCAAAACCAGCATTGAATTACCAATTGACCTTCTTGGGGAAAGAACCACCTGTCTAAATTAAAGGATCATGCCATTGAGCTGACATGTTCCTTTTATTTCCTTAAAAGGACAAGGAGTGTTCACTGATTACTTCCTTATACATAAGAAAGATCCGAAGCTTGAATACAGTCCAGCTCAATATACATTTTTTGCCTACAAATACATCAAAAGACAAAATCAAATTCTGGTTCTGCTTTAAACGTAGCCAGGTTTAAAGCAAAAGCATTTAAATGTGTGCAATAGACCTGCAAGTATCATACTTACACATTTCTATAGCCAAATGTCACAGGAAGTACTTATGCTTTGTGGTCTGGAACTCACACTTCAGCACACCCTGCAGCCATTGGGCCTCAAGTCAGTTCCACACATGTTCTCTGTGTTTAGTAGTGGTAGAGGCTCAGCTGCAAAGGCAGGGAATATTAGTCAACCCTTACCTGGATGACTGGCTAATCAAATCTCACAGCCAGTTTAAGGCAAAGCAGGTCTTCAAGCAAACCTCTACGTTGCTTTTTAAGCTAGGGCTTTATCACCTGTGCAGCACTTATTTAGAGCCCATGACAGATGCCAGGGAGGGAAAAGTGTATCCTTTGGAGGAGAGAGTTTCCTCTATCCAAGATAAATGTCTTCTGTTTAACCCTGAGAAACTCACATTTCTGTTGATCTCCTTTTTATCAGTTCTGTGACAGCCTGTATCTGTAGTCTCCTGAATGCAAAGGTGCATATGGGACCCTTGCAGCAATGTCTAGAATATCAATGGGCAGAAAGACAGGATAGTGAAGAAGGAAGACTGCATTTCCAAGCATGGTGGGGCATATGACAAAATCTCCTGCTTGGAGTTGCTTCCAAGAGGAAACTCCATCAGACAATTGCCACATATGCATTTCCTATAGGATGGAGAGTGTAACTGTAATATCTGGCGGCGCAAAGCTGCTGGACAAATAGAGAGCTCTTATCACATCAACTGTCTGGAGCTGAGAATGGCCCATCTGGCTCTCAAGGCTTTCTCTCCATCCCTGCCAATGAACAATATACTAGTTCAGATGAATTACCTAGCTTGCAATGTGACCTTGAGACTGGTCATTCCAGAATATATTATTCTTTTTAAGACTCCTTGGGTGGCAGAGGATATGAATGCATATAGGTTAAGCATGTCTCATTTTGCATCCCACAAATGGCAAACTATGAAAGGAGCTTGTGTTTAGGACCAGGGATTTCCTTTTTTTTGGAGGAGTCAGGTTTTCTTGATTCCCATTTGGCTGGTTTTCGTCCTGTCCATTCAACTGAGACAGTCATCCTCACTGTAATGGATGATATGAGGAAGGAGGAGGATAATGGGATCGCTCAGACACTGGTCCTTCTTGACCTTTGTCACTGCCGGTGTGTGTGTGACACTGCCCTTGAGTGGCTGGCCTCCTTTCTCAAAGACTGTTCTCAATCGGTCTCTTTTTCCCATATCGCTCTGCTAAGGTTCCATGATTGCAGTGTATCACAGGGTCCCTCCTTGTTCCCCCACCCCCCCCCCGCTCCCCCCACATTTGTTCAGTCTCTACATTTGCTCTCTAATACATTCCCTTAAGGAGTAAAAGGTGACCATGTATAAATATGATATGCAGCTGATTTTCACCATTGGCAGCACTCAAGGCATTCTTACAAAATTCCATGCTTTACATTTGGGACTAGATGAGTTTTCAACACCTGAAGCTAAACTCCAATAAAACCGAAGTTGTGGTTAGTAAAAACAAATTGACCCAATGGAATCCCTCCTTCTGGCCACCTGAATTGGGTCCGCCACTTCTGCCCAAAAAAACTGTGAAAAGCCTTGGTATTCTCATTGACGACGATTTATCCTTCAACTCTCATATTGGAGCTGTTTTGTCTTCTCCTCTTGCTTCTTCCACCTTCAGAGAATAAGGAAAATCGAGAGATACTTCACTGAAGAAGCTGTCATCCAAATCCCTATTGCTCTTTTGATTTCTCAGATTGACTTCTGGCCTAGACAGTAGGCTGCAATTGGTTCAAAATCAGGTAGTCCGTCTGGTATTTTTGTCAGCCATGACACTGACACACTACGCCTTTAATTAAAAAGCTCCACTGGCCTCCAATAGCTCAGAGGACTGTCTTTAAAATAGCCTGCATTATTTTTAAGGCTCTACATGGCAAAATTCCTGCTTTTGTAACCTCCAGAATGCAGCATTACCTCCCCAATCACCATTTTAGATCGGCTCACCACAATTACTTAGTGTCAGGAAGCAAGAGGAAAAGGCTTGGACGGGCCAGTTTCTCCGTATTGGCTCCACACACTTGTAACTCTCCCCTGCATGACATCAGATATTCCACTAGCTATGGAAGTTTTAGCAAGCTTTTAAAAACTTGGTTGTTCCAACACACTTATGTCTAACCTGGCTACTAGTTGCTGTCTTTTTCTACCTTAGCACCAAGAGACCTTCTGGTGAACATGTGCTCTAAGTTTGCTATACCATAACGACATGTATTGGTTTATCAGAGAAAGCTGGTCTGTTTGCCCCAAGTTTGCTTGAGATAATTGTTTGAGATTCGGCCCCAAATTAGCTTTGCTTTCTCCCTTTTTCACAGATCACCCCTTTGTTGAAACTGTGTTTAATGTAATGGTTTTCACCTCGAATAAATATCATGTCACAAAATAAATGTTTACTTCCCCTATAAGGTTATCAGCTTCTGTGGGAAATGTAAATAGAGACTGTGCTGCTGTTAGTAAAGCATAGGGGAGTGTATTGTGGCCTCTTTAAATGTTCGTCTCCTTATTTTTCCTTTATAGTACCAAAAAACTTACCAGGAACACTGTGCCACTCTGGGTGTTGGCATATGATCCCTCTCACTGCTTATCTGACCAGAAAATGTCAGTTTGTGGAAACGGCAGTGCTTACTATTGACATTTATTCAGTAACTTCAGAGAATAGAACACTATACAGATGGAATATTCAAAATGTTGTATATGAAAGTAAAGAATAGGATGATGATTTATAGTAGTGAGCTACCCCTAAACTAGTTCCAGAATTTAAGTATTCAGTAATACATTTAATCTCCAAGGATGAACACTTTTCTGATGTTTCCTTAATCTTAGTTTAAATATGCTATCTGTTATCTAGGCAGATACCTTACTTTAGAATATTCCCCAGGCATGAGCCTGGATCCAGCAAGTTTTTTTCCTGTAACACATCTCCACGTGGGAAGAGGGTGTTGTGCAACTCCATATCAACAGCGTCCACCTAATGTGACGTCAGCGTAGTCCATATAACCCCCTCACCGACATCAGTTCCTTTTTTTTCAGTGCTTGTAATGCGGATTCAGTAACAGTTAGTCAGGCAGTTTTCGGCCTATTTTGGTGTTTTAGTCATTGTGACAGTGTGCTTTTCTCTGTCCATGTGTTCGGGCTTCAAAACCTCTGGGTCCTATGGGCGACCACTGTCTGCTACAGACCCCCACTTGATTTGTTTATGGTGCCTGGGCGTGCACCATGACACTGAAGAGTGCGACTCCTGCCATCACCTTTGGCCGAAAGCTCTGTGGGAGTATTGTATGAAGCTTCTTTCAGCTCGTATGTTGGAGCCATCTCAGACTTACCGTCACTCAAGGTCTCCTCGTACTGATGTCCGTTTGCGGGTCCATACAAGGAGTCGTTCTCGTGGACGCCATTCTCCATCGACTTCAAGAGGTAAGTCTTGACGCAAACGGTGGAAGTTACTTACTTCAACGCTTACGGTCTCCCACTATTACTTGGTGGAGTTTAGGTGAGAGTCTACCCCTCATCTCCCTCCCTTTCCAGAGCCTGGGGCGACTCTAAACCAGATGCGTGAGTATTACCTTTCCCATCATGCTTTCTTTGGTAAATCATCTTCGTCTGGAGTGCCTGTGGATCCCAAGAGGTGCAGAGTGCCTTCACTGTGTCCACGCTGACGAATTCGCCCTCGGCTTCAGTTGACGAAGCCGTTATGGTGCCGATGCACAGCCCTCTGGGGTTTCCTCCTTTGGTGCCTGTATTTTATTTGCTGACTCAGCTGGCAGTGTCAATCGAAGCTGAATCCTTCTCGTCATCTGAAGTCGAAATAGACGTTGAGGAATTGCCTTCTCGATGCCGGTCGATATCGGGTATGGCACCAATCATGCCAGTTATCCCTGCTCTTGTTTATCCTTCTGAGGGACATGGTGGAGAGGCGGTAGAGGAGTTAGATATTCATCAGCCTCTTAGAGAGGACAGCTAGGTAACTGGCCTAACTGTGGCTAGTGACTGGATTCTTTCTCAGCCTCAGGCCTACTTTCCTCCCCTGGACTTGTGCTTCCTTACATCCTTACAGCGAAGCCCGCATGTCATTTTGTTGCTAGCCTGGGCTAACCCTGATACAGGGGCCTCTGTTGATTGGGCTGTATCTCACACGCACCGACCTGCCCCTGGTGATCCGGCTGGTCTCCTAAGACATCCTAGTCGTAAAAGTTTAGTCGTACAGGCCACTTTGGCCTCCCATGATATTGAGTCTCTTCTGCATGTCCCATCTGATAGATTTCAGGAGTCTAAACGTCTGTGGCAGGCATATTTCTTCCTCCAAAAGTTCTTCTCTATGCTCTGTAAATACATCTTGCATTCTTGAATGTTTCTCTCATTCAATATGGGACTCATTTCCAAACATCTTGCCTATGCTTCCACAAGATAACAGGAGCACTCTTACCTCAAGCAGCTAAACTAATCATTCGCTGTGGTATGGATACTACTGACTCTGTGAGTCGAGCGATGGCTTCCTAAGTCATGCTACGTCCCCGTGTCTGGTTACGTACCTCAGAATCTTCAGAGCCAGTTCAAGCCACATTGATTGACATGCTGTTTGATGGTGCCCATTTATTTGGTGCACAGGCAGACTCCGATTTAAGACATTTTCATGACAGTAGGGGTGGATCAGCAAATTAGCACGGATCCTCTCTACCCTCTGGTCTAGTTGATAACTCCTGTACTGGCTGGTAGGGTGTTACTTGTCTTTACATTTTTCACGGATGAGCCATGCTTCAGCAGTGATTTGAAACTTTTTCAGTTCTATGTCTATTCAACCTAATGGTGGCACCCAGTGGATGTTCTTGCTTTCATCAGGCATTATTTGTCCTTAAATTGTCAAGAAGATTATTGGGGTGTATAATGCCCTGGAATCCTATTGTGCCTTTCATGCCTGATGTTTCAAGGCTACTTTCATTATTTCCATTACTTGGTTTATAATGATGGCTTTCCACTTCAGGTTTGTCAATAGCCTCTTGGAGGCTTAGATCTCTTTTTAATACACCTGATATAAAGGTGATATTGTTTACTTTACTCTGAAGAAGCACTTGTGCTTGAGTTGTTACCTTCATATTATACACCATACTCTTAAGTGGAGTATTTGCTTTTACGCCGGTGAACATTCATATATATGTGTGCACAGTTAGGATTCCCTATCTTGTGGGCTATTACACCTGGGGTTACAGAGTTACTCCTCTGCAGAGAGTTAGTTTTCTAACTTGTGAGATTAAAAGATTCTAGTATAAATCCATATAGGGAACTTGTCATATTAGCAGCTCCTTGGGAGTGTCAGAATATTCTTTAATCTCTCTTCAAAGAGGTTTCTTTATAAGGATTCTACAGCACTAATGGTGTCTGTCTAGTAAGTCCTTGTACTGTCAAACAAGGTAGCTGTTGATCTACACTTGTGGTGTCTGTTCTACTTTTACCTGTGATATGGTAGTATCTGTTTTTCTACTTTAGGAAGATTGGATACTTTAGAAGCCAATAGGTATTATCTTGGGGACTTTAAGACCTTCCTTTTTTTGGTCTTAAAGATTTTATATTAGATAGCCATCACAGTTTCATGGATTTTCTACACTTTGGTGTAGACATTTGTATGGTGTTGACATGTTCTTTGAACATTATTCTTTTCTTTTCCTGGCTTATGTCAGTTTATCATGTTTTCATTGAGACTTATCTCTCTATACATTATGTTAAGTCTATTTTATAGAATAATTATTATTATTGAATCTTTAGGAGTTGTTGTGCCATTTGCGTTTGCATTTGCATTCAAGACTTCCTTCTTTTTGGAAATGTTTTACCATCTTCAGGGGTATTTTTTCTTCTCTATTATTAAGATATTTACATCTGTTGTGCATGAGGAGGTTAGATGCTAATACCTGTAATACAATTGTTTTCATCATTACCTGACTAGTTGTTGTAGGTTGAGTTCACACTTTTAAAAATGTTGTTATAAGACAGAATATAGAAAATCAGATGGATTCTTCTTATTTCAGAATCCTGTAAATTTTCTGTTTTTGCGTCTGTAAGGAAATGCCTCCTTGGCATGGTTACCCCCTGGCCTTTGCTGATGCCAAGTTATGATTTGAAAGTGTGCGGAGGCCTGCTAACCAGGCCCCAGCACCAGTATTCTTTCCCTAACCTGTACCTTTGTTTCCACAATTGGCACACCCTGGCATCCAGGTAAGTCCCTTGTAACTGGTACCTCTGGTACCAAGGGCCCTGATTCCAGGGAAGGTTTCTAAGGGCTGCAGCATGTCTTATGCCACCCTGGAGACCCCTCACTCAGCACAGACACACTGCTTGCCAGCTTGTGTGTGCTGGGGGGGATATAATGACTAAGTCGACATGGCACTCCCCTCAGAGTGCCATGCCAACCTCACACTGCCTATAGGTATAGATAAGTCACCCCTTTAGCAGGCCTTACAGCCCTAAGGCATGGTGCACTATCCCATAGGTGAGGGCATAGGTGCATGAGAACTATGCCCCTACAGTGTCTAAGCAAAACCTTAGACATTGTAAGTGCAGGGTAGCCATAAGAGTATATGCTCTGGGAGTCTGTCATGCACGAACTCCAAAGCACCATAATGGCTACACTGAAAACTGTGAAGTTTGGTATCATGATGCCAGTGTACATTTTATTGTGAAATACACCCCAGAGGGCATCTTAGAGATACCCCCTGAAACCATACCCGACTACCAGTGTGGACTGACTAGTTTTAGCAGCCTGCCACACACCAGACATGTTGCTGGCCACATGGGGAGTGTGCCTTTGTCACTCTGTAGCTAGTAACAAAGCCTGTACTGGGTGGAGATGCTTCTCACCTCCCCCTGCAGGAACTGTAACACCTGGCGGTGAGCCTCAAAGGCTCACCCCCTTTGTTACAGCACCCCAGGGCACTCCAGCTAGTGGAGTTGCCCGCCCCCTCCGGCCACGGCCCCACTTTTGGCGGCAAGGCCGGAGGAGATAATGAGAAAAACAAGGAGGAGTCACTGGCCAGTCAGGACAGCCCCTAAGGTGTCCTGAGCTGAGGTGACTCTGACTTTTAGAAATCCCCCATCTTGCAGATTGAGGATTCCGCCAATAGGATTAGGGATGTGCCCCCCTCCCTCAGGGAGGAGGCACAAAGAGGGTGTAGCCACCCTCAGGGCTAGTAGCCATTGGCTACTAACCCCCCAGACCTAAACACACCCCTAAATCGAGTATTTAGGGGCTCCCAGAACCCAGCAAGATAGATTCCTGCAACCTAAGACGAAGAAGGACTGCTGAGCTGAAAAACCTGCAGAGAAGACGGAGACACCAACTGCTTTGGCCCCAGCTCTACCAGCCTGTCTCCCCACTTCAAAAGAACTGCTCCAGCGACGCATTTCATAGGGTCCAGCGACCTCTGAAGCCTCAGAGGACTACCCTGCATCTAAAAGGACCAAGAACTCCCGAGAACAGCGGCTCTGCTCCAAGAAAGAAGCATCTTTACAACAAAGAAGCAACTTTGAAAGAACACACGTTTCCCGCCCAAAGCGTGAGACTTTGCACTCTGCACCCGACGCCCCCGGCTCGACTTGTGGAGAACAAAAACTACAGGGAGGACTCCCTGGCGACTGCGAGCCCGTGAGTAGCCAGAGTTGACCCCCCTGAGCCCCCACAGCGACGCCTGCAGAGGGAATCCAGAGGCTCCCCCTGACCGCGACTGCCTGTTTCAAAGACCCGATGCCTGGTTAGGACACTGCACCTGCAGCCCCCAGGATCTGAAGGATCCGACCTCCAGTGCAGGAGCGACCCCCAGGTGGCCCTCTCCCTTGCCCAGATGGTGGCTTCCCCGAGGAGCCCCCCCTTGCCTGCCTGCTTCGCTGAAGAGACCCCTTGGTCTCCCATTGAACTTCATTGCAAACCCGACGCCTGTTTGCACACTGCACCCGGCCGCCCCCGTGCCGCTGAGGGTGTACTGTTTGTGCTGACTTGTGTCCCCCCTGGTGCCTTACAAAACCCCCCTGGTCTGCCCTCCGAAGACGCGGGTACTTACCTGCTGGCAGACTGGAACCGGGGCACCCCCTTCTCCATTGAAGTCTATGCGTTTTGGGCACCACTTTGACCTCTGCACCTGACCAGCCCTGAGCTGCTGGTGTGGTAACTTTGGGGTTGCCCTGAACCCCCAACGGTGGGCTACCTTGTACCCAACTTTGAACCCTGTAGGTGGTTTACTTACCTGCAAAACTAACAAACACTTAACTCCCCCAGGAACTGTTGAAAATTGCAGTGTGTCCAGTTTTAAAATAGCTTATTGCCATTTGTGTGAAAACTGTATATGCTATTTTGCTAATTCAAAGTTCCTAAAGTTCCTAAGTGAAATACCTTTCATTTAAAGTATTTTGTAAATCTTCAACCTGTGGTCTTAAAATAAACTAAGAAAATATATTTTTCTATATAAAAACCTATTGGCCTGGAATTGTCTTTTGAGTGTGTGTTCCTCATTTATTGCCTGTGTGTGTACAACAAATGCTTAACACTACCCTCTGATAAGCCTACTGCTCGATCACACTACCACAAAATAGAGCATTAGAATTATCTCTTTTTGCCACTATCTTACCTCTAAGGGGAACCCTTGGACTCTGTGCATGCTATTTCTTACTTTGAAATAGTACATACAGAGCCAACTTCCTACAGCGTCATTGACACTTTCTCTATTTCATTTGTAGATGAGTCTTATTCATCATAAGAGTCACATACTGACCTTGGTTTCCGCCACACTACCAAGGCTCCTTTTCATGCTTACTGTTTTATTCAGCTTCAAAAAAATATATTAATAAAGAGACATATTGTTGGTTACTATATAGGAGTTTGTTTATTATACTCCTCTGTCAGTAAGTATATATGTATATATATATATATGTATATATATATATTATTTTGCCAGTTTAACACTTGAGTTAAAAATGACGCACTCACAGGATTGTAATGAATCCACTTTTATTTTCAGTACCGAAACATCCCACCACCTAACACCTACGCGTTTCTGCCTTCACTGTCTTGATCACGGTAATGTGTTACTCCAAAACATGTGCCATTTATACTTTTCCACTAAGCTATGCCTTTATGTGGCATTCTGGGATCTGTAGTTGTATATAACATATCTAGTGCCATAGCATATTTACCAATAAAAATAAACTTATCACAAAAGTGTTACTAATATGACCAAAAAAGACAAGTGAATTGATACACGCCCAGAATAATCAAAACAAATATGTGATAATAGTGTAAACGAAGTAACTATATATATATATATATATATATATATATATATAGAGAGAGAGAGAGAGAGAGAGAGAGAGAGAGAGAGAGAGAGAGAGAGAGAGAGAGAGAGAGAGAGAGAGAGAGAGAGAGAGAGAGAGAGAGAGAGAGAGAGAGAGAGAGAGAGAATATATATCTCTTGAAGATGTTATAATCTCTAGATACTTTTCCTTGGGTAAAGTGTAATTATATGCCAAATGGTTGCTATGGTTGTCTTCAACTGTTTTTTAAAGAGGACAATTGTATGTTTTCTCTGCAAGTGATAAACATTCTTTGTGTCTTATAGTGTAGGTCTGGTTCGGATATACCTTTACATGGTAAGAGGTATTGCTCAATGGCATGTTATGCTGCTCTCTGTTCCAGCAGAGTAGAACATGCAGTTACGATCAATATATAAGAACAAATAGATTTATCTTCACTAGCTCATTTGGCAATACTGTCCTACAGTCATGGGTAGTGTTTCTTACCCATGTTTTCTTTCACTTTAATTGCTGTGGTCCTTTCCACAGTACTTTTGGGGTGCTCATGCATGGGTTCGGATCCTATGAAGGGAGCGGGTAGTTTTATATTCATTTTGGTAGTTCGCCTCTAACACAGATTGGTCATATTAACATGGATTTTGTTTTCTACGATGTTTTTGGAATGTTTGACTCCCTTTCAGTGGTTCCTCCTACGTTTTTTACATTGTGAAATATGTTAGGGCTCACCTACATTGTTATGAATGGCTGTTTTTTTTTTAATTGTCTAGATCGGTTTTGTTCTAGGGTTAGGTTTTTAATGGCCTGGATCAGGGTTGATGCTATCTCCATGCTCTTAACTTTTTAGTAACTTTTTCTTACTGTGGTCCTTTACACAGTTCTTTTAGTAAAGGGTATGTTTTTCCTCACAGGTATTCTTTTGCATGCATAGTCTATATATATATTGTACTAGACTGGTTTTCTTCTGTCTAGAGGCTTTCAATATTGTTGGGTCGCTTCTGACACACATTTGACATTCTAATTTGCATGAGGTTATTCCCATGTTTTTCATGCCTTATGGTTATGTTTACCTTTGTTTCTTTCCACAGGTTTTGATAATGTAGAGTATATTATTACTCACCTTAATCATTATGATTGTCAGGTCTTTTTCACTTGTTCTAGACCGGTTTTGCAATACTTAGAGACTTTTTTGGAAGGTCTCAGTTTGCCGTCCCTCCTCCGGGTTACCATGACTACGGTATCTGATTCCAAAGTAAGGAATCTGCGACTAGATGTCTCTGTCAGATGAACAAGTTACTTTCCTTTGGTAATGCATTGTCTGGTAGAGAGAGGATCTAGCTGCAGATTCCTTAACAACTCTCCCATCCTCCCCGCTCTGGAAACTGAGTCCTCTTTGGTCTCAGAAGATTTAGCTATGGAAATAAACACCTTGAAAAAAGAATTTGGTGATTTGACACCGGTGTATTTTGTGCTAGCACACTGTTTCAATAGACAGTTCTGACATGTCTTGACCGTGGAAAATAGTCACAGCAGAAACTGGCGGCGCGTCAGTGAGGAGGGGGGGGTTCATATGGGCTCCGCTGACTTTACATCTGGTAGACGACGTTGATACAGAGTCGCGTGGCACCCTCTTCCAACGTGCAGATGTGCTATGGGGAAAAAGGTTTCTGGATCCAGGCCCGCACCTGGGGAATTCTAAAATAAGGAATCTGTGGGTAGATCCTGTCTATCAGATAATGCGTTACCGAATGTAAGTATCTTGTTCTTCAAACCTATTTGTTTTCTTTTCATCTGTATTCTAGATTTAATTTATAAATTGAGCAATTATATTTTTCTAAATTGTCTTTGTAGACAGAAATGACTTTCAGTGTTGCAGCATTCATTAGTAGCAATTATTACAATTTATCAAACTGATGTTCATACAGGTGCATTTTAATAATTAGTGAACATTTTTTTAACGCAGAGTTTGGACGTCGTCTAAAAGAGCGAATGCACCACAATATTCCTCATCGCTTCAGTGTTGGACTCACAATGAGAGCAGCAAAGTGTTCCGTGTGCCTAGATACTGTGCACTTTGGAAGACAGGGAGCAAAATGTCTTGGTAAGAATGGTCTTTTCGTTTAATACCCCCTTCAGAGTAAATAATGATAAACATATCAAAAAAATATATACTGCTCTAGACCATTAATCTTTTAAAAAGTTACCCAGGCATTAGATGCATACCCAACACTCAAAGCCCTCTAGTAGGTCCCAGGTTGTGCCAGACATACTCGTAGCTAACAACATTGTTGATGGCTTGCATTTATTCAGCAGGCATAATTTTCTTTATGCCTTGCTATAGAATGTGTATGACAGATCTTCACAGCATATCTCTGCATGGAATGTTGGGAAGCCATTATGATGCCCTTGCTTTCTATGCAAATCCATGTGATGAAATGCTCTGTATTCCATAGGTTATGGGAGGTTATCTTCCCTACTGAAAATGCAGGTTTTGTAGTCTATCATATTTGTGGCGACAAATTGATATTTTGGAGTGAGAACCTTGGAAATTGAACGACAAAGGCTTAGTTTACTGTTATATTAGACTGCTTTAGTCTCCAATTTGCACCTTTAGTTTAAACAGCATCTATGCACAGTAGATCATGATGATAGCCCCAGTCTATCAAGATCCATTCAAAATATGTTCAAAAACAATGCAACACTGAGAGAAAAGCCAAACATCATTGAAAAAAAAAAACATATGTTCGGGTAGAACATATATTATTTTTCTGCACATTCTTTTAGAATAGTCCTTAACTTGCACCCAAGGAAATATCATTAAACACAGCATTGGTTTCAAACTAGAGCTGTTTCATCACTAACTTTTCAATAACAAACCCAGGTGGTCATAATGGCTTAATAAGTATTAGAGGAAGAGGTAGTAAAACGTTGATGGCGTGGCCTTCTCAATAAAAGCTGAAAATCATGCTCATTTGCTGGTCACAAAAGACAAGTTTATCTTAATTAATGGTGTGGTTCTATTCTTGCCCTTTGCCATCTGAAACATGCTTCTCATATTTCAGCATCTGCAAAGATCTGTAACAAACTTACAGGTTTCGCCTCCTTTCTTCACAGTAACGCTTGCTGGTGCATGGACAGGTGTCTGTTGACCTGACCTTGCCTTTCAAAAAAGCTCCCACAAACAGTTTTTGTCTCTTTCCTCCCTTCAGCCTTCCTATAAAGGCCAGCCCCAGTGAATCCTGTGCATTTCTGCTCATGCATTTCTTGACTCTTGGTAATGTCGGGTTTAAATGTGGTTGCCAAGTTTAGCTTCTTCCCTACTTTTAGGCAGCTTAGCGGAGGAGCACATCAGGAAATGTTTTAAAATTTTGAATCATGGTCTAAATATCAACCAGCATCAGGTGAATGCGACTGGCTGCTTTCAGTCCTTATCATAGTTAGAAAAATTACTTTGTACTAAATGGGGAGTCACAAAAGTAATTCAAAACAAACAAAAGATCACTTGCCCTTTATTATAGAATGTGATTGATATCAGTTGGGAACTGGAGCTTCCTTATGACCTTGTTTCTGTCAGTGTGAGTTGCCGCTTCCTTGACTCATTTTGCAATGACTTTTAGTGATAAAACTCTTTGCAGTTAGAATGAGCAATAGTCTTAAAATATTTAGGAACAATTACATTATTATTTGTTTGACAATGTGTTGGTCACAAGCCACTTTTCACAGCTCAGCAGTTTTTCAGCCTGGGAATTCTTTTCATACTACTTCCACCAAATTCTCTCCAGTAACAGCATCTGGTCGGTGGCATAGGGTAGAGTATTTTATCTAATTTTGTGCATCAGTGACTCCTGCTGTTCCTCTTTAATGCCTCATAATAACTTCACTAGATGTTTTCAAATTGGGGGTGGCTTCTAGCAGTGTGATTGCTGTAAATGTATGCAAGAGGGTCCTTAAGATTATGAAAAAGCAATATGTTTTGAAATTTATCTGATTGTCCTTTAGCCCACCATTCATTCAATCCTTTTCAGTCAATTCCTATTTGAGAGTCTTTTTTACTTTTGAATTATATATCACCTGGATCTACTGAAAGTAGTTTACTTTCCTTATCTCATCGTTACCTTACTGTCCCGTACAAACTTAGGTTCTTTCCTCTCCAGCTCAGATAGGTGTTGGGTGTAAATATATTTCTCAAGAACTTCTTAATGCGGAAATCATATAGAGAAGTATTACTTTCAAATGCAATCATTCATATTTGAATCATCACAATTTATACTTGAAGCCTCCTTTGGGCAGATACAAAAAATGTAAAGCTAAATCTGGTGTGGCTGTAATGAGATGGGTGTGGCACTTACTGGATACACCAGACACACAATGTTTTACATTTTGCTTTACATGTCTTTGTAATTAAGGATGCCTCAGCTTGGGGCAGAAGGTGTTGCCAATATTGTGTGAAGTCATGGTTATGCATCTGAGCCATGCCATCAAGTTGAGTGATGCAGGGATGTGAGACATAATCTGACCATGACTGGAGAGGTGCTGCTCTAAGGGCTTCCTTAGAATAGGGCAGATAGTTTGTGTAGCAATGCTCACTCAGCAGTACCAGAGCAAAGAGTGTTACATTGCAGGTTTCTCCTTTGACCTTGTTGATGATCCTTGGGATGAGGAGAAACAGATTCAAGTGTATGCAAATGCTCTGTATCAGGTGATCCAAAATGTGCTGCCCCCTGCTCATGATTGCCAGTGGCTGTTGATGTAAAAATAACACCTTTTTGTTATCATTGATGGCAAACAGATCCTAGGGTTTGGTTGACCTCAGTGAAAAAAAAACATTTTGTGCATTTGTTGTGGATGTAGGACCCATTCAAGGAAAACTTTTCTTGACCTGCCATATCATTTGTACTGCCAAGCAGCTGCTCTGTCGAATAGAATATTCTGTATAACCAGTCTCATTGACTGGGTCTCCTCAGGCAGAATGGAGAATCTCGCCTCCTCCTCTTTTAATAGATACCCACTGTTCTTGCTATTAAACAAGGTGGTGGTGGTGTTCACCCTGATGAGTAGTGAAGAGTTTTGTGATTCTTTTTCTCTTTATCATTGCTCTCAACTGACACCAGAAGAGAAGACACATTATCGAGTTTCTTTTTAGGGTCTGATTGTAGAAAGACGTGTTGGCAGTGTTAATGAGTTTCATACAATAAAAGCCAGTGTATCATGGATGTATACATTTAGCATTCCAAAATGTGTCACAGGGGAAGCAGCTACATCTCTTTCTGCTTCACAATTACAGATTCATAAAATAATGGTGCCACCCTTTGTCTATTTTATGTATTACAGACAAGTCAGACGCAGTGGCTTTGCCAAACGCTTGTTTACATATGAGAACTGACATCAAAGGAGCACAAACACCCACGGAAAGTGGTATGCCATGTATGATGCACACATGCATGCTCAGCACTGCTGTGAAGATTTCTTAATTACCAGCTACAGAAGCAATCTGGTCCTTCCACTAGGAGACAGGATACAGACAATGGTATATTAGGAAAGAGCCTACAAAGTTAGAGTAATAGTCAATATAAAGGCACTCAGTGTGTTTCCTTCTTTATGGCTTGACCCTTCAATCCAAAGTAATCTCTCAACACTGTCCAGGGCATATCCTATCCTCTTAGTCACTACTATCAATTATTTACTTTTAGGATCTGTTTATGTCCCAACCTCCTTCATGATATTCTAGCTTCCTTATGGTCGATCAAACAATTTTGCACTCTTTCCTTCACAGAGAGCCCTCCTCCCAATTGGTATGTCTCCACAGCAACACGCAATTTTGGAATATAATGTTCTTTCAATTTCTTAATTTACTCTAGCTCCTTCAACCCTAGGCCTCCTACGTATTTACCAGCGGTAAATACCCCTTTCCACTTTGTTTAAAGCCACTACATGGTCAAGGCAGTTTTTCTCTTATAGATTACAAACTGCAGCAACATAGTCCCTAAACCCTTTTCTCCATTCATTCTCCTTTAATAAGTTGTCTAGCAACATGAGAAAAAAATAAAGGTTCCGTATGGCCAAAGAATATAATCATGATAGCCTGTGTAGATGTACCTCTGGAATAAAGAGACATAAAATATACAGCACTTGAGTGCACCAAACAGCACACAGTACTTTCTAGTACTCAGATTAGTATCCATAGACTTCTAGCTGCAGGTTCCTCACCTTAGAATATTCTTCAAGCCTCAGACTGGATCTGGAAACTTTTTTGGCCGAGTACCCCTGCATGCCGGTAAGTGGAGTCAGTTGGCTTCACCTTGGTCCCTCCCGCTTCATCCTCCCCGGAAGTGACACGTGCAGCTCTATATAAGTGCCACCCCAGTGCGCTGAGATCAGTTTTTTCTTTCCGCACCAGTCAGTGAACGTCCAGAGAGAGCTGCCCCAGTCACTTTTTGACTGACCATTTTTCAATATGTGTCAAAGCTTCTTTCTGAGCCATTATCTCCCACTGTATCAGGGATTCCTCCCCCCGCCCCCCCACCCCCACCCAAAACAATGGTGGGTTTTAAACTCTGTGGTGTGGTCTGGGACAGACACTCACCTGATTTTTTTTTTTCCTGCTTGGAGCTGGACCATGACTACAAGATCTGTGAGGACTGCTGCACCAGGCACTTAAGGGTGTTGCAGGAGTGGTCACTGAAGCTCCTGGTCGCCCGGTGCTTCAGAGAAGGCACAGGAATTACGTCACAAGTCCACCACAGCACCTGTGTCTTGGTCTGCTGTACGTCTCCCAGAGTTTCCTGAAGCCGGAGTGACTCCCACCCTACTCTAGAAGTTTTATGAGACCATGCATCTCATGTTCGGGCAGACCGACCCCTCTGTAGCACATTTAGGCCCAAGGAGGGAGGAGTCCTAACTGTATTTCCGCTGGCGGGTCCGCCCTCTGTGCCAGTCAAGCCCCTTGGATACAGAACAACTCTACCTGAAAAATTGCAACTTCCTTTGGAGCTTGCTCCAGTGCTGTGGTTTCTGGTGCATTTGATGCCCCTTGGTGGCTCTGGCCCCATCACCATATCAGACTCTGACACAGAGCCGTATGGGTGCTGTTTGGGTGTCGCTCAACTGGCCGGAACCAGAACCTTTGTGTCCGAGCCAGTGCCTTTTTCCTTTGACAGGCCTGGTGTGAGAGACAATTGAGAGTGGTCTCAGGACCCTCATAATTACCCTACTCCCCTTGGTGAGCAGAGAACTGGTATGAGGAACTGATGGATGCTATCGGTTTGGATGCGTCACCAGACACTGGCATGGTCTCTCATACTGTGGCTATTGAGGAAGGGGACTCGTTTGGTATGGTTTTGTGGAGGGCGGCTGAGGTCCTTTGTGGCAGTCGAGACAAACGAATGAGTAGCCAGGAGTTGCCACTCCTCCTATTCAATGAAGCCCACCTCCTGCTCCCTCATATTCTCCATGGTCCCGCCCAGCCCCAGACTGTCTTTCACCAGCCAGCTGCTTCTGTTCCCACCAAGGCCATTAGGCTCCCCACCCCTTTGCAGCTGAGGATACAGCTCCTGCAGACTCCATGAGACAACCAGCCAGAGATCAACCCAGTTCCCCCCCCCTCTAAGAGCTGCAGCCCCAAAAACCCTTTAGTTTGCCCTCCTACCATCATGGGCACTCACTGGGTGGCAGGATAAGCCATCACCTGTCCCACTAGCAGCCCATTACATGGAACAAATGGCTTCTCTAAATTGTTCAGTGGCGTTTCTCAAATCCCCTTTCTCGAAACTCCACAGCCCATGCCACCATCCTTCGACTGGCTGACAGAGGATCACCTCTCCCTGCTTTTTCAGGAAGTACAGGCTCTTTTAACAGGATTCCGGCATCAAAGTAGGTTGTGCTTGCTATTCCCAGTTATTTCTGGTGGCCAGAAAGGATAGAGGCATTTTCCTATTCTAGATCTGTGCCTTTTCAACCTCTTCCTGAAGAAGGAGAAATTGAAAATGCTCACATTGGCTCAGGTTCTGTCTGACCTGGATCCCAGAGACTGGATGGTAGCGTTGGACTTGCAGGATGGCTACTTCCATATCCCCGTCCTGCCTGCCCACAGCCTCTGTCTAAGGTTCATGGTGGGTCACGAGCATTTTCTGTTTGCAGTGTTCTGTTCTGGCCTCACCAGTGCCCCTCGGGTGTTCACCAAGGTTTTGATAGTGGTCATAGCACATCTGCAGAGGTCAGGGGTTCCAGTCTTCCCTTAACTCAGTGATTGGCTGTTGAAGGCGGGCTCGCACCAGGCAGTTGTTTCCCACGTCTGTACTATGGTGTACCTCCTGCACTCGCTGGGGTTCACTATATAGGTACTGAAGTCATACCTGACTACCTCTCAGCAGTCCCTTTTTTTGGAGCTGTTCTGGGTTCAGTACCATTTTAGGTCTATCCTCTGGAATGGCAAGTCCAGGATATTCAGGCTATAATACCGATGTTTTAACCTCTATCCCGGATTTTAGTGAGACTGACTTAGAGGTTGCTGGGTCTCATGGCCTCCTGCAGTCTGCTGGAGACACATGCCCACTGGCATATGCGGGCTCTGCAGTGGAACCTGAAGTCCCAATTGGTACAGTATCAGGGGAATCTCTCTGACCTGGTCCAGATATTGGAGGGAACTTCAAAAGACCTGCACTGGTGGCAGACGAACTGCAACTGGGTCAGCGTTAGACCCCTCTCTCTTTCCCACCCAGAACTGACTATGACAGATGCTTCACTACTGGGCTGATGCAGCCATCTGGGAAAGTTGGAGAACAGCGGACCCTGGCATCCGGTGGAGTCTCAGCCTCAAATTAACTTGTTGGAGTGAGAGCAATCAATCTGACTGGCTTTAAAAGCCTCACCTCCATCAAGAGGAGGTTTATACAAGTGTTCACAGACCGCAATATTGCCATGTGTTATTGCAACATTTACAGAGCTCGATGGGGACGTGGACCCAGTGTCAAGCGGCCCTGCTTCTCTGGACATGGCCAGAACGTAATTACATTTTCCTAGTGGTTCAATATCTGGAGGGTTTGCTGAACACCAAAGCAAACAAACTCAGCCATCGATGCCTAGCAGATCCAAGAATAGGGAGAACCTTGGTTAGAGCTATTTACCACAGCGCGCAATGTCAGCACTTCTGCACGCAGGAGTTTCCATGGCAACTCTCACTCTGAGACGCTTTTTGTCTTGAGAGGAGCTCAGGTTTCCTGTTCACCATTCTGCTGACACCACTCCTGCCCAGACTTCTCAAGAAGATCAAGAACAACCGGACCCAAGGTGTTCTTGTGGCTCCAGATTGGGCATAGACAGTTTGGTATCCAGAACTTCTGAGGCTGAACATCAGTCCTCCAATCAGGCTTTCCCTGTCAGGAGGGTCTTCTGTCACAGCAGCAGGGCAGGGTCCCTCATCGGAATCTGCGCATGCTCCGCCATCATGCGTGGAGATTGAGCAGTGGTAATTGACAGTCTTTGATCTCCCCTTCAGAAGTCTGTGATGTAATTCTGGCAGCTAGGCGTCCCTTAACTAGGACAGTAGATTCCTGCCTGTGGGGAAAAATGTATATAATCCTGCACAACTCAAAACAGGTTGATCCCATTTCTGCCCCTTTATCCATGGGTGCTGTTGTTTATTCTCTCTTTAGCATGGCAAGGCTTTGCTTTGAGCACAGAAATGTTTTATCTTTCAGCCATCTCGTCTTTTTTTGCGATTGCCAGATCAACCCTCCATGTTTAGGTCACTTGTGACTCGTTTCTTCAAAGGCCTCCAACTTCTATTCCTGCCAAAGACCTTCAATATGCCCCTTTAGGCCTTAAATTTAGTCCGAACATCCTTGATGCTCACTATTCAATACCAGGCATTATTGTCCACTCTGTTTACCAAAAACAGCTTTCTTGGTGGCCATAACATCAGCAAGGAGGGTCAGTGAACTGCAAGCATCGTCTGTACACCCTCATTACACCACATCTTTATTTATTTATTTTTTTTTTAACCAGAGAAACTGCTTCTGAGAACATATGCCTTCATTTTACCAAAGGTCGTCACACACTTCCATGTAGTTCAGAACATCACACTGCCTAGCTTCTTTGCTCAGCATCATCCTTCCAAGGAAGAGAGACTCCACCGTCTGGGTTTAAAAAGAGCATTGTCATTCTGCAAAAGTGTCCTGCATGGACAATTAACTCTTTGTTAAGGTGGTCTGGGCAAAGAAAGGAAAGGCTGTGTAGAAATGGACCATCTCACAATGGATTGTGCTTTGCATTAAACTCTGCTATGCACTAGCCAAGAAGCAACCCCCTAAGGGATTGTGGGCTCATTCGGCTAGAGCCAATGCTACTACCACTGCATTAGCTTGCAGAGTCACTCTCTTAGACATCTGTCACGCTGCAACATGGGCATCTCTACACATGTTTACCAAACACTACTGCCTTGACAGTCAGGTCTTTTGTGACGGGCACTTTGCCCATCCGGTCCTCCAGGACTTCTGGTTTAAATCAGTTCACAGTCCCTCCCTGGGGAGGCATTGCTTGGGTATCTAATCTAAGGTCAGAAATCTGCAGCAAGAAGTCTCTATCAGATAAACAAGTCGTTAACGCCTCACCTGGTAGAGACTCTAGCTAGCTGCAGGATCTATACTGACCCACCCATCCTTCCCACTCTGTGAATGTGTTTCTCTGTGTAGGGTGACCCCTTTTAGGTGCCCAGTGCTGGCACGCTGATAAATCAAGAGACTTCATTGCTCCATGCTTCTGGCATGGAAATGTTGCAAAAAGTAATTGATGTCAGCGCATTGGGGTGGCGCCGATATAGACCCAAGCATGTTACTTCTGACACAGAGCCAATGGACACCATCTACTGGCGCGCAGGGTTTCTGTTTGAAATTTACGGATCTAGTTGACACCTTGGAAATATTCTAAAGTAAGGAATCTTCAGAAAGTCTCTTTCAGATAAGGCTTTGCCGAAGGTAAGTAACTTGGTCATCAGTAACCCCTGCTCCTCTCAGAATGCTGTTGTGCAGTACCTCAGGCGTATCCCTTTTTTCTTAGCAAAGTGCAATTCCTCCTCTTCTCTTTAGTATTTTTTCCCTTATTCATCTTTATATATTATTTACACATGAGCAATATCAAATTTGCTTTAACCCTCTATTTGTGTAGAAATATCGGACATTTCTTCTGCTTTTTAATGTATTTGTCCTTCCTGTTAATGTGAGTGAGAGACTTTTTCTACACAAACAGTCTTCACAACTCCAAATTATCAGGTACGGTGAGAATGTCTTTGCAAAAACATATAGCAATTAAACAGCACTGCTCTCCAGCTGAAATTGCTGCTGGATATTCTGAAAGGTACAGTCATTGGAATCTGTCTCAAGCACAAAAATGCCATAGGATATGCCAACAAACCTGTTTGTTTGTTTGTTTCTACTGTAAAGGTGTCAAAGTGCTTTTGCAAAACCATCCTTATTTCCAATGAAAGATGTACCCCCGCCAAAGCAGAGGTGTGAGACACAGCACCACTAAACCCTTTGACTTCCAGCCTGTCTGGGTCAACTGGGACAGCAGAAGACCTCCAAGATAAAAGTGGTAACATCCCATGCTTGAGATTTACTGTAAATAGTCAAATGAAGATGAATGTGTGTTGGTTATAATACCAATACATCATACTTCTCACACACCAATGTATACACTTGCACACACATATAAGACACCAAAGGAATATTTTTGCCAGGGATCCTGTTTCTAGACCATTAAGTCTTTAATACATATTTCCAGGGATAACTACTAAAGGATACATTTACCTGGGAGCGGGCATGACGATTATTGCATTTTCCCTGCAGATTTCATAGGGACTGAGGAACTTAAGACAAACAACATAGGTGGCAGGATTTACATCCAGTGTACTGTGGCACGCTCTGGCCGCCTGGTTGTAAATTAGTTTACAAGTCTCAGTCTGTCATCTGCGTGTATTGAAAAAGAGAAGAGTGCTTCAGTGCTAGTTAAGCACACATCTGAACCATTGTTGCCTTTCGGAATAAACCTTTTATCTTACTAGCTTCACTCTCGTAGTTGGAGCTAGATAGTGAAAGATTACTGATGTAGATGAGAATAATTCCACTAGTTTGGAATTATTTGTGTCCTCGTAGAATTTCCTCCTGGAATAACTGTTGCTGATTAACACTATAACTGTTTAGAAAAATGAATAATAGAGGCCTGGGAAGGGTATGCACCAAAACACGGAAAGCAAAAAACAGGAGTTAAAGTAGTGTCTGCAGTGTAGCCAATGGTGACTAGGCAAGATGTGTTTAGGCAATGTTTATCTGCCATTAGATTCTGCCTTTTTTTAAGGGCGAACGAGATGTCTATAGAACTGGAACACGTGTGATTCACAGGAGTATCTGTTATGGTCAGGGGACCCACACACCCCAGATTGAATTCAAAATGAGAGAGCGCTCACATGAGTCCAGAATGGCAGCATCTATCACCTAGATGGTTTGTTTAAGCATTTAAAATGTTATGATTGACTTGTGCCCTCTCTTTATTAGAATGCCAGGTGATATGCCACCCAAAGTGCTCCACATGCTTGCCTGCCACGTGTGGTTTGCCTGCAGAGTATGCCTCTCATTTCACAGAAGCCTTCTGTCGGGACAAGATGAACTCTCCTGGAGTGCAGCTGAAGGAACCAAGTAGCAGCGTTCGCCTGGAAGGATGGATGAAGGTGCCAAGGTATAAACGTGAGTCTGTATGTCCGGTACACCAAGACACAAGATAATTTAATTTTATTGGTGTGCATAGCACAAAGCCCTATGAATGCAAAGCATATTGGGTCATGACTAACCCAGGAAAGGAAGTATAGTTAGCAGTGCTTATCAGAAATAAGTGTTTATTTAATTTATCTTTAAAGAAACCCAACAACATTCCCAATAATGCTGTCATATATTAGTCACTTGTTATTAGTCATTTCTACTGCACTCCTTGTTGTGGGCTTTATTCCATGTACCTAAATTCCAAAGCATCCTTTTATCTGTGCCAAAACTGATATGTGCTACACCTTTTATTCACCTGGCAAATAGTCAATGAATCAATATCATTCTGTGTTTGCAACGTGCGGCTTATCACCCCCGGAGGGGGGCGGGGGAGGCGGAGGCGGCACTGACGCTCGATGCTGTGTGCTGGTGACCTCTCAGCAAAGAGCAAAGTTTTTAGTTCCCTCCAGAAGTCGAGACAGGTGTGAGCAGTATGCATGTGGGAGGGAGGTCGTTCCAGGCTTTGGCAGTGAGGTAGGAGAAGTAGCGGTCACCGCAGCAGCTGTGATAAAAATGTCAGTCGTGGGCGAGGAGAGTTGAACGGAGTTCTCTGGTGGGCTGGTGGAAGGAGAGCCTATGGTTAATGAGTTTGGGTTCGATGTTTGTGGAGGGCTTCGTACACGAAGATAAGAGCCTTGAATTTGCTTCTCTTGTGCACAGGCAGCCAGTGGAGATGCTGGTCCACCTGGGGAGTTCCAGAATGAGTCCCACTGCTGCATTCTTTATGGTTTGAAAGGGGTGGAGGAGCTGGGCAGAGAGTTGGTGTATAGGGTGTTTCCGTAGTCAAGTCTGCTGGTGATGAGGGTTTGGGTTACCATTTTTCTGGTGCTAATGGGGATCCTTCTGAAAATCTTATGTAGCATGCAAAGGATGTGGAAGCAAGAGGAGGCCACTATATTTTTCTGTCGCTTGAAGGTGAGTTTGCTGTCGATGGTGATGCTGAGGTTACGGGCATGGTTAATCGGCGTTTGTCCAAGCGTGGTGGGCAAGAGGGGGGAAGGAGTGAAGGGTGCTGTTTCTGAAATAATCACTTCAGTCTTGTCCGTGTTCAGTTTCAAGCAGTTGGATCTCATCCATTCGGCGATGTTGGTCATGGCATTGCTGAAGTTGGCTCTAGGGGTGCTGTGGTCCTCGGAGAGAGATAATGAGCTGAGTCGTCGGCGTATGAGATGATGTTGAGTCCATGGGAACGGACGATCACAGCCAGCAGCGTCATGTAGGTGTTGAAGAGGGTGGGGCTGAGTGAGGTCCCCTGGGAGACACAGCATATGATGTTCTAGGGCTCTGAGGTAAAAGGTGGTAGGCGGGGTCTCTGGATGTGCTCTGTGAGAAAGGTGTGGATCCGTTTGAGGGCGCTGCTTCAGATTCCGATGTGGTGGAGTCTGGAGATGAGGGTGTAATGGAAGATGTTGGCGAATGTTACTGAGAGGTTGAGGAGGATCAGGACTACCTTCTCTCTGCGGTCAAGGAGGGCTCTGATGTTATATGTTGCGGCGATCAGGGTGGTCTGGGCACTGTGGTTTGCGTGGAAGCCATATTGAGAGTTGTCCAGTAGATTGTGCTCCTTCAGATGTTCAGAGAGCTGTCTGTTGATGACTCCAGAATCTTGACTAGAAAGGGGAGCAGCGAGATCGAGTTTGATGGGGTCGGCGGACGATTTCCTCAGGAGTAGTTGGACCTCTGCCTTCTTCCATGCTTCGGGGATGGTGGCAGTCATGATGAAGGCATTGAGGATGAGTATGAGGATGCTACTGATCTCCTGCTGACCCATGTTGAAAATATAATGGGGGCATGGGTCGTTCGGTGAACCGGAGTGGGTCGAACTCATGAAGGCTGCTGTTTTCTGAATATATTGTAGCTTCTAATCGGTGATCAGGTGGCTGGGGGTGTTGTCTGATGCAGTCAGAAGTGCATAACTGACTGCCTTCTCACTGGTTGTTCTTCTTTTGCACCTTCATCCTGGTTAGCAGGGGCTCCTTTTCTCACTGGACTCTTCAGTGCTTCTTGGTCCCCTTCTTCCACAGGTCTCCAGGTCCAGAAATCCATTGTTGGTGTCTTGCAGCCTCTTCTAGTTCCTGCATAATCTTCTATCACAACTTCTCGTGTGTTTCAGGCAACTTACTGTGATTTACTCCTGTTTTTCTGGGCTGTGGGGTGGGTTCTTCTACTTACCTTTGGTGTTTTCTTACACTCCCAGTGCCCTTCTACACACTACACTTGCCTAGGTGGGAAACCAATTTTCGCATTTCACTATTTTAGTATATGGTTTGTGTTCCCCCTAGGCCCATTGCAACCTATTGTGATTTTAACTATTTGCACTGTTTAACTGTTTTCACAGCTTTTTCTGCATTCTAGTGTGTATATACTATGTATATTACTTACCTCCTAAGGGAGTATAGTCTCTAAGGTATTTTTGGCATTGTCACTAAAAATAAAGTACCTTTATTTTTGTAACACTGAGTATTTTCTTTCATGTGTGTGTGAGTACTGTGTCACTACAGTGGTGTTGCAAGAGCTTTGCACGTCTCCTAGATCAGCCTTGGCTGCTCAGCTACATCTACCCCTAGACAGCCTGGCTGCTAGACACTGACTACATTTCACTAATAAGGGATAACTGGACCTGGTATAAGGTGTAAGTACCTTTGGCACCCACTACAAACCAGGCCAGCCTCCTACATTGGTGGTGCAGCGACGGGATAAGTACTTGCAATTGCCTTATCACTCAGTCACCGGTGCTTTCTACAGGAAAGTGTACTCTATACATAGAGCTATACAAAAGTATACCTGGTGCAGGATCTAGTATTTTCACTTTCTTTCTAATAAGACTGAGTTAAGTAAAGTAGGTCTTTTTCTTTCCTTTCACCTTACTCTAACTCACTACGCTATGTCTTCCTCTGAGGCCACCTCTGGAGTCATGGGAACTTCCTATGAGAACCTGACTTGTAAAGTCTAAGGGGGCTTTGCTCAGAGAGAAGCTTAGAGGTATGGAAGAACCCTAATAAGAATTTCTTGTTAAGTCTTCTCCAGGATGACCAGGAGCAGTTTGGTAACCAGGAGGAAGAGAGGGAGGGGGATTATAACCCTTTAGACTCAGGGGATCAGCCTGAAGATTGAGGGGAGGGCTCTTCACAAAATGTCCCCCCTAGCAAACCATCTAGTGTAGCTGGCAGTGGGAGGGGTTCGCATACAGGTAGAGCTCCCTTCACACCTAGAGGCCAGGTCACTAGGGTTGCCAAAGCTAGGGAAAGATCTACCTCTGCACATTCCCATGTCACCTCAGTTTCTGAGGGGGCCCACACATCCAATCCAGGTGATGCGTCCATAGACAGGAAGCTCAAAAAGCTGAGATTGGAGGAGGCTGCAGCAGCAACAGCTGCCCCAAAATAGGGAGGCCTTAGCCGTGGAAAGGGAAATGTAGGGGTTGTGGTTAGTTCCCCATGGTAGCAGCAGCAGCAGTTTCAGGAACTATGGTGTTAGGGAGAATACCTTTGATTCCAGGAACTTGCACAAAATTGTTCCCCCTTACAAGGAAGGGGATGACATTTACAAGTGGTTTTCTGCACTTGAAAGGGGCTGTAAAGTACAGAGGGTCCCTCAGGTACAGTGAGCTGCTATTCCGTGGTTGTCCTTTTCTGGCAAAGGGAGAGATAGACTTCTGGCTGTCAGGGAGGAAGATTCAATTACAATGTTTTGAAGACAGCACTCTTGGATGGATTTGGCCTAACCACTGAACCTATATAGAATTACGTTCAGAGAGACCAGAAAAGAGTCTTCACAAGATTAGATAGATATTGTGGATTTGGATTGTTCTGTGAAGGCTTTGGAAGGTTGGTTACATGGCAGCGAAGTGTCTGACTATGAGGGTCTTTATAATCTAATTTTGAGAGAGCATATTCTTAACAATTGTGTCTGACTTGTTGCACCAGTACTTGGTAGACTCAGATCTGACCTCTTCCCCAAGAATTGGGAAAGAAGGCAGACAAATGAGTCAGAACAAGGGTGGGCAGACACGCTCATAGAGGGGGTGACAAGGACAAGAAGAAGGATGGTAAGTCACATGATAAGGGTTGGGACAAAGATAAAAAGTCAGTCTCTTCATCAGACCCTCAAAAATCCTCTGGGGGTAGGCACAAATCCTCTTCCAACCAACAGAAAAAGCCTTGGTGTTACATGTGTAAGAACAAAGGCCACTGGGCAAGTGACCCCACTTGTCCCAAGAAAAACACTAAAGCTCCCTCCACCACAACCCCCACTGGGAAAAACACTACAAATAACCACTCCAAGGGTCTAGCAGGGCTCATTTTGGTTAATGTAGTGGGGGTTGGTTTAGTTAGGGAAACCACTGAGGCTGTTTCAGTCTCAGATGGTGGCATTGACCTTGCCACCCGTGTTGCTTGTCCCCGCAATAAGGATAAGTACAAGCAACAACACCTAATCAATGGTGTTCAGGTTGAGGCCTACAGGGACACAGGTGCCAGTCTCACTATGGTGATGGAAAAACTGTTAGCCCCTGAGCAACACCTACTTGGTCATCAGTACCAAGTGACTGACACCCATATTAACACTGTTAGCCACCCCATGGTTGTTGTGAATCTCAAATGGGGGGTCGAGGGGGTTACTGATCCAAAGGAAATTGTGGTATCCATTGACCTACCTGTAGAATGTCTACTGGGCTGTGATTTGGAGACTTCAGCTTGGGCTGAAGTGGATTTGGAGGCTTATGCAGCAATGCTGGGCATGCCAGGGCACATCTTTGCTCTTACCAGGGCTCAGGCCAAGAAGCAAAGAGGACAGGGAAACTTGGATCCTGGAACAATGGACCAAGTGCTCCCAAGGGGTAGAAAGGGTAAACCCTTATCCACTATCCCTCCCTCTACTGAAGATTCCCCTTTTGATGATGAGTCGTCTACTCCCTGTGCAGAACGTACACCAGAGGAGCTCCAAGCTGACACAGCTGAGCTTTTGGGTGCAGGGGGTCTGTCAGGGAGGAGTTGAGTGTGGCACATCAGACCTGTCCCACACTAGAGGCTTTGAGGTAGCAAGCTGTCAAACAAGAAACAGGGTATGTTAGTGACCCCCATAAGGTGTATTGGGAGAACAATCTCCTTTATACAGAGGCAAGGGACCCAAAACCTGGTGCTACCAGGAGACTGGTCATTCCCTTGCATTATAGGGAATTCCTCTTAACACTGGCACATGACATTCCCCTTGCTGGACATTCGGGGCAAAGCAAGACCTGGGACAGACTGGTCCCTCACTTTCACTGGCCTCATATGTCAGAGGACACAAAAGAGTTGTCGCTCTGGTGTCACTTGCCAAGCCAGTGGTAAGACTGAGGGCACCCTAAAGGCCCCCTTGATCCCACTGCCTGTGATTGGGGTGACCTTTGAAAGGGTAGGGGTTGACATAGATGGCCCCCTTGACCCTCCTACTTCTTCTTGCAATAGATTTAACTTGTTGGTAGTATACCATGCCACTAGATATCCAGAAGCCATCCATCTAAGGACCACTGCAGCTCCTGCAGTGGCAAAGGCCCTCCTGGGAGTATTTTCCAGGGTGGGCTTTCCTAAAGAGGTAGTATCAGACATGGGTAGTAACTTCATGTCTGCATACTTGAAGGCAATGTGGAAAGAATATGGTGTAACATGCAAATTCACCACATCTTACCACTCTAAGACAAATGGATTGGTTGAGAGGTTTAATAAAACTCTCAAAGGTATGATCATGTGACTATCTGAAAAAACTCTGGAGGAGATGGGATGTCCTATTGCCATGCCTCCTTTTTGCCTACAGGTAGGTACCCCAGAAGGGAGTGGGCTAAGGCTCATTTGATCTCCTTTTTGGCCACCCTGTTAGGGGCCCACTTGCACTTGTGAAAGAGAGGTGGGAGCAACCCTTGACACCCCCAAACGGGATATTGTGGACTATGTACTTAGCCTAAGATCTATAATGGCTGAGTATATGAAAAAGGCCAACAAAAACCTTCAGGCAAGCCAAGAGTTGCAAAAACAATGACATGACTAAAAGGCTGCCCTGAGTATCACCCAGGTCAAGAGGTGTGGGTAGTGGAGCCTATGGCACCACAAGCACTCCATGACAAATGGAGTGGCCCATATCTGATAGTGGAGAAAAGGGGTGAGGTCACTTATTTAGGGGACCTAGGCACTCCCAGAAGTTCTCTAAGAGTGTTCTTTGCGAACCTCCTGAAACCCTACTATGATAGGGCAGATTTAACCCTACACATGGCCACTGATGAGGGCAGGAAGAAGATTAACCCTCTCCCTGATCTCTTTTCCAACACTGCAGCTGATGACTCAGTGGAAGTGGTTGTCCTTGCAGACTGCCTTACAGAAGAGCAAAAGGAGGACTGCAGGATCCTTCTAGGCCAGTTTTCGGAGCTGTTTTCTCTGACACCTGGTCAGACCACTTGGTCTGAACACACCATAGATACTGGAGACAGTTTACCTGTCAAAAGTAAAATTTGCAGACAGCCTGACCGTGGCAGAGACTGCATTAAATCAGAAGTTCAGAAAATGTTGGACATAGGAGTGATTGAGCACTCAGATAGCCTCTGGGCTAGCCCAGCTGTGCTAGTACCAAGCCTCATTCTCAGAAAGGTAAAAGGGAGATGAGGTTTTGTGTAGATTACAGAGGGCTCAATAAAGTCACCAAGACTGATGCTCACCCTATACCTAGGGCAGATGAGGTGATATATAGACTGGCATCTGCCAAGTATCTAAGCACTTTTGACTTGACTGCAGGGTATTGGCAGATCAAGCTATCAGAAGATGCAAAACCTAAAACTGCATTCTCTACCATTGGAGATCATTATCAATTTACAGTTATGTCCTTTGGTTTGAAGAATGCACCTGCCACTTTCCAGAGGCTGGTGAATACAGTCTTCCAAGGTCTGGAAGCTTTCAGTGCAGCATATCTAGATGATATTGCTGTATTCAGCTCCACCTGGGATGACCACCTTGTCCACCTATGGAAAGTTTTTGGAGGCCCTGCCAAAGCCATGCCTCACTATCAAGGCTTCAAAATGCCACATATGGCAGGGGAAGGTGGTTTATCTGGGACACCTGGTTGGCGGGGAACAGATTGAACCACTGCAGGGGAAGATCCAGACTATTTTATACTGGTCTCCCCCTACTACTCAGACACAGGTCAGAGCCTTTCTTGGTCTCACTGGGTACTACAGGACGTTTATTAAGAATTATGGCTCCATTGTTGCTTTCTTAAGGACCTCACTTCCAAGAAAATGCCCAAGAAGATGCTATGGACAGCCAGCTGATAAAAAGCTTTTGAGGAGCTTAAGCAGACTATGTGTACTGCACCTGTCCTGAAAAGCCCAAACTATTCTAAGAAGTTTGTTGTCCAGACAGATGCTTTAGAGGTATGGGTTGGGGCAGTACTATCACAACTGAATTCAGAGGGCCAGGATAAACCTGTTGCTTTTATCAGTAGGAGGTTGACCCCTAGAGAAAAGTGTTGGTCAGCCATAGAGAGGGAGGCCTTTGCTGTGGACTGGGCCCTGAAGAAGCTAAGACCCTACTTATTTGGGACACACTTCGTGGTTCAGACTGACCACAAACCACTATTATGGTTAAAACAAATGAAAGGTAAAAAAGCCCTAAATTGTTTAGGTGGTCCATTTCCCTACAGGGGATGGACTTTACAGTGGAACCATAGACCTGGCAGTAACCACTCCAATGCAGATTCACTCTCCAGATATTTCCACTTAGACAATAAAGACTCATCTGGGCAAGGTTAACCTTAATGTCCCTTGTTCGGGGGGTGGGGGGGGGGGGGGGTTGTGTACAAAAGTACCCTCTTTTTGGCATGTTACCCCCAATTTCTGCCTGATGTCAGTGTGTTCGACTGTCACTGGAGTCCTGCTAATCAGGACCCCAGTGCTTATGCTCTCTCTCTCCTTTCAAAATTTGTCACTACATGCTGGTAACCCAGTATTTCATCCCATATTGGCACACTGGTGCCCCCTTATAAGTCCCTAGTATATGGTACTTGGGTAACCAGGGTATTGGGGTTCCAGGGGATTCCTATGGACTGCAGCATTACTTTTGCCACCCATAGGAAGCCCATGCAATGGCTTCTACAGGACTGCCATTGCTGCCTGTGTGAAATGGTGCATGCACTATTTCGCAGCCATTTACACTGCACCAGGTCACTTATAAGTCATCTATATGTCAGGCCTTTCAACCCTGAAGGCTGGGTGCAAAGTACCTGTGTGTGAGGGCACCCCTGCACTAGCAGAGGTGCCCCCATGTCGTCCAGGACCATTTTTCCCAGACTTCGTGAGTGCGGGATGCCATTTTACACGTGCACTGTACATAGGTCAATACCGATGTCAAGCTTCACAATGGTAACTCCGAATATGGCCATGTAAGGTGTCTAACAACTGGAAATTGTACACCAATACTGATTCTAGTATTGGTTGTAGAATCCCATGCACTCTGGGGGCTCCACAGTGGACCCCCAGTACTGCCATACCAGCCTCCTGAGGTTTTCCAGGCAGCCCCAGCTGCTGCCACCTCACAGACAGGTGTGTGCCCTCCTGTTGCTTGAGCAGCTCAAGCCCAGGAAGGCAGAAGAAAGGATTTCCTTTAGGAGAGGGGTGTTTCAGGCGTGGGAGGGGTAGCCTCCTAGAGCCTCTGGAAATGCTTTGAAGGGCACAGATGGTGCCCTCCTTGCATAATCCAATCTACATCAGTTCTGGGACCCCCAGTTCGTGTTCTGGCGCGAAACTGGACAAAGGAAAGGGGAGGGACCACTGTCCATCATAACCCAAAGGGTGATGCCCAGAGCTCCTCCAGTGTCTCCCTGGGTTTTGCCATCTTGGATTCCAAGGTGGCGGGGCACTCTGGGAGCATCTGAGTGGCCAGTGCCACCAGGTGACACCAGAGCCCTCCCCTGATAGGTGCTTACTTGTGTAGCTGACCAATCCCCCCTTTCTGATGGATACAACTACCTGTGGATTCCTCACCTAATGAATACTCCCATGGCGCCAGCATTCGACGGAAATCTTCTTACTAGTCTCTGCACGTCGACGAGGACGTCACTCCAGCCCACGCGACGCCGTCTGATGTCATACAGGCAATAAGAGGTCCTCGACGACGTGCCGACGTCAGTTCCCTTTTTTCCGTGCATTCGAAACGGTTATCTTCGAGGGAGCAACTGTTACTTTCGTGGTTACAGTGTATTGTTTGCTGCGTAGTCCTTCGCTGCAGTAATAATGTCGCAAAGAAAGTCGGGTTTTAAGCCTTGTCGTGAGTGTGGAGGCAAGATGTCAGTTACGGATCCTCACTCCGACTGCCTTTGGTGTTTGAGCTCCGACCACGACGTCTCGACTTGCGATTCATGCCAGCACATGAATCCAAAAGCCCTCAAGGAACGTGAGGCGAAGTTGTCTATGGCGAAGTCGAAAAAAGAAAAACATCGTAAGAAGTCTTCTTCGCCAAGGCATCGGCGTCATCGAGGCTCCTGGCGCCGTAAAGAATCACGGCGCCATTCAAGCAAGGAGACTCGTTCCAGGTCTTCGGATCAGCGCCGGAGGACTTGGGAGGTCAGTCCCACGGTCACGCCGCATCCATCGACGCCGTTGCCCTCTCCGGCGTCACCGACTTCACCTGGACAGGCGTCGGTGATAGAAGTGGTGCAACCTCTGGTGTTGTCTCCGGCTTCGCAGACGTCGAGGCCGGCGTCGGGGTCGCCTCCAGTACAGGCACCCCAGTATCCGGCTTTTCCCACCCCTGGAGCCGATAGTACCGCATTCCTAAATGCGATGTATACCATCTTCCAACAGATGGCTCCAGGGGGTGCTCCGGCTGGCCCTTTGGCCTTTTCATTGGGTGATCCCGCGCCTCTACGGCCGGCACCCTTTATGCCCTTTCTCCCTTTTGGGAACGTGGGCTCGGTGCCGCTGTCGGCGCCGGTGGCCGCTCCGGTGGCGTCAGAAGGAATGGCCCCGGAGATTTCCATCCCGTCGACGTCGGGATTTCGTCCTGTGACTCCGGTGGGTCCATCCGCTCAGAGTGCTCTTTCATCTTCGAATTCGGCGGAGGCATTGTCGACTCCGCGTATCGAGCAGAGGCTTCATTCGAGGAGACGTGCTCTCCGTTTGTTAGAGGAGCAGGAGTACCAGAGAGTCCTGGAAGAAGGAGAACTAGAGGACTCGGGTGATGGACTGCATGGTCTAGAGACGGCCAGTGGGCTGGACACTTCCCCTGAGTGGGATCTTTCGTCTCCAGGAGAGTACACTGAGGAGGCTGCTTCCTTTCACGCAGTGGTACGGAAGGCGGCTAGTTTTCTGGACCTGCCTTTGCCGGTGGTAGAGGCAAAACAGAACATTTTGACAGAGGTGCTGCATCCGGCCTCAGCTGCGGCGGAGCCACTCTTGCCATTTAATGACGCTTTGCTGGATCCGGTGCTAGAGGTGTGGAAGAGACCAGTATCTTCCCCAGCGGTTCACAGAGCCGTAGCCAGGAGGTATCGAGCTGCACCAGCTGACCCTGGTTTTCTTTCTAGGCACCCTACACCGGAGAGCTTGGTGGTGCAGGCCTCCTGTTCATCCAAATCAGCGCCTGGTTCTTTCCCGACGGTGCCTGGGGACAGGGACTCGAAGAAACTGGATGCGCAGTCCAAAAAGATTTTTTCGTCCTGCAGTCTGGCGTTGAAGGCCACCAACGCAACTTGTATCCTGGGGAGATATATTCATGCTCTTATGGATGACATTTCCTCATCATTTACGGAGCTTCCCCAGGGTCTTTTGGATGTTGTTTCAGATGCCCAGGCTGCCGCAACCCAGATTATTCAGACTGGGCTAGACACAACCGACTCGGTGGCCAGAGCAATGGGCACAACTGTGGTGGCAAGGAGGCAGGCCTGGCTCCGTAACTCTGGGTTTTCTGCGGATGTACAGTCAACCTTATTGGATCTCCCTTTTGATGGGGACAAGCTGTTTGGGGCCAAGGCAGATTCGGCCTTGGAACGTTTTAAGGAGAGCAGGGCCACAGCTAAATCATTAGGGCTCCAAGCTCCTTCTTCCTCTGCCTCTTCCAGATTTTTCAGGAGGTTTCGGGGATTTGGGCGTGGCTCTTCCTCCTCTTCCTTTCGGGGGAGATACCAGCAACCTGCCTCTTCCCATCCCTATAGATCTTTTAGAGGGAGAGGTAGGGCCCGCACCAGAGGAGCCTCTCAGCAGCATTCTGCCTCTTCCTCATCCTCTGGAGGGGTGCAGCAGGGGAAGCAACCTTAGGCTTCCACCATTTCCCACTCACTCCTCTCCTGTAGGGGGAAGATTACAGCATTTTCTCCGCAAATGGAAGACTGTTACAACGGACACTTGGGTACTCAGTATTGTGGGAAAAGGCTACACCCTTCCCTTTCGGGAGTTCCCGCCCCTCATCCCGCCCGCCCATCTTATTGTTCAGAAGAACACCTCCTGTTGCTAGAACAGGAGGTACAAGTCCTCCTTTCAAAGGGCGCGGTGGAGTTGGTCCCAGAGCAGGAAAGGGGTCGAGGTTGTTACTCAAGGTATTTCCTGATTCCCAAGAAGGATGGTCGGTTGAGACCAATCCTGGCCCTGAGGATCTTGAATTGGTTCCTCAAACAGGAAAAGTTCAAGATGCTGACCCTAGCTCAGGTGCTTTTGGCGTTGAACAAGGAAGATTGGATGGTCTCTGTCGACTTGCAGGATGCTTACTTTCACATCCCGATACTCAAGTCACACAGGAAGTATCTCCGGTTTGTGGTAGGGTCGCAGCACTATCAGTTTGCGGTCCTCCCGTTTGGTCTTACTTCAGCACCTCGAGTCTTCACGAAGGTGATGTCAGTGGTTGCGGCAGAGCTCAGAAGGAAGGGCATAGCAATATTCCCTTACTTGGACGATTGGTTGATCAAAGCCAAGTCTCCACAGCTTCTGTCGCATCATCTGCAGTCAACAACCCAGCTGTTGTTCGACCTGGGTTTTTCGGTGAACGAGCCCAAATCTCACCTGGAGCCCTCTCAGCGCCTCCTGTTCATAGGGGCAGTACTGGATACAACATTGGGTCGAGCCTTTCCTCCGCCTCAGCGGATCCAAGATATTCGGGAATTGGTTCCAATGTTTCGAAATGGAGCGGTAGTTCCAGTCCTCAAGGTCCTTCGTCTGCTCGGTCTGTTTGCCTCCTGCATTCTGTTGGTCACGCATGCTCGCTGGCACATGAGGGCTGTTCAGTGGTGCCTCCGAAGGCAGTGGTCTCAACACAAAGGGAATCTAGAAGGTGCTGTCAAGATCTCCAGAGATGCTGCTGTGGAATTGAGATGGTGGATTGCGGGCAACAACCTTTCACAAGGAAAGCCGTTCGCGCAGTCGCCACCAGTGGCCACGGTCATAACAGATGCTTCCGCTCTAGGGTGGGGAGCTCATCTGGGGGATCTGGAGATCAAAGGCCTTTGGTCTCCAGAGGAACATATGTTTCATATCAATCTGTTAGAGTTACGGGCTGTACGTCTGGCTCTCAAGGCCTTCCTCCCTTCCCTTCGTGGTCAGTCGGTACAGGTCCTAACGGACAATACTACCACGATGTGGTACATAAACAAACAGGGAGGAGTAGGGTCGTACCTTCTCTGCAGAGAAGCTCTTCGTCTATGGTCCTGGGCAGAGGACCATCAGATTTGTTTGGTAGCAAATCATCTGGCCGGGGTCTTGAATGTACGTGCGGACAGTCTCAGTCGCCAATTCTCGGCAGACCACGAGTGGCGTCTCCATCCAGATCAGGTCCGTTTAATCTTCCAAAGGTGGGGGTTTCCTCGGGTAGATCTGTTTGCCACTCTGGAGAACGCGCATTGTCCGTTATTCTGCAGCCTCCAGTGTCCGATGCAGGGAGCGTTGGGGGACGCGTTTCAAATAACCTGGTATGGCCAGTTGCTTTACGCGTTTCCTCCCATACCCTTGATTCCTCGAGTATTGAGGAAGATTCGCCAAGACCGGGCCCAAGTCATCTTAATAGCTCCGGATTGGCCAAGGAGGGTGTGGTACTCCGACCTTCTCCAACTCTCAATGTGCCCTCCGCTCCGTCTCCCTATCAGGGCAGACCTCCTCTCGCAGTCGCAGGGGCAGGTTTTACACCCCAACCTCCAGAGTCTGCACCTACATGCCTGGAGATTGAACGGGGCAACCTGAGTTCCTTCTCTCTCCCGCCTGATGTAGTGGATGTTATATTAGCGGCCAGGCGACACTCCACTAAATCTATCTACGCTAATAGGTGGTCTAAATTTGTTATGTGGTGTGGAGAGAGGCAGATTGATCCCTTACATGCTCATCTGTCGGACGTTTTGTCTTTTGCTCTGTCTCTAGCGCAGAAAGGTTGTGCAGTGGCTACCATTAAGGGTTATTTATCGGCCTTGTCAGCCTTCATATGTCTTCCAGACCAACCATCGTTGTTTAAATCCCCTATTGTTATCAGATTCTTGAAAGGTCTTCTAAATAAATATCCTCCAAAACCATTTGTTATGCCGCAATGGGATTTGTCCCTGGTCCTGACTTTCCTTATGGGGTCCTCTTTTGAACCTATGCATTCTTGCCCCTTAAGGTATTTGGTTATAAAAACAGTCTTCCTGGTAGCTATAACATCTGCAAGGAGAGTGAGTGAGTTGCAGGCCTTATCGGTAAAGCCCCCTTATACAACTTTTTATGGGGATAAGGTGGTGTTGAGGACCAAGGCTGCTTTCCTCCCGAAGGTTGTTTCACCTTTCCATTTGGCTCAGACAATTACTTTGTCCACGTTCTATCCTCCGCCTCATCCTTCCAAAGAGGAAGAAAGACTGCACCGGCTGGACCCAAAGAGGGCGTTGAGCTTCTTTATTGATAGAACAAAGGATTTCAGGCTGGAGGATCAGCTGTTCATTGGATACGTGGGCAAGAGGAGAGGAAAGGCAGTCCACAAGAGAACACTATCCAGGTGGGTTGTTCTTTGCATTAAAATCTGTTACTCTTTGGCAAAGAAGGATCCTCCTGAGGGCATTAGAGCTCATTCCACCAGAGCTAAGTCGGCCACTTCGGCCTTGGCCAGAGGTGTTCCTGTGGTCGACATCTGCAAGGCCGCAACTTGGTCGTCCCTTCACACTTTTGCGAAACATTACTGTTTGGATTCTGAGGTTAGAAGGGACGGCCATTTTGCACGGTCAGTGCTGCAGGATTTCTTGGTTTGACCATTTAGGCACCCGCCACCGGGCGTGGTACTGCTTTGGGACTCTATTCATTAGGTGAGGAATCCACAGGTAGTTGTATCCATCAGAAGAACGAGTTACTTACCTTCGGTAACGACTTTTCTGGTGGATACATTAGCTACCTGTGGATTCCTCACGGTCCCACCCGCCTCCCTGTTGCCTTTCTGGTCTTACAAAGTAATCCTTGAGTGCGCTCCTCTTGGTCTTCAAGGTTGCAATAGAGGTTGTATATATGGATATTTGTGTATATTTATCTGTATATATATATATATATATATATATATATATATATATCTTTGTGTATATACATGATTTGCGTATATTTGTTTAAAAAAAAAAAAAAGTTATATTAAATTTACAGCTATTCATTGCAATGTTGTGTATTTTACAATGTTATGGGATGTTACCTTGCTTTTTCATTGCATTGGGTTGTTGTTCTCATGCACGTAAAAAATGTTGGTACTGACGTCGGCACGTCGTCGAGGACCTCTTATTGCCTGTATCACGTCAGACGGCGTCACGTGGGCTGGAGTGACGTCCTCGTCGACGTGCAGAGACTAGTAAGAAGATTTCCGTCGAATGCTGGCGCCATGGGAGTATTCATTAGGTGAGGAATCCACAGGTAGCTAATGTATCCACCAGAAAAGTCGTTACCGAAGGTAAGTAACTCGTTCATCAGGGCTATTTAGGGTCTCTCTCCTGGGTGTTTCTTCAGATGCGGATTGCAAGACTTCAGCAGGAATCCTCTGCATCCTTTACTTCATCTTCTACTGTCGGAACCGCAGCTGAACCCTCCAGGAACTCTACAAACTGAAAAAAAAGAAGAAAAGACGACTTCTGCGACATTGTATCTTCAGCTCCTGCCAGCAACTGCAACTGTTTCCAGGTCGTGCATCCTCCAAGGACTGCCTGTCTTCAGCCTGCACCCGAAGAACCGAAGGAATCTCTCGTGGAGTGACAAAGTCACTTCCCTGCTTTAGCAGGCCCCTCTCTGCAGCGATGACTAGTGACATGGGCCCCCTCTCCTGATGATGAGCGTGGATTCAGCAACACGGGTGGTGGACTAAAGTGACCCCGGCAGTCCTAAAGTCCAGCTGTCCAACTTTGGTGGCAGTAAGAGGCTTGCCTCCCCATGCAAGACATTACTCCAGTACACCGCTTGACTTGCAGTTGCCAAGGCTCGTGTGCGACCTTCCAAGACGTTTTCGTGCACAGCACAGATTAGGCCCCCAGCACTTCATACTGCGATGCACAGCTTCCTGAGTGGTTCTCCGGCGGCGGTGGATCCCTTTGTGTCATGCTGCATAGGCTTTCATCTGCACCTTCTTTGTCCCTGTGCTGTGGGACTCCTGTGCACGCTGCCTGGTCTTCTGAGGGCTCTCCGAGTTGCTGAGAGCCCCCTCTGGCTCCTCCTCCTGGGTAGAATTCACCAGGTCCCTCCTGGTCCCACGCAGCGCCATTTTCTGCTAACCGCGAGCTTTGCGTGTGTCAAGGCTTTTTGGCGGAATCTAACGAAGCAAACCAGACTGCAATCATCCATCCGGCGTGGAACATCTGCACCAACCCGGAACCGGCATCTGTCTTCTTGGGTGCATAACTGACTTTGTCTTCTCAGCAGTGGTTCTTCTTTTGCACCCTCATCCGGGTTAGCAGGGACTCCTGTTCTCCCTGGACTCTTCAGTGCTTCTTGGACTTGGTCCCCTTCTTCCACAGGTTTCAGGTCCAGGAATCCATTGTTGGTGTCTTGCAGTCTCTTCTGATTCTTGCATAATCTTCCATCACAACTTCTTGTGTGTTTCAGGAAACTTACTCTGGTTTACTCCTGTTTTCCTGGGCTCTGAGGTGGGTTCTATTACTTACCTTTGGTGTTTTCTTACACTCTCAGCCCCCCTCTACACACTACACTTGCTTAGGTGGGAAACCGACTTTCACATTCCACTATTTTAGTATATGGTTTGTATTCCCTCTAGGCCCATTGCAACCTATTGTGAGTTTCACTATTTGCACTGTTTTTTAACTGTGTTTTCAGCTATTTCTGCATTCTAGTTTATATACTGTGTTTATTACTTACCTCCTAAGGGAGTTGGTCTCTAAGGTATTTTGGCATTGTGTCACTAAAAATAAAGTACCTTTATTTTTGGAACACGGAGTATTTTCTTTCATGAGTGTGAGTACTATGTGACTACAGTGGTATTGCAAGAGCTTTGCATGTCTCCCAGATCAGCCTTGCCTGCTCAGCTACAGATACCCCTAGACAGCATGACCGCTAGACACTGACTACATTTTACTAATAAGGGATAACTGGACCTGGTATACGGTGTAAGTACCTTTTGGTACCCACCCCAAACCAGGCCAGCCACCTACAGGACCCCCACGATGAAGCATGCCACCAACTTGGTTGGTTTGCGAGGGTTCGTTTACTAAGTAAAAGGTACTTAGATTATTGGGGACAGAAAAGGAGGGTAACTTAGTTACCGATATATTGCAGTAGTGTACTGGCTTTTGTTTGTTGTTATGTTTATCTTTTGGGCAAAGCGATTGAGCTCAAGTGGCCCTCTATGTTAGGTTGGTGTGTACTTCATAAAATCTCCAACTGATGGTTTCAGGATTCAAACCTTGCCAGAGGTTTTTCAAGAAAATGAATCTTTCGGATCTATATGGCATCTCCATGCAGTGTCTAGTATTAGAACAAAACACTGCAGCCTGTGACTCTTGTGCCTTTATGCACCCAAAGGCAATCAGGAAACGCAAGACAATATTTGTTTTTGTGTCAAAATCACAAGGAAATGCCCAAGTGCACTCCTTCACATAAAGGTAAGGCATCTTTTTGGAATGTTCTTCTAAGAGATCTTACCATAAAACACATGAGAAGCTAGATAGGAAGGAGAAGTGCCTCTTCCTGGACAAAGTGGTCCTTCTCTCGGAGCAGTCAGACTCTGTGATATACCTCAGTACCAGAATTTTCCTTGTCGTTGGACACGATTCCAGGTCTGAAAAGATTAGAATGTATTTATCTGATAGAGACTTCTAGCTGCAGCTTCCTTACCTTAGAATTCCCTGGCGTCAGCTTCGAATCCAGAGATTTTTCTGAGCAGTACCCTGTGTGCGCGCCGTCTGACGGCAGCGTCGTTTGGATCCACGTGCATCATCAGCGTCGTTGGAGCCGTCTATGACGTCACGGTTGTCTATATAGACGCCATCTCTGCGTGCGTACGTCAGTTCTTTTCCTTCCGCGCCAGTTAAGCGCAGTTCTGGAAAGAGCTACCCTGCTTCGACGGTTTGTTGACGCTTTTTTGACGGTTTGGAGTCATGTCTTCGAGAAAGACAGGATTCAAGCCGTATGGTGCGTGTCATCGCACAATGTCGTTGACGGATCCGCACCGAGTTTGTCTTGGTGCCTAGAGAAGGACCACGATTCCACCTCGTGCTCCGACTGTCGGGCCATGGCGCCGAAGGCCTTGAGGGAGAGATCCCTTAAGCTTCTTGCGGCCCCACATTTGTCTTCGGTCGGCGCGACTCAGCGGAGGTCGTGGTCGCGGCACCGCTCCCGGAGCTCCAAGTCCTCTTCCTCGCATTCGAGGTCTTCCGAAGGTAAGAGGCACAAGAAGAAGAAGTCCAAGCGGACTTCGTCTTTGCCATGCCCGTCGGCCGACGAGGCGTCTAGGGAATGTAGACGTTCCGAGCGTGGTTCTGCGGAGCCGTCGCAAGGGTCGACTCCGCGTCTTCCCCCCACCCCCCTTTCCGGGGACCAGATCGACCCCCGCTCAGCTAAAAGAATTCTACGAGGCCATGCGTCTCGTTTTTGAGCGGGCTGCACCCTCTGGTGGTTCTTCAGGCCCTGTGGGGTCAGCAGGGGCCCCTTCGATACGGCTTCGGCCTCGGCACCGTTGGGGACCCCAGGATCCGATACCGGATCCGGACGGGCACTGGTCTTTCACAGTCGGCCTCATTCGGCGCCGGGTCCGACGTCGACGATTCCGCCGCCGGCGCCCACCAGTGGCAGCCCCATCCTTATTTCCGGATGATCCGGAGCGGCGTCGTACGACGTTGACTCCGACGTCAACTGAGCTAATTCGTCCCAGATCATTGTCTGAGCATTATTTGGAACAGCCAGACGCAGGAGAGGAATGAGAGGGGTCTGAGGACCCTTTAGAAACTGGATTGCAACAGGACTGGTATGAGAATCTAGGGGAGGCCAGTGGACTGGACACGTCTCCAGATACTGGTATGCTCTCTCCTCCTAATGTGGCTATGGAGGAGGGTGCTTCTTTCGCTATGGTGGTGCGTAGGGCAGCTGAGGTCTTGGACCTAGATTTGCCTACGGTGCCAGTCAGGACGAATATCCTGACAGAAATGCTTCAGCCGGGGGTGTCAACATCGGAGCTGTTGTTGCCCTTCAATGAGGCTCTTACAGACGTCCTTCTGGGTACGTGGTCCAAACCCAGCACAGGGGCACCTGTGAATAGGACGGTGGGCCGCCGCCATAGACCCGCTCCCAGCGACCCTAGTTTCCTGACTCAAAACCCCCACTCCTGAAGGCTTGGTTGTCCAAGCCTCTACTTCCCGTGGTGCCTTCCCTTCCGCTCACCTGGATAGTGAGTCCAAGAGGCTGGATCAGCTTGAGAAGAAGATGTTTTCTTCCACCAGCCTGGCTTTGAGGTCCGTAAACGCCTATTGGGCCGTTATTCCCATACTTTATGGAATACGGTGGTGCAAGTGCTGCCCCCGGTCCCGGAGGGTGTACGGGACACTCTCACCTAGGCTGTCAAGGATGGGAGAGATGCAGCCAAGTTTACGATCCGGTGTGGCTTGGACACGACCGACTCGCTGGGCAGAGCGATTTCATCGTCAGTGGCCCTACGTCGCCACGCCTGGCTACGTTCAACTGGTTTTTCAGGGGATGTCCAGTCTAGCTTGATGGACATGCCCTTTGATGGCTCTCTCCTTTTTGGCGAAAAGGCAGACTCCACGCTTGAGAGGTTCAAGGATTCTCGAGCCACGGCCAGATCCTTGGGCCTTTCAGCGCCGACACGACAGCAGTCTGTCTTTCGCCCCTTTCGAGGCTTCGGAAGGGGTGTGGTACCACACCAGCCACAGTTTAGCCACCGTCCTTAGGCTTCACAGCATCCCGGAAGAGGGCGTGGTCGTGGTACCATCAGACCCAGAGGGTCTGGCCAGAGGTCGGCTGCCACACAGCCCCCCTCCACTGCGCCCTAGCTCTCCTAGTGTGATTCTGCGGGATCATGTCCGTCCAGTTGGAGGGAGGATTTGTTTTCATCTCCCTCACTGGCTTTCCATCCCCACAGATAAGTGGGTCCTGCAGATCATATGGAAGGGCTACTCCCTTCCCTTCCAGTCTGTCCCTCCTTCTATCCCTCCGACAAAGGAATGGCTGATGGAGGACCATCTAGCTTTGCTCCGCGAGGAAGTTACAACTCTCTTGGCCAAGGGAGCCATAGAAAGAGTCCTGATGTCAGAAGTAGGCAGTAGTTGTTATTCCCGCTACTTTCTGATTCCCAAAAAGAACAAAGGACTTCGCCCTATCTTGGATTTAAGGGACGTCAATTTCTTCCTCAAGAAGGAGAAATTCAAGATGCTCACTCTTGCCCAGGGTTTGTCTGCCCAGCCCGATTGGCTGTTGAAGGCTCCGACGCCCCAGGCTCTCGTCACCCACCTCCAGACGACGGCAGACTGTTTGCATTCGCTGGGGTTCACTATAAATGTGCCGAAGTCACACCTGACTCCCTCTCAGAAGCTCACTTTCATCGGAGCTGTTCTGGACACAGTGCAGTATAGGGCTTATCCTCCCGATCAGCGGGTTCAGGATATTCAGGTTATGATTCCGATGTTTCGACCTCTATCCTGGATCTCGGTGAGACAGACTCTGAGGCTGCTGGGACTCACGGCTTCCTGCATCCTGTTGGTCAAGCATGTCAGATGGCGCATGAGGGCTCTGCAGTGGGACCTGAAGTTCGCATGGGCACAGCATCAGGGAAATCTTACCGACGTGGTTCAGATTTCGGAGGGGACTGCAATAGATCTGCAGTGGTGGTTAGTGAACTGCGAGTGGGTCAAGAGCAGACCCCTCTCCCTTCCCCAACCAGATCTAACGGTAGCGACAGATGCGTCACTTCTGGGATGGGGTGGCCATCTGGGGGAGGTGGAGATCAGAGGTCACTGGTCTCCGGCGGAATCCGGGCTCCACATCAACTTGTTGGAGCTTCGGGCGATCCGGCTAGCATTAAAAGCATTTCTTCCTGTTGTGAAAGGGAAGGTGGTGCAGGTGTTCACAGACAACACTACTGCAATGTGGTACTGCAACAAGCAGGGCGGCGTGGGGTCGTGGACCCTTTGTCAAGAGGCTTTACGTCTCTGGACATGGCTGGAAAAGCAGGGCATAACCCTGGGTGTTCAACACCTGGCAGGTTCTCTGAACGCCAGAGCAGACAAACTCAACCGAAAATGCTTAGAGGATCACGAATGGTGTCTCCACCTGGAGGTGGCGCAAGGACTCTTTCAGCAATGGGGAGAGCCTTGCTTAGATCTGTTCGCCTCCGTAGAGAACGCGCAAGGTCAGCAGTTTTGCGCGTTGGAGTTTCCAAGGGGGCCATCGCTAGGTGACGCTTTTCGTCACGAGTGGAGTTCAGGCCTCCTGTACGCTTTTCTGCCTATATCACTTCTGCCCAAGAGTTCTCAAAAAAATCAAGATCGACCGGGCCCAAGTAATCCTAGTGGCTCCAGATTGGGCACGGAGAGTTTGGTATCCAGAGCTTCTCAAAATGATCATCAGTCCTCCAATCAGGCTGCCTCTTCGGGAGGATCTTCTGTCACAGCAGCAGGGGAAGGTTCTCCACCCGAACCTGTTAACTCTGTGCCTTCATGCGTGGAGATTGAGCGGCGACAGTTGATGGTTTATGACCTCCCTCCCGAGGTCTGTGATGTCATTCTGGCAGCCAGGCGTCCCTCTACTAAGTCGATCTACGCCTGCCGTTGGAAACGTTTTGTTTCGTATTGTTCAGAGAGGTCTATTGATCCTCTTTCTTCTTCTCTAACATCCTTTTGTTTATTTTGTCTCTCGCCCAGCAGGGTTCCTCCATGGGGACTCTCAAGGGCTATCTTGCAGCCTTATCGGCTTTTCTTCAGTTGCCCGATCAACTATCTCTGTTTAAATCACCTATAGTACAGAGGTTTTTGAAAGGGCTTGTACATCTTTTCCCGCCTGTGCCTTTCGTTATGCCCCAGTGGGATCTTAATTTGGTTCTTACCTTCCATATGTGTGCTCCCTTCGAGCCCTTGCATAACTGTCCTCTTCGGCTCCTTGCTATTAAGACAGCTTTTTTGGTGGCAATTACATCTGCCAGAAGAGTTAGTGAGATACAGGTTTTGTCATCAAAACCGCCGCATCTCACAATGTTTCCTGAAAAAGTGCTTCTGAGAACTCGTGCCTCTTTCCTCCCCAAGGTGGTGACCCCTTTCCATCTGGGTCAAAATATCACCCTACCCACCTTCTTTGCACCACCGCAACCCTCCAAGGAAGAGGAGCGTCTCCATCGGCTGGACCCAAAAAGAGCGTTATCGTTCTACCTTGACCGCACTAAAGAGTTCCGGGTGGGCGACCAACTCTGTGTGGTACGTTGGTGCAAATAAGGGTCAGGCAGTGCAGAAACTATCCATTTCACGCTGGGTCGTTCTCTGTATAAAAATATGCTACGCTTTGGCGAAGAAGCAGCCTCCCGAGGGCTTGAGAACTCATTCTACTAGGGGAAAAGCTGCTACCACTGCGTTAGCACGTGGCGTACTGGTGGTGGACATTTGTCAGGCTGCAGCGTCGGCTTCTTTGCACACGTTCGCAAAACACTACTTCCTGGATAGCCAGGTGAGGAGAAAGGGGCATTTTGCCCGGTCTGTTTTGCAAGACTTTCTTGTGTAAAAATATCCTGCAGACCCACCGCCATGGGTTATAGCTTGGGTATCTATTCTTAGATAAGGAAGCTGCAGCTAGAAGTCTCTATCAGATGAACAAGTTACTTATCTTCGGTAACCAGGTATCTGGTAGAGACTCTATCTAGCTGCAGATTCCTTACACCCGCCCAAGCCTCCCCGCTCTGGGGAAATTTTTCTCATGTAGATATGTATATATTTGTATATATGTATTTATGTGTACATATGTATATTTTTGATCTTGGCATCTTTTTGCCTTTCTTAAAGGCATGAAAGAATTTTTTTACTCCAAACAGTTAAAGAGGTGAAATACATGATAGTTGGTTCTTCCATGACTCTGTGCTTCTGGCGTGGGAAGTTGTGGAAAAGAACTGACTTATGCGCGCCGAGATGATGTCTATATAGACAACCGTGACGTCATAGACGGCGCTGACGACGCGCGCACACGGAGCTGGTCGACACACGCGAATCCAAACGATGGCGCGCGCAGGGTACTGCTCAGAAAAAACTCCGGATTCGAAGCTGACGCCAGGGAATTCTAAGGTAAGGAATCTGCAGCTAGATAGAGTCTCTACCAGATACCTTGTTACCGAAGGTAAGTAACTTGTTCCTCTGGTCCATTCCTGATCCCATGCAGGTCAAGGCCTTATGGCTTGCTATGCAGTTCTTCTTCAATATGGTTCCTAAACCCTCCAAGCCACCTGTCAGGAGAAATGCTTGTTCCTGCAAGGGTGTTAACTCCTGTTGCCTAAAGCGGAGCCAAAACTACTAAGGCATCTTCACTGACTTGGTCAGAGCCCCCTTCATTGTCAATGTAGATGCGGCCAATTATTTTAATTAGGCAATCAATGGTGTGATTAACTTCAGTGATGTTCCCTTTACAGATAGCCCGCTCCAGGGTCAAGTGATTGGCCAGAATGGAGGAACTGTTCAACTCTGATTCCAAGGTGTTTGTTGTGGCAGAGAACAGATGTTCTCCAGTATTGAATCTTTTGTAGATTTACATCCTTGAATCGTTCCCTGTTGTCAAAGTGGGAGTCCCACTGTATCATAGAAAGCAATTGTCAAAGACTGTCATAAAAGTCAATGTTAAGACATTCACCTTAATAGCTTATTAACGTCATTTAAACGAACGCAAAGTCAGGGCCGATAAGACAACAGCAACTTTCAGAACCCTCACCACAGATACTCCTGTCCCTCAGATTTTTTGCTGCACGTCGTGTAATGGGAGTCTCCCTGAGCTCTGCTCAGTTTTTTAGAGTTTGATCTACATTGAAGAAGTCTTTTCAGTTCAGATTTATATTTACCTTTTATCATATTCAGACTGTCAGAACCACCTAAAAAAAAAGACTGTTTGGGCTGGATGTATGACGAAATACGGAATGCCATTATAATAAATCGCTTTATAACGCAAACATTATAACGAACATGCCTTTAGAGCGAAAGGATTTTACAGCGAGGTTTATTACAGCAAATATGCCTTTAGAATGAAAGCCTTTACCACGAAATGTAAGTATTTAACAAGTAAGTAGAAACCAATAATATATATATCTATATAAAACTGTGTGTGTCTATGTATATGTATATATATATATATATATATATATGAGTTTTTTTTAACTTGTAAAATGCCTACATTTTTTGTGGGAAAGCATCTGTGCTAAAGATATATATATATTCCAACAATATAAATACATATTCTCATATAAATATATATATATATATATATATATATATATATATTTTTTTTTTTATTACACACACACACACACACACACAGAGATATGGTTTTATATATTACCTAGTGGTGGTTGTCACTTGGTAGTTATAGTTAGGACCTAGTTAACATAGATGGAGCGTTTTTTATTTTGCCTATAACTTTGGCATCACGTCATGAATCTTCACAAAATTATCAAAACTTATACTTTGTTCAGTGCAGCTGCTTTTTTGAAAGTTTAGGGGTGATCCGTCAAGCGGGGGCCAAGAAAAAGGGGGGTCCCAAGACGCGTTTTCCACATTCAGTTTTCCATAGGACATTTAGACACACCTACAGCTCAAACCACTGAATGGGATTTCACCAAATTTGCCAGGAAGCTAAATCCTGTTGCACAGATCAGTTTTTTTTTTTTTTTAAAGGGAAGTCTCCTGCCCTTTTCATTTTATTAGCCCTCGGGTGGGCCAGGTCCCGGGGGGATTGGTGACTTTAATGAGGAGGTGGGAGCACAGGGCCCCACTCTTAGGGCTTCCTTTAGCCCCCAGGGTGCGTGCCCCGGGGACTACCACCTCCTTAGGGCACTTTGTAAAATGATGCGGGGGCAGCGCCCCACACCAACACTCCCCACCCCTCACAGCTCGGGGGGGGGGTTCAGGAATCACCACCTCCCTGGGGCTATGTATGGTGGAGGGGAGTTGTGCGGCCCCCCTCAGGGAGCCAGTGATTGCCCTGGGGACTGCCACCCCACAGGGCGCAGGCTCCTGCTATGTCGCGGGGTGCCCGCCAAGTCACAGTAAACACTGTGCTCCGATAAAGGGATAGGTGTCAATCAGGGGTCCCCGGGCCAAGATTGGCCTGGGGAGGGGCGCCATGGGGGGTTTGGTTATTATAGAGGTTGGCTGCAGAGCCTGGCCACAAGCCAGACTCTGCGGCCAACTGCTGTAGCGCACGGACAAAGGCCATACACGTTTGTGATTGGATTAATGTATAGTAATGAAAATTACTTTACATTTTTTTAAAAAACGTAGTCATTTACTGGAAAAAAACAAAGGTTACAGGGACGTTATAGTTAGGATCCAAATTTACTTGTACAAAACCGTAAAAATTCAGCACTTATAGTTAGTTATTTCAAATAACTATAACTCGTGCCCTAAGGTGACCTTAACTCGCGCTCTCGCCATGCACTGCTAATTATCCCAGATATTAGAACACTCATGACAACTTCTATACCATCATTAAAAATATAAATGGAATATGACCACGCAAATTATTAAAGAAAAAAATGTGCATGGCACGAGTTATAGTTACTTGAAATAAGTCTAACTAAAACTGCTGAATTTGTATGGTTTTGTAAGAGTAAATTCAGATCCTCACTTTAACGTCCCCGTAACCTTTGTTTTATTCAGTTAATATATATATCTAGTAATCAAGAGAAATTCACTGCACTCCAGGAATCCAGTTTTATTGCCTTTACTTGTTGAACAGGAACCACCAACGAGTTTCAATTCTTACGACTCTTACTCAAAGTCACGCTTTGGTGGTTGTTGTTCAGCAAATAAAGGTGATAACATTGGATTCCTGGATTGTGGTGAATTTCTCTTGATTACTGGATATTCCCATGTTTGGTCTCCTGTGTCACCCGCAGTGGAGTGTGCTGCTCTAACCACTTGAGTTGTTTGTATGTATGTGTGTGTGTGTCTATATATATATATATATAGTCACTTAAAAAAGAGAGTTATAGAAGACGTCCTTAAGAGACTGAGGAGAATATGTTTCTACTTCTGTTTCTTCCGGATACTGAAAAAATCAGGAGACTGGTGCCCTATCTTAGACCTTCGGAAATTTAACGCATTTTTGAGAAAACAATCCTTTTGCATAGTCACCCTGCAAGAAATGTTGCTTCTCCCCAATCATGGGGATCACATAACAACTTTAGATCTCCAAGATGATAGCTTCCATGTCTCGAATTACCCAAAACATTGAAAATACCTGCAACTTAAGGTGGCCGGCACCCACTACCAATTCAAGGTTCTACCTTTCGGACTAAAATCGACTCCCCGCATCTTCACCAAGTGTCTTGCTCCGGTGGCAGCTCATATACGACAAAAGGGAGTGCAGGTATTCCCATACCTGGATGACTGGTTAATAAAGGCTGCCAGCAGGCGACAACAGATAAATCAACCTGCCTCTGTCTTCAAAAAGCTGGCCCTCACAGTCAACAAACAAAAATCCTATCTCACACCAACAACAGTAGTAACTTTCCAAGGAGTGGTTCTAGATACCAACCAGGACAAGGTATTCACTTCACAAGAAAGGCAGTCGAGGATTCAGCAACTGGCTCAGCGACTAAGCAAAAGAACATCTGTTTCGGTTCGACTGTACAGATCTCTCCTCAGAATGTTATCCTCTTACTTTCTGTTGATCCCCATTTGCTGGCTTCACATGTGACCATTGCATGAAGAGCTAGATAAACCATGGGTGCAAGTCCAAGGATCATTTGATGACATCATTCAGAAAATCCCAGCCATAATAACAATCAATGCAGTGGTGGGCTCAGAGTGGAAACATAGGCAAGGGGCTAACATTCTTCACACAGATCTCAGACTTTGTAATAGCAGACACTCCCTTGGAGGAATAAGGTGCTCATCTTCAAGACTTGACCATCAGTGCGAGGTGGAATAACCTCCAGAAGAAAATGCACACAAACTTGCTGGAACTCAGAAACATAGAACTGGCCCTAATATCTTTCCTTCCTAGAATAGCAAGATCATCCATATCAATCTGCACAGACAATACCACCAGCATTCATTACGTAAACAAAGAGGGAGGAACAAAGTCATCAGCTCTGTTGCAACTAGTGCAAGAAATATAACTATGGGCTCTGCACAACTACATAATTCTAAAGGCAGAACATGTGCCCAGAGCAAACATTGTCTTAGTGGACACATTAAGCAGACGACTACTAGCTGCCACAAGTGGGAACTCAGTCTGCAGATTCTAGAAAACATCTTTGATCACTGGGGCAAACCAAACTTGGATCTGTTTGTGACCAAGGAGAACTGAAAATGCCAGTACTACACAAGTTAGCATCGGCAGGAGGGTTCGTGGGGGAATGCATTTTCAATGAGATGGTCATAGATCTTTGCGTACACTTCCTCCCCCAATCCCATTAATCCTGAGGATCCTAAGGAAATTCAAGAGGAAACCCTGCTGAGTGATCCTGATTGCTCTCAAATAGCCCAACACATCACAGAACTCCTGCTTCTTTGAGAACAGGCCCACATTCAGCTGAGACCCATACCAGTGCTGCAGATGAACAACGGCCATGTATGTCATCCGAATCAGACATCACTACACTTGTCGCACTGGCTCTTGAATTCAACAAATTTGCAATGTTGAATATTCCAGGGATTACAGGGAGATCTTTTCAAAAGACAAGGTCGACACATCAATAAAACATACAAGCTTGAGTGGAAGCATTTCTGTTTGTGGTGTCAGGAAACGGGTGTTCTTCCTGTCCCATCCTCCCCAAACCAAATCCGCCTGTAACTTCTTAGGTTGGCAAAATCTGATACAGCACACTCATCCATTAAAGTGCACATGGCAGCAATATCACGATTTTGAACATCGGATAAGACCTTTCCTATGGTCGAGTTTAGTTTCTCATGGGACTTTTCAGGGCGTTTCCTTCTATGAAGAAACCTTCCCCTGCTTGGCATCTAAATATAGTACTATGACAATTGATGAAGGCTCCATTTTAGCCAATTCACAAGACGGACTTAAAATATCTGACATGGAAAACAGCGCTACTTCTGATGGATACAACTACCTGTGGATTCCTCACCTAATGAATACTCCCATGGCGCCAGCATTCGACGGAAATCTTCTTACTAGTCTCTGCATGTCGACGAGGACGTCACTCTAGCCCACGCGACGCCGTCTGACGTCATACAGGCAATAAGAGGTCCTCGACGACGTGCCAACGTCAGTTCCCTTTTTTCCGTGCATTCGAAACGGTTATCTTCGAGGGAGCAACTGTTACTTTTGTGGTTACAGTGTATTTTTGCTGCGTAGTCTTTCGCTGTGGTAATAATGTCGCAGAGAAAGTCTGGATTCAAGCCTTGTCGTGAGTGTGGAGGCAAGATGTCAGTGACGGATCCTCATTCCGACTGCCTTTGGTGTTTGAGCTCCGACCACGACGTCTCGACTTGTGATTCATGCCAGCACATGAATCCAAAGGCCCTCAAGGAACGTGAGGCGAAGCTGTTTATGGCGAAATCGAAGGAGAAGCGTCACAAGAAGTCTTCTTCGCCAAGACATCGGCGTCATCGAGACTCCCGGCGCCGTAGAGAATCTCGGCGTCATTCAAAGGAGACTCGTTCCAGGTCTTCGGATCGGCTCCGAAGGACATGGGAGATCAGTCCCACGGTTACGCCGCATCCTTCGACGCCGTTGCCCTCTCCGGCGTCTCCGACTTTACCTGGACAGGCGTCAGTGATTGAGGTATTGGAGCCTCAGGTGTTATCTCCGGCGTCGCAGACGTCGAGGCCGGCGTCGGGGTCGCCTCCGAGACAGGCACCCCAGTTTCCGGCTTTTCCCACCCCTGGAGCCGATAGTTCCGCATTCTTGAATGCGATGTATGCCATCTTCCAACAGATGGCTCCAGGGGGTGCTCCGGCTGGGCCTTTGGCCTTTTCATTGGGTGATCCTGCGCCTCTTCGGCCGGCACCCTTTATGCCCTTTCTCCCTTTTGGGAACGTGGGCTCGGCGCCGGTGTCGGCGCCGGTGGCCGCTCCGGTGGCTTCAGAGGGATTGGCCCCGGGGATTTCCATCCCGTCGACGTCGGGATTTCGGCCTGTGACTCCGGTGGGTCCATCTGCTTCGACTGCTCTTTCGTCGGCGCCGAAGTTACCTGTGGTGCCGGACGCGGCGTCGGTGGCTTCTGAAGATCGGCGCCGATCTTCGACTTCGGCGGAGGCATTGTCGACTCCGCGTATTGAACAACGGCTTCATTCGAGGAGACGTGCTCTCCGTGTATTAGAGGAGCAGGAGTACCAGCGAGCCCTGGAGGAAGGAGAGCTAGAGGACTCGGGTGATGGGCTGCGTGGTCTGGAGTCGGCCAGTGGGCTGGACACTTCCCCTGAGTGGGATCTTTCGTCCCCGGGAGAATATACTGAGGAGGCTGCTTCCTTTCACGCAGTGGTACGGAAGGCAGCTAGTTTTTTGGACCTGCCTTTGCCGGTGGTGGAGGCTAAACAAAACCCTCTAACAGAGGTGCTACATCCGGCCTCAGCTGCGGCGGAGCCTCTTTTGCCATTTAATGACGCTCTGCTGGATCCGGTGTCAGAGGTGTGGAAGAGGCCGTCATCTTCCCCAGCAGTTCACAGAGCCGTGGCCAGGAGGTATCGGGCGGCTCCAACTGACCCTGGTTTTCTGTCTAGGCACCCTACGCCAGAGAGCTTGGTGGTGCAGGCCTCCTGTTCATCCAAGTCAGCGCCTGGTTCCTTCCCGACGGTGCCTGGGGATAGAGATTCAAAGAAACTGGAGGCGCAGTCCAAGAAGATTTTTTCGTTGAAGGCCACCAACGCAACCTGTATCCTGGGGAGGTATATTCATGCTCTGATGGATGACATTTCATCATCATTTACAGAGCTTCCCCAGGGTCTTTTGGATGTTGTTTCAAATGCCCAGGCTGCTGCGACCCAGATTATCCAGACTGGACTGGATACGACCGACTCGGTAGCCAGAGCAATGGGCACAACTGTGGTGGCAAGGAGGCAGGCCTGGCTCCGTAACTCGGGCTTTTCTGCGGATGTACAGTCCACATTGTTGGATCTCCCGTTTGATGGGGACAAACTGTTTGGAGCCAAGGCTGATTCGGCCTTGGAACGTTTTAAGGAGAGCAGGGCCACGGCTAAGTCGTTAGGGCTCCAAGCTCCTTCTTCCACGGCCTCTTCCAGATTTTTCAGGAGGTTTCGTGGATTTGGGCGTGGCTCTTCCTCCTCTTCCTTTCGGGGAAGATATCAGCAACCTGCCTCTTCCCATCCCTATAGATCTTTTAGAGGGAGAGGTAGGGTCCGCACCAGAGGAGCCTCTCAGCAGCACTCTGCCTCTTCCTCATCCTCTGGCGGGGTGCAGCAGGGGAAGCAGCCTTAGGCTTCCACCATTTCCCACTCACTCCTCTCCTGTAGGGGGAAGATTACAGCATTTTCTCACCAAATGGAAGACTGTTACAACGGACACTTGGGTTCTCAGTATTGTGGGAAAAGGCTACACCCTTCCCTTTCAGGAGTTCCCGCCCCTCATCCCGCCACGCCCTTCTTATTGTTCAGAAGAACACCTCCTGTTGCTAGAACAGGAGGTACAAGCCCTCCTTTCAAAGGGCGCGGTGGAGTTGGTCCCAGAGCAGGAAAGGGGTCGAGGATGTTACTCAAGGTATTTCCTGATTCCCAAGAAGGATGGTCGTTTGAGACCAATCCTGGACCTGAGGATCTTGAATTGGTTCCTCAAGCAGGAAAAGTTCAAGATGCTGACCCTAGCACAGGTACTTTTGGCTTTGAACAAGGAAGACTGGATGGTGTCTGTCGACTTGCAGGATGCTTACTTTCATATCCCGATACTCAAGTCACACAGGAAGTATCTCCGGTTTGTGGTGGGATCGCAGCACTATCAGTTTGCGGTCCTTCCGTTTGGTCTTACTTCAGCACCTCGAGTCTTCACGAAGGTGATGTCGGTGGTTGCGGCAGAACTCAGAAGGAAGGGGATAGCAGTATTCCCTTACTTGGACGACTGGTTGATCAAAGCCAAGTCCCCGGAGCTTGTGTCGCATCATCTGCAGTCAACAACCCAGTTGTTGTTCGACCTGGGTTTTTCGGTGAACGAGCCCAAATCTCACCTGGAGCCCTCTCAGCGCCTCCTGTTCATAGGGGCAGTACTGGATACAACATTGGGTCGGGCCTTTCCTCCGCCTCAGCGGATTCAAGATATTCAGGATTTGGTTCCAATGTTTCGAAATGGAGCGGTAGTTCCAGTCCTCAAGGTCCTTCGTCTGCTCGGTCTGTTTGCCTCCTGCATTCTGTTGGTCACGCATGCTCGCTGGCACATGAGGGCTCTTCAGTGGTGCCTCCGAAGGCAGTGGTCTCAACACAAAGGGGATCTAGAGAGTACTGTCAAGATCTCCAGAGATGCTGCTGTGGATTTGAAGTGGTGGATTGCAAGCAACAATCTTTCACAAGGAAAGCCGTTCCAGCAGTCGCCACCAGTGGCCACAGTCATAACGGATGCTTCCACTCTAGGGTGGGGAGCTCATCTGGGGGATCTGGAGATCAAAGGCCTTTGGTCTCCAGAGGAACAGATGTTTCACATCAATCTGTTAGAGTTACGGGCTGTACTTCTGGCTCTCAAGGCCTTCCTCCCTTCCCTTCGTGGTCAGTCGGTACAGGTCCTAACGGACAATACTACCACGATGTGGTACATAAACAAGCAGGGAGGAGTGGGGTTGTACCTTCTCTGCAGAGAAGCTCTTCGACTATGGTCCTGGGCAAAGGACCATCAGATTTGCTTGATAGCAAACCATCTGGCTGGAGTCTTGAACGTGCGTGCGGACAGTCTCAGTCGCCAATTCTCGGCAGACCACGAGTGGCGTCTCCATCCAGATCAAATCCGTTTAATCTTCCAGAGGTGGGGGTTTCCTCGGGTAGATCTGTTTGCCACTCGGGAGAACGCGCATTGTCCGTTATTCTGCAGCCTCCAGTATCCGATGCAGGGAGCGTTGGGGGACGCGTTTCAAATAACCTGGTGCGGCCAGTTGCTTTACGCGTTTCCTCCCATACCCTTGATTCCTCGAGTATTGAGGAAGATTCGCCAGGACTGGGCTCTAGTCATCCTAATAGCTCCGGATTGGCCAAGGAGGGTATGGTACTCCGACCTTCTCCAACTCTCAATGTGCCCTCCGCTCCGTCTCCCTTTCAGGGCAGACCTCCTCTCGCAGTCGCAGGGGCAGGTTTTACACCCCAACCTCCGGAGTCTACACCTACATGCCTGGAGATTGAACGGGGCAACCTGAGTTCCTTCTCTCTCCCGCCTGAGGTAGTGGATGTTATATTAGCGGCCAGGCGACACTCCACTAAATCTATCTACGCTAATAGATGGTCTAAATTTGTTGCGTGGTGTGGAGAGAGGCAGATTGATCCTTTGCATGCTCATCTATCGGACGTTTTGTCTTTTGCTCTGTCTCTAGCGCAGAAAGGTTGTGCCGTGGCTACCATTAAGGGTTATTTATCGGCCTTGTCAGCCTTCATATGTCTTCCAGACCAACCATCTTTATTTAAATCCCCTATTGTTATCAGATTCTTGAAAGGTCTTCTAAATAAATATCCTCCAAAGCCATTCGTTATGCCGCAATGGGATTTGTCCTTGGTCCTGACTTTCCTTATGGGGTCCCCTTTTGAACCTATGCATTCTTGCCCTTTAAGGTATTTGTTTTTAAAAACAGTCTTCCTGATAGCTATAACATCAGCAAGGAGAGTGAGTGAGTTGCAGGCCTTATCAGTAAAGCCCCCTTATACGACTTTTTATGGGGATAATGTGGTGTTGAGGACCAAGGCTGCTTTCCTCCCGAAGGTTGTTTCACCTTTCCATTTGGCTCAGGCAATTACTTTGTCCACGTTCTATCCTCCGCCTCATCCTTCCAAAGAGGAAGAAAGACTGCACCGTCTGGACCCAAAGAGGGCGTTGAGCTTCTTTATTGATAGAACAAAGGATTTCAGGCTGGAGGATCAGCTGTTTATTGGATACGTGGGCAAGAGGAGAGGAAAGGCAGTCCACAAGAGAACACTATCCAGGTGGGTTGTTCTTTGCATTAAAATCTGTTACTCTTTGGCAAAGAAGGATCCTCCTGAGGGCATTAGAGCTCATTCCACCAGAGCTAAGTCGGCCACTTCGGCCTTGGCCAGGGGTGTTCCTGTGGTCGACATCTGCAAGGCCGCAACTTGGTCGTCCCTTCACACTTTTGCAAAACATTACTGTTTGGATTCTGAGGTTAGAAGGGACGGCCATTTTGCACGGTCAGTGCTGCAGGATTTCTTGGTTTGACCATTTAGGCACCCACCGCCGGGCGTGGTACTGCTTTGGGACTCTATTCATTAGGTGAGGAATCCACAGGTAGTTGTATCCATCAGAAGAACGAGTTACTTACCTTCGGTAACGACTTTTCTGGTGGATACATTAGCTACCTGTGGATTCCTCACGGTCCCACCCGCCTCCCCGTTGCCTTTCTGGTCTTACCCAGTAATCCTTGAGTACGCTCCTCTTGGTCTTCGAGGGTGCAATAGATGTTGTATATAATATATTTATATATGTATATATGTATATATCTTTGTGTATATACTTGATGTGTAGATATATTTTAAAAAGAGAGAGTTATATATATATATAAAAGATTTACAGTTATTCATGCAATGTTGTGTATTTTTACAATGTTATGGGATGTTGCCTTGCTCTTTCATTGCATTGCCTGGTTGTTCTCATGCACGTAAAAAATGATTGGTACTGACGTCGGCACGTCGTCGAGGACCTCTTATTGCCTGTATGACTTCAGACGGCGTTGCGTGGGCTAGAGTGACGTCCTCGTCGACGTGCAGAGACTAGTAAGAAGATTTCCGTCGAATGCTGGCGCCATGGGAGTATTCATTAGGTGAGGAATCCACAGGTAGCTAATGTATCCACCAGAAAAGTCGTTACCGAAGGTAAGTAACTCGTTCTTTTGGCACTAAGGTCAGCAAGATGGTTTAGTGACATCCAAGCATTTACAATTAAAGAACCATTCATGCAATTCAAACAAGACAGCGTGGTATTGATAACAAATTCTAAGTTTATACTGAAGGTTCTTTTGGATTGTCACATTAATGAACCCATAATACTGAAAACCTTCCTTGCCATTCCTCAAACTATGGGAGAAAAATCATTACATACATTGGATGTTATGTAATTTCCGGAGTGCCAGGGAGAGACCTCCGTACACTTACTTCAGGTTCATGCTGGAGACTGTCCCAGACCTCTAATTGACATGGACTCTCCGGTGCGAGGGCCAGGATGATGGATTACCGTTTATTCCACCATGGACACAGTGGAGCTCACTAGACTTAAACAATGCAAGGTCCTCTCCTCGCGCATTTGCACCCATGCTTACACTTGTTTGGTTATCGAAGGTTGTATAAATGTTTGGTTGAACAGATGTTCCTTTTTGGACCTATATGTTGGGTGTATACTAAACGTTGCTGTGCCTGCCAAAAGATGCTCTGTCGAGGGGGTAGAGGGAGGGGAAATCGCAATTGACCACTCAATAGGGAAATGGCACTAACACGATGCCAATATAAAATAATGACATGGAATGTTAGGGGATTCGAGTCTGCTCAAAAGAGGCACAGAGTTCTAGCCCAACTTCATTACCGTAAGACATCTATAATTTTACAAGAAACTCATTTATCAATTCCTGAGGTTGCCCTGCTTCGCTCAAAATAGAGGAGCCAAGTAATAGCCACTTCCTATTCAGGGTTTGCTAGTGACGCTGAAATCTGAATCAGATCAGAGTCCCTTTTCAGATCACACACACCAAAATAGACACGCTTGGTAGGTATGCGTTTACACTGGGATGTCCAGACCGAATACAGGTGGTACTGGGTAGAGTATATATAGTCCCAATACTGACCAAGATATCTTCCTGCAACGCCTGTCCGCAGTGCTAGCGGAATGGGCACATGTGCCATGGGTGATAGGAGGTGACTTTAACGCAGTCTTAGTTATCACTTTAGACCATTCACATCCACCACTCCCTCACAACTCAGTAAAGCAGGCGCAGGCCCAGGCCCTTATGGAATGGATGGCTCATTTGGCACTAGCAGATGAGGGAATGAGAGAGTACTCCTTTTTCTCCCCACCGCACGGATTGCATACACTCCTTGCCCGCATCCTTTGCTCTGCCCAGTTGACAAAGCGATTCACAGACACTACACATTATGCTAAAACCTTTTCAGCTCACAACCCACTGAGGTTTCACTTCAGTGGGGCCTCGTTCCAGTCCCTGTTGCCACATTGCGCATACAACCGACTCAAATCGAGGATGTGCCCTTCCGCAGCGCTCTAAACACTGATATAACTGAGTATTTTATTGTAAATGAGGTTACAGCCTCAACCAAAATAGTGGAATGGGACGCATTCAAGGTGGTTATCAGGGGCATAACCATTAAAACCGTGACACAGGCTCAGAGCCACATACTACGGGAATTGATAGGAACAGAGCAGCGCCTGTCTAGAGAAGATTGCACGCAACTGGCAGGGCCCATAATGGAGGAAGAAATACACCAGGCTATAAGGGAGATGCCACGCAATAAGTCCCCCGGAATTGATGGGTTGCCAATCAAATTCTATTCTGCATTTGTATCTCTGCTCGCTCCAAAATTGTTAATGATGTACAAGGCGGCACTAGAACGCAGGGAGCTCCCCGAAACCTCGAGCCAAGCGCTGGTCACCTCATTATTAAAACTATGCATTAGTCAACTAAGCTTACCTCTTATAGGCCATTATCAATATTAACCACTGATTATAAAATACTCAGCAAAGTCCTCGCACAGAGACTTCTCCCACACCTTCCTCAGTTGATTGACAAGGATCAATGTGGGTTTATACCTCGTAGGAGTACTTCATTAAACATCCGCCACCTATATCCAGTGATGGAGGGTTCGCTAGCAGCCTATCCAAGAGTTGAATGCTATTCCCTATATTTGCAGCAGGCATTCAATTCACTTGACTGGGAGTGCCTATTTGCTACTCTCAGGAAATTGAATGTACTGGCTAGCTATATAGGGTGGATCAAAATATTGTACTCCCGCTCTACATCAAGAGGTAAGACAGGCAAACATATCTTGCCACCCTACTAGATCTCCCGGGGCACCCGACAGGGCTGCCCTCTGTCCCAATTACTGTTCACTCTGGCGATGGAACCCCTGACCCAGAGGCTTAGACAAGAGGGTGGGGATTGGGGGATTCCAGAAGGGGGTCGAATTCATACAGTGTCTCTGTACACGGATTACATGCTACTATATGTGCATGACCTGAATGATGGCCATGAGCTGATTGTCCACGCCCTTGAACAATTCGGCACTATCTCAGGCCTGAAGGTAAACCACTCTAAGTCAATAGCATTCTCATTTTGGGAAGGGTCACTCACTTCTGCCAAAATCCCACTGGGGGTGCTAGAGATCCCTGTAGCCCAAAAACCATTGACATATCTTGGGGTCCAAATCTATCGTTCCCCAGATGACCTACTAGAAGGTAACCTGAATGAAGCGATAACAGCAATGGGGTCTCGGATCAAATTCTGGGGCTCACTGCTCCTGTCAGTGGCTGGGCGCATGGCATTAGCCAAGATGGTAATGCTTCCCAGGTTTTCGTACACTTTTGTGAGCCTCCCAGTTGGAATACCTAGGTTGATTTTCAGAACACTGAACATCTTACTGACAGAGTTAATATGGGCCAAAGGACGCCGCAGAATTAGCCTTCAAAAACTGCAATTGCTCACAGAAGGAGGAATGGGGCGTCTGATTTCTTGACATACTGTATAGCAGCACAGCTACAATGGCTGGCCTACTAGTTGGCAGGAATCAACCTGCAAGAGATAAATTACACTCAGACACGACTGGAAAGTGGACCTTCAGTCCTTGTTATTGCCAGGTAGATTGCAACACACTAAGCAACTTCCCCTATTGCAGCAAATGCGTTGTGGTATTGACAGATGGCGCTCAGGCTGACCAGGACCACACACCCCTACGTGCCCAACATCCCCCTTTATGGCTTTCCCACCCCGACTGGGATACTATCTGCGGCAAGGTTGCAGCATTAAAAGTAATTGGTTTCTGGAGTTTGAGGGACCTCATCAAGGTGGGCCACCTTCTCTCCACAGAGAGCTTATTGCCCAAACCCAACTACCTGGCACCCACTTTCTACTACAATTTCCCCCCCCGTGACCACCAGTGTGGAAAAAACTGCCCTCACCCACTAATTGTGGCATGCTTCATCATTGGGCTGCTGCTAACACACTCCTATGTAATCCCATGTCTGAGTGGAGCTGAAAGTGTAGGGAACAAAAAAACAGCACTGTAGGAAGTTGGCTCTGTATATACTATCTCAAAGTGAGAGATAGTGTGCACAGAGTCCAAGGGTTCCCCTTAGAGGTTAATAGTGGCAAAATTAGACAATACTAATGCTCTATTTTGTGGTAGTGTTGTCGAGCAGTAGGCTTATCAGAGGGTAGTGTTAAGCATTTGCTGTACACACAGGCAGTAAATGAGGAACACATACTCAAAGACTTAACTCCAGGCAAATAGTTTTTATATAGAAAAATATCTTTTCTTAATTTATTTTAGAACCACAAGTTTCAAGATTTGAGGTAAGTACGTAAAAGGCAAGGTACTTCACGCAGGTAAGTATAGAACTTTGATTTAAAACAGTAGTACACACAGTTTTGGTTAAAATGGCAATAAACTATTTTAAAAGTGGACACTGCAAAAATCAACACTTCCTGGGGGAGGTAAGTTTGGTTAGTTTTCTCAGGTAAATAAAGCACTTTCACAGTCAGTCTCCTGGGCATAGGCAGCCCACTGTTGGGGGTTCAAGGCAATCCCAAAGCCACCGCACCAGCAACACAGGACCGGTCAGGTGCAGAGGTCAAAGGAGGGCCCAAAACACATAGGCGCCTATGGAGAACAAGGGTGCTCCAGTCCTAGTCTTCTTACAGTTAAGTACCTGCGTCTTTGGGGAGCAGACCAGGGGGTTTTGTAGAGCACTGGGGGAGACACACACAAGCCCACAAAACACACCCTCAGCGGCACAGGGGCGGCCGGGTGCAGTAGGCAAAGTAAGCGTTGTGTTTGCTATTGAAAGCAATGGAGGGAACCGGGGGGTCACTTAGGCAATGCAGGCAGGGCACAGGGGGGGCTTCTCGGGCCAGCCACTGACTGGGCTAGGATGAGGGCCGCCTGCTGGTCACTCCTGCACTGGTAGGTGGTTCCTCTCAGTCCTGGGGGCTGCAGGTGCAGTGCTTGGTCCAGGTTTCAGGTTCCTTTGTTACCAGGCAGTCACGGTCAGGGGGAGCCTCTGCATCCTCTCTGCAGGTGTCGATGTGGGGGTGCAGGGAGGTCTACTCAGAGTGTCCACGTCGTTGGAGTCGCCTGGGAGTCCTCTCTGCGGTGTTGGTCTCCTGAACTCGATCCAAGGGGGTCGGGTGCAGGGTGTGAAATCTCACGCTTCCGGCGGGAAGAGAGAGTTCTTTAAAAGTTGGTTCTTTGTTGCAAAGTTGTTGCAGGTTTTGAACAGTGCCGCTGTTCTCTGGAGTTTTTTGGTCCTTTAGGTTCAGGGCAGCCCTCTGAGTCCTCAGAGGTCGCTGGTTCCTGTCGGATGTGTCGCTGTGGAGGTTCTTTGAGTCTGGAGTCAGGCTGGTAGGGCTAGGGGCCTAGTCAAGTGTTGTCTCCGTCGTCTCTGCAGGGCTTTCAGGTGAGCAGTCCTTCTTTCTTCAGGTTGCAGGAATCTGATTTCCTGGGTTCAGGGTCGCCCCTAAGTACTACATTTAGGGGTGTGTTTAGGTCTGGGTGGCAGTAGCCAATGGCTGCTGTCCTTGAGGGTGGCTATACCCTCTTTGTGCCTCCTCCCTGAGGGGAGGGGGCACATCCCTATTCCTATTGGGGGAATCCTCCAAACTCAAGATGGAGGATTTCTAAAGGCAGGGGTCACCTCAGCTCATTGCACCTTCGGGACTGTCCTGACTGCTAGGTGACTCCTCCTTGTTTTTCTCATTATCTCCTCCGACCTTGCTGCCAAAAGTGGGGGCAGTGGCCGGAGGGGCGGGCATCTTCACTAGCTGGGATTCCCTGGGGTGCTGTAACAAGTCATGAGCCTTTGAGGCTCACCACCAGGTGTTACAGTTCCTGCAGGGGGAGGAGAGAAGCACCTCCATCCAGTACAGGCTTTGTTCCTGGCCACAGAGTGACAAAGGCACACCCCATGTGGCCAGAAACTCGTCTGGTTGTGGTAGGCTGGCAGAAACTGGTCAGCCTAGCACTAAGAGTCGGACTGGTATTCAGGGGGCATCTCTAAGATGCCCTCTAGGTGTATTTTACAATAAATCCCACACTGGCATCAGTGCACATTTATTGTGCTGAGACGTTTGATACCAAACTTCACAGATTTCAGTGTAGCCATTACGGAACTGTGGAGTTCGTGTTTGACAGACTCCCAGACCATATACTCTTATGGCTACCCTTCACTTACAATGTCTAAGCTTTTGCTTAGACACTGTAGGGGCATAGTGCTCATGCAACTATGCCCTCACCTGTGGTATAGTGCACCCTGCCTTAGGGCTGTCAGGCCTGCTACAGGGGTGACTTACCTATGCCACAGGCAGTGAGAGGTGGGCATGGCACCCTGAGGGGAGTGCCATGTCGACTTAGTCATTTTCTCCCCACCAGCGCACACAAGCTGTGAGACAGTGTGCATGTGCTGAGTGAGGGGTCCCAGGGTGGCATAATACATGCTGCAGCCCTTAGAGACCTTCCCTGGCCACAGGGCCCTTGGTACCAGGGGTGCCATTTACAAGGGACTTATCTGTGTGCCAGGGCTGTGCCAGTTGTGGAAACAAAGGTACAGTTTACATTTCTCCCTGGTCGTATACACACTGTGGGTTATCTGTAATGTGAAAGGGTAGAGAACCAGAAGATCATACAGGCAAATATTCTCATTGCATTGGAAAATATATTCCATCCAATATCTCCCTACCACCAACAAAATATTCTATTGTTATCTATTTATCCATATAGATGCGTGCATTTACTCCCCCTCCCCCCCTCTCAAAATGAATCCTTTTCACCTTGAGATATTCCTGTGGTTTACACCGTCACCCAGGTTCAGCACCAAGTAGTGAGCTTATTATATTTAAATAATGACAGTTTTACACTCACCGAATTTCCATTAAATCTCTTTACAACCCGGCGCCAGGTGGGAGCACCACCCTGTAGTCACACACTGAATAAAGTAAAGGGAGATCTGTTTATATCCAAGCGCAATTCCCGCATAGAAAAACCCCGGGATTCCTTAAATTCCTTAAATTCACAAACATATATTGTGCCCGTCGACCCTCGCGGGTCCACGTTCCTTCCTTTCTCCCCAATCTCTGCATTAATGGTATTCATAGGAAATATTCAACAGACTTCAATGTGATGCACAATCCATCACCCTTCCGTCCGTGGGCTCAAAACCCACTTTCTACTGCAAGCCAATTTATTACATTGCATACACCACCAATGGACTACCTCCAGGGCATAACCCCAAACTCATTTCCCAATACAAACACTTTATGACATGAGATCAGGGAGGCACTTGATCAAATGGCTATACAAAGCACAACGTCCCCACTATGGCATAGAGTTATCCCCACTACTGGAAAGATGCACGACAAGTAATGGAGCTTCGTTAAGGACCACGCATCCCGGATCCCCCGCATACATGACTTAAATTTCTCCAATTTAACATCTTCCACAGAGTCTACTTGACCCCTCAAAAATACACTCCCTTTTCCCAACTGCCAAATCCACCTGCCCCAGTGTCAAATAGAGGATGCGGACTTACTACATTTGTTGTGGGCCTGTCTGTCCCCCTGACACTACTGGGATGGGACACAGCCATTGCATAGTGGACCTTTACCCTAATTCGGCGAGTGTAATGGACAGATTTGTCGACTTGGCACTTGTACTAGCCAAATGGTTAATTACAATCTGCTGGAAGTCACCTAATCTCCCGCCAGTCCAAACATGAAAGTCGGAACTACTTCGCTGGGGGGAGGCAGAGGATGCAGCCTCATATAGAGGGGAACAAGGGGGACTGCGGAAACGCCTCATGTCAACAGAGTGGCAGATGTTACTAGAGCACCTCCAACAGAGTGAATTGGGGGATACACAAGAACATTCAGAGGGCATAATTGAACAACTGGCCAAACTGAGCTGGTTCATCCCAGGGGAAACACCAGCGGACCCCATGACCACCTCACGCCATCCCAATTTTAAGGTTTAAACAGGATGAACTCCCCCCGGATTGTCACACAGCCTCCCTCCGCCCACCACCACCCTCCCCACCACCCCCAGCCTCTAAGACCTCCCCCTCCCTTGCAAAACAACACAGACACAGCCATTAAACTAAAAAGAGCATTAGACAGGCCAAGGCAAGTTTATGGAGGTGTGGGGGTAGGATGTTGTTTAAAGTAAAGTTAGTTAGCACCAGATAATGTACTATGTCTTAAAACCTATGGTTGTAGCGCAACCGCATCAGTGATGGTAAGTAATTGCTCAATACTTAGACATGTATCGAATAACAAAATGGACATTTCCGCAACATCACGCTTTATTGGCTAATGAAACATGTAAGTGATCTCTCATTGGGAGGCGAGCATAGGATATAACCGCAAAGATAACAAACGCTAACTGCTAGCTATTGTGTAAATAGCTTAAGTTTAATGGATCTACCTCTTGCCATGATTTATCAACTTATTTCTACTTCCTATTGGTTGCTTTAAACATGTTTGGCTGAAAACAAAACATACATAGTCATGACGGCGTCTTTATAAATACTGAATATATACATACTATGTACTGATGATTGGAGCTGTAGTTACTACGATGTACTGAAAGTGCTGCTACATGTTTCATAGTAATAAAAATATGTTTGAAAAAAACATACATTGGATGGTAAAAGGTGTATCAAATTCTACTTACACAGGACTAGACAACTCTGCAAAACAAATCAGTTTTTTGTTGCTTATGGGAATAAACAAAGAGTGTTCCCAGTCTCAAAGTAAAGAATAGCATAATAGATTGCAGCAGCTATCCCATTCTGTCACAGACAAGCAGGAACACCATTAGCACACGTGGTTAAGCCTCACTCTACCAGAGCTGTTTCTACTGCACAGCTCTCTGCTGGTGTACCTATTCACCAAATAAGCCAAGCACCAACATGGTCCAGCAGGCACAAATTTATGCAGGATTACTGCCTGGATTCCAAGAGCAACGGGGCTGTGGGCCGCGTAGTTTTGAGCCATCTATTGAAATAATCTGAGCCATTTCTAACTATCTTTCCCACCATCCGCTATAATATACAAATGTTTTTCTTTACAAATAGTAACTGCTGACTGTTCTGATTCAAGCACATGAATCTATGAAATATCCAATACTGGAGAAGAAAATAAGTTACTTAGCTGTAACTGTAGTTCTCTATTGCCATATTTCATAGATTTATAGGTGACCCACCCATCCACCAGTAGCTCCCCTTATTTCTCTATAGTATTATATCCCACTTGTGCTGGAAAATCTGGGGGACTGGAGCCTCTTTGGTGAGGGTTCTAAAGGGTGCTGTCGCCTGATTGACTGGACTTTGGGTCTTTTTAAATGATGTTAATACGCTATTAAAATGAATGTCTTTTAACATTGACTTCTATGTTGGCCTTTGACTACTGCTTTCTATGGTACAGTCGGACTCCCACTTTGACGACAGGGAATGATTGGAGCATGTGAATCTATTAAAGATACCAATACTGGAGAACTACAGTTCCATGTAAGTAACTTATTGTCTTGCTGTCCATCAGAAGAAAATGTTACTTATCTTCTGTAGCAATATCTGATGGAGACTTTTAGCTGCAGCTTCCTTACCTCAGAATTATCCATAGACATCAGGCTGGATCCTAAAATCCTCTGCGCGCCAGTAGATGGCGTTGTTCACCTCAGCGGTGTCCATCCCGAAGTGCCGTGTACATAGGCGCCAGCCTGGCGATCTGACTAACAAGTTAACTTACTTTTGGGTAATGCTTTATCTGGGAGAGACTCTATCTAGGCCCATATTCCTTACCTTAGTTCTTTTCTTTCCACACCAGTCAGCACAGGTCCACAGAGAGCTCCCTCCAGTCATTCTTCTACTGATTTTTTTTCAACATTTTGTTAAATCATTTTTTTGAGGCTTTCTTTTCTGTTGTGCTCGGGATGTCCCCAAACAAACCAGGGAGTTTCAAACCCTGCGTCGCCTGTCAAAGGAAGATGTTAAAAGTTACATTGCACTACGGTAGCCTATATGTCTACATTGCCCTATTTCTTCTCCATTTCCTTTAAAAAGGGAATGTGGAAGATACTTAGAAGGAAAAATTGCACAGCTCCTGGAAAACGTTTCCTAGTTTTTTATAATGTTTTGACCTCTTATAAATCGTACAACGTTTTGAGGCTGCAACGTTTTTAACTAAGTTCTAGTCCTTGCCTTTCTGAAGTAAGATGATTGGCTACACTTAGTAGGTGTTTGGGCTCCACCATGACACAGTTACGCACTTAATGCTCCCCAAGGCAATCCACAGCAGGAGGCAAAACTCTGTTGCTGAACATAAAAAGGGTAATAGTCCTCCATAAAAAGAGGTCTACCTCTCCACCCAGACTCCATAGTTATAGACTTTTTACTGCTAAGGCATAGGCGTCATGTAAGAGGAGTGGAAATCAGAGACCTTTTGAAGATTTGGGCCCTCAGTCTGGCTCTGAAAGCCTTTTTGCCATCCATCAATGGGAGGCTGGTGCAGGTCCTCATAGGTGAACGCAACCACCATGTGGTACTGCTAAAAGCAGTATCGTGTCAGGTGCCGAGAGTTCTCACAGGACGCTCTATGCCTATGCAAGTGGTTGGACCAGTAGAAATATCTTTCTGGTAGCCCTTCGACAAAACCCATCTAAGTTGGGAAGTTTGTTCCCTGATGATGTGCTTATCATATAAACGTTTTCGCCAGACAATTGAGTGAGAATCACCAGGCTAGGTGCTCTGGTCCCACCTACATTTTGGGAGCCAGGGGTATATTTTCACAAGTTGTGTGACATCACAAAAAAGTGCTCCCCTCCATGCAGCTTTGGTCATTTTGTTTATTCACCCAGCTGCCTGAGCTTAAATTTTCAGGTGCACACACCTGACATTGAAACTCTATTAAAGTTCCTTAGATTTTTAGATAATTTACAATATTTTGCTCTGGCAGCAGCATATATGAGAGGAGAGCAGTCATTAACCTACACATATTTTTGGGTCTGGCTTGATAGTACAGCTATCACTTGTCCTTATGTGATCCTCAATAAAGAGCTTTCAGAGTCTTATTGAGAGAGGGGTTAGGCTCCACTCATGTTGGGCCCTCTAGCCAGGACTTGATTGGGCCGAAATTGTGTGCTTCCACTAAAAAGACTGCATGTATTGCACATTTTTGGCTTGTGTCAAAGTTTATACTTGATGCAGCAGGACTCAGTTGATTATGGTGGAAAGCCAGTGATCGTGGCTATAGGCCTGATCTGTTTGTTATGAACTGTTAACTCAGATGTATTTTTATGTGAAAAGCATATGTTAAAATCTGCAGGCATTTTAGGTGTAAATTATTTTTATTCTATATTAAAGCCTACAGATATGTATTTTGTTACATTGAATCTCACAGAATCCCGTAGTAGGCAAGGGTGTTGGCATTGGCACTGACAAACCGTGGGGGTTTCACTGTGATGATTCTGACAAGGCCCTATTTGTTGGGGGTTGTATATTGTTTTCCAAGCTGATGTTCCTACATAATTGTAATTTTATAACTGTATGCATGATGGATGACCGTTTATTTGCATTTGAATAGGCCAGTGTTGTGTAAACTGAAAGCCAATGTTAAATGGTAAAGGCTTCATCAGTTCATTGAGAAAGCATGCCAGGTTTCAAAGCGTTGATCTGTTTATTATGAAGCATGATGACAGCGTAAGTACGCCTGATCTGCATATTGTGAAAAGCATGCATTACCTGTAGGCAGGTACTTTGTTACACATAATTTCACAGAGTACTGTAATAGGCAAGAGTTTTGGGGTTAGTGATCCACCTGATCGAACCCTGGGGATAGAATGAATATGCTACAATAATTCCTATTAGGCTCTCTCAGGAGATATAGGGGGTCATTCCGACCCTGGCGGTCCATGACCGCCAGGGCCGGGGACCGCAGAAGCACCGCCAACAGGCTGGCGGTGCTTCCTGGGCCATTCTGACCGCGGCGGTAAAGCCGCGGTCAGAAAAGGGCAACCGGCGGTTTCCCGCCGGTTTACCCCTGGCCCAGGGAATCCTCCATGGCGGCGCTGTTTGCAGCGCCGCCATGGGGATTCCGACCCCCTTCCCGCCATCCTGTTCCTGGGGGTTTTTACCTCCAGGAGCAGGATGGCGGGAACGGGTGTCGTGGGGGCCCCTGCACTGCCCATGCCACTGGCATGGGCAGTGCAGGGGCCCCCTAACAGGGCCCCATAAAGATTTTCAGTGTCTGCTTTGCAGACACTGAAAATCGCGACGGGTGCCACTGCACCCGTCGCACCCCTTCAACTCCGCCGGCTCCATTGTAGAAGGGGGTTTCCCGCTGGGCCGGCGGGCGGTCTTCTGGCGGTCGCCCGCCGGCCCAGCGGGAAAGCCAGAATGGCCGCCGCGGTCTTTTGACCGCGGTGCGGTCATTCGGCGGTTCCCTCCAGGCGGGCAGCTCCCGCCGCCCGCCGGGGTCAGAATGACCCCCATAGAATATTGTTTTGCCAGCTGTAATTTTATATACCTTTCTACTTCTATCACCTTATGGCGAATAGTTGCCCTATGGACAGATTATGCTCAGTACAATGGGCTTAAGTTGATTATGGTGACAAGCCACTGATTAAAGCTGTATGATAGTACATGAAAAGGTACTATAAAGCAGTAAGCCTGAAATACTGATTGTGAAAAGCACATGTTAATGTAAATAGACATTGAAAGATGGATTGTTATTCTACTGATTTAACGCCTACAGCTAGATGTTTTGGTTACATGGACTCTGTTTTTGGTGTTGGTAATGTTTCTTTAGAGGATAAAGCATGTTTCATGAATGAAGCAGGCAGAGATGTCTCTTATTCTCCCATGGGCCCGAGCTCCGGTCATAAGATGCCATGCCTGCGTGTAATATACTAAACCATGTTACCCTGTACTGTCAACTGCTGCATGCTGACCATCATTGTGCAAAATGAAGCTAAAGCGTGTGTATTTCCCACAAATTTAAACATTAAGTTGTTAACAAAAAAAGAGGATACTACAACTCTCCATGCAGTGCCTACTGGTTGCTTGCTTGCCTCTCATTCCATGTGCAGTGTGCTGCATTGCACATGGCCACTTCTTTTTACCCGGAAGTTCATTATGGAATATTGTATTTCAAGATGACGAACATGTTGGCTCTAAATGTGGCAACCATACTTGAACTTTAAAACAGTTATATACTATTATCTGGTAGAGACTTCTAGTTGCAGATTCCTTACTTTAGAACTTACCAATCGTGAGACTGGATCCGGAGATTTTTCTTCGAGCAGCGCCGTTGGGTAGTGTCAGTCGACTTCGCATCCATCGTTGATGTCACGGTCGCTGTGGTGACGTTGCGGTCGTACTTAGGTGCCACCGAGGCACCCTGACCTCACTTCTTTTCTTTCTGTACCACGTGCAGCTCCGGAGAAGAGCTACCTAGGTCATTTTTTGACCAAATTCAACATTTTTGTCCTCTTTTTGACTTCTTTGGTGCGTTGAGGGATGTCTTCGAAAGACCGGCTTCAAACCTTGCAGCGCCGTCACCGAATGATGACTGTGATGGACCCACACCTGGTAGGTCTTGAGAACACTTGCGGACTCATCACCACTCCTCCTCATCCCATTCCAAATCTACGGGACATTTGGGTCTCAAGAAGTCGTTGTTGAAGAAAGCTTAACGTTCTTAGACTTCAACCCGTTAACCGGCCGATGCGATGCGGGAACAGCGTCAATGCTCAAGGCCTTCATCCACAGAGCCTACTTCTGAATCAGCTCAGTTTTCAGGAGCCAGAGCCAACCCTGCCCAGCTAAAAGAATTTTATGAGGCCATGTGCCTCTTCTTTGGGCAGACTGAACCACCTGCGGTGCCTTTGGGGCCTAGGGGCATTGATTGGGGGGGGGGGTCCTTTGGGTTCTGCGCCAGCAGCTCCGGGCGCTGCCTCCAACGGCCTCTCCGGATCCATTCTCGGATCTGTGCCAGCGCCAGTCGTGCCAATGTGACCTTCCCCGGCTAAGGCGCTGATACTCCGACATCGGTTGGGCCCACAATTGACGTCGACTCAATCCTCATCTCGGATGACCTGGAGCCGGAACAGCGTTGATCAATGACACTTCTGACTTTGGGGCCTACTCACCCCAGGTTGGATTCTGACCCTTTTTATTATCGGTACAAATATGAGGAAGGATTGAAGGGGGAGGTTGGACCCTTTAGAATACCAGCTAGACAACCCTGACTTGGACTGGGCACAGTAATTGGGTGAGGCTAGTGGTCTAGATATTTCTGCAGATGCTGGCATGCTTTCTCCTCCCACCGTGACTACAGCGGAGGGAGCGTCTTACTCCATGGTGGTCAGTAGGGTGGCTGAGGTCCTTCGCCTTGAGCTTCCCTCTATGGCAGTGAGGACTAATCTCCAGACAGAGGTGCTTCAGCATGGGGCTTCTTCAGCACATCTCCTTTAATTTAATGAAGCCCTGTTCTTCTGGGTGCTTGGTCCATGTAGGAAACTGGCCCGGTGTGTGGTGGACACCTATGGTGTTGGCACCTGATACCAGGGCCAGGCAACCCCTATTAGTGAATGAAGACAGTGTGTAGGTAGCCAGGGCTCTCGAGAGGTAGCTGTGGATGAGCAGCCAAGACTTCTCTAGGAGACATGCAAAGCTTATGCAATATCATAATAGTCGCACAGTAACTTATCACACCTGAAAGGAGCCACACAGTGTTCCAAAAATAAAGATACTTTATTACAGTAACACTGCACTAGGTTACTTATAGGCAGTCCCCCTTTACCCCCCCCCCCCCCCCCAAAAAAAAAACTGAGGTATGTATACCATATATATATGTGTGTGTGTATATATATATATATATATATATATATATATATATATGTGTGTGTGTGTGTGTGTGTATATATATATATATATATATATATATATATATTTTTTTTTTTTTTTTTTTTACACACAACAGCAATCCGAAATTAGCATAGAAACAAGTATTGGCAAGAATTAGTGAAAAATATTTAGGGCCCTAGGGGAGGACCAAAATAGTGAAATGCGAAGTGAAGTCTCCCACCCAAGCATATGGAGTAGTTAGAGGGAAGCTGGAAGAACTCTGAACCCCAAGAGGTGAGTACCTAAGTGACCTGGTCTTTCCAAGGACTGACAAGTGGACTTAGAAAATGGTGCAAGAATAGGACCAGAGGATTTCTGGTGGATTCTGGAAGACCTGCAAAAGAAGGGGACAGAGTCCAGTCCATGATGGAGTGTACAGTCTGGGCAGGAGCCACTACCCACACTTCTGTGGATGAAGGTCCAGGTCCACGGGGGAAAAAGACCAGCTGCGAAGTCCAGGAGCTTCAGGGGAGCCCTTGGAACGATTCATATGGTGTCCCACATCGGTCACCAGGTCGCAGATGGTCAGTGGCTAGGAGAACCACCAACAAGCCTTGGCAAATGCAAGAGAATGCAAAAGAAGGGTTGCAAGGCTGAAGAGGACCAGCAAGGTCCAGAGGACTCAACCCTTGGAAATAGGTGTTACAAGGCTTGGGAGCTGTAGCCTCACCAAGCCACTGGTTTGCTTTGAAGGGCACATTTGGTGCCCTCCTTGCATAAATCGGTTTGCACCAGCCCAGGGACCCCTGGTCCCTGCTCTGGCACGAAACTGGAAAAAGGAAAGGGGAGTGACCACTCCCCTGTCCATCACCACCTCTAGGTGGCCACTTGATTCTGCCATCTTGAAACTAAGATGTGAAGAGGCCCCTGGGAACATCTGAGTGGCCAGGTCAAGCATATGATGTCAGAGACCCCTCCTGATAGGTGGTCACCGTGCAATGTGACCAAACCCCCTCTTAGGGCTATTTAGAGACTCCCTTGCGGGTGGGTCCCCAGATGCGATATGCAAGACTCCACCACGACTCCTCTGCATCGTTTACTTCTGGTCTTGGCCACTGGAACCGCAACAGGACACTTCAGGAACCGACAAGACTAAAACTCCTGAGATGACCTTGCCTTGCAATGTTGTCCCTTGGAGTGAAGGAGTCACTTACCTGCATATGGAGGCACCTCCAACAACGTTGTCCTGCTGCTTGGATCCTCTCTCCTCCGGAACTGCATGAATCCTCCAGGAGTGGAGTGGTCCGTCTGGTCCTCACTACCAGCTGTCCAACTTGGGAGACAGTGAGCCCTTGCCTTTCCTCGCAGGACAGTATCCCTGTGCACTGCGAGTCTTGCAGCTACCAAGGCTTGCTTGTTCCTCCTCCAAGGGATTTTCAGGCTCCGTGTAGCCTCGGCCTCCAGCACTCTTCCCTGCAAAGCACAGTCTCCTGTCTGCTGCTCCAGCGGGGTGGGACTTCTCTCCTGTGGGCCACCTGTGGGGGCTGCCTCCTCTTCTAGTGACTCTCCCAGCTGCTGAGGGTCACCTCGGACTCCCCTCCTTGGGACGAGACCCCTGGGCCATGCTAATCCTCTTCAGCCTTGCAAAACGTTCTTCCTAGACTCTTGCATTTGCCACGGCATGTTGGTTATTTTCCGACACCACTGACTGACTGACTGCATCAAAACTGCTGACGTGGGATATCACTTGCACCACTTCTGGAACTCCTCTTCTGCTCCTGTGCTGCACTGCTGACTTTCATCATCTACCGTCTACCTGGTCCTGCACCCACAGAAGGGAGGGTAGTGGCTCCTGCCACAGCCGGACACTCCAACTCGAGCTGGACTTGGTCCCCTTCTTTTGCAGGTCCTCTTCTGGCAGACTCCATCTTCAGTTTCTTCCAGTCTTGCCTATATATTGCACAGTCCTTTTCCAAAGTTTTCCTGTGGGTTTGGGGGAAAAAACAGGTACTTACCTTTTCTCTCCTGGTCGCTGGGGGGCATCCTGGTGCTTATCTTTTGGGGTTCCTAGTTCCTCCAAATCCCCTGAGTTCCACTGATTCCACTTCCTTGGGTGGGGGTTCCCGTTCACATTCCACTTAGTGTATGGTTTGGTCTCCCATAGGGTCTTCACTATTTGCTATTGTTTTTACTATTTGCTATTGCTTTCTATGCTAATCACTGACTTCTAATGTGTACATAGTAGTGTGCTGACTTACCTCCTATTGGAGTATTGCCTCTTCAGTATTTTAGTATTTGTGTTACCATAATAAAGTACGTTTATTTTTGTAACACTGTGTGGTTCTTTCATGTGTGTATGTGCTGTGTGGTTGTAGTGGTATTGCAAAAGCTTAGCATGTCTCCTAGATAAATATTGGCTGCTCATCCACAGCTTCCCCCCTAAAGAGCCCTGGCTTTCTAGACCCTCCCTACACCTCACTTAATAGGAGATGCCTGGACCTGGTATGTGGTGATAACACCATAGGTGCTCATTACACACCAGGCCAGCTTCCTACAGTACCAACAAGTCTGTTGATCCACTTTCTGCACCTCTTTCTGAGGTTCTCTTGTTCCTCTTTTCTTTGGCCCAGCAGGGCTCTGCTTTTGGCATCCCTAAAGGTTACTTATCAGCCATCTGAGCCTTTCTTAGATTGCCAGATTCACCCATTTGTTTTCTCCGACCCCATTGATTATGCCCCAGTGGGACTTGAATTTGGTCCCAACTTACCTTCTGTGTGCCCCTTTTGAGCCGATGCACAATTTTCCTTTGTGGCTCCTTACAATCAAGACTACTTTTCCTATTGCCCTCAACTCTGCTTGTGTGAGTGAGCTTCAAGCTGTTTCTTCCAATCCATCATTTTTGACTGTCCACCCTGATAAAGTGGTACTTCGTGCAAGGTCCTCCTTCCATTCTAAGGTAATTACGCCTTTTCACACAGGCGAAAACACCACTTTGCCTAGTTTTTACCCACCCCCAAATGCCTCTCATGAAGAGGAGAGGATCCACCGTCTGGATACAATAAAAGCGTTGGCGTTCTACCTTAATCATACTAAAGATTTCCGGGTGGATGACTGTTTGTCGGATATGTGGGTGTGAAGAAAGGGAAGATGGTGCAGAATCGTACCATCTCACGATGGGTGCTGCTCTGTATCAAAATGTGATACGCTTTGGCAAAGAAGCAACCACCGGAGGGCTTGCGTGCTCACTCTACCAGAGCAACTGCTGCTACCACTGTGTTAGCACACAGAGTTCCTGTCCTGGGCATCTGCCAGGCAGCTTTGTGTGGGCATTCTTGCACATGTTCACATGACACTGCTGCTTGGACAGTCAGGTCTGCAGTGACGGTTACTTTGATTGTTCGGTCCTGAAGGACTTCTTAGTAGGATCTTGGTTCACAGCACACCTCCAAGGATGGTATTGCTTGGGTATCTATTCTAAGATAAGGAGTCTGTAACTAGAAGTCTCTATCAGATGAACAAGTTACTTACCTTTGGTAAAGATTTATCTGGTAGAGGCGTATTCTAGTTGCAGATTCCTTACCGACCCACCCACCCTTCCTGCTTGCAAACTGATTTCTGTCGACGGGGATTCCCCTTTCAGGCCCTTAGCTCTGGCGCACCAATTTCAGTGTTCTTCATGGGTCTGCGCTGCTGGCGTGGAAAGTCAGGAAAAGAAACTGACGTCAGCATGCCTGGGTGGCGCCTCTATATGACCGCAAATTAATCTCGGCAACCATGACATTAATGACAGACGTGGAGGCGACCGACGCCACCTAACGGCACGCAAGGGTACTGCTTGAAGAAAAATCTCCGGATCCAGCCTGACCCCTGGGAAATTCTAAGGTAAGGAATCTACAACTAGAATATGTCTCTACCAGATAAATCGATACAGAAGGTAAGTAACTCGTTCTAGAATACCTTTGCATGAATAACACTTGCTACTATTTTTAGTTTTGTTATTGTAAACATAGATTTTTCTACTGTATTATTTTATTTATGTTGTTGAGTGTGTGTCTGTTTTAATGCAGTTGTGGATGAATGGAGACATGAGTCAGTGGATTGATGAATATATGGAGTGGGAAGATAGATGGCAGTGTGTGAGCATGATTACTTGTCTACACATCAGTGACACAAGTGTCACTTTCATTCATAAGCCAGTCATGTTGGCATTGGCAATGCTTGTTAACTATGTAGGAGATGCAGAGATCCTAATCATCCAATGCATTTTTAACCTCCTGCTAATCCAAGGAGCAGCTTATGTGAAGAATGCAGAACCTTGTTGTAGTCCTTGTCACTACTGAGAAAGCCTTCCTAAATTAGCTTCTGAGACATCCACCTCCTCATGTGGTTTGCAGGTTCTGATATCTATTGTTCGGTACACTTGCATCACTCTGAAGGAACCTCCACCACTACCTGCTGATTTTGAGTAGGATGAGGCTGCAGCATCTAGCTAATCAAGATGAATTGTAACTTATGTATGACCCATTACATCAACATTTCCATATTATACGGGTTAATGGAGATAATTACTATGAAGAGGTTGGAAGTAAACAAAGAGGAAAAAGAAGACCACTATTTTCAATATGCTTATCTGATAGAGACTTCTAGCTGCAGATTCCTTACCTTTGAATTCCCTGGCATCAGGATCGAATCTGGAATCTTTTTGGTGAGCACTACCCAGCGTGGGTCGTTTATTTCCACGTGCGTCGTCCGGCTACGCATGGCTTCGTCAGTGTCGTTGGAGCCTTCTGATGTCACGGTCGTCTATATAGATGCCACCTCAGCACGGGTACGTCAGTTCTTTTCCTTCTGCGCCGCTTAAGCGCAGATCCGGGATCGAGCTACCCTTTGCCTTTTTTGGCAAGCCGTTTTTCAGCATTTTGTCGAAGATTTTGGTCATCTGTGTGAGGGAAATGTCTGCTAGGAAGACTGGGTTCAAGCCGGGCAGTGCCTGCCATTGCGCAACGTTGGTGACCGACCCCCATGAGGTATGTCTCTGGTGCCTCGACAGGGACCATGACTCAGTTGTGTTCCAGCTGCTGGGCCATGGCCCCAAAAGCTTTGAGGGAGTGGTCCCTAAAGCTCATGACGGCCCGGCAGTCGACGTGATTCCTCGGAGGTCACTGTCCCTTTCAAGGAGGAGGTCGCGGAACGGCTCCAGGAGCCCCAAGTCCTCTTTGTCCCATTCGAGGTCCTCTGGGCACCCAGGGAAGAGGCACAAAAAGAAGTCATCCAAGCGGCTGAAGAGGTGTCTTGGAAACATTGACGTTCTGAGCACGGTTCTGCGCAGTCGTTGTCAGGGCCAACTCCGTGTCTCCCCCCTCTTTCCAGGAGCCGGAGCGACCTCCGCTCAATTAAAAGATTTTTACGAGGCTACGCACCTTGTTTTTGAGCGGGCTGTCCCCTTAGGTGGGTCTTCGGACCCTGGTGGCTTTGGCCTCAGCGCCGTTGGGGACCCAAGGATCCGAAAGTGGATCCGGACTGGCTCCGGGTTCTCACAGTTGGCCTCCTCTGATGCCCGCCCCTGGCGTCTACACTCCCTCCACCACCGGCCCCCACTGGTGGTGGTAGCCCCATCCTCATTCCTGATGATCCAGAGCCGGAACAACGTCGTATGATGTCGATTCCGACTTCGACGGCGCTGATTAGGCCTGTGGCTGATTTTGAACAGCCAGGCACAGGTGAGGAGTGGAAGGGGTCTGAGGACTCTTCAGAATACGTATTGGAGCATGAACAGGACTGGTATGAGGATCGAGGGATGCCAGTGGACTGAATACTTCTCCAGATGCTGGCATGCTCTCACCTCCTGCTGTGGCTACGAAGGAGGGGGCATCTTATGCCATGGTGGTGCGTAGGGCAGCTGAGGTCTTGGACCTAGACTTGCCTACGGTGCCAGTCAGGACTAATCTCCTGACGGAGGTGCATCAGCCAGGGGTTGCTATATCAGAGCCGATGCTACCCTTCAATGAAGCCCTCACAGATGTCCTTCTGGGAACGTGGTCCAAACCCAGCACAGGGTCTCCTGTGAATAGGGTAATCAACCGCCGCCATCGATCAGCTCCAAGCGACCCTAGTTTTCTCACCCAACACCCCATCCCGGAGAGCTTTGTGGTCCAAGCCTACACTTCCCGTGGTGCCTTCCCTTCCGTTCCCCCTGATAGGGAATCCAAGAGGCTTAACCAACTTGGGAAGAAGATGTTTTCTTCCTCCAGCCTGGCTTTGAGGTCGGTATACAGCTGTTGCCTATTGGGCCGTTTTTCCATACTTTATGGGATATGGTGGCACAGGTGCCGCCCCAGGTCCCGGAGGGCGTACGGGACACACTCATCGAGACTGTCAAGGATGGGAGAGATGCAGCCAAGTTTATCATTATCTGTGGCTTGGACATGACCGACTCGCTGGGCAGGGCGATTTCTTCGACAGCGGCCTTCCAACACCATGCCTGGCTGCGTACCACTGGCTTTTCAGGGGATGTCCAGTCGAACTTGATGGATATGCTTTTCGATAGCACACACCTTTTTGGTGAAAAGGCAGATTCTGCGCTTGAGAGATTCAAGAATTCTCGAGCTACGGCCAGATTCTTGGGTCACTCAGCGCCTGTTCACCAGCAGTCTGTCTATCGCCCCTTTCAAGGCTTTGGGAGGGGCGCGGTACTACGCCAACAACAGGTTAGCCATCGGCATCACAGCATCCAGTGCGAGTACGCGGTCGTGGTACCTTCAGACCCAGAGGGTCTAGCCAGAGGTCGGCTACCACTCAACCCCCTCTTCCCCAACGCCCAAGCCCTCCTAGTGTGGTTCTGCAAGACCATGACCGTCCAGTTGGAGGGAGGATTACATTTCATCTCCCTCACTGGCGGTCCATAACATCGGACAAATGGGTCTTGTAGATCATACAGAAGGGCTATTTCCTTCCGGTCTTTCCCTACCTCCGGTAAAAAAACGGCTGACGGAGAATCATTTGATTTTGCTCCGTGAGGAAGTTGCGGCTCTCTTGGCCAAGGGAACCTTAGAAAGTGTCCCGATATCAGAAGTAGGCCGTGGTAGTTATTCCCGCTACTTTCTCTCTCCCAAAGAGAACAAGGGTCTTCGCCCTATTTTGGACTTAAGGGACGTCAATCTCTTCCTCAAAAAGGAGAAATTCAAGATGCTTACTCTTGCTCAGGTCTTGTCTGCCCTAGACCAAGGAGACTGGAAGGTAGCGTTGAACTTGTAGGATGTGTATTTTCACTTCCCCATCCTGCCCGCCCACAGGCGTTACTTGCGGTTCAAGGTGGGCCACGAGCACTTTCAGTTTACCTTGCTCCCCTTTGGTCTCACCAGTGCCCCTTGGGTGTTCACCAAAGTGATGGCGGTGGTGGCAGCTCATCTGCACAGGTTAGGGATTTCAGTCTTCCCCTACCTCGACGACTGGCTGTTGAAGGCTCCTATGCCCCAGGCTCTCGTCACCCACCTTCAGACTACAGCGGACCTCCTGCATTCGCTGGGGCTCCCTATAAACGTGCCAAAGCAGGCCAGTGTGGGGTCGTGGATGCTTTGTCAAGAGGCCTTGCTCTCTGGACTTGGCTGGAACAGCAGGGTATTACCCTGGTGGTTCAACAACTGACAGGTTTATGAACGCCACGGCTGACAAACTCAGCTGTCGATGCCTACCAAATGACGAATGGTATCTCTATCCGGAGGTAGCACAAGGACTCTTTCAGCAGTGGGGAGAGTCTTGGTTAGATCTGTTTGCTTCCGCAGATTACACACAGTCAGCAGTATTGTGCTTTGCAGTTTCCAAGGCGGCAATCGCTTGGCAACACTTTTCATCATGAGTGGAATTCAGGCCTCCTATACGCATTTCCACCCATACTACTACTGCCCAGCGATTTCAAGAAGATCAAGAACGACCGGGCCCAAGTCATCTTAGTGGCTTCGGCACGGAGAGTCTGGTATCCCAAGCTACTCAAAATGAGCATCAATCCTCCGATTAGGCTGGCCCTTGGAGAGGATCTTATGTTGCAGGGGAGGGTTCTCCACCCGAACCTGTCAACTCTGCGCCTTCATGCGTGAAGATTGAGCACCGGCAGTTGATGGCTTTTGACCTTCCTCACGAAGTATGTAAAGTTATTTTGGCAGCCAGGCTTCCTTCCACTAAAACGGTATATGCCTGCTGTTGGAAACGCTTTGTATATTATTGTATAGAAAGGTCTATTGACCCTCTTTCTGCTTCTCTTTCTGACATTCTACTTTTCATTCTTTCTCTAGCCCAGCAGAGTTCTTCCTTAGGGACTCTAAAGGGCTATCTTTCTGCCTTATCAGCATTTCTTCGGCTGCCTGACCTGCCTTCCTTGTTTAAATCTCCCATTGTAAATAGATTCCTCAAAAGGCTTGTACATATGTTTCCCCCTATGCCCTTTATTATGCCTCAATGGGACTTAAATCTAGTCCTCACATTTCTCATGTGTGTGCTCCCTTTGAGCCTTTCCACCACTGCCCCTTCCGGCTGCTCACCATCAAGACAGCCTTCTTAGTGGCAATATCATCTGCCAGGAGGGTGAGTGAGATGCAAGCCCTGTCATCAAGGCCACCGTATCTCACTATCCAGCCAGATAAAGTGGTTCTCAGAACTCGTGCCTCTTTCCTCTCCAAGGTTGTGACCCCATTCCATCTGGGTCAGAACATCACCCTTCCCACCTTCTTTGCTCCACCGCATCCCTCTAAGGAAGAGGAGCGACTCAATCGTCTGGGCCCAAAAAGAGCGTTGTTGTTCTACCCTGACCGCACAAAAGAGTTCCGGGTGAATGACCAACTCTTTCTGAGATACGTTGGAGCAAAGAAGGGTCGGGCAGTGCAGAAGCAAACCATTTTGTGCTGGGTCCTTCTCTGCATTAAGATATGCTACGTATTGGCCAGGAAGCAGCCTCTTGAGGGTTTGCGGGCTCATTCTACGAGGGGCAAAGCTGCTACCACTGCGTTAGCTCAAGGCTTACCAGTCCTGGAGATCTGTCAGACGGAAACGTGGGCGTCCTTGCACACATTTGTGAAACATTACTGCCCGGACAGTCAGATACGAAGGGACTGGTACTTTGCCCGTTCAGTCCAGCAGGACTTTCTAGTGTAAGAAGGAGCATCCGCAGCCCACCGCCAGGAGGTTATGGTTTGGGTATCTATTCAAAGGTAAGGAATCTGCAGTTAGAAGTCTCCATCAGATGAACGAGTTACTTACCTTTGTTAACGCATTATCTGGTAGTCCTCTATCTAGCTGCAGATTCCTTACACCCACCCATGCCTCCACGCTCTGCGGAAATGACTAGTAGGATTAGGGTTTATCACTTCTCGGGGCCCTAGTTTTGCACAGACAAATGTTGGTTCTATCCATGACTCTGCGCTACTAGCGTAGAAGGTTTGTGGATAAAAGAACTGATGTACTCACGCTGAGGTGGTATCTATATAGACGACCGTGACATTATAGATGGCTCCAGTGATGCTGGCGAAGCCACACGGAGCCAGACGCCGCATGCGGAACCAAACAGCGCCACCTGACAGCACACACAGGGTATTGTTCAGCGAAAAGATTCCAGATTCGAAGCTGATGCCAGGGAATTCAAAGGTAAGGAATCTGCAGCTAGATAGTCTCTACCAGATAATGCATTACCGAAGGTAAGTAACTTGTTCATTACAAATATTAATTCATAAGGCCTGCAGGGCTTATGTCAATACTCAGCTATGACTCAAGCGCCTGCTAATTTTGTGCATTCCCTGCAATTAATAATAGATGATTTGTATACCAAGTTCCCATCTTTAACTGTGTCTGAGCCTCTACCTCATTAGTAGTGCCTAGCCAGGCTGTCTGACAGCTACTATTGCCCTCTTTCTCCTACGGGACCCACAATGCCCTTAGAGAAGTGTTGCTAAAACAGGTGTCCAGAAAAGCACATCTAGTGATGAGGACCTGTTTGAAGAAGCAGCAGATGGTCCATTTGATGATGAGTGGTAAGACTGATTCTGATTATTCTATATCTATCCATCAGGAAACACATGTATACAGGCTGCAGCTATATAAGCTGAAGCACTGCCATCCTACTTACCCCTCTTTTCAGTTTGCCATTTCTGCATGAGTACTGTGTGGAAGAAACAGACAGACTATGAAACCGAAAACAACTGCAACAATGAAGTGCAAGTGTAAATCATTGATCCCAGAAAACACATTCATAGTGGTACCAGATGTATTTTAAATGACAGACACACCCCTGACCCGAACTATAGCCACACCTCTAGATTGACTGGTTTGTGATTCTGGAGGGCATTCCTACTCTGGTTAATGGTCTGCCTAAGAAAAGTAATCCCATTTTAACATCCTACAGCTGCATGCTATTCAGCTAACCCTTGTGGCTTTCTTGCATGCCATCAGGAGCACACTACTCAGGATAAGAAAAGAAAGCATATCCTCAATGTCTTGCATCAAGAAAAAATGGAACTTTTATATATTGCATGGCATCAATGAAAGCTCAGTTTCTTTTGCTTTGGGTCATTGTAAATAAGATGACCATTACTATACAGCACTTGCTGCAAATATCCAACAGCTATTCTGAGTCACTCAGCCAAAGTAAAGATGCTCACTACAAGTTGGGGTTAGACCAAATTACTTTGTAGAGAATATTTAGACATTAGGGGACTCTGCCACTGGACTTGTTTGCAACAAAAAACAAGTTAAAGCACTGACTGCAGGGAAAAACATTTACTGTGCAATAGTCACATCTCTATACCTTGATATTTATCATTTCTCCTTGTTCTGGGGCTTTCCCCAAAATGACGAATGACCTCTGGAGTTTGATGATAATCCTGGCTTGGGCAAAGCAGTTAAATTACCCAAAAGTTGCTTTAAATAAAAGACACAATCAGATCTCATGCAATGACGAAAAGGTAAAATCCCCTTCACATCCTAAAATCACTTTGCTAGACAAAATGACTGCTGACTATCTAAATCTTGAACAGCTAGATAATAGCAATGCAGACCCAATGTCGATACTTGAGATACATGCGACCATACTCATTATCAGCATATACTCCCCGAAATATAGGAGATTCTGTTACTGGTGGTGTGAATAAGGCCTTCAGCCTGTCTTTTGACAGCACCATTAATGGTTTCACCCACTCAGTGGGGTTGGAACAACTTCATTGAACTCTCCCATGAATTACACCTTCCTGAACCTCTCTTCCCCCACCTTTTGCACCCGATAAACTATATTTGTGGATGTCAACCGCATTACCCTGATTGATAATAATTTGCACAAACTTACCAGATGGTTCCCCCTAGACCTCCAAAGACAGAGCGTGGTGGAGAGTAGTTACGGGCTGGCATGCCACCATTGCATGTGGCCTCCTCACTCTACGGACCCTCAGGACATGGTTGTGGTGAGACGATCTCCACCATGGATGGAGGAGTAACTCTTGTTCCACCTTATGCTGCTGCTGAGGCTACCTCCTACAATATCACTAACACACACACAGTACTTCTCTTTCACTGGTTGCTACCCCTCCTTGTGGACCTTTTAGTCTCTCCTACATTCTGCAGTTTTTTTTAGACTGATATGATGCAGTGTTTGTCAGGGGGGTATGACTGTCTTACTAAACCATTACTCCTTTGCTGTGTTGGTTACTGATGTGCCAGCAGTGTCAGGGTGGAGGCCTCAAGCAATGAGCTTGGCTTTCTAGCTTCTAGTGCAGGCTGTATAAATAGACTAATTAGACATGCTAGGAAAAGCTGTTTTGAAGTTTTGTTGTTTTTTTTTTGTTTGTTTTTAATCATTTTCAATAGTATACAAGAAGCAACTGAAAAAGCCATATATCTCTTAACCATTTCCTCACAGGGATTCTCAATATAATGTAGCCTGCTCGTTTTCTGAAACACAAACCCATTTACACCATATTGGATGTGTGTAATCAGTCAGTACACCAGGAACCTAATGTTTTCATCGAGACAGTCGTACTTGCAACTAAACATTACTTCCCTCCGTTGAAATTAAGTGGTCCTTATTATATTACAACCTTTGTCAATGCCACTAGTTTGTTTTTATCATGTGTAATCTATGAAACTTTCTTTTGTAAACTAGTAACTGTCCTCATGAAGACACCTTGCATGCAGTGGAAATGTATCACTTTGAGTGAGCGGGCATGACAATAGCATCCCTACTCTGTTTTCGTAGTCAGTTTGTAAGAAGTATCCTGTCCCAGGGGACTCGATAAGTTCCTCCCTTGCTAGCTAGAAGGATTTGTATGCCTGTTTGTGTTTTTTTTTTTGTTTAAAGGGTATGGTGCAGTACATGGGGATAGGAGATGCTGTGGCATTTTTTGCACCAGGATAAACATATATACACACAAGTCAAGTGAACCAGGGCAAGCTGGCACCACTTGACATCTGAAATCTTCAGAATTTATACAGAGATTAAGTTCTCAAATATTTCGAAATCTTTGAAACGCTCTGCTAAGTGGTACTGTTGCTTTCGTACCACACTTTCAGCACTCTGTATGATCTGCACTTTTGTAAAATGGTAATCCACAATATGAGTTATTTGTTAATTATATATATTTTTTTTCAGAAACAATAAACGAGGACAGCAAGGTTGGGACAGGAAATATATTGTCTTGGAGGCATCAAAGGTGTTAATTTTTGAAACAGACTCCAAAGAAGGTATGTGAACTGATCTAAACTTTTCATTAACATCTGGAGTATTCTTTATTCAAACAGTCCCTTATGTCGAGCTGTTTCTAATAGGTACTTCTACCTGCTAATACCTCCCCTCTTGAATCTTCTTCAGGTGCCAAGCTAAATCTGGGTAAAATAGTTCTCCTGCACTGAAAAGTGGTGTTTTGTCACTGGGTTTAACCACTGATGTACAACATGATGGCGTCATATAAGACGTTACCTCTGCGCACTGTCACCATTGAAAAGTCAACCCTCAAGAACTGAGGACAGTTCTTTTCTCACCACGCCTTTTGACGTGGATGTGAAAATGCTGTTTGAGTATTTTCTCACAATGTGTCTTTTTTTTGCAGTGTTTCTGACCGCATGTCTCCCCGAAATTCTCAGGGTTTAAACCATGTTGCTCCTGTAATAAATCAGTGTGGCTTTCAGACCTCTATGATGTCTGTCTCAGGTGCATTAGACCTGACCCAAACGCGACTCCAAGGTATGGGACAATTACAGCCTCATTCACAGAAACGCCATCAAAAAGTGTGGCGCTCAGTTCTTCAAGACATGTGCTTGAGACATTTGCTTTGGAGACGTTTCTACTCTAATTCACACCCCATTCACATGCCCAGCATCATTTGCCAACATTTTTTGTTTTTTTTGTTTTACGATATCTTTTATTGCAATAACATACACTCAATAATACTATACTGTTCAGAAAAACCCCAACATTATACTGACTCCTTCCTCCCCCCCCCTTCTGCACAAGATTCATTTGTAACGGATCATAGGTCTGCATTTCTCGTAATCAAGTCATACTTCACAAACGTGCAGTGTTCTAGGTTAAGGGTGTAGAGGACTGTTCGGTTTCAGATTCCGAGGTCGTATTCTCTTCTTCTGATAAGGGGGCATCTGTAGTTCTCAGATTCTCTAGGATCACATTCCATTGTGTAACATTTTCGGTGGGTTTTTGTCCTTGTATAGTTTCTTTCCACAGCACCGCTCCCTCGGCCTCTGCCCATTTTTCCAATGCATTTTGCCATCTATTCACTTGTGGACCCACTGCGTTCTTCCAATGTGAGGTTATCTCTCTTCTAGCTAGAATCAAAGCAAGATCAATGAACCTGTTGGCTATTTTGTGAGTTGAGGGACAGGTAAAATCTCCTAATACTGCCACGATTGAGGAGGGGAGTAACGTCTCCCAGTGCAAGAGGAAATCTTCCTAAAGATCACTGCCCAGTAGTCTCCCAGCAGAGGACAACTCCACAACATATGTAATAGACCTACTGCAGACTTAGTACATCGAGGGCAGCAGGAGTTAGCCGCACCATAAATGTTAGTTATCATTCGAGGAGTTAGGTAGGCTCTATGGTATATATACAAATGTATTAATTTAAATCTTGCATTTCTCGGCACTGTGTAGATGTGGGAGGTTATCCTGGTCCACTGTTCGTCGTCTATAGTAGTTTCCAACTCTGTATGCCACTTGGTTTTAAGCTTGTTTAGGGGTAAGCATGTGCTGTTCAGCAGAGATTTATATATACCTGAAATCACTCCTTTCCGTTCCACAATTGAGCATATAAGGTTACAACCCTCATGAGTAGATGGTTCAAGTGTACCTGCTCTCCATCTCTTATTAATAGCTCTAGTTATGGTGCTATGTGTAAGGAACATTCCTGATGGAAGGGCAAACTGTTCTTGTAATTCTGCGTAGGTGCGTAGTCTCCCATTATTAAACAGGTCACCCAGTTTTGTAATATTATATGTCTTTAATTTAGTAATGCCTATTATTATATGATTTCCTATAGTGTGTGTCAGGCAGGTTATGGGGACCTCAGGTGTGTATGGTGTTGTAGTGCTGGTGCGCTTTTGGTATTGCTCCCAGCAATATCTGGTTGGTTCCCACTCCATAGGAAGGGGTAGTTTCTGCTTTTTGGGGTTCAGTAATATACCCAGGATTTGTGCTAGTGGGCCGTTCAACGGAATCTGTAAGTTCCTGGGCGCTGGGGGTTCTGTAAGCAATTTTGCCAACCATTGCAATTGTCCTGCCCAGTAGTAGATCTCCAGGTCTGGGACAGCTAGGCCCCCTTCAATGGTATGTCTCTGGAGAGTGTGCAACGCTATTCTGTGTCTACTTGATCCCCAAATGAAGCTCGTGACCATGGATTCTATGTTATTGAATACCATTTTTGGAATTAAAAGTGGAATAGTAGAGAAGTAGTAGAGCAGTCTGGGCAAAACTATCATTTTAAGCAGGGCGACTCTTCCAGAAACTGTTGGGGGAGTGTCTTCCAGAACTGCATACTTGCCCGGATCCCTTTAAGTGTTCTATGTATGTTCCCTTCTAACAGGTCATCCGTGGTATGGTATATATTAACTCCCAAATATTTAAACGTGTTCGGGTCCTGGGCAGACCTTTGGTGTCTGTAGGTTCTGTGGTGTCTTTAATTGCCGGGAAGATGGAAGATTTTCTCCAATTAATGCGGAGACCGGATGCTACTCCATATGTTTCTAACATGTCCATTGCTCCCGGTAGCCCTACTTCTAGGTTCTCAAGAAAAAGTAGCATGTCATCCGCGTAAAGAGCAATATGATGTGTCCAGTGATTAATCAAAATACCCTCATAATAGCCTCAGATTCTGGCCATTTGGGCAAGTGGTTCTACTGCCACTGCGAAAAGAAGGGGTGATAAAGGGCAGCCCTGTCTGGTACCTCTACGGAAAGAATCAGACACAGTGCGACCCATTCGCACTCGTGCTGTGGGGTTGGTGTATAGACGTCTCGTCCAACGGACGAAGCCTTCTCCAAGTCCCATCTGTAACATTACCTGCTCCAGATAGTCCCATCTTAAGCTATCAAAGGCTTTTTCGATGTCCACCGATATGATCGCCGCGTGTGGTGTAGTTAGTGGTATGTTGTGGAGGACTGAGAGCAGGCGTCTGATATTTTGAGCAGTGCTGTGTGAAGGGATAAAACCCGACTGATCTCGATGGATCAGTGAGGTCATATGGGGTAACAGCCTATCCGCTAACACCCTGCTAAGTATTTTATAATCAAGGTTGAGCATGGATAACGGACGGTACGATCGGACATCGTTGGGGGGGGTTTATCGGGTTTCAGTAATGGAATCATTATGGCTTCGGAGGTCGATTGGGGTATATTATTATTATTCCATGCTTCTGCGTATAGTATGCAAAGTTGTGGAGCTAGTAAGTCCTGGAAACTAAGATAAAACTCCACTGGAAGTCCATCTGCTCCTGGCACTTTGCCCCTCACCATGCCTTGAATTGCCGATTTGATTTGTGCGATCGAGATAGGTGTTGCCAGAGTCGAACAGTCCTCAGCTCCCAATTTAGGGAGGGCAAGGGCTTCTAACTCTCGTATCTGGGTCTCAGTTATTATATCAGCAGGGGGTGCATACAATGCTGAGTAGTAGTTAAAGAAGCTCGTATTTATCTCCCTCTGCCCGTAAACATTATGACCTGGGGTGTCTTCAATCTCTACCACAACCGTTTGTTGCGTATGGGGCCTGGCAAGCCAGGCTAATAGGGCACCTGACTTATCCCCCTCTGCGTGCCTTCTGCTCAAATAGAGTTTATAATCAAAGCGAGATAGTCTAATATTTGCCTCAGCTATCTTATTTCTAGTTTTGAGCAGTAAAGGAGACAGATCAGGTTGCGTAGAGTGATTACGCTCGAGATCTCTGAGGGAGTCCTCGAGCCGTTTGAGTTCCATTTCTAATACTTTCCGGACTCCCATATTTTCACTAATACATTGACCCCTAGTGACTGCTTTGAACGTTTCCCACTCAGTGGATCTGGAGGAGGCAGTCCCTGCGTTTTGTTTAAAGAAGTCCTCAATGTTTTTATGCAAGACTGGTTTAAATGCTTAGTTTTCCAGAGCATCCACCCTCAAACGCCAAGTTGGTATTGAGGGTCTTTCCCCACTCCAAATTAATGCGAGCAGCAGGAGGTTGTGATCTGATATGGTGCGACTAAGATATTCAGCTGTCATCACCGTATTGTGCACTTCCGGTGACACCAAGAAGGTGTCCAGCCTAACATGTAAGGCATGTACAGCGGAATAATATGAATAATCTCTGATATATGCGTTGAGTTGTCTCCAGCAGTCTTTGAGGTGCCAGTGTAGTTGGCAACTTTTGAATAGTAGGGCAGTTTTGCAGATCGGGGATTGCAAGAGAGGTGGATGCGATCCATCCAGATCAATGTTAGCTATGCAATTAAAGTCGCCCCCGATTATTTTTGGGCCTGTCATGAGTGGGCCTATATCATGTGATACCCTGTCGAGGAATTTCCCTTGATCTTGGTTTCGGAGCGTATATTCCACTAAGGGCTATCTCTCTTCCTTCCAATCTCCCTGTGACTATTACATATCTCCCATCCTTGTCTATGATCTTGTGTAGCACCTGGCAGGCCACACCAGGACGGATCCATAATAACACTCCCCTTGCAAACACTGAGTAAGTGGTGGCAAAGATTTGGCCTCTCCATCTTTTTTTTTTCAAGGCGTTAACTTCTTGTTCTACTAGGTGTGTTTCTTTTAAGGTAGCAATGTGAATACCCCTTCATTTAAGGTAATTGTGCACTTTGTACCTTTTAGACATATTATTTAGGCCTCTAACATTCCATGTTATAATTTTATATTGTGTGGTCATGATCTATACTGCTGGAATGATGTGGACAGTACCTGTATTCCTGTTGCAACGTTTGGAACCATAATGATAAGTCAGATTTTTTTAAAAATCGAGAATTGCTTGGGTCATTACCTATTTGTGCATTTAGTCCCCCAAAAACTAAATTAACTCAGTTCCCAACTCCCATTCCCCAGGACCGGTATCTATAACTCTCCCCGTCCAAACCATATTAACAGTCTTAGTTAGTGTCCTATAGGTGGGTAGAGTGCCAAAGGCTGAGAGCTGTTGCTCCGGGCCGTTCCCCAGGCCCATCTGTGTTACTTCTGCTGCCCAGTAAAGTGTATTTGAGAGGCTTTGTTAAGTTCAGCTTCGGAGTCGCCTTCATCTGACTTATGTAATAGTATCGCAAAACTCAAATCAATGTTCCTGGAGTTTTTCTTTCACTCAGGGAGAATTCAGATAATCTCATCTGCTGTTCTCGGGGTCACTGGAAGGTAAGCCGACAAGGGTGTCCTGCGAGGACCCTGAGGACCCCCCCACCGCACGATTCAATATCTGAGACATCGCCAGAGGTTGGGGATAGTGGAGGGATCCCTCCGCTCAGTGCCGCTGCTGTGTTTATGGCCTCCCTCGTCTCCTGTAATGACTGATGTCTTGGAGGGGCTGCCTCAGTAATCTGTTTCCTAGATCTACTGTTTCCTTCCGGGCGTGCGGAGGGATCGAGGGTTGGGGGCTGGTTTGGCCAAGTCCAGGGATTCCAGCCAGTCTTCCACTGCTTGCGGAGATAGAAAGAAGTGTGTTGTATTGTTGTATTCTACTCTGAGCTTGGCTGGGAAGAGCATCACATATTTTATACCATTCTCACGCAAGACCCGCTTAGGTTCATTGAAGGAGGCCCTTTGCGCTTGTGTTCCTCTGGTGAAATCAGGAAATATCATGATTCTCCGATTCTCATATAAGACCTCCCCTCGCAAGCGGGATTGAGTTAGTATGTGGTCTCTGTCTTTATAGTGTAACAGTTTTGCCACTATTATTCTCGGTCTGGTTCCGGGAGGGGGTGTTCTGCTGGGTACTCTGTGGGCGCTCTCCACCGCAGAAAACGCCGAGAGGCCCTCAGGTGCTACTGCATTTCTAAGCCACTGCTCCAGGAAAGATTCCATGTTGATTGCTGATGATTCCGCTCCTTCTGGTATACCAACTAGTCTGAGGTTAGTCCGCCGAGCCCGGTTTTCAGCATCTTCTGCCCTTGTTTCCAGTGTTTTGACCCTTGATGTAAGTTCCTGAAGATCTGAAGATGTGGATTTCTGCGTTGTGGTCCTCAGTGTAATATTTTTTTCGTTCGTTCCCACTCTTTCAGCTAATTTCCGGTGGTCGTCCCGCAGCAGTGAGAAGTCTATTGTTAGGTTGTCTATTTTACTTTCAAGTGCCTCGCAGGACTCTTTAATGGCAAGGAGAACGGTATCTAAGGTTGGCACCTGTAGTTCCTGGTCCTCTTGTGGGCCTGCGGATTGGGATTGTTCAAGCGGTCTGGTAGTAGCAGCGCCATCTTGATGGTGTTCTTCTCGTTTTTTGGGCTTCCCCATTGTTGGATCAGGAGAGCAGGCCGGGGATGAAACAGGTTTGCCCGCACAATTTAGCTTGGTCCACCTCTACGTAGAATCATCCGATTGTTCCCCCCGGCTGGTTCCGGTGCTCACCACCACCCACGTAAGTCGCGGATTTCAAGTCATTGCAAAAGTTGGTCACAACTTACCGCTTCCTCCAGCATGTTGCGGTTCCGCGGGCGGCGGGATAGCAAGAAAGCAGACTATGGGTCCAGGCAGACGGTGGGAGGGACCAGCAATTGTGTCGCTTTTGCTTCACCAGTGAGCTCTCTGGTATCAGTTGAACAGCCAGTGTTACCCCCTTCCTCCAAAGGTGTAGAGAATCTTCTGATTGCTCCTCTCCAAGTGGAGCGTCTCAGTGTGGGCGATCGTGTGCAGGCTCCCAGGTGCTTTCCTCTCGAATCTCTGCCAGTGCTCCATTCACTGGGTAGGGCGCTTCTATCACCCGTGACCCACCACTGCCCTCGAGCCTCCCGTTGGGGGGTAGTTCGTCCTCCGCCGCCACTATCAATTATTAGGCCCCCTCTGTTCTTCGTTCTCACCCTTAAGTCCCTGGGTCGCGCTCCCACCGTGATTTGTTGCCGTCGTCTGCGACAGGTAGTTGGTCCACTATTAACAGGAGGGTTGTTCCCAGGATCGGTGCTGGTTCACTGCCCAAGCGGGGGGCCTGGTCTCCCCTCTTCGCTCCATCACCCCAGCCGAGTCGTCATTCGGGTGCGGCTGCCATCTTGGGACTTGGCGGCCGCAGAGAGAGCAGGACAAGACAGGACAAATTCTCCCGATTTCCCCCACCGTTCGGGTTCGCAGTGGTATCTCCGTATACTGCTGGCGTTCCGATATCAGATCCGTTAGTTTCGTTTCCGATTGGGCATTATTTGTTGGTGATACATTGATCGGGCCCAGTTCGCGGTCCCGGAGCTCCACACTAGACATGCTGCTGCATCGGCTGCAGGCCACGCCCCCATCATTTGCCTATATCATGTCAGCAGTGAGGCAGGCAGTCTCCTTCCTCCTGCTGGCATTGATAGTAGCAAATGTTTTGCGATGCTGAATTGTCTGTGGCCTGGATACCTCCCCTGAAGTGGATGTGGGGAGGTTGCCTCGTTCATGACTGTTCTGTGCAAGGCTGCAGAGGTCCTTGAATTGTATTTTACCAGTACACAGGATGTGGAGGCTCCAACGGTCATCAAGGACAGCAGCAATAGTTATTCTCCTGGCTCTGCTATAAAACTGCTTTGACTTGTCATTTAGGGAGCACATGCAACCTAGGCTGCGAGGGGGGGGGGGGTTATACCTTTTCACTTTACACTTAGGAAGATTGTTGGGTCCCCCAGATTGTCAAATAAATCTATGCTCTTACTTTTAGGACTTCCCTTTGCGGCAGGATTTACCATCCTTCTGTTAGGGTTAACATCAGGCCCTCGAGTTTTCAGAGGTGGTGGCAGTGGTTGCAGCACATCTTTGCGGTTCAAAGATCTCTGTATTTCTATACTTTGAGGACTTGCAGCTAAAAGCAGGGTTGCCGCAGCGGGTGTGCACCTGCAGACCATGATCACCCTATTCTTCGACCAGTGGTTTTTAGTCGGCCTTGCCAAGTAAATTTTATTACAGTCAATAAAAACCATAAACATTAGAATACAATTAAATACAAAGGTCTACGTTGACCATTGTACAAAATTAATTCCCCTGAAAGCAAGGCGTGCGGTGTAACTTGAAGTAGCATTTTCCACTAGCCAAAAATAGTTTTAAAATCACATGCACTCAATGGTGGATTAGTAAGATGCTGTACCTGCTTTAGAACTAAGTCACTAAAGTGCCAAAAAAAGTGGTGACATCCTTTTAAAGCTACATGTTTAAAGGCTCTTTCAATCTAAAGGTATTGCTAAAGTGCAACAGTTTAAAACCTACATCACTAAAGTTCCAAGTATCAAAAGTCATTTAAAACCTACATCACTAAAGTGCCAAGTGTCAATACAATCCCTAAAACCATCTTGTTAGATTGATCCATCAGATTAGAATGCTGCTAATCAGCAACAATCCCTATAAAGGAAAATAAAGCATAAATAAAACAATGATGCAAATAGGCAGGTGATTGGTACCCCACCCACTGTATAGTACTTTCATACTTAGGGTGACTTTCCTTTAAAACTTATAATCCAGCACAATGTAAATGATAAAGCAGTTTAAGAACAAATCAGTAAAATGCTTAGTACCATCAGCTTTCATGCAGGCGACAGGCAAACATTTATTGCCGATGTTAAGCTGACCTAGCTAGATCTCCTGTGCTGCTAGTTGTGGGTTGCTGCCAGCTAAAAGACACTCAGTTTTATCCATGAATTAAATAAAATGAATGTCACAATTGAAAAGTCACACCTCAAACACAAAATGATTGCTTGGCGGCAGGTTCTGATGCCGAATTGGAGGAATAGTGGTGGTAACCATTATCTACATTCAGATAGAAGACAGGGTCAAATGCAGAGAAGGTGCAGAAAGGCTTCTTGATGAAGGAACTGTAGTCTAAACATACTAAGAGGTGCTGAAACCACCCACTTTGTCATAAGATCTATCAAGGAGCATGACTAGAAGTGTGGCTGCATAAGCCTTTATTTTAAAATAGAATCTGTAGCTTTCAGCTAAAATAGCTTTGGTTTGACAACCGCTTGGAGGAGTTATTGGCATCCAGATGTGGCTTCTTTTCCTCATTTCTTTTCCTAATTTCCCAGGAATGAAAGCCTTTTCACTTGCTTATTCAGTGCTAATTTAAAGCTATTGTACGGTAGGTTTTGTTTCCATAAGCTTTCTGCCTGAAGGTGTCTCAGGGCAGAAGTCAACGCTGATTTCCATTCATTGTTTTGCACCCATCTGCCTCTCCCTCCAAACACACATTTTCAATGTGCCTGCATCCGCCTGACTCAAAGAAAATGAATACTTAAGCAGTGAGGCCACTGGGTATGTCTATTGATCGATAAGCCCAAATTCAAGCCTCCTATGGGCTCGTGATGCATTATTGAGGAACTGAAATAACAGGCGGCACACTTTACTTTGCAAAACACTTAAAAAGTGCCCTAATTTTGGGGGGATTGCTAGGCATCCAAAGGATAACAGTGCATTAATTTTGCCTTAACTGTCATGGGTTCGACAACTTGCGGAAAACTACCTGGAAAGCTTAGATTAGTGTGGACATCTTAGGTTTCAATGAATTGATTTGTAAAAGATGGACTCTGTAGTACTGCACCCATACTCCCAAGTATTTGTAGCTATGGCTGCTTTTAATCGGTGTCTAGCCTAACTGCCAGGCTTCATGTTTGTTCCCCTTTTGACCAACAATTTAAATGTTTATTTTTTATCAAACTTAACTGCCATTGCAATATTAATTTAAAAGCCTCAACAGAACCATATAAATATACATGAGAGAGAAGCACACTTAAATGGCAGGCTAGTAAGTTACAGGTAAAAGTAAAATCTAGTATCTTTCAACAAAATCAGTGTTCAGAAAAACACAGTTTAGATGTAGTTAAAATATTCATTGTGTAACATGGACACAGTCAACGAGTTTTGTCCCCAAAACTTCTTCAGGGCAAAAGTTATAATTGTTTAACCAAAAGAATCCAATTGAATAATTCACTGTCCTTTAGTCTAATGATGACACAACTTCTATAAGCAAGTCGCTAAAACTTAAATTCTCCAATAAATTCCTATAATGTATCATCTCCCAGTATTGATGTTACATGTCCCGACTTAAAGCCATAGCCCCCTTGACAGCGTCCTTCATGCATGCTTTAGGGCAGTGGTTCGCAGCCTGTGGTCTGGGGACTCCATGGGGTCCACAAAGCCTTCTCAGGGGGCCCGCTACTGCTTAGAAAATTTAACAATATTACAATATTAACAGATTAGTTCCCCAGCTTTCAGTAATGACTCAGTGGGGGGGGGGGTCCCCAGATTCCAATAATGATTAAGTGGGAGGTCCCCAGGTTCCGGTAATTTTAAAGAGGGGGTCCACAGCAATCCAAAGGTTGGGAACCACTGCTTTAGGGTGTTCTTTGGATGGTTAGCCATGAGAATGGAACACCTTAGTATGGGAACAATAACAGGTGCAGTAAATTGAACCACAACCATTCTTGAGCTGCTGTTGTGACCTCACAAAACCACACCAGTCTGATTCAGAAGCACAACATCATCTGCATTTTGTAAGGCTGTCAGAAGCTGACAGCCAATGAATCGTGGGTGGAATATTGCTTGATCTGAAAAAGCACTCAGATCTGAAGTAATCAAAGTTAAAAAAGAGTAGAAGCGAGCAGACAGCCTTGTTTTAATCCTCTATTCATCTTCACTTTTGGAGAATGTGTGGTTATTTCCTAACTTTTTTTGTACTCCGTTATTGGAGTAAAATAATTGAATGGTATGCATCAGATTGGATAGAATATTCCAGGCAACAAATTTCCACCGATCAGGCCCTGTTAACATGATCAAATGCTTTAGAGGAATCGATAAAGCAGGAATAGAGTGGCTGTTTTGACTGAACTGGCTTATTTATCAACATTGCCAAACAAGGCAAATTGTAATTCATGCTTGATTTCACTCAAAAGCCTGTTTGATTAAAACATATTAATTTTTCTTTAATTGCCTAGTCTTCCAGGTCTGACAAAAGTATACTTGCAAAATAATTGGATTCAGTTGTCTACTTAGGTTATCAAGCGATAACAATTTGGTCTTCAATAAGCTCCATTTTTATAGATGGGGTGTAAAACTGACCCTATCCAAGAGTCTGGTATGGATTCAACGTCAAAGCAGTTATTAAATATATTCTGGAAAGCAGCTGACCAGTACTCTGAACCACAAGGGCTGGGTCCGGCATCACCCTGGCATTTAGTGATCCATCCTAAAATTTATTTTCTGGATTAGGCGAGCTAGGTTGGTGAGCAGTCAGCACATGGCCAGTTATACGTTGCACCCTTTTGGTCCCGCAACTCTTACATATTTGCTGCCTATGATCTCTTTCAAGGCAAATGATGCAACGCCAAAAGACTTGCTGATTCTTGCAAGCAAAGAGGAGATCCTGCCATTGCTGGACTTCTACACTCCTCCTGGAGTTCCACAAATATTGTTGATATGTCTTTCTCTGTTCTTTTAGTCTCTTAGCCTGGTCGTTGCAATCTTCTAGGTTTTTTAGTTCTTTAACTTCTCGGTCCAGTATTTGCCTTTGGGCTGTTAGCTCCTTAAAATATGCATTTTTGTGTTGTGGTCTTCTTGCTGGATTATGGCATTCCAGTTGGCCACCAAAATGGTTTGTTAATTCACTTATTGCAGTTTCCCAGTGAGGAATAATTGAGTGGCATTTTCACCTGGTCGTGGTTCAGTTCATCTTTGTCTTCCGGGGCAGCCATCGAACGGATCTTTTGCCCGGCATAGAATTCAATCTGTCCGCAGGTCTATGCCTATGGTTCAAGAGACAGGGAGCCTTGAGAAACACCATCTGCCTGAGGTGGGAATTCTATATTCATTACACGTTCCTTCTTGCCCCTCTGAGTCCTCTGCTTCTGAAAAGCTTCATCAGGACCATGTGCAGATGATCTAGATCGCACCAGACTGACCTCTGAGGATGTAGTACTCCGCTCTGCTCCATCTGTCCCTGTGCCCTCCTCTTCTGCTCCTGCTCAGTGTAGACTTCATCTCACAATGGAAAGGGCAGGTTTTGCATCCAAACATCTGGAGCCTCCACTTTTGTGTTTGGTGACTGAACAGGAATCTATGAACTCCTCTGATCTGCACACAGAGGTGGTGGATTTCATATTGTGTGTGTTCATCACCCCTCTGACAAGTAGGTTTATTATAGTCATTGGTCCTATTTAATTTCCTGGTGTGCTGTGTAGGAAGTTGATAACCCTGACATCTCATTCCTCTGATTTGTTACTCTGGCTGTCCTTGGCCTGGCAGAATTTCTCGATGGACTCTTAAGGGTTACACCTCTGTCCTTTCAGCTTTACTTTGTTTGCTGCATCAGCCATCATGGTTCAAGTCTCCTATTGATATGCATTTTCTGAAGGGGTTGAACACTTTGATTCAGCCCACTCTTTGTCATGCCTTTAATAGGACCTTAACCTGGTGCTTACATTTCTCATGGGCTTGCCCTTTAAGCCTATGCTTTGCTGCCCTTTTGCTGCTGCTTGCCTTGAAGACTGTTTTCTTGATTGCCATTACCTCAGCTGACTGTGTTAGCGAGCCGCACGCTTTGTCCTTGTTCTACTTTTCCTTTTTTTTTTTTTCACTAATTGCTTCTTCAGACTAAGGCTCACCTCCTGCCAAAAATGGTTGTCCTGTTTAAGGTGCGTCAGAGCTTTACACTTATATTGTTCCACCTTTCTCCTCATTCCACAAAGAGGAGGAGAGATTACACTATTTGTCCCTCAGGTTCTGTATCAGCAAGACCCACAAATATTGGAGAGATGATCAGCTTTTCCTTGGCTCTTCTGATTCCAAGACATGAAGGCTGTTTCAGAAGACTATTTCCTACTGGATCATGCTTCACATCAAAACCTGATACACTCTTTCCAAGAAGGATCCTTCTGAGCATCCTCCTGACAGGTCCAGTCTACTGGGGAAAAAGTCATTTCTTCAGCATTGTCCGGGGGTGGTGTTGTTTTAGATATCTGTCAGGTTGCGATATGGTCTTCAGTCCACATTTTCACAGAGATTCACTGCCTCAACTCTGAAGTCTGCAGGGATGTCCATTTTGCCAGATCTGTGTTGCAGAATTTCGTGGATTGACCATTTATTTAAATCCACCATTAGTGGAGGTATTAATCAGGTATTGAGTTAAGATGTGAGTAATCTGCAGGTAGCAGTATCCAACAGAAGAACGTAGGGTAACAATCTTTCTGATGGATACTCCATCTACCTGCAAAATCCTTCAGTGATCCGTCCTGCCTCCCCATTCCAAAGCGTGGTAATGCAGGGGTGTGGAATTTAATAAAATATCTACTTGTCCATGGGACAGTTTGCTTCTTAAATCTACATGTCCTGTAAAAAAAAAAAATCCACTTGTCCCTTTGGTGCCATGTAGTGCGACGACAAATTATGGCAGTAATCTCATTATAAAAGAACTCTGATAACATCCTCTCTGATTATCCCAGGGCTTCTACTATAATAGGTCTTGAATACTTGGAATTTCAATCCCTACTATAGCAATTTCCTTATTTTGCCACCTTTCCGCATATCTACATACTGGGGCTGGAGGAAGCAGTAAGCAATAGTTTCAGGGCTGGAATGCCATTGAGTCTGCAAACCTACTAACTTGCATGTTTAAAGGATTTTCACCAGCTCTTCTCAAATCTTTTACCATAATGGGAAAGGTTGGCAGTTTACTCCTGACAATGGCAGAAGTAGAAGTTTCTCCAGGGTTGGGGAAAAAAGTGGTTGGAGGGAAAGTATAGTTTCCTGATCTTCTGTAAGTTCTTGTGAATTCATGAAAGCCACTAATTCAAATACATATGCCATGAGTGCACTTTTGTGACTTTCTTTAAGAATTGGGTCCCTAATTAGGTCTGGTGACATTTTTTTTTATTAAACTTCTATTTCTCTCTATCAGCTGGCTTTACTGTGAGTGATTGCATTCTGCTCTTCCACAAGGAGCATATTGCCACACAAAGTAGTTTTGTTCAGTGCCAGGAACTACTGTGGCAATCAGTGGCGTAACAAAATTGAAGGTGGCCTTTCTACAAAGAACATGGAAGGACCTCTCCCTCCAGACTCCCTATTTGCAGGTTCTGTGCTGAGTGGGCCCCCTGGAGAAGAGCTGAGGGGGCGTTGTTAAGCCACTGGTGTGCTTTTAGAGACCAAAAAACATTTTTTGCTTTTTGCCAATGTTTGTTACAAAGGTGAGGGCCTGGCATCTCCCACACCATTAAAGAGTTACAAAAGGCATGTCAGAACCAGACATGCATTGACAGAACCAAAAGATTCACACACAAAATGTTGTATATTTTGTATATTTTCATGCTTCCCATCCTCTTGTTGAAAATGGTTACACTGATTATCTATTAGTAATATTTTTTTGGAAATGCTAGCATGCATCAACATGTTTTATTAAATGACGCTTCAAAGAAATAGCACCTAAAGTTTCATAGTAGCAAAACCATTTTTTCCTACTTGTGTTTTTTTCCTAAACATTTTATTTGAAAGGAAAGAATCATCACTCTTGCTTACAAGCTTCTGCAAACATTTGCATCTGAACAGAGAGGATTCTGTGAGCATTATACTTAGCCTCATATTGTTAAACTTATCAAACATGTAAGTATTTTTTTTTTTTTTTTGTTTTTTTACTGGAACCACTGTCAATAGTGCAGTGTGACCATAAAACATTTACATATGGACACACATATTACCTCAACCGCAGACAGTTCCCTTCTCTGTAAACTGGCAGCCAAAGTGTTTGTGCTGCTGGGGGTTGGGCCTACTTGTCCTAAGGACAAAATGAACATTAAAACTTGTTGCCCTTGACCCCAAACAACATATCCTGGGTGTCGGGCGATAGGAATTCCACATCACTGGGTAATGTGACTGTTATTAACACATGTACAATACAGCTTCTAAGAGCTTCATCTCCACTAGGTTGTTTAAAAAAAAAAAGCGAAAGAAAGAACTGTTAGGGAACTGTCATCAGTACCCTCAGGGTGGTGCAGGAGAGCTATTTCAACTTTCTGGGTCTATTAGAGTGCCTAAATGGGACTAAAGAGGTATGGAATATGCAGGAAGGTGCTGGTATCCCCCAGAAAGGTAAGTAACTTGTTCTGCTCATCAAAATGGCTACACACACCCTGAGAGTTTGATTTGTCCTGTTCCTCCCAATTTAGCACAATGATAGAGCATGGTTGTGCAAGGTATTGTTTCTTAATTGACTTAAAGTTAAACTTTGTACTTTCTGAATCACCTTTATTTGTACATCAGTGTTTTTCTTCCAGACCCTTATTGGTGTGTAAACATGTTAAAACTTAATTCATTGTCACTGTAATTTTTAGCCTCACCTTTCCATTCTTGAGTCTTTCATGTTATTACATGCATTGAGAGTCATGTGAAGACTGGCCATTGTTTGGAAGAATGCTCGTTGTTTGGAAGATCCATTATGTTCTAGACAGTTGAATGATCAGTAATGTTGCGAATAATGCACCAAACTTCTTTCAAAAATCAAACACTGAATTTACTAAAATCAGTTTACAGATATTTACTATTAAGCCTCTCTCCTCTTTGCATTGAAAGTTGCACAATGAGGATAAAACATACCTGCACACCTGGAGAGGAGTCCCACGTCAGTGGAGAGGAGACTGTCCTTGGAAAAATGAAGTGCTGGAGGACAGGGCTACTCGGAGCCTGAATATCTCGTGGAGCAGGAGCTTTGGTAGCTGCAAGTCACAGTACACAGAGGTACTGTCCTGCAAAGAGAGGCAAGGGCTCACCGTCTCCCAAGTTGGACAGCTGGTAGAGAGGACCAAGGGGACCACTGCAGACCACCACCTGTAATGCAGGATCCATGCAGTTGCGGAGAAGAGGGGATCCATGCAGCTGGTCGTCCTTGCAGTTGGTGCCTGCAGATGCAGGGGAGTGACTCCTTCACTCCAAGGGAGAGTCCTCCTTACTTCTTGTGCGAGTTGAAGACTTGTTGCCCTCGGAGAATGCACAGCCAGGGAAAAGTTGCGGTTGCTGGAAGGAGCCTGGGAAACAATGTTGCAAGGCGAAGTCACCGCTGGAGTTGCAGATTGTCAGATCCTGGAGGGTCATGTTGCTGTCCCGGTGGCCAGAAGATGAAGTAAACGATGCAGAGGATCCTGCTGGAATCTTGTACGTCGAATCCGAGGAAGTACCCAAGAAGTAGACCCTAAACAGCCCAGGAAGGGGGATTGGTCACCTACCAGGGTTTCCACCTATCAGGAGGAGGCTGTGACGTCACCTGCCTGACCTGGCCACTCAGATGCTCCCAGGGGCCTCTGCCCATCTTGGTTTCAAGATGGCAGATTCAAAACCTGGAGGAGCTCTGGGCACCACCTCTGAGGTGGTGATGGACAGGGGATTGGTCACTCCCCTTTCCACTGTCCAGTTTCATGCCAGATCAGGGACCAGGGGTCCCTGGACTGGTGGAAACCGGTTTATGCAAGGAGGGCACCAAATGTGCCTTTCAAAACATACTGGTGGCTTGGGGAGGCTACCCAGTTGGGGGACTGCCTATAAGTAATCTAGTGTAGTGTTACTACTGTAATAAAATACTTTTATTTTTGTAACACTATGTGGTTCCTTTCATGTGTGATAAGCTGTATGACTATTGTGGTATTGCATAAGCTTTGCATGTCTCCTAGATAAGTCTTGGCTGCTCATCCACAGCTACCTCTAGAGAGCCCTGGCTTCCTAGACACTGCCTACATTCACTAATAGGGGTCGCCTGGACCTGGTGTAAGATTCTAACACTATAAGTGTCCACAACACACCAGGCCAGCTTCCTACAGGCTATATTTTACATTGGTACCTTCTAAGGCTTCTAGCCGTGCTCGTGTTTATTCTACAAAGTTCCCAGGCTACATCAAAAGTACTGCGCTTTCTCTCCATTAACAAACTTGGGTGGAGTTCCTGTCACTTTACGCCCATTGTGGCAGACGCAATCCTGAGTAGGTTTTCCACACTTCTTTATACAGAGGAGCTTTTCTCCTGCAATAAATAAAAGCATGTGGATGTCTCTACACACCCACATTGTATCAAACACTACTGAGACTTGTGCAATAGAAGCAGATTTTTCTAGAGGGTATTTCAAACAGCAGGTTCCTCACCTTAGAATACCCCTCAGATAACAGGCTTGATCTGGAAAACTTCTTCTTAGCAGTGATCATGTGCACCGCTTGGTGGTGCTGTGCAGCTACACATGGACTGCCAACCATCCTGGAGTGGAGAATTATTTAAATGCCACCCCTGCACACTAACATTAGTTCCTTCGTTTCAGTGCAGTCCAACATGGATCTGGAGCTCCGCTCCCAGCTTTTCCAATGACCTCTCAAACAATTTCTTGAAAATTCTGTCCCCACCAAAATGATAGGTTTCAACCCATGCTATGCTGTAGGAAGCATATGCCAGTCACAGACCCACAGGAGGTGTACCTTTAGTGTCTGGGCTCAAGCTATAACTAAGTGGTACAATAGGTGGGCCTTCACTCGCCCAAAGGCACTCAAGAGTTGAAGACAAAGCCACAGGTCACTGAGCACAAGAATTTGTGGCCTTCACATAGGCCCCACTCCTGATCAGGGGACCAGTTCCATGCCAAGGCCTTTCCTGCCGCACTCAACTTCGTACTCAAAGTGCTCCAGGAAGTCTATGTCCACACACAAGTATAATACAGTGAAGCAAGACTCAACCCTGTCTCACCACCCTAACTCCAGAGAGAAGATGCAAGGATGTCATCATGTCGACCGCACCCTTTTAATGTCTCCAGCCAGAGAATCGATTCCTCACCTGGTCCGGACATGCTCCAAATTTTGTGGGCTGTCATCTACCCCCCTCACACCCCGCAGCAGATGGTGGCCTTCAGGGAGGCCACGGTACAACGTTTTAGTGTGATTCTGGCTCCCTGTTGTGTGACTGTGGGCCCCATGGAACCACATAGACCTCCAGTCAGCTTACTGCTGGTGAGTCGATCTGCGGCACTATCTGCCCTGTTGGGACTCATTAGTGGTCAATGCCAATGACAGTAAAGTCTTCTATCGTGGCTGGTGCTGACGCAACTGGAGCTACAAGATAACCTGGTGCTGACACCTATGTGTGCCCAAAATGACTTTGGTTGAGCACAATGGATGTCTCACTACAAAATTTAAACTGGTCATTATGTAACCTGACTCTAACCCTGTGCCTCTGCCATGTCTTCCTGTCAGCATAGGTTCCATTATCTTTTTGGTTCTGACTCTGATCCTGTGCCAGAGCTGGGAACACCCCAAGATGTTTACGATGTTGGGTATAGCTTGCTCCCCTCATTATATCAATGACGCCTTATACTTTGATTTACAGAAAGACAATGAGCTTGACCCTTCACATGACAGGGCATGACTCACTACTCATGTACTCACCAAGATCTCATAGTCCTGGCCAGCTACTTCTGAGCCCTTCCTTCGCTTTAACAATGTCCTCACTATTACTTTGATTGTTACTTTGTCAAAGCCTTGTTCTTGCCTGTCTGTGAATTAGCAGCTAGATGTCAGTCATCAGTCGCGTGGTGATCTGAATTTTCGCACCAAGCTTCCACACAGAGATCCTTATCATTCAGGTCTCAACCAGCAATGTGGATCTTAACTCCTTTCCAACCACTCATCCGGACTGAGAATCCAAGAAGTGCATATTTTCTTATGCCAGTCTAACATTGTGGTCTATAAATACCTTTTGTTTACTGCATTGCTCAACACATGCCTTATGGGACATGGCCAGTGAGATCTTGCCAGCAGTACTGAAAAATCTTATGCTGCTTCTGGCTCAGATGATTCATGATGAACAGGATGTTGCCGAATGTTATCCAAGAACGTCTGGATACTACAGATTTCTGGGAAAGGGCAGTACGTACTAACATAGTTCATCAACAGGTAGAGGCATTCCACATAATTCTATGGTGATGAACAAGCCTCCCTCATGGATATAGCTTGTGATAGGTCCTGCCATTTCTATGAAAAGGCAGACTCTTTCTTACAGTGCTTTAAGGACAGTGAAACTATGTTGTGGTCTTTGAGGCTGTTGACCCCTGCTAAACAGTGTCCAAATAAATTTGGAAAGTTTAAAGGCAGCCCTCTAAATTTCTTTTCCCTGCTGCAACAACCACCTAACCCCTTTAGCTTGCCCTTAGTTGTACATGGGGGGAGGGGTTGTATGGACACTAACCTCCCAGGATGGTGATTAATCACATACGAAATAGGGCTCTCAAATTGTTCCTTTTCATTCTACCACACCAATATTCCTCTCACAGCAGAGCGGATTTCCAGCAAGCACCAATCTATTATGTTTCAGGAGTTGCAGTTGTTGCTCTCCAAAAGTGCCACCAAGACGATTCTGGTTTTGGAAAGAGGAGAGGGTTGTTATTCTCACTATTTCCTCATTCTGAAGAGGGACAGGGGCCTCCTTCCTATTTTGGACCTTTAGCCACTGAATGCTATCTTGTGGAAGAACTAATTCAAAGTGCTCCCTCTGGTCCTGTGAATTGCATTTTCATATTCCTGCCCTGCAGTCAGGGGCTTATCTTAGTGAGGGAGATTTGGGGGATGTGAATCCCAAATTTCCTGGCTAAAAAACAGTAGGGTGAAGGGATGAGATGACCAATGCTTGGGATACACTGATTCCATGAGTAACAGGTTCAAAATTGATTTGTATTAGGTGGGCCTCTGTCTAAGTTACTGAAAAAAATATCTGATAGAGACTTCTAGTTGCAGATTACTTACCGTAGAATTTCCCGTAGGTGTCAAACTGGATCTGGAGATTTTTCTTCGAGCAGTACCCTTTTATGCCATCCGGTGGCATTGGTCAACTCTGCGTCCGTTGTTGGCATTGTGGTCTCCGTGATGACATTGCAGTTTTGTATAGGCGCCACCCCAGCACACTGACGTCAGTTATTTTCTTTCCATGCCAGCCTACGTGCAAATCTGGAGAAGAGCTACTTTCGGTCGCTTTTTGACTGGCTTTTCAACCATTTTGTCAAAGATTTTTGATTACTTGGTGTGTCAAGATGTCTTCCCATAAAACTGGATTCAAGACGTGCGACTCCTGTCACCACATGATTTCGGTAACTGATCCACACCTCGTGTGCTTGTGGTGTCTGGAGCACAACCACGACCCGAAGTCGTGCTCCGAGTGCCAGGCTAGGAACCTGAAGGCTTTGAAGGGGGGCGGTCCCTAAAGCTCATGTCGCCTAGCGCTCGACTCTACGTTGCTTCCAGTTTCACTCAAAAGGAAGGTCAAGAGACTGTTTGCGGAGCCCTCATCACTTGTCCTCATCCCACTCCAAATCCTCAGGACATTCGGGTCACAAGAAGAAGTCGATGAACAAGCGATCTTCGACTTCGCCCTGCCGCTCAGGCAATGCAACAAGGGAAGAGCATCGTCCTTCTAGGCCACTATCCTCGATTCCAACTTCGACTGGGACATCCTTCCCTAGGTTGGGTCCTAGCAGTTATGCCTATGGGTATGGGTATGGGTACGGCGAGAGTATGGAGGGGTTGCTGGACCCTCTGGAATACCAGCTTGAAGACCCTTATATGAACTGGGCGTAGGAATTGGGTGATGCTAGTGGTTTGGACATATCCCCTGACTCTGGCATGCTTTCTCTCCCTATGGCTAGGAGGGAGCTTCATACTCAGTGGTAGTGTGAAGAGCGGCTGAGATCCTGGGCCTCAAGCTGCCTTCAGTGGCGGTCAGGACTAACCTGACTGAGGTACTTCAGCCCAGGGCTTCCATCTGAACCCCTATTGACCTTTAATGAAGCCCTCCCTGATGTCCTGCTGGGGTTGTGGTCTAAACCAAGCACAGGGGCTCCTGTCAACAGGACAATCACCCATCACCATTGGCCTGCTCCTAACAACCCTAAATTCCTGACCCGACATCCTATGCCTGGGAGCTTAGTCATTCAGGCTTCATCCTCCTCTGGCACGTTCCCTTCCACACCCCATGACAGGGAATCAAAAAGACTGGCCCAAATTGGAAAGAAAATGTTCTCTTCCTCCAGTCTGGCATTGCGGTCGGTGAACACCGCATGTCTTTTGGGTCACTGCACCCATACCTTATTTGACACTGTCACGCAGGTGCTGTCACAGGTCCTGGAGGAGACCCAGCCCATTCTCTCTCAAGCTGTTGATAGGAGGGACGCAGCCAAGTTCACAATTTGATATGGACTGGACTTACTGGGCAGATCGGTTGCGTCAACAAAAGCCCTTTGATGCCACACTGGGTTGTGGACATCTGGTTTTTGGGAGGTTGTCCATCAATCTCTTATGAACATGCCCTTTAATGGCACCTGTCTCTTCAGAGACACAGTGGACTCCGCACTCAAGAGCTTTAAGGAATCCCGGGCTAAGGCTCAGGCCCTTGGCCTCGCAGCTGCTCCTCACACCCCTCAGTCCATTTTTTGCCCCTATTGTGGCTACGGAAGGGGCACCCAGCCACACTCCATTTCCCTCCTGCCACCATACCATGCATGCTGCCCAGCCTCTGTGTGGCCAAGGACATGGGATTTAACGTCCCCATGGATCAGAGAGCCAGTGGACTGCCCAGCCCCCTGCTGCGGCCTCCAAACCTTCCTAGTCCATCGTCCCATTGCGGACCAGTTAGAGGCAGGATTAACCATCACCTGCCCCACTGGGAATCCGTCACGACAGACAGGTGGATTTTGCAAATAGTCATAAGGGGCTACTTCCTACCCTTCGAGACCAACCCTCCTGCCATGCCACCATCGTTCGATCGGATGACGGAAGATCACTTGGCACTTCTCCACGAGGAGGTTGGGCTCTCCTACCCAAGGGAGCCATAGAGAGGGTTCCTGTGCCAGAATTAGGTTGTGGTTGTTATTCCTGCTACTTTCTGGTGCACAAAAAGGACAAGGGCATTAGTCCTATCCTAGACCTCTAGTCCCTCCATGTTTTCATCAGGAAATGTTCACTCTGGCTCCGGCCCACAGCCATTACTTGCAGTTTGTGGTAGGTCACGAGCACTTTCAGTTCACCGTGTTCCCCTTTGGCCTTACCAGCATCCCTCAGGTGTTCACAAACGTGATGGCAGTGGTCGCAGCTCATCTGCGCCTGCTAGGGGTTTCAGTCTTCCGCTACCTCAACGACTGGCTTTTGAAGGCGGGCTTGCCCCTGGCTGTCATCTCCCACCTCCAGACTACAGCGAACCTCCTGCATTTTCTGGGGCACACTATAAACGTGTGAAAGTCAAACCTGACTCCCTCTCAGACTCTACCTTTCATTGGAGCTGTTCTGGACACAGTGCAGTTTCGGGTTGATCCTCCCAAGTGGTGAGTCCAAGATATTCAGGCTATGATAGATGTTTCAGCCTCTCTCCTGGGTTTCTGTGAAAATGATTGAGGCTGCTGGGCCTCATCGCCTCCTGCATCCTGCTGGTCACACATGCCAGATGACACATGCAGGCTCTGCTGTGGGACCAGAAGTTCCAGTGGGCACAGCATCAGAGGGATTCACTCCATCATAGTCCAGATCTCAGCGCAAACTGCACAAGATCTGCAGTGGTGCCTAACGAACCGAGATTGGATCAGAGTCCGATTCCTCTCCCTTCCCCAACCAGACCAAACAGTGGCGACAGATGTGTCACTGCTGGAATGGGCAAGTCACATTGGAGAGGCAGAGATCAGAGGCATCTGGTCTCTGGTGGAATCCCAGCCCCACATCAACCTTCTGGAGCTCAGGGCGATCAGGCTTGCATTGAAAGTGTTTCTTCTCTCTCTCTCTCTCCAAGGAAAGGTGGTGCAGGTGTTCACAGACAATACCACCGACATCTGGTACTGCAACAAGCAGGGCAGGCAGTGTCGTGGACCCTTTGTCAAGAGGCCCTGCATCTATGGAAGTGGCTGGAACATTAGGGCATACCCCAGGTGGTTCAACATTTAGCGGGCTCTCTGAATGCAAGAGCAGAAGGACTCAGTTGTCAGTGCCTGGTCGATCACGAATGGCGTCTCCATCCAGAGGTGGCGCAAGGTCTCTTTCAGCAATGGTGAGAGCCTTGGTTAGATCTATTCGCTTCAATGTCCCGCTGTTTTGCGCGTTGGAGATTCCAACGTGGCACTCGCTGGGCAACACTTTTAGTCTAGAATGGTCCTCAGGCCCTTCTCTATGCCTTTTCCCCCTCCCCCTCAATACTACTTCTGCCCAGAGTTTTCAAGAAGGTCAAGAACAACTTGGCCCTAAGTAATTCTTGTGGCTCTGGACTGGGCACGGAGAGTATGGTGTCCCGAGCTTCTGCATTGCCATCGATCTTCCACTCAGACTGCCTCTTCAGGAGGATCTTCTGTTGCAGCAGCAGGGAAGGGTTTTCACCCAAACCTGTCCAGTCTCCGCCTTCTTGTGGTGAGATTGAGTGGCAGCAGTTAACAGCTTTCGACCTTCCGCCCAAAGTCTGTGATGTTATCTTGGCAGGCAGGCGTCCCAGAACCAAAACGGTATGCGCCTGTCATTGGAATAAATTTGTGGCATGGTGTATGAACAAACCTGTTGATCCCCTTTCTGCACCTCTGTCTGAGGTTCTTTTATGTATTCTCTCTCTTGCCCAGCAGGGCTTTGCTTTGGGCACCCTTAACAGTTATCTGTCTGCCTTCTTCAGACTTCCTGATCAACCCTCCATTTTTGCGAGATCCCTCAAAGGTCTTACCTACATGTTTCCACCTACCCCATTCATAATGCACCAGCGGGATTTGAACCTGGTACTTACTTTCCTTGTGTGGGTTCCTTTTGAGCCTCTTCATAACTGTCCTCTTTGGCTCCTCACCTTAAAAGCAGCCTTCCTTGTTGCCATCACCTCTGCATGGAAAGTGAGTGAGCTACAAGCTCTTTCTGCAAAGCCATCCTTCATCTCTGTTGATCCTGACAAAGTGGTGCTTTGTACTGGAGTCTCTTTCCAACCTTAAGTGGTCACGCCCTTTCATGCAGGCCAATCCATCACCTTGCCTTCTTTGTACGTGCTCCCACAATCTTCTCTTGAAGAGAGACTCCACCATCTGGATACAAGCAGAGCGTTGGTGTTCTACCTCAGTCGTACCAAAGACTTTGGGTAGACAATCAACTCTTTGTGGGTTATGTGGGTGCGGAGAAAGGACGGGCAGTGCAGAAGAGCACCGTCTCTAGATGGATTGTTCTCTGTATCAAAATGTGCTACGTTTTGACTGAAAAGCAACCCCCTGAGGGTTTGCGTGGTCAGTCAACCAGAGCAACATCTGCAACCACTGCATTGGCATGTGGAGTTTCAGTCCTGGACATCTGTCAGGCAGCAACATGGACGTCTCTGCACACATCCACCAAACACTACTGCCTGGAGATTCTGGTCTGCAGGGACGGCTATTTTGGCCATTTGGTACTAATGGATACTGTAAAGAAATGGCTCCCTGTTGCAGTTACCCCCTACTTTTTGCCTGATACTGATGCTGACTTGACTGAGAAGTGTGCTGGGACCCTGCTAACCAGGCCCCAGCACCAGTGTTCTTTCACCTAAAATGTACCATTGTCTCCACAATTGGCACAACCCTGGCACCCAGGTAAGTCCCTTGTAACTGGTACCCCTGGTACCAAGGGCCCTGATGCCAGGGAAGGTCTCTAAGGGCTGCAGCATGTCTTATGCCACCCTAGGAACCCCTCACTCAGCACAGACACACTGCTTGCCAGCTTGTGTGTGCTGGTGGGGAGAAAATGACTAAGTCGACATGGCACTCCCCTCAGGGTGCCATGCCAACCTCACACTGCCTGTGGCATAGGTAAGTCACCCCTCTAGCAGGCCTTACAGCCCTAAGGCAGGGTGCACTATACCACAGGTGAGGGCATATGTGCATGAGCACTATGCCCCTACAGTGTCTAAGCAAAACCTTAGACATTGTAAGTGCAGGGTAGCCATAAGAGTATATGGGCTGGGAGTCTGTCAAAAACGAACTCCACAGCTCCATAATGGCTACACTGAATACTGGGAAGTTTAGTATCAAACTTCTCAGAATAATAAACCCACACTGATGCCAGTGTTGGATTTATTAAAAAATGCACACAGAGGGCATCTTAGAGATACCCCCTGTATTTTACCCAATTGTTCAGTGCAGGACTGACTGGTCTGTGCCAGCCTGCTGCTGAGAGACGAGTTTCTGACCTCATGCGGTGAGAGCCTTTGTGCTCTCGGAGGACAGAAACAAAGCCTGCTCTGGGTGGAGGTGCTTCACACCTCCCCCCTGCAGGAACTGTAACACCTAGCAGTGAGCTTCAAAGGCTCAAGCTTCGTGTTACAATGCCCCAGGGCACTCCAGCTAGTGGAGATGCCTGCCCCCTGGACCCAGCCCCCACTTTTGGCGGCAAGTCCAGGAGAGATAATGAGAAAAACAAGGATGAGTCACTGGCCAGTCAGGACAGCCCCTAAGGTGTCCTGAGCTGAGGTGACTCTGACTTTTAGAAATCCTCCATCTTGTAGAAGGAGGATTCCCCCAATAGGAATAGGGATGTGACCCCCTCCCCTTGGGAGGAGGCACAAAGAGGGTGTACCCACCCTCAGGGCTAGTAGCCATTGGCTACTAACCCCCAGACCTAAACACGCCCTTAAATTTAGTATTTAAGGGCTCCCCTGAACCTAAGAATTTAGATTCCTGAAACTACAAGAAGAAGAGGACTGTTGAGCTGAAAGACCCCTGCAGAAGAAGAACAGAAGACACCAACTGCTTTGGCCCCAGTCCTACCGGCCTGTCTCCTGCCTTCTAAAGAAACCTGCTCCAGCGACGCTTTCCCAAGGACCAGCGACCTCTGAATCCTCAGAGGACTGCCCTGCTTCAAGAAAGACTAGAAACTCCCGAGGACAGCGGCCCTGTTCCAAAAAGACTGCAACTTTGTTACAGAGGAGCAGATTTAAAGACCCCTGCAAACCCCGCAAGAAGCGTGAGACTTGCAACACTGCACCCGGCGACCCCGACTCGACTGGTGGAGAACCAACACCTCAGGGAGGACCCTCCGGCGACTCCGAGACCGTGAGTAACCAAAGTTGTCCCCCCTGAGCCCCCCCAGCGACGCCTGCAGAGGGAATCCCGAGGCTCCCCCTGACCGCGACTGCCTGACTCTAACATCCCGACGGCTGGAAAAGACCCTGCACCCGCAGCACCTGAAGGATCGGAACTCCAGTGCAGGAGTGACCCCCAGGAGGCCCTCTCCCTTGCCCAGGTGGTGGCTCCCCCGAGGAGCCCCCCCTTGCCTGCCTGCATCGCTGAAGAGACCCCTTGGTCTCTCATAGAAAACCATTGGAAACCCGACACGTGTTTACACACTGCACCCGGCCGCCCCCGCGCTGCTGAGGGTGTACTTTTTGTGCTGACTCGTGTCCCCCCTGGTGCCCTACAAAACCCCCTGGTCTGCCCTCCGAAGACGCGGGTACTTACCTGCTGGCAGACTGGAACTGGGGCACCCCCTTATCTCCATTGAAGCCTATGTGTTTTGGGCACCTCTTTGACCTTTGCACCTGACCGGCCCTGAGCTGCTGGTGTGATAACTTTGGGGTTGCTCTGAACCCCCAGCGGTGGGCTACCTTGGACCCAAACCTCAAACCTGTAGGTGATTTACTTACCTGCTAAAACTAACATTACTTTACCTCCCCCAGGAACTGTGAAAATTGCACTGTGTCCACTTTTAAAACAGCTAAATGTGTTTTATGTGAAAAGTATATATGCTACTGTAATTATTCAAAGTTCCTAAAGTACTTACCTGCAATACCTTTCAAATGAGATATTACATGTAGAATTTGAACCTGTGGTTCTTAAAATAAACTAAGAAAAGATACTTTTCTATAACAAAACCTTTTGGCTGGAATTGTCTCTGAGTGTGTGTTCCTCATTTATTGCCTGTGTGTATGTACAACAAATGCTTAACACTACTCCTTTGAAAAGCCTACTGCTCGACCACACTACCACAAAATAGAGCATCAGTATTATCTCTTTTTGCCACTATCTTACCTCTAAGGGGAACCCTTGGACTCTGTGCATGCTATTCCTTACTTTGAAATAGCACATACAGAGCCAACTTCCTACATTGGTGGATCAGCGGTGGGGTACAAGACTTTGCATTTGCTGGACTACTCAGCCAATACCTGATCACACGACAAATTCCAAAAATTGTCATTAGAAATAGATTTTTGCAATTTGAAATTTTTCTAAATTCTTTAAAGTCCTGCTAGGGCCTTGTGTTAGTCCCTGTTAGCATTTCTTTTAGAGTTTAAAAGTTTGGTAAAAGTTTGAATTAGATTCTAGAACTAGTTTTTAGATTCCTAAAAAGTATTCCAACTTTTAGAAGCATAATGTCTAGTACAGATGTGAATGTGGTGGAACTCGACACCACACCTTACCTCCATCTTAAGATGAGGGAGCTAAGGTCACTCTGTAAAATAAAGAAAATAGCAATGGGCCCCAGACCTTCCAAACTACAGCTCCAGGAGCTGTTTGCAGAGTTTGAAAAGGCCAACCCCTCTGAGGATGACAACCCAGAGGATGATGTTAGTGACTTGGAGGAGAATTCCCCCCTTCCAGTTCTAATTAGGGAGATCAGGGACCCTCAATCCCTGTCTCCAAACATAATAGTCAGAGCTGCTGCTTCCCTCACAGGAGGGACCAGCACCTCTGGAATCACTGAGGATAGCCTCAGTGAAGATGACCTCCTGCTAGCCAGGATGGCCAAAAGATTGGCTTTGGAAAGACAGATCCTAGCCATAGAAAGGGAAAGACAGGAGATGGGCCTAGGACCCATCAATGGTGGCAGCAACATAAATAGGGTCAGAGAGAATACTGACATCCTAAAAATCCCCAAAGGGATTGTAACTAAATATGAAGATGGTGATGACATCACCAAATGGTTCACAGCTTTTGAGAGGGCTTGTGTAACCAGAAAAGTAAGCAAATCTCACTGGGGTGCTCTCCTTTGGGAAATGTTCACTGGAAAGTGTAGGGATAGACTCCTCACACTCTCTGGAAAAGATGCAGAATCTTATGACCTCATGAAGGGAACCCTGATTGAGGGCTTTGGATTCTCCACTGAGGAGTATAGAATTAGATTCAAGGGGGCTCAAAAATCCTCGAGCCAGACCTGGGTTGATTTTGTAGACTACTCAGTGAAAACACTGGATGGTTGGGTAACTGGAAATGAAGTGCATGACTATGTTGGGCTTTATAATTTGTTTATGAAAGAACACATTTTAAGTAACTGCTTCAATTAAAAGTTGCATCAGTATCTGGTAGACCTACGACCAATTTCTCCCCAAGAATTGGGAAAGAAGGCGGACCATTGGGTCAAGACTAGGGTAACCAAAACTTCCACTGGGGGTGACCAAAAGAAAGGGGTTACAAAGACTCCCCAGGAGAAAGTGGGGGACACTAGAAACAAAGAAAAAGAGTCCTCTGTAGGCCCCCGAAAACCAGACCAGGAGGGTGGGCCCGAGACATAACCCAAAACAAAGGTGGGTACCAGGGTAAGAACTGGGATGCCACTAAGGCATGGTGCCATAACTGTAGACAGACAGGGCACCACACCAAAGACACTTCTTGTCCCAAAAACAAACCCCCTAGCAAAATCCCAGGGGTAACCAGTGTAGCCATTGGGGATGACTCCTCAGAGGAGGAGGTCTTCATAGCCTTCAACTGGAAAAAGGGCCCAACAGGTGAATTGGAAATTCCAGAGGGAAGTAGACACTTCCACCACCTACTGGTGAATGGAATCCCAGCCACTGCCCTGAGAGACACTTGTGCCAGTCACACCATTGTGCATGACAGGCTGGTGTTCTCAAACCAGTACATCCCAGGTGAGACTGCCAGAGTAAGAGTTAGCCCAGACAGGGTCACTGATAGGCCGGTGGCTTTTGTGCCCATAGAAGTGGGTGGGACTTTTAGCTGGAGAAGGGTGATAGTCAGTACAGACCTCCCCCTTGATTGTCTCCTTGGAAATGACTACCCAGAGGTTAGTCAGAGCCCAAGAGAAGAACTGGTCCAGTGCCAGTCCTCTCCCAAGGATTCTGGAGGTCCTGCCCCTGCAGTAACTGCAAGTAGGCCCCAGAAGAAAAAGAAACGGAAACAGAATAGGAAAGGTGGGCAACCTTTAGCCAAGGTTCCAGCAAGCCAAGGAGATTCTGCTCCAGTAGGGGAGAACTCCAAAAATGGCACTGGTACAGTCCAACCTGACCCACAAGAAGTCCTGGCTAGTCAGGCAACTGTTAAGCCTGAGTGTGTGGCTTCTCAGCTAACAGAAGAAAGAGTGGAAGAAGGGTGTTTACTACAAGATGTGGTAACCCCCCACTCTAATACAGCAGACAGGCACTCTGAACCCAAAGAAGCCTGTAACTTAGCCCCTTCCCTTGTAGGTGAAGAGCTAAAGGTGTGGTTCTGGGCACTGACAGCTGTCAGTGGCCTCTGCTGGGTGTTAGCCTTTATGACTGCACTATCCTTGGCATGGTGGTCTGACCCCATGCCAAATAGCAAGTTAGGCCCCCTGACCCTATTGGTCATGGTGGGGTTACTCCAGCTCTGGGTAACCTCTTTGGGTAAGCTAGGGGTGACCCTGGCTCAGATAAGATTAGCAGAGGTGGATACCTCTAACCCCAAAATAGAGAGAATGGGTGAAGACATTAAAAGCACAGACAAGAGGCAATTCAGACTAGGTCCTATCACTGTGGAAGTGGGTCAGTTCCCCAGAGGAAATGACCTGAACAGGAGGATGTAAGGCAGAGTAGGCCCTCAACAAACCAGCCTATTTCCTCTACTCTTCCTCGCCTGACAGACTAGGAAGACTCTCCCAGCTTTGGCTGAGTCTCTTGGCCTGTGGGCTGGGGGGGGGGGGGCTTGTTTAAAGAAATGGCTCCCTGTTGCAGTTACCCCCTACTTTTTGCCTGATACTGATGCTGACTTGACTGAGAAGTGTGCTGGGACCCTGCTAACCAGGCCCCAGCACCAGTGTTCTTTCACCTAAAATGTACCATTGTCTCCACAATTGGCACAACCCTGGCACCCAGGTAAGTCCCTTGTAACTGGTACCCCTGGTACCAAGGGCCCTGATGCCAGGGAAGGTCTCTAAGGGCTGCAGCATGTCTTATGCCACCCTAGGGACCCCTCACTCAGCACAGACACACTGCTTGCCAGCTTGTGTGTGCTGGTGGGGAGAAAATGACTAAGTCGACATGGCACTCCCCTCAGGGTGCCATGCCAACCTCACACTGCCTGTGGCATAGGTAAGTCACCCCTCTAGCAGGCCTTACAGCCCTAAGGCAGGATGCACTATACCACAGGTGAGGGCATATGTGCATGAGCACTATGCCCCTACAGTGTCTAAGCAAAACCTTAGACATTGTAAGTGCAGGGTAGCCATAAGAGTATATGGGCTGGGAGTCTGTCAAAAACGAACTCCACAGCTCCATAATGGCTACACTGAATACTGGGAAGTTTAGTATCAAACTTCTCAGAATAATAAACCCACACTGATGCCAGTGTTGGATTTATTAAAAAATGCACACAGAGGGCATCTTAGAGATACCCCCTGTATTTTACCCAATTGTTCAGTGCAGGACTGACTGGTCTGTGCCAGCCTGCTGCTGAGAGACGAGTTTCTGACCTCATGCGGTGAGAGCCTTTGTGCTCTCTGAGGACAGAAACAAAGCCTGCTCTGGGTGGAGGTGCTTCACACCTCCCCCCTGCAGGAACTGTAACACCTAGCAGTGAGCTTCAAAGGCTCAAGCTTCGTGTTACAATGCCCCAGGGCACTCCAGCTAGTGGAGATGCCCGCCCCCTGGACCCAGCCCCCACTTTTGGCGGCAAGTCCAGGAGAGATAATGAGAAAAACAAGGAGGAGTCACTGGCCAGTCAGGACAGCCCCTAAGGTGTCCTGAGCTGAGGTGACTCTGACTTTTAGAAATCCTCCATCTTGTAGAAGGAGGATTCCCCCAATAGCAATAGGGAGGTGACCCCCTCCCCTTGGGAGGAGGCCCAAAGAGGGTGTACCCACCCTCAGGGCTAGTAGCCATTGGCTACTAACCCCCAGACCTAAACACGCCCTTAAATTTAGTATTTAAGGGCTCCCCTGAACCTAAGAATTTAGATTCCTGAAACTACAAGAAGAAGAGGACTGTTGAGCTGAAAGACCCCTGCAGAAGAACAACAGAAGACACCAACTGCTTTGGCCCCAGTCCTACCGGCCTGTCTCCTGCCTTCTAAAGAAACCTGCTCCAGCGACGCTTTCCCAAGGACCAGCGACCTTTGAATCCTCAGAGGACTGCCCTGCTTCAAGAAAGACTAGAAACTCCCGAGGACAGCGGCCCTGTTCCAAAAAGACTGCAACTTTGTTACAGAGGAGCAGATTTAAAGACCCCTGCAATCCCCGCAAGAAGCATGAGACTTGCAACACTGCACCCGGCGACCCGACTCGACTGGTGGAGAACCAACACCTCAGGGAGGACCCTCCGGCGACTCCAAGACCGTGAGTAACCAAAGTTGTCCCCCCTGAGCCCCCACAGCGACACCTGCAGAGGGAATCCCGAGGCTCCCCCTGACCGCGACTGCCTGACTCTAACATCTCGACGGCTGGAAAAGACCCTGCACCCGCTGCCCGCAGCACCTGAAGGATCAGAACTCCAGTGCATGAGTGACCCCCAGGAGGCCCTCTCCCTTGCCCAGGTGGTGGCTACCCCGAGGAGCCCCCCCCTTGCCTGCCTGCATCGCTGAAGAGTCCCCTTGGTCTCTCATAGAAAACCATTGGAAACCCGACGCGTGTTTACACACTGCACCCGGCCGCCACCGCGCTGATGAGGGTGTACTTTTTGTGCTGACTCGTGTCCCCCCCGGTGCCCTACAAAACCCCCTGGTCTGCCCTCCGAAGACGCGGGTACTTACCTGCTGGCAGACTGGAACCGGGGCACCCCCTAACCTCCATTGAAGCATATGTGTTTTGGGCACCTCTTTGACCTTTGCACCTGACCGGCCCTGAGCTGCTGGTGTGATAACTTTGGGGTTGTTCTGAACCCCCAACGGTGGGCTACCTTGGACCCAAACCTCAAACCTGTAGGTGATTTACTTACCTGCTAAAACTAACATTACTTTACCTCCCCCAGGAACTGTGAAAATTGCACTGTGTCCACTTTTAAAACAGCTAAATGTGTTTTATGTGAAAAGTATATATGCTACTGTAATTATTCAAAGTTCCTAAAGTACTTACCTGCAATACCTTTCAAATGAGATATTACATGTAGAATTTGAACCTGTGGTTCTTAAAATAAACTAAGAAAATATATTTTTCTATAACAAAACCTATTGGCTGGAATTGTCTCCGAGTGTGTGTTCCTCATTTATTGCCTGTGTGTATGTACAACAAATGCTTAACACTACTCCTTTGATAAGCCTACTGCTCGACCAGACTACCACAAAATAGAGCATTAGTATTATTTCTTTTTGCCACTATCTTACCTCTAAGGGGAACCCTTAATGCTATTCCTTACTTTGAAATAGCACATACAGAGCCAACTTCCTACAGATACCTAGTGTGATCTTGGTCGCAGACCCACCTCCGGGGATGGTATTTGTAGGAAGCTGGCTCTATATATACTATACCAAAGTAAGGTATAGTGTGCACAGAGTCCAGTGGATCCCCAGAGACTTTACAGAGGCTAAAGTAGGTAATACTAAATCTCTCTTTGGTGGTAGAGTGGTCAAGCAGTTAGGCTTATCAGAGGGTAGTGCTAAGCATTTGTTGTAAACACACAAACAAGTAATGAGGCACACCCTCAGTGACTAACTCCAGGCCAGTGTTTTTATATAGCAAAAATATATTTTGTTGCTTTATTATTAGAATAAAAGGATCTTTGTTACAGGTAAGTACAGTTTCAAGAATGTATCACTTTCAAGTATCAAATGCACTTTGTTTAGAATTCACAGGTAAAATCGTTTACCTTTGCTGGGCAGTTTACTAGCAGCAGATGGCCTCCCCCTTTGCAAACCCCTACTTCTGGAGGAAGCAAAGGTGGGAAACCACTCAAAGGGTAGGAGTGGCCTCACTGAGCATGCACCACCCCTAGGGGCATGCAAGCGAAGTGGACCCTTCATTTAATTTTTCTCCATCTTGGAATGGAGGAAAATAGCCTATGAGGTTTAGGGAAGTGACCCTTCCCACATGAAGTGGTCACTGTAGTGTGTGTAGCCACCTAAGGGTAAGTGTCCCATAGGACACTACCAGGTTACTCCCTAAAACACCCACTAAATTCACTATTTGGTGGGATCCCCTAGACCACAAAATTAGATTTGAAAAGGATTCAAAGAAGAAAAGAAGAACAGCACCAAAAGAAGACCACAGCAAGAGAACTGAGGACCTGCTGCACTAGAAAAGGCGCCAAACCCTGCCAGCTGCACCCAGGACCTGAAAATCGCCACTGCGGAGGAGCTGGACAATGGACCGACCCCAAGGAACCTCCAGGCTTCAAGAATCATCCCAGATCTCCCTCTTGAGTGGAAGCACCACTCAAGAAAATCAAAAAACCTGCAAAGGACCAACAAACCAGTGAGGGTCACTTCACTGAATCTCTGATATCTCTGCAACCAGAAGTCACAGCTGGACCCGACGACACACCGACAACCACCCGGATGTGACCTACAACTGTGCCACGTTTGGTGGCACTGCGCCCTCTAGTGGCCGAGTTATGCCAATACCCTGGGTGGTGGTCAGGTGACGTCAGACAAGCATAAAACCAGCTCCCCCAGTGCTGAAAAAGGATCAGGAGAAAGCTCCAGTCGAGAGGCCTCAGGAACACCCCGGACTATCGACCAGAGTGCCCCGGTTGTCCTGTAAGTAGCCCTTAAAGTGACTCACCTGCAGCTCCAAAGGACTCCGTTGCGCACAGCTCCTGGACAGCCAATTCATCCTGCACCTGGTTGCCCTGGGCCTTGCATCACGGGATCTTCTGTGTGCCCCGGGTCTCAAACCCCTTGCGACCTCAACAGCCCAATGGGGCCCCAAGGCACCATCTTTAAACCTGCAAACCAGCTTCTTTTCCAAGTGGCCCCTCCAGGTGGCCCTGTGCCAAGAACCTCTCCAACGCTGCTCCTGCCGGAACCAGGAGCCGCCCAAGACTCTCCAGCTGGCACAGTGTGCCCACCGACTGCTGCGACCAACCTGCAAGAGAAGAGACTGGTAACTCAACTGTGTGATTTTTACTGTATTTTTTAAGGTGACTGCATTGATTCCAATGGTGCGTAATTACGCACAGAACGACTAACTTTGCTAAAACTTCAAAACGTCCTAACTTGAAAAGTACTTAACGTATTCTAAAGATCTTAGTCTTCAAATTCATATAAAAGTCTGAAGTATTTTTTATAAATTCTGGTCTCGAGGGATTCATTGAGTGTGTGTGGTGCATGATTGGATTTGTGAGTACAGCAAATACTTAGCACATCTCCTGGATTAGCCTAACTGGCCTAACTGCTCGACCAGCTACCTTACAAATTGGAGCATTAGGTGGTCTGATTTTTACCTCTGGAAACCAGTGTGTGGTTGCCTGAACCCTCTGCATAGTGTACTCGATTCTGTACACTGCATAGAGGGCCAGCCTCCAACAATGCCTAGGGGAAAGGAATTTGCAATTAGAATATGTGTCTACCAGATAATTAAAAGATAAGTAATTTCTTCAACAAATTAAAACCTGCTGGTCAAATAAGAACGAAGAGAAAAACCAACAGAGGCATAGTAGACCGGACTCAGTGCCTCCAGACCCCACTGCCCCCAGGCGAAGCTACCCCCCGCCTGCAGTCCCACAGATGCTTTCTGTGGTTCAGGGTAGTCTAGTAACATTTTCAGTTTGTTGTGCTCCCTTTCAACCTTAGAACAACCCCTCAGGGTTCATGAATGTGATGGCAGTGGTCCTTGCCCATCTTTGGAGTTTGAGGATACCAGTATTCATGTACCTCAGTGACTGTTGAAGGATGGCTCACCACAGTCTGTTGTGGGTAACCTCCATGCCACAGTGAACCTCTTAACATCATTGCAGTTCGCTGCAAAGTCCTTTCTCACCAGTCTGTTGTGGGTAACCTCCATGCCACAGTGAACCTCTTAACATCATTGCAGTTCACTGCAAAGTCTTTTTTGACTCCCCTGCATAGTCTACAGTCTATTGGAGCAATCCTGGACATTGTGGAGATCAGGGCTTTCCCTCTGCTACGAGTCAAGGCATTTTGCCTATGATCCTGATGAAAGCAGTTGATTGCATTCAGTCTGCTACCCGAAGTCATGGAAATCCCACTAAATCCATTTGTCGTGCACTGGGACAAATTCTAAGGTGTTGCCAAGAGTGAATTTGTATGAGCAAAGCTGTCCGCCATGCTTTTGTGTATTGCCTATCAATGTCTTGCTGTGGTCACTTGTTAAAGGTTATTTGTCAGCCCTCTTGGCTTTTCTAAACAGCTGCTTTTTCATGTTTTTGTCCTTTGAGCTGATGCATAGCTACTCACTGTGTCTCCTGACTTTAAAGACTGTCTTCCTGAATGCAATTACGTCAGCTAGTTGTGTCGGTGTACCCTAGTAATTTTCAGTGCATCAGCCTTACACTGCTTTTTCCCCAGACATATTGGCGCTGAAGACTCGAGAGCCATGCTTGCTAAAAGTTGTGATTCCCTTCCAAGTTGTGCAATCCAACACTGTGCCAGTGATCTGTGCTCCTCCTCAACCTAAAAAGGAAAAGGTTTGTTGGCTGGACCACAAAGGGCCTTTAAGGGTTTATGTTGATCTTACCAAGGTCTATTGAGTGGATACCTAACTGTTTTTGAGTTCTCTGGAGTGAAGAAAGGGAAGCTGTGCAGAAGAGGACCCTGTCAAGCCTGGACAATGCTCTTTGTTAAGATTTGTGATGCCTAGATAAAGAAGCATCCTCTGGAGGTCTGAGAGCCCATTAAACAAGGGCCAAGGTTACTAGCTACCACTATTTTGGTTTGTGGAATATCTGTCCTCTACATCTGCTTGGCTGTGACGTGGGTGTCAGTGTACACATTCAGCAAACACTACAGGCTTCACATCCAGGTCTGGCGGGAATAGCATTTCACCTGCACTGTCCTGCAGGACTTTTTGGTTTGAATCTATTCCATGCACACTTAGCCTGAGGAGGTTCGTTTTGGCATATATTCTAAGGTGAGTAATTTGCGATTAAAGTTATCCATCAGAAATACAAGTTATTTACCTTTGGTAACCTTTCTGGTGAATACTCTAATCACTTTCCTCCCACCTTAACTTTCTGCAAAGTGGCCTCATTTTTTAACATCTAAAGTGGTTCCAAGTTAGCAATAAGCACACTGGTACCATCTGCGTGTGAGGTCGTGGAAAGGGAAAAGACATGCAACTCTCATGGGTGGCGTTTGTATGCAACTCTGCTCCATCACTTTTTGGGCAGTGTAGTCAGTGCATAGCCACACAGCGCCATCTAGCAGTGTGCGGGAGTACTGCTATGGAGAAAAAGTTTTCTGAATCCAGTATGGCACCTGGGAAGTATTGTAAGATGAAGATTCTGCAGTTTGATAGAGTATCCACTGGAAAGAACCTTACCAAAGGTAGGAAACTTGTCAACAGGATCATGAAACTCACATCCCCTATAATTTAATATGTTCTATTAATAATCTTTAGGAGTAGAAGAGGGTGGCAGTAACCTCTGTCACTAAAGTATGACAGATTCCTGAAGCTCCACTACGATGTCCCAGAATGTGTGGAATGCTCTTGTTTCTGCTAAAGCTATGAAGGCACAGACACTGTTCATAAGCTTCCTCTGTTGCACCAAATTTGACTCAACCATTCTTTCTATGTCTAAGTGCAGTGAAAGGCTTCTGCAACATCCCTATAACACCAAGGAGTAACTCTGTTGATGTTTGCATGTTCTCACACTGTCCTACAATTTGCCTGTACAAGGCATAGTGTATGAGATGACATCCTAGGGTATCCACATAAACTATCCAGAACTAATTCATATTCAACAATCCCATTTACATCGCACTAACTAATCACTGGGATGCTTTATAAAAACATTAAGGGGGGCAATAATAGCTTTATCAGCAGGGGTTAATAAAGAGAAGATCATCTCTTTATTGAAGCTTGGGGGGTGGAACAGGCTCGAAGTATAAGCCTGATTGAAGTTATTTGCTAATGCTTTTCTACTAAGGCCGACCTTATATCAGTCACTTTTGTAAAGTAGGGTCCACCCACCAAACTCTAACTGTGGCCCATTGTGTAATTACTCAGTTACGAAGTCAGCACTAGTTAATGAGGATCAGCAGAGCATAATAGGCAAAAAAAAGAGAGAGATTGGTAATAGCACTAGGATAAATGTATACCCCATCTTGCTGCAGCTGACAAAGGTACCAGTAAAAAGGGTCAAAGAGCTTGAGGAACTGATTGCCACTCAGGACATCCTGAGTGCCAATAAGAAGTGTGAAGTATAAAAAGGACCTGGGACTGGATGACATTATTGCCTGTTTTTATGAAATGCTTAGCTCTAGCCTTGTAGGTCTGTAAGCTACACTATAAAACTAATTTGCTCATCATGTGTCAGGCTGTCAATGCAAGATGCAGAAATTGAAATCACTCTTGTCCCTAAACCCGGGAAGGATGGGGGAGACCTTACATTCTATAGATTCATAGGTGTTTTAAACCTTAATACCATCATTTGTACCGATATACTAACCAACAGACTGAACAGATTGATGTTTTTCCTAGCTGCACTGGATTAGGTGGAATGTTTTAAAGTCAGACAATCCTAGGATAACAGATGGAGAATATAACAACCAGTTAAAGTGCAGAAAGAGTTTTCAGCTCTTAATAGGGTGAGCAGACAAGGTGTCCCCGTGTATCCCATTCTATTTGCTCCAGTGATAGAGTATTCGCTGGCCAGATTGAAGATAGTTGGGAAAGCAAAATAAGCCCAGTCATCAATTACAGTTTAGCCCAGGGAAGACCTGGCCAGGCAGTTCGGGCTGGACTGTTCCCATGGGGAACAGGGTCAAGACTGATTTGCATATGGCTGGGTCCAAACTGGAATGGCATGGGCAGCAAAAAAACAATGGATTTAGGCCCAGATCTCTGTACTGGGGGTGAATGTTTGACATTGTTCAGCATTCCGTCCATCACTTGTTCTTTTTGCATTTGTGTCCCTATAGCTTAACAGAATGTTAGCCAATTGGCCCTTTGAGCCCACTTCTTTGTCCTGGTTAGAAGGTCTCCTCACAGGTTTCAACAGTAGATACACTCCCTCTGTCTTCCACAGGTCAAATAGTTCCCTGAAGAGGGTGCTCAGGATTGCAACGTTTATGCCTTGCACCAGCCTGTGGGTGAGGTGAATCCTGGCCCCTGCCTAGCTCATATGAAAAGGTTCCCAGGAGTATTCCTACCCACTTTTGCAGCTTTTCCAGTGTGGCTCTTGCAAACAATCGCATTGCCCCTCTCTGCTTAAATCCAAGTTAATGAAACCCTTCTCCCTTTGTTCAGAGCCTGTGTGCTCACCCCAGAGGCATGGCCAGCGAAATTAGCAACCCTTACTCTGCGGCCACTTCAAACCAGTATTTGGATCTCCCCCTGGAATTGATGCTTTCCTGACTGGAGGAACAAAAGGCCTTACTTAGGTGTCTGCTAACATTTGCCTGTGACAGGAGTGGCCTCTTTGAATCTAATCAAGGTCCGAGGCACAGCTGAGTTGGTCATTCTGTCAGCGGAACAGAACACTTCCCCACACCCATTGCCTTTGCCTCAGCTCTGGGAGCAAGTTTACACCTCATCCAGAGGTTCAGCTGCTGCCGGACATTTGGAACTCATGCAAATTGGCCTTCAGATGCTTTAGACGAGGAAAAGGTAACTTTCTAAATGTACATTTTCCAAAATATTTATTATAAATCAGACTTGACCAGTGAATTTGCCTTGTAATAAATATTTCAAAAAATCCAAGATTGAAATTTGTAGGTGTTTCTTAGCTGGTGATACGTAATATTGTGTCCCAATCTTCCCTGTGGAACAGCCAACCCTGCTACAGTGAAAATAGCTTGTGGGGCCTTTTGACCATAAAGACATGTTTAAAATTAAACTTTGACGTGTCCTGAATCTACAAAACCAAGCACCCTGCCTTATTGGCATTAAGACCTACTTTGGGGTATCTTTTTAACATGTAAAAGGAAGGTTTAGGCCTGTCAAAAGGGATTATTTTGACAGGTCAAATTTGCATTTTAAAAACTGCACAGCCAGGCTACAGTAGACGGCTTTCGGTCGTGATTGCCCGGTTATTGTTGTGAGTGGTATAATAGATGCTGCAGTCCACTAGTACCATTTAACTTAGTCCATGGGTACACTTTATACTATATACTAGTGACTTATAGGTAAGTTTCAAATATGCCAATAAGGAGTATAGCCAATTTCAACATGTTTTATGGGTCAGAAAACATGCCTTGAGGTTTGGTTGACAGAGCCCTGTACACACTCAATAAACCAGCAGCATCAGTCCGGAGAAATATGGATGATCGTGCAAAATGGCCCATTTTCCTACAACTAGTCACTTACAACAGTTCATCGGACTCTCGAAGGATGAGAGACATTTATTGCTGCTCTTTGTTGTTTTCTAGGTTTTTCTTTATGTGGTTCCTAATCTGCACCATCCCTTTCCACTGATCTTTTTTCCCCATATGATATTTTCACACTGTAAGTTACATATTGCACATGCAAAGAGAGACAAAATAGCAATATTTTACTTTGCACAGAATCTGTTGTAATCTAGTTAAACACCTGATTTTCTTCGTCCTGTTGTCTCACTCCTCTATACTCCCTAAAATATGCTTATTCACCTGTTGTTGATAATTTTGTGGCCTTCAGGTAACCACAGACCCCTAGAAGAGTTTGAGCTGTGCCTTCCCGATGGAGATGTGACCATCCATGGAGCTGTGGGAGTCTCGGAGCTTGCAAATACTGCCAAGACAGGTGAGAAATATCTGTGAAAGACAGTTTATGTGATTAGGATTGATCATAATTTTGATTTAGATGCAATACTTGATGCATTCTTTCCAGACAGTTTTTTGCTTTGTTCATATTCATAGCAGCATAAGGACACTCGGTTAGTTTAAGGTTTCTAAATGTGTCAAAGCTCAAACCCTTGTGTACAACACAATTATTGTGATCTTATTATGAGCCAAGATAGTGATTTAAGTGGTGTTAATGCTGATCACTTCTGTCTTGCATTGAAGAAAATGTCAAAGGAATGTGTAAAATATAAAAATATTAATAGTAATTGGCAGTATTTTAATCCTAAACCACTCTGAGCCCTACAGCCTAACACAGGGACCCCCCAGCAATTTATTTGAATAGATTATCCTTGCACATGTGCAGGTTAAAATACATGCTTTTTCACGACCAACAAGTGCCCTGGTTGTTGATGGATACTACATGGGGAAGGCTTGCATAAAGTCTGTGTCATTGTTGGAAGTGGCCCTTTTTGCAGGGTTATCCCGTAACGTTTTGCCTCTGACCCTGTTCTTGGCTGTGTGCTGCATTTAGTTTCTGCTGGTTTTAGGACTTTGGAAACTTTACCTCTGCTGAACAGTGCTAAAGTGCAAGTTTTCCTTTTGTAAATTGAATTGGTTTCTCCATGATGGGCATATTTGATTTAGTAGTAAGTCCCTAATACAGTGCACAGTACGTGCCCAGAGCCTGTAAATCAAATGCTACTATTGAGCCTGCAGCATTGATTGTGCCACACACATGAGTATCCCTCTAAAAAAGGCTCAGACCTGCCACTGCAGTGTCTGTGTGTGCAATTTTAAACTGCCAGTTCGATCTGGCAAGTGTACCAACTTGCTAGACCTTGACCTTCTTTTTTCTACATGTAAGTCACCCCTAAAATAGGCCCAAGGCAGCCCCACTGGCAGGGAACAGTGAATTTAAAAGGTAGGACATGTACTGGTGTGTTTTACATGTTCTGATAATGAAATACTGCTAAATTTGTTTTTCCCATTGCAAGGCCTTTCTCTCCTATACTGTAACATTGGGATTGCCTTGAAATATCTTTTAAGTGTAATTTCCCATTAGGAGCAGACAGAGATGTGGAGTTTGGGGTCTCTGCACTCACAATTTAAAAATACATCTTTTAGTGAAATTTGTTTTTTTAAAAGAGTTTGAAAATGCCTCTTTTACAAAGTGGCCGTTTTTTGCTTAACCATTCTGTGCCCCTGTCTGCTGAATACACGTCTGAGTCAGGGTGGCAGTTGGGCTCTTTGTGCCTTCACTCTAGAGAGTCACACAAAGGGAGCTGAGGTGTGCCCTGCATATTCTGATGGACTTTCCTGAGGTAGAGCAGTGGGAAGAGCTGACACTTGCACCTAAATAAGGCTGGACCGGTGCTCATAAAAAGCTGTCTCCAACACCCTGGAGTGTGTCTGGGGCCAATGCAGGGAATGGCAGAGTATTGTGCACTACAAAGACTTTTCTTTGAAGGTTGCCTATTTCAAAGACAGGAATGGGTAGGAGTACTGGAACTCTGACACTCCGTAGTTAGAATCCTTCTGGACTGAGGAAATTCTGCCAGGAAGAAGAGCTGGATGCTGTAGGAAGGGCTGCCACTCTGCCTGTTGGTGTGTTGTGCTGGCCTGCTGCTTCTGTCCTGGGGTCTGAAAGGATTGGACTTGGCTTTCTACATCCTGCTTCCTAAAGTTCTCCAAAGGATTGAACTGAGCTTGCCTCCTGTTAAGAAGTCCCAGGGACATCAAAGACTTCATCTGCCAGTGCCTGGGCTCTTCTGCTGAGAGTCCTAACTTGCCAACTGGTGCCAGTTCCAGTCCCTGGGCCCTTGGAAGTGCAAGCTGGTGATCTGAAGGAGGAAAGCACTGCACCACGTCGGAAGAATTGACGCATTGCCTGTCTTGCGGCTGAGGATCCCTACGACTGGAGAATCGATGCAGCACCTGTCTGGCTGCTGCAGAATCGATGCAGCTTCTGTTTCACCACAGTCCCATCAACAAGGTGCATCTGTATGTTCCATGGATCATTCCTGAGGTTTTCATTGACCCGCATTAAGGAACCGAGGCTACATGTCCTGAAATTGACACATCGCCCTTCCAGCGAGGAAAGAATCAACGCATCACCTCCCCTGCCAGTAAAGAACCAAAGCATTGTCTCACCTGCGAGGAAAGAATTGATTCATCACCTCCCCGCACACTAAGGAACCAACGCATTGCTTCGTTTTTGATGCATCCCAGGCACTTTGTGCTAAAGAGATACATCCATTATTTCCTATGGATTAAGAGTTGCTTACACGTGTAAAAGCTATTTTGGCTTGTGTATGTGGGACTTTTTTGACAAAAAATACTTTACACATAGCCTCTGAAATAAGCCAGACTGTTCGTGGCACACTACCAAGAGGGTGAGCAGGGGTTATCTTAGCTGTATGAATCCCTTACCCTCACTAGAGTGAGGGTCCCTACTTGGACAGGATGCAAACCACTGCCAACTAGAGACTCTGTTTCTAACAGTCAGGGTAGCAAGCTGTCTACAAGGGATGGATGTGTTAGTGAAACTATTAGGATGGAAAGCCTTTATTTATGTCATTAATAATAATGACAATGGCCAGACAGAAGCTGAACACCACCTGCCCATGACTGACAATCAGAATGAACCCTTGCAGGCCATTGGCAAAAACATGATTTTCTTCATTTAAACTACTTAAGATGTAGTCACTTACTAATTCCCAAAACAACTGATATTCTTTAACCAAATAAAAATGCATCTTGAGGTCTTGGGCTGATAAATAAAGGTCTTGACTGGAGGTTTATCGTGAAATTATAGTGTCACTACAGACTGCTCCCTAGCCCTCACAAAATCACAATCCATAAGCAACTAATTGCTCTATCGACCAATCCAGGTGGTTGGTAGTGTGTATTCAAAATATCTGGTATAGTTATGATATGAAAGATGCAGACTGTCATAGAAGACACCACTGTAGTTACAGTTCCAGATTCTGGGTGCAACCGCAAACGCTAAGCATCTCAGTGCCCAGATACATCTTGCTAGAATATGACTACAGATCTGACTGTGTTTTTCACAATCCTTTTTGGAGGGAAAAAGGGAGTCATGTTTTCATCTCTGGATTCTGATGCCACCTGCCCCTGACCACCAATGCTGAGATTTTCTATTAAGCCCTTGCACTAAGACCCCGACCCGAACCAAATGCAAGCATGTTTATCTAGTGGTGCTATACATTTTTCTCTGATCGTGTGGGGCAGACACTGAGAGTTCCTGGACTTCATTCTGTGGTGTACTTAAACATAAAAGGTTTTTTTTTTGTTCTAATTTTCAGATGTGCCATATGTTTTGAAGCTGGAGTCTCACCCACATACCACATGCTTTCCTGGGAGAACGCTGTACTTGTTAGCGTCAAGCTTCCCGGATAAGCAACGATGGGTCACTGCATTGGAGTCTGTAGTTGCTGGAGGCAGAGTATCACGGGAGAAAGCTGAAGCTGATGCTGTGAGTATAAACAAAAGAGTTTCTGCAAATAAATGTTCCTCATTCATGAGAGCCTGTGTTCATATAAAACGACCCATTATTAAATTATAAGGTGTTGAATAGGAATATAAACTTTTCTTTGCCTGCCATCGAAAACCGCATACAGGCCATTTGGGAAGGTCTATGCTTTGTCTTTCTGTGTTAAAGAAAGAGCTTGCTTCTCATTTTTAAGGAGATCCCTCTTGCATTTTAAAATTGAAAGATTTATTATTGGAGACCTGTGATGATCAGGAAAGTACTTCTTTAACATTTTATACTCCTTTTTTAGCATATGGCTTCAGAAGGTATTAGCAGTCTCTTTGGAACGCTAATGAGATCAATAAGGTCAGGGCTACAGGATCTCACATATGATTCACTTTGCCAGTGACTCCATTTTGTTCCGAGTGATGTGGCTGCATTTGCTTTTTGTACTTCACAATTTTACATGCATTGCCTACCTTGTTTATTACTGAGATTTATTGGCCAGTGCAAGCAAGACATATTGGCTATGCCGATGGTTGAGTTTTGTGAACATTTCGGGTAAAGAAATCTTCATTGTGTAATTTTCAAGTATTAAAGTAGGCTTTGCTATTCATGCTACACTTAAAATATACTTTGCACACTAAACACTGCTACGTGTGTTTTCCCATTAAGAACAATGCAGTTATCTGCAGTGTTACTATGTTTGTTTTCAGTGCCTCCTGTACTCAGTATGCTATTAATAGAAGGCCTGTTTTTTGGTGTTGTACTTATGCAGTGTTTGCTTAGCTATTGGGCATAATTGCTGATCATTTGTATGGGCTCACCTTGCAGAGAGCTGGCCATTTTCTCCCATACTTCAATTCAGTCTAGAGTTTACAACACACATGTAGTAACTAAATGTTCTGATGGATACACCTACCTGTGGATTCCTCACCTAAAGAATTCTCCCCTCGCGCCAGCCTCGACGGAAATTTCTTCTAGCTCTGCACGTCGACGATGACGTCACAATCGCCCGACTCCACACAACGCCGTATGACGTCATCCAGGCAATAAGAAGCCCTCGTCAACGTGCAGACGTCAATTCCCTTTTTTCCGTCCCTTCGAGTAACTGTTTTTCTTCGAGGCTAACAGGGAGCTACAGTTGCTTATCTGTGGTTACAATGTCGCAACCAAGAAAATCTGGTTTTAAGCCTTGTAACCAGTGCGGGGGTCGAATGTCGGTTACTGACCCCCATGATAATTGTATCTGGTGCCTTAGTTCCGACCATGAGGTCGAGTCATGCTGTTCCTGCCAGCGCATGAACTCTAAGGCGCTTAAGGAGAGGGAGGCTAAATTATTCCTGGCCCGTTCCAAGAAGGAAAGGCGTCATCGGAGAGAGTCCTCTTCGAAATCTTCGAGGACTCATCATCACCATGGAGACTCTCGGCGCTGATTGAGTAGAGGTCGGTCCAGGTCGGCATCTCCGTCAGCTCGGCGCCGTCCGACGTGGGAGATTAGCCCGACCGTCACTCCTCCGCCTCCTGCAACTCCGACTTCACCTGTGTCGGTATTTGAGGTAGAGCCTCTTCAGAGGCCGGCGGGTTCTCCTGAGCAGGAGTTGCCTGGCCTATCATCGGCTTCTATGCCGGCACAGCAACAATATCCGGCATTCCCGGCGCTGGGTACGGATCCTGTGGCATTTTCGAATGCCATGTTCAACATTTTTTCCACCATGGCGCCTGGTGGAGGACATGCATGTCCGTCAGGCCCTTTGGCTTTTAATTTGGGTGTTCCGGCTTCTTACAAGCCGACACCCTTCATGCCATTTTTGTCTTCTGGAGCCGATGCCCTTGGCGTCACCCAGGTGGCCTGTGACACCTGCTACGGCGCCGGTGGATTCGCCTCGGATCCAGTCCACAGTCAAGGTACCTGTGGAGCCGGAGGGTCCGGCGTCTGATGGATCTGAGGAACGGCGCCGGCGAAGATCTTCGGCGTCGGCTGACGCCGGGTCTCGAGTCTAGAATCCGGTCCAGACGTCTGGCTTTGCGCCTTCTGGAGGAAGAAGAGTATAGCAGGCAACACCTGGAAGAAGGTGAAATCTTGGAGCCTTCGGGTGATTTTCAAGGGCTGGACACTGCGAATGGTATTGATACTTCCCCTGAATGGGATTTGGCTTCCCCTGGGGAGTATACTGAGGAGGCTGCATCTTTTCATGCAGTGATAAGGAAGGCTGCAGACTTTTTAGATCTTCCTCTTCCGGCTGCTGAGGTGAAAAGGAACCTTTTGACAGAAGTGCTGCATCCGGCTTCTGTGGCGGCGGAGCCTCTCTTGCCTTTCAATGAGGCTCTCCTGGACCCCATCAAAGACATTTGGAAGAAACCTGTGACTTCTTCAGCTGTCAACAGGGCGGTAGCACGGCGCTATGGTGCGGCTCCAGGTGACCCTGTCTTCCTCTCCAAGCACCCAACTCCAGAGAGCTTAGTTGTTCAGGCTTCCTGTTCTTCCCGGTCCTCTCCTGGCTCGTTCCCCGGGACTCCTGCGGACAGGGAGTCAAAGAAAATGGACCATGCTGCAAAGAAGGCCTCTTCATCTTGTAGTATGGCCTTGAAGTCAACCAATGCAACCTGCATTTTGGGACGTTATATTCATGCCCTTATGGAGGAAGCAAAAGGTCATCCGAACTTGTCGCAGGAGGTGTTGCAATTGCTGGCGGACTCTCAGGCGGCGATGACCCAGGTGATCCAGTCTGGGTTAGACACTTCTGACTCTGTGGCAAGGGCTATGGGCACAGCCATAGTATTGAGAAGTCAGGCTTGGCTGTGCTCATCAGGCTTTTCTGCGGATGTGCAGACGGTTCAAAGAGAGCAGGGCCACAGCGAGGTCGTTAGGACTTCAGGCGGCTACTTCCTCGTCCTTTAGGTCGTATAGGAAGTTTAGTGGTTTTGGACGTGGCTCCTCCTTTCGTGGCAGGTTCCAGGCACCACAACAATCTCCAAGCTCCTTGCCTTACAGATCCTTCAGGGGCAGGGGCAGAGTACGTACAAGAGGAGCCACCCAGCAGCACTCTGCCTCTTCCTCGGGAGGGGTGCAGCAAGGAAAGCAGCCTTAGTCCTCCACCACTCCCTGTTCACATGTCTCCGGTAGGGGGAAGACTTGCCCAATTTCTTCCAATGTGGGAGTTTATAACATCAGACTCTTGGGTCATCGACATTGTAAAGAAGGGGTACGCTCTTCCCTTTCGGGAGTTCCCTCCTCCCTTCCCTCCCCGCCCATCCTTCTGTTCGGAAGACCATCTTCTGTTACTGCAACAGGAGGTGTTATCCCTATTGGCAAAAGGCGCAGTAGAGTTGGTTCCCGAGCAAGAGAGGGGCCAGGGCTGTTGTTCAAGGTACTTCCTGATCCCCAAAAAGGATGGTCGATTACGACCAATTCTGGACTTGAGGATTTTGAATTGGTTCCTCAGGCAGGAAAAGTTCAAAATGCTGACCCTTTCACAGGTTCTTTTGGCATTGAACACAGGAGATTGGATGGTGTCTGTCGATTTGCAGGACGCGTACTTCCACATTCTTATCCTCAAATCGCACAGGGAGTATCTCCGGTTTGTGGTGGGATCGCACCGTTATCAGTTTGTGGTCCTCCCATTTGGTCTTACTTCAGCACCTCGAGTTTTCACGAAGGTGATGGCGGTGGTAGCTGCCGAGCTCAGAAGAAGAGGGATAGCGGTGTTTCCCTATCAGGACAATTGGTTGATCAAAGCCAAGACTCCAGAGCTCGTGCGGTGTCACCTCCAGTCGACGACTCAGTTGTTGTACGACCTGGGTTTTTCAATCAATGTGCCCAAATCTCACCTGGAGCCCTCTCAAATGCTCTCCTGTTCATAGGGGCAGTACTGGACACAACATTGAATCGGGCCTTTCCTCCGCCCCAGCGGGTTCAGGATATTCAGGCGTTGATTCCGATGTTTCGAAATGGAGCGGTAGTTCCAGTCCTCAAGGTCCTTCGTCCGCTCGGTCTGTTTGCTTCTTGCATACTGCTGGTCACTCATGCACGCTGGCACATGAGGGCTCTTCAGTGGTGCGTCCGCAGGCAGTGGTTTCAGCACAAAGGGAATCTCGAAGATTCGATTACGATCACCAGAGACACTGCAGTGGATCTTCAGTGGTGGGCAGTAATCGGCAACCTGTCGCAAGGAAGGCCGTTCTCGCTGCCTTCACCGGTGGCCACAGTGGTAACGGATGCTTCCACTCTAGGGTGGGGAGCTCATCTGGGGGACCTGGAGGTCAAAGGCCTTTGGTCTCCAGTGGAACAGAGATTTCACATCAATCTGTTGGAATTGCGGGCAGTACATCTGGCTCTCAAGGCCTTCCTCCCTTCCATTCACGGTCAGTTGGTCCAGATTCTGACGGACAACACTACTGCGATGTGGTATATTAACAAGCAAGGAGGAGTGGGGTCGGATCTTCTCTGAAGCTCTTCGACTCTGGTCCTGGCTTCAGGACCACAAGATTTGCTTGGTAGCACATCATTTGGCCGGTGTTCTGAATGTACGTGCAGATGTTCTCAGTCGACACAGCCCGGTCGACCACGAGTGGCGTCTTCATCCAGATCTGGTTCTTTGCATCTTCCAGATGTGGGGGTGTCCGCAGATAGATCTGTTTGCTACTCAGGTTAATGCGCAGTGCCTGTTATTTTGCAGCCTCCAGTATCCGGTGCAAGGAGCTTTGGGGGACGTGTTTCAGATGTCCTGGAAGGGTCAGTTGCTTTACGCGTTTCCTCCCATACCCCTGATTCCTCGAGATCTGAGGAAGATCCGCCAAGATCGAGCCCAGGTTTTCTTGATAGCTCCAGATTGGCCAAGAAGTGTGTGGTACACAGACCTTCTCCAACACTCTCTGTGCCCTCCGCTCCGTCTCCCTTACAGGATGGACCTCCTCTTGCAGTCGCAGGGGCAGATTCTACACCCCCACCTCCAGAGTCTGCACCTTCATGCCTGGATATTGAACAGGGCAATCTGAGTGCTTTTTCTCTCCCACCGGAGGTGGTGGATGTTATTTTATCGGCCAGGCGACTTCCACCAAATCGATCTATGCAAGTCTTTGGGCTAAATTTGTATGTTGGTGTGGAGAGAACAGAATTGATCCCTTAAAGGCTCACTTGTCTGACATATTGTCATTTGCTCTTTCCCTGGCGCAGAAGGGTTGTGCAGTTGCCACAGTTAAGCGTTATTTATCTGCACTGTCGGCTTTTCTGTGCCTCCCTGATCAGCCTTCCTTGTTTAAGTCTCCAATTGTTTTGAGATTTGTTAAAGGGCTTACTAATAAGTTTCCGCCCTCACCATTTGTTATGCCTCAGTGGGACCTTAATTTAGTATTAGCATTTCTAATGGGATCGCCATTTGAACCAATGCATTCTTGTGCTTTGCGTTTGCTGGTTCTCAAGACTGTATTCCTGGTAGCCATAACATTGGCCAGGAGGGTCAGTGAGCTTCAGGCTCTTAGCGTAGAGTCTCCATACCTTTCCTTCTTTAGAGATAAAGTAGTGTTAAGGACCAAGGCGGCTTTCCTCCCAAAGGTTGTTACACCCTTTCACTTGGGGCAGTCTATTACTCTCTCTCTTCCTTTTACCCTCTGCCTCATCCATCCAAGGAGGAAGAGAGGCTCCACCGACTGGATCCACAAAGAGCATTGAGCTTCTATGTCTACAGGAGGAAGGAGTTCTGGCAAGATGATCAGCTCTTCGTTGGATACGTGGGGAAGAGGAAAGGTAGAGCAGTCCACAAGAGAATGCTATCCAGGTGGGTCATTCTCTGTATCAAGCTTTGTTATTCCTTGGCGAAGAAAGAACCACCTGTGGGGCTTCGTGTTCATTCCACCAGAGCTAAGGCTGCCTCTTCGGCTTTAGCTAGGGGTGTTCCTGTGGTTGACATCTGCAGGGCGGCGACTTGGGCATCCCTCCATACTTTTGTCAAACATTATTGTTTGGATTCTGAGGTTAGGAGGGATGGCCTTTTTGCTCGCTCGGTGCTGCAGGATTTCTTGGTTTGACCATTCGGGCACCCACCTCTGGAGGTAGTACTGCTTTGGGACTCTATTCTTTAGGTGAGGAATCCACAGGTAGGTGTATCCATCAGAAGAATAAGTTACTTACCTTTGGTAACGCTTTTTCTGGTGGATACAATAGCTACCTGTGGATTCCTCACGGTCCCACCCGCCTCCCCGTTGCCTGACTGGTCGTACCATGAAATCCATGGGTGAGCACCGTTGTCTTGTATATATGTATATGCTTGGATCATGTATATAGTTATGGCATGTATATATGCATTTCTTTCTCTGATTTAGATAATTCAAGGAAACATGTTTGAACTTGACTGACATATTTGTTTCCATTTGGAGCAGTTATTGCCATTACTTTCTTTTTATTTTTATTGCAATAAATGTTGTGTTTTCACTTCATTTGATGTGATTATGTTCTCTTCAAGGTCAATGTTCACCTGTTCGCCTCTATGGCACGTAAAAAATTGTGATAACTGACGTCTGCACGTCGACGAGGGCTTCTTATTGCCTGGATGACGTCATACGGCGTCGCGTGGAGTCGGGCGATTGTGACGTCATCGTCGGCGTGCAGGGCTAGAAGAAATTTCCATCGAGGCTGGCGCGAGAGGAGAATTCTTTAGGTGAAGAATCCACAAGTAGTTATTGTATCCACCAGAAAAAGCGTTACCGAAGGTAAGTAACTTATGCATCCAGTTTGTAGATAAGTCTCATTGTTCTTGAACTCTCATTACAAGGAAGAAGTACAAAAAGATCTGTTCTTTTTCATCTCCCCAGATGATTGGTAGTATCCATGATTAAAAGATGACAAAACTTCACTTGTTCAGTGTGTGTATAATTCCCTAACTCAGCCAGCTACAGATACGAGCTACATGTAAACCATCTTTCCAAATATTCTCCCTTTTCCTTGAGCCTTTAATCTTCCATAGTTTAACACCCGGGTGAAATATCCTGCCATGCTTGTAAATTCTCAATACCTTGAGAACATAATAACCACAAAAAAAATCAACTACACTAGACAATCCAAACTGATGAATTTTCTGTTAGTCAATAAGTGCATGTCCTTTAGTCAACCCCCAGTGGAGACGTTCAATTTTGTTTTTGTCTACACATTGAGTCTGGAAGTTGAGCACTTTTTGCTTTGCCTATTTTAACAGTTATAAATTACATTTTTGATTGCTGAAGCTTTAACTTGTTTAACCGGCTGTAAACCAAACACATGTGAAGGGCTGCTGCCCTTCTCCACTGAAGATGGTCGCATCCGATAGAGACTTCTAGTTGCAGATTACTTACCTTAGAATTACCCTAAGGCACCAGATTGGGTCCAGATAATTTTCTTGAGCAGTACCTCTGCACGCCTTTAGGTGGCATTGATCTGCTCTGCATCAGTCGTCGTCCGTGGTTCCTATGTAGGCACGACCCTGGTGTGCGGACATCAGTTCTTGTCTTTCTGTGCAAGACAGTGCTGATCTAAAGAGAGCTGCCCCTCAGTCAATTGTTCACTAGCTTTTTTTGACTTTTTGTCAAAGATTTTTTCGAGGTTTCAACTCCTGGTGCGCCATGAATGTCATTGAAGAAGACTGTTTAATCCCTGTGGTTCCAGTCATCGAGTGATGTCTGACAGATCCGCACCTCATGTGTCTTTGGTGCCTTGAGTGCGACCACGACCCGAAATCATGCTGTAAACTGTAAACTTCTTACTTGTATAGCGCACTACTCACCCATTAGGGTCTCAAGGCGTTGTACGCATACCGCTGTGGAACCCCTCCTGGCTTTTCCCTGTGAGGTGCCCACTCCTGGGCAACCTCCAAGGTGAAGCCAGGCATCCCAGCGCTGTTGGGGCCGTTGTGGAGATTAAGCAAGCTATTGCCCAGAGTTACAGAGTGGGACCCATGCATTAGATTAGGCACTGATGCGAGAATTATCAGGTCCGAGGAAATTGAGCCCAAGACCCGCCGAGGCGGGAATTGAACCCTGGTCCCGGGCCAGATTTCTGCATCAGGGTCTGCCGCTCTAACCATTGAGCCACACGCTCTGAGTGTCGGGCCATGCATCTGAAGGCTTTGAGGGAGCGGTCCCTGAAACTGATGGCAGCCTGACTCGACTTTGAGCAAGTTGAGATCACGGTCGAGAGGAAGGTACCAGGATCAGTTGCGGAGTCCTCCATTGTTGTCGTCCCACTCCAAGTCCTCTGTGCAATCAGGTAAGTCGAAACGCAGGAAGAAATCTAAGAAGTCTACTTTAGGGCTTCTCTGAGGCAGGGGCCCTCGATTTGTCGTGAAAAATTCCCCCGGCAACTCTTTGCAAAGCACTTCTGCAACCTGGCCTCTGGAACCGCTGCTGGTCTGCCTTAGGAACTGAAACAAGACTGTATCCAGTAGGAGGGTTCCTGCTGCAACATTGTTTCCCCAGCAATTATTCTGCAACATCTGTGGCTGTGCATCCTCCAGGGTCATAAGGACTCTTCCTGCATTCATGAAGAAATCTCCCTTGTAGTGAAGGAGTCACTCCCCAGCATCTGCCGGCACCTCTACAACAGCGACTGGCTAGCTGACCCTGCTGTCCCACAGACACCCAAAGGTTCTGCAGCACAGGTGGTGATTCTGTGGCCCTATCCACGTCCAGCTTGTCTTCTGTCCAACTTGGGAGGCGGTAGGACTTTGCTGGAGCCACTGGGATGGAATACCTTTGCACCACGTCTGCTGCTGTAACCAAGGCTTGGTGACTGTTCCTCTCAAAGATCTTCGAGCTCCAAGAAGCCTCAGCCCCAGCACTGTGCAACTCTGATAACAGTGACCTCCCTGTAACTCCTGCAGCGTGGGGACCCTTCTTTGTTGTGCTGTTGAGGCTTCCCTGCAACTTCTCGTGCCTGCTGCCAGTGGGTCCTCGTGGGGGCTCCAAAGATTCCTTCTGGCTCTCCTGCCTGATGAGAGCTGCCCCGGACTCCCCTCCAAGTGTTGAGCCATGTGGACCATGCTGGTCCCCAAATTACTGCAAACTTCCCAGCAGCTTTTTCCTGCTTTTGCCAAGGCTTGCTGATGGTTCTGCTGACAACTGACCCCTCTGCAATCCGGTGACCGACATGGGACAGCTCTTGGGTGACTTCAAGGATCTCCTGCATCCCCTGGATGCCACAGCTGTACTTCTTCCATCACCATCCTGCAGGAACTTCTTCCCAAGAAGAGTGGTCATTGCCTACCTGCACCACTTCAACATCTCTGAGTGTTCTGGACTCTGTCCCCTTCTTTTTCAGGTTCTTCTTGTCTGTAATCCGCCCTTGGGTTCCACCGGCCTGGTCCACTGGTCGCAACAGCAGTTGGGCAATTGAGGCCCCCATTGACTTCAGCAAAGTTTTCCAACGTCACTTCACACCTATGCACATGGGTTCCCTGGTGAAGGTACTCCGTCTTCCTGGGTATCTACGGTTGGGGGTACTATCGAACCCTCCTTGTGCTAACTGTTTTTTTCTGGGTCCTGTGGGAAGGATCCCAAATCCTGAAAATTCCAACCAGACGGTCCGTGTTAGCCTGTGGTACACCCAGCTAGATAACACCTCTGCATGCAGGCGCCTGGAAGATTTCTCCACTTATCTTGGCTATTTTTGTATTCCCCCCAGCCCCTGAGTTTTTAACTCACTTACTTTGGCTGGTCACCTCTGTTCTCATTCCACTTTCTTAGTATATGGTTTGCGCCCCCTTCCCCGCCCCCCTCCCTTCCCAGTAGGACCCCATCTGATAAGCCTGAGAGAGCTTTGGTTATATAGGTACCAAAACACTATCCCTAAGGGTTGCCTGGACTCAGTATAGGGTGCCACACTATAGGTGTACACCATAAACTGAGCCATCCTCCTACAGAGCCCTTTGCCCGTTTCGTCCTGCAGGACTTTTAGTGTGATCTTAGTTTGTATGCCCTCTTCTGGGGTAATGGTATTGCTTGGGTATCTATTGTAAGGTAAGGAATTTGCAACTAGAATTCTCTATCAGATGAACAAGTTACTTACCTTCGGTAATGTCTTATCTGATAGAGACACTATCTAGTTGCACATTCTTTATCTTTGAATTACCCCAGGCGTCTGAGCTTTGACTGTAGAAAATTCTCCAGATCCAGTCTAAGTCGTGCAGCATGTGTTCCTTTCCACACCCCAAGATTATCTGGGACAAGTAAGCTTAGATCAATACAAGAATTACGTGTGGTTGAAGCTCTGTTCTTGCTTCAGCCCAAGTTGCAGGCCTGGTCTCAGGTCCAGTGTTAAGGCTGTTGTGTTGAACAATCGATTTAAATATTACAATCTTTCAAAGTCACTGTTTCTGAGGCATGTTTTTTGCTGCAGATTTCTCACCTCTTGAATATTCCCCAGGTGTCAGGCTGGATCTGAAATCTTTTCAGCAGTACCTCTGTGCACCCGAAGGTGTCATTGTGTGGGTCCACACTGGCACCATTCCACTCCGGAGTGACCTGCGAGGCCTATTTAGGCACCATTCCTGTGCACTGGTGTTGGGTCCTTTCTCCCCCGGTGTCTTTCTGAGACATTAGCTTAAAGGTTTCTTAAGTATGCAAGGGATGTCTCCCCCAAAAACAATAGGTTTAGATGTCTTTCTGTTATAGATCCTCATCAGGTGTGCCTGAAGGTCGAGCTATGACTCCAAGGCCCTAAACAACTGAGCATCGATGAACCCGAAAACCATTGCATCGCCAGTCATAAAAAGACTTCCTGCCAGGACTGTGCCTAGTCACACTCCACATCTGTGTTTGATCTCGATTGCATTCCCCTAGTTGATGGAGCCGCTCCGGAGGCAACACAAGAAACAGAAGCAGGATTTCGCACTCTTGCATCACTCACATTAAGTAAGGGGGCTTACACTTCTCCATCACGGTCCCGAAGTTGGCAGTCTTCGGAGCCTGTCCCACGATTATTCCAGCAAAACCTGTGTTCCTGGTAATTTTAGCCACACTTAATCATATCAAAGAGCTCCTTTCTGACTCCCTCTGGCTCACCTCTGGCCCCATGGAGGAAAGAGGCCTTCCCCTGGGATACTGCCAGCAGGTTGACCCCGAAGCCCCCGCCCCTCCCCCTCAACCCAGTGCGCTAGCTGTACTTTCAAGCTTGTCTTGCCTCTGGCTCCTGTCTCTGCCCTACTTACAGCACCATGACCTATGCCTGCCACAGGCATGCTGATGTCGACTCTAGAAGTGGAGGCCCCAGTAGCTCTCTCAGATGCCGGTCTGACCTCAGATGAAGTTGTCCTCTGATCTGCTGAGACTACACATACCCTACTTGATTTGCCACCTCCACAAGGGAGACCACACACTCTGCATTCACGTTTGGTACAAGAACTTACAGGAGGTTAGTGACTTTGATACATCTCCAAAAGTCGATCTCCTTTCAGCCCCTGAACCAGCCTTAGAGGAATCCGCTTATGGTGATGCGTAGGGTGGCCAAAGTTCTTGACCTCTCTAACTACCCACTCTGGAGGTTGACATATTTGTTGACAGAGGTTTGTCATCCAGGGCAGATATCTTTGGAACATGTTTTTCCATTCAACAAGGCATGGATGGATACCTAATTGAAGGCTTTCTCCCTGCCATGTTCTGGCTCACCGGTTAATTGACAAATTGTTAGGCGCCATTGACCTGCACCAGGCGACTAGCTTTTCTTTTGCAGCACCCCCTCGCCCGCAAGCCTAGTGCTGCAAGCCTCTGCCAACTGATCTAATCCCAACACATTTCCTACCACTCCCCTGAGAGAGAATCTAAGTTTGGGCCTCCGCTCTGTTAACACCAGCTGTTGAGATGCTACTCTAACTCCCTTTCAGTTTTGGTTTACAATTCGTTGTGGCTTGGACACCACCAAATCCATTGGGTGGGCCATAGCCACCAATGTTGCCATTTTCATTGATGCATTGCTGTGATTGACTCTATTCTCTGGAGATGTCTAGTCCCACCTGATGGACATGCCCCTCAAAGAGATTCGTCTTTTTATGTGCAAGTGTGATTCTGCTCTCGAGCATTTTAAGGAGAGCAAGTCCACTGCTTGGTCTCTGGGCCTCTCCAACCTACCTCACCAATAGCAACAGTCCTGCTGCTCCTTTTGAGGCCTTGCCCGAGGCATCCCTTACAACCAACCAGTTTAGCCACTAAAGAGGACCCAGCAGTTTCACAGTGGAGGGTAAGGTGCCCATCGCCTTGCGTCAACGGTCACCATGCCAACCAGTCTTCCGCTCCCTGGCAACCCTACCTTCCCAACCAGTTTAGCATGCCCGTTCAGGTCAACGGCCACCCATTAGGAGGCAGAATCTACCAAATCTTTTTGGGTTGGCAGGAAATAACATTAAAAAAATGGGTCCGACAGTTCGTTCGCAGGGTTGTTATGCCTTACCCTTCTTTTCCTCTCCACTGCACCTTGCACCGTGCCCCCATTGACTGATGGCTGAATATCTCTGCAGTTTGCAGCAAAAAGTGCAAATCCTTTTAGTCAAAGGATCTATTTTGAGGTTGCCGATGTTAAAAGTAGAACGTGGTTGTTATTCCTAATACTTTCTCCTAGAAAGATGGAGGACTTCAGCTATTCTAGACCTGCCTTGCACCCTCTCTGTGTCTTCCTTCTTCATGAGAAATTCAGGATGCTCACTCTACCCTCGACCATGTAGACTGGATGGTGGCATTGGAACTGCAGGATGCCTACTTCCAAATACCAAAACAGTTGGTATTTGAGTGCTACCCGCGGTGAAACAGGAGCATTTTCAGTTAGCAGTGCTCCACCTTTGGTGTCACTAGGACTGCTTGGGTGTTCACAAAAGTGATGGCTGTGGTGGCAACACACCTTTAGAGATCAGGAGTGCCAATCTTCCCCTACTTCGATGACTGGCTATTGAAACCAATCTTGTCCCAGTCACTCATCCGCCACCTCCAGACTACGGCAATTCATCTGTCATCTTTGAGGTTCGCTATCAACGTGCCGAAGTCACACCTGACTTCTCCTTAGACGGTTCCCTTCATCACAGGCTTTCTGGAGGTGGTTCGGTGTCGTACCTTTCCCCAAGGAAAGAGAGTCCAGGACATTTGCTACAGCATCCATCCTGAATTTCAATTAGGTCTACTCTGATGCTGCTGGGACTGATTGCTCCATGTGTGCTTGTGAGACGAGGCCTCTCTTTGCCTGGTTAGCCCCCCACATTGGTAGTGCCCAGGGCCCCTGCTAATCAGGTTCCCTGGGCCAGAGCTCTTTCCCTAAATCTGTTGTGATGCTTGGTACAATTGGCTACACTCTTACCTATCTCTGTAAGACCTTAGTAAACGGGTAACCCGGTACCCAGGGCATGGGATAATATGAGTAGGCCCCTGAGGGCAGCAGCACTGATTGTGCCACCCTCTAGGGCCCTGCACCCAGCACTGCCAGTGCAGGCTGAGTGTCCTGGGGCAAACCTAAAAAGGCAAACTAGACATGGCACACTCCTTGTGCCCTCTCCACCCTACACTGCATGTGATATTTGTAAGTCACCCCTCTGGTAGGCCTTACAGCCCTAAGGCAGGGTGCACCTTACCATATGTGAGGGCATAATTGCATGAGCAATATGCCCCCACTGTGTCCTTTCCGAACCTGGGACATAGTGAGTGAACAGAGCAGCCATTTTAAGTGCATGTATTGGACACTGGTCAAACACAAGTTCCCCAACTTCTTGATAGCCACTCTACACCCTGGTTTGTTTGGTATCAAACAACTCAAGGTGATAATTCCAAACTAGTATCAGTATTGGATTTAACCCCCAAAATACCAAGGGGTCCCTTAGAGGTGCCCCCTGTAAAAGCTATCCTAACTTGCATAGTTGGTGACTGGTTCCTTCCAGCCTGCCACATCCAGAGAGCCAATATACAAACCTGGGAGAGAGCCATGGCTCTCTGCTTTGTAAAACAATGCCCTTCCTGGGTGGAGGAGCGAACACTCCCCACCCCCCACCCTCAGGTATGTGCACGCTCCTGGCGGTGAGCTTCAAAGGGCTACCGCCCTTGAACCTTGAGCCCCCAGGCCTGCTGCTAGGAGCAGATGGCTTTCCCCTTTGCTAACCCCCACTTTTGGCAGGAGCAAAGGCAGAGAATCACACAAAGGGTAGGAGGAGGGGTCTCACTGAGCATGCACCACCCCTAGGGGCTTACAGGCGAAGTGGACCCCCCATTTCATTTTACTCCATGTTGGATGGCAGGAAAATATCCAATGAGGTTTAGGGACATGACCCTTCCCACAGGATGTGGTCACTGTAGTGGGTGTAGCCACCCAAGGGTAAGTGTTGCATTGGACACTACCAGGTTCCCCCTAAAATGCCCGCTAAAATCAGTTTTTAGTGGGCTCCTCTAGACCAAGAAATCAGATTAATCTGGAAGAAAAGAAGACAGCACAGAAGAACCCGACAGGATGAGAACAGAGGACCCGCTGCTTGCTGCACCAGAGTCCCGACAATCGCCACTGTGGAGGAACTGACCACTGTACCGACCTCAAAATAGCCGAGGACCTCCAGGCTTTGCAAATAGCCCAAGATCTCCCTCCAGACTGAAGGCAGCACTCAACAAACCAAAGAAACCTACAAGGAACCAGCAAACCGGTGAGGGTCACTTCACCGACCAGACAATATCTCCGCAATCGGAAGTCGCAGCCAGACACGACGACAGCCCAGACGAGACCTGCAAGTGTGCCAACTTTGGTGGCACTGCACCCTCCTGTGGCCGAGTCGTGCCAATACCCCAGGTACTGGCTAGTGCACATCGGACAACCCCAAAAACAGCTCACCCAGAGTTACAACTGGACCATGAGGAAGCCCCATCGAGGGACTTCAATGACAAGCCAGACCTCCCACCAGAGCGCCCATGACATCCTGCAAGGCCCACGGAAGAAGACTTACCTCCAGCTCCAGACGGTCTCTTTGCGCACAGCATCCAAGATCTTCAACTCGCCCTGCATCCCGCCACCCTGAGCCCTGCGTTGCGGGATCGGCTGTGTGCCCTGGGTCCCCAATCCCTTGCAACCTCAACAGCACAAGGGGACCCCAAAGCACCATCTTCAAATCTGCAAACCTGCTCCTTTTCCAAGAGGCCCCTCAGGTGCCCCTCTGCTTGTGCCAAGAGGCTTTCCAACGCTGCTCCAGCCAGAACCGGGAACCACCTGAGGCTCTCCAGCTGCCACAGTGTGCCAACTGACTACTTCGACCACCCTGCAGAAGAATAGACTGGTAACTCAACAGTACGATTTTTTATGCATTTTTAAGTGTGAATTCCTATTAATTCCTATGGTGCGTCATTACGCACAGAAAGACTAACCTTATTAAAACTTTAAAAAGTCATATCTCAAAAGTACTTAACGTATCATAAAGATCTTGGTCTTAAAATTTCTGTAAAAGTCTATAAAGTATTTTTTATAAAATCTGGTCTTGTTATTCATTGAGTATGTGTGGTGCATGATTGGATTTGTGAGTACAGCAAATACTGAGCACATCTCCTGGATTAGCCTAACTGCTCGACCAGCTACCTTAATAACTGGAGCATTAAGTGGTCTAAATTTTACCTCTGGAAACCAATTTGTGGTTGCCTGGACACCCTGCATAGTGTGCCTAGTTTTGCACACTGCATAGAGGGCCAGCCTCCTACATTTGTTGTATCAGCATTGGGATAAAGACTTTGCTTTTGCTGATTCCACTTTTTCAATTGTGTGAACACATGAATAACTCTCTAAATTGTCTTTAAATAATTGTTTGATTTTCTAATTGACTACAGTTTTTCACACATTATTAAAATTAATTGTTAGGGCCCTGGTTTGGACCCTACAACTTTAGAAAAAGTTTAAAAGTCCTTGCTTCAGCTGGTTATCCAAAAAGGGGAATTCTAAATTGTAAAAAGGTCCCAACCTTAGTGAGATAAAAATGTCAGAAGCAGAGTCCAGAACCCAGGAGCTCAACCTGGAACCTTATGAGGCATATAGCTATGACCAATTAAAGAGAGACTGCAAGCTGTGCAAGATTCCAACTGGAAAAAGTCCCAATGGACCCAACATCAACCGGACCTATCTGACCGTGTTCATATTTCAGAGGAGACTGCAAATTATCTGCTGTGGTGGTTACTGGACCAATATTGGGTCAACAGCAGACTGTCCTCCCTGCCTACGAATTGGCAGTGGTGAACAATGCATTGCTTCTGGGTTGGGGCAGCCATCTGGGAGAGGTGGAGATTCAGAGGCCTCAGGTCTGTGGCTGACTCCTGGTCCCCCATTTCTATAGACTGAGTCACAAAGTTGGACACCTTCAACTTTCCTTCGGAGGTGGTTGATGTTGTCTGGGTAGCCAAGCGTCCCTCAACGAAAACTGTGTACATCTGTTGTTGTGACAGTTGTGGTTTGGTGCAGCACATGCCAGACTGACCTCCTTCAGGCCAAGTTATCTTACATTGTCTAGTTGTGTCTCCTGCCTGGCAGGCCTTTGCTTTGGGCACATTTAATGGTTGTCTTTCCATAATGGTTACCGGACCCATACCTACTCCAGTACAGACTTCCACACTGGCAAAAAGATCCACCCTAGTTCCTTAGCATCAGCACTGATACTGACTCCTTCATTGCCAAAGGAAGGCCTAGTGCTGATGATCATTTCAACCCTGACCGCACATCTGCCTGAGCTCAACTGATGTCGCACAACAAGATAATGAAAGCGCAGCCATTGATTATGCAGCCTAACTCTGACTCTGTGCCTTTGCTGTGGTGCAACTATCATCAGAGGCTCCATTCTCTTTCTGGTTCTGACTCGGACTCTATTCAAGAAACAGGTTGGGTTCCCCAGGACACTAATATGGAGGAGGAGGAGTAGGGTAATGGATTACTTCCCCCTCACTAGCTTAACCATGCACTTCACTTGCATTTGCAAAATGCTAGGGGGCTAGACTCCTTCCATGAAACTGTAACTCGACTTGCCATGTGGTCCACCAGTAAGAGAAAGTATTAAGTTTGCAGCAGTGGTCCTGAGGGCAGCTAAGATTTTATATCTGCAGTTGCCCTCTATTGAAGAGGGGAGACAAATTTTCTGACAGAAATCCTCCAACCAGGGATTAGTTTATTTTGAGCCCTTACTACTATTTAATGATGCCTTCACTGATGCTTAAATGTCAATCCTGATTCCTCCCCGACATCTCCTTCAGACAGGCAATCCAAAAGGAATAATGCTTTTGGTAAGATGTTTTTATCCACTAGCCTGGTCATTGGGTCCAGAAATGCAGTCGGATTATGTGGCAGATGATTCCATGCTCTGTGGTACATGGCCAGTGAGATCTTGCTGGCTGTTCCAGATGGACTCATCTTCTCTGTTCCAAACTGCACATGATGGACACAGTGCAGCAAAATACATCATTTATGTGGGTCTTGTTACAACAAATTTCCTTGGCCCGGCAGTTGTCATCTGTGTTGTGCTGAAGAGGCATACCTCCATGAGGTTGGCTTTATTTTCTGGTGATGTACAGGCATATTTAATGTGTATGCCCTTTGATAAGTCCAGAAAAAGGCAAATTCTGCAATTGAGAGATCAGTCTAGGTATTTCAGAGGTTATGTCCTGGGGTAGCTTATAGGAAGCATCAGCCCATTGAGCCAGTGGGACAGCAAACAGTCAAGTCCTTTTGGGGCTGTGGACGCAGCAACAGCAAACACAGCTCAAGGCATCTGGGCCTACAGTCCTTAGTTCTTTCTTCCCTGCTGAAGCGGCTTTAGTTTATCTTCCACGTCTCACTTCAGGCAGGTAGGAGGCAGGATAGAAGATTCCTTCTCTCGCTGGAGATAATGTCAGAAAGATGGGCCTTGCTGTTCTCTTAAACAGGCTACACATCCTCTTAATTTTTTTCTCCTCCCTGTTTTCCTCCCACACCAGAACATACATTATTGAAAATACTGCTGCAGGAAGTAAATTGTTCACTCTTGAAGAGTGGCACTGAATGGGTACTGGAGTTGGAGAAACCTGAGGGATGCTATTCATGTTACTTCCTTGTCCTGAAAAAGGAGGGAGCATCAAGACTGTCCTGGTCCTTTGCCTGTTTAATTATTTTCTGTGAAAGGACAAATTATAAATTCTCACTCTGGCTCATTTCCTATGTGACCTGGTTGCAGGAGACTGGTTGGTGTTCCTGCAGCTGCCCCACTGATGTTCATGTAAGAAGTGGAAGGTGATCAGGGCTCGTTTTTGAAGGGCAGGAGTACATATATTCCCTTACCTTGATGACTGGCTGCTAAAGGAGGGCTTATCACAGTCAGTTTGTAAGCCCCCTCTGGATGATGGACAAAGTTGTGACATTGTTGGGTTTTACTGTCAATGAGCCAAAGCCCCACAGACATTTACGTTAATTCTGATAATTCTGGACACAGTGGCATTCAACACTTTTCCTCTAACGCTAAGGTTTTTAAAAAAACAAAATGGAAGGTCATTTGCTGAGAAAACTCACTTTGGCTACCCCGTTGATCCCAGCAGCAGCCTTGTGTCTGGAGATGGGGCTCAGAAGTGTGAACTCAGGACTTGGCCGGGGTGGTATGTTGGGTTGCTTTGATATTAAGGAGTAAAGATAATCCATTAGGGTTTTAAGGAAGAAAGAAAGGATAAGTTGCTTTTATATAGAAATTTTCTATCTGATAGAGACTTCTAGCTGCAGCTTCCTTACCTTAGAATTCCCTGGCGTCAGCTTCGAATCCGGAGTTTTTTCTGAGCAGTACCCTGTGCGCGCGCCGTCGGACGGCGTCGTTCGGATCCGCATGCGTCGACCAGCTCCGCGTGCGTGGTCAGCGTCGTTGGAGCCGTCTATGACGTCACGGTTGTCTATATACACGCCGTCTTGGTGCGCGTACGTCAGTTCTTTCCCTTCCGCGCAGGTTTGGAAAGAGCCACCCTGCTTCGACGGTTTGTCGACGCTTTTTTGGCTGTTTGGAGTCATGTCTTCGAGAAAGACCTGATTCAAGCCGTGTGGTGCGTGTCATCGCACCATGTCGGTGACAGATCCGCACTGAGTTTGTCTTTGGTGCCTGGACAAGGACCACGATTCCACCTCGTGCTCCAATTGTCGGGCCATGGCGCCGAAGGCCTTGAGGGAGAGATCCTTTAAGCTTCTTGCGGCCCGACATTCGTCTTCGGTCGGCGCGACTCCTCAGAGGTCACGGTCTCGCAGTAGGAGGAGGTCGCGGCACCGCTCTCGGAGCCCCAAGTCCTTTTCCTCGCATTCGAGGTCATCGGAAGGTAAGAGGCACAAGAAGAAGAAGTCCAAGCAGACTTCGTCTTCGCCACACCCGTCGACCAACGAGGCGTCTAGGGAACGTCTATGTTCCGAGCGCGGTTCTGTGCAGCCGTCACCAGGGTCAAATCCGCGTCTTGCCCCCCCCCCCCCCCCCCCCCTTTCCGGGGACCAGATCGACCCTGCTCAAATAAAATAATTTTACGGGGCCATGCGTCTCATCTTTGAGCGGGCTGTACCCTCGGGTGGGTCTTTGGGGCCAGCAGGGGCCCCTTCAGATTCGATGCCGGCGGCTTCGGCCTCGGCGCCGTTGGGGACCTCAGGATCCGATAACGGATCTGGACCGGCACCGGTCTCTCACAGTCGACCTCCTTCGGCGCCGGGTCCGACGTCAACGATTCCGCCACCGGCGCCCACCGGTGGCAGCCCCATCCTTATTCCGGATGATCCGGAGCGACGTCGTACGACGTCGGCTCCGACTTCGACGGAGCCGATTCGGCCCAGATCATTGTCTGAGCATTATTTGGAACAGCCAGACGCAGGAGAGGAATGGGAGGGGTCTGAGGACCCTTTAGAATCAGGATTGCAGCAGGACTGGTATGAGGATCTAGGGGAGGCCAGTGGACTGGACACATCTCCAGATACTGGTATGCTCTTTCCTCCTAATGTGGCTACGGAGGAGGAGGGCTTCTTTCGCTATGGTGGTGTGTAGGGCAGCTGAGGTCTTGGACCTAGATTTGCCTACGGTGCCAGTCAGGACGAATATCCTGACAGAAGTGCTTCAGCCGGGGGTGTCAACATCAGAGCCGTTGTTGCCCTTCAATGAGGCTCTTACAGACGTCCTTCTGGGTACGTGGTCCAAATTCAGCACAGGGGCTCCTGTGAATAGGACGGTCGGCCGCCGCCATAGACCAGCTCCCAGCAACCCTAGTTTCCTGACACAACACCCCACTCCTGAGAGCTTGGTTGTCCAAGCCTCTACTTCCCGTGGTGCCTTCCCTTCCGCTCCCCGGATAGGGAATCCAAGTGGCTGGATCCGCTTGGGAAGAAGATGTTTTCTTCCTCCAGCCTGGCATTGAGGTCTGTAAACACCACTTGCCTATTGGGCCGTTATTCCCATACTTTACGGGATACGGTGGCGCAAGTGCTGCCCCAGGTCCCGGAGGGCTTACGGGACACTCTCACCCAGGCTGTAAAGGATGGGAGAGATCCAGCCTAGTTTACAATCCGGTGTGGCTTGGACACGACCGACTCGCTGGGCAGAGCGATTTCATCGTCAGTGGCCCTACGTCGTCTCGTCTGGCTATGTTCTACTGGTTTTTCAGGGGATGTCCAGTCCAGCTTGATGGACATGCCCTTTGATGGCTCTCGCCTTTTTGGCGAAAAAGGCAGACTCCGCGCTTGAGAGGTTCAAGGATTCTCGAGCCACGGCCAGATCCTTGGGCCTTTCTGCACCGGCACGACAGCAGTCTGTCTTTCGCCCCTTCCGAGGCTTCGGGAGGGGTGTGGTACCACGCCAGCCATAGTTTAGCCACCGTCCTCAGGCTTCACAGCATCCCGGAAGAGGATGTGGTCGTGGTACCATCAGACCCAGAGGGCCTGGCCAGAGGTAGGCCGCCACACAGCCCCCCTCCACTGCTCCCAAGCCCTCCTAGTGTGGTTCTGCGGGATCACGTCCGTCCAGTTGGAGGGAGGATTCGTTTTCATCTCCTTCACTGGCTTTCCATCACCACGGACAAGTGGGTCCTACAGATCATATGGAAGGGCTACTCCCTTCCCTTCCAGTCTTTCCCTCCTTCTATCCCTCCGACAAAGGAATGGCTGATGGAGGACCATTTAGCTTTGCTCCGCGAGGAAGTTACGGCTCTTTTGGCCAAGGGAGCCATAGAAAGAGTCCCGATATCAGAAGTAGGCAGTGGTTGTTATTCCCGCTACTTTCTGATTCCCAAAAATAACAAAGGCCTTCGCCCTATCTTGGATTTAAGGGACGTCAATCTCTTCCTCAAGAAGGAAAAATTCAAGATGCTCACTCTTGCTCAGGTTTTGTCTGCCCTAGACCAAGGAGACTGGATGGTAGCGTTGGATTTGCAGGATGCGTATTTCCATATTCCTATCCTGCCAAGCCACAGACGTTACCTGCAGTTCAAGGTGGGCCACGAGCACTTTCAGTTTACCGTGCTTCCTTTCAGTCTCACCAGTGCCCCTCTGGTGTTCACAAAGGTAATGGCGGTGGTGGCAGCTCATTTGCGCAGGTAAGGGATTTCAGTCTTCCCCTACCTGGACGATTGGCTGTTGAACGCTCCTACGCCCCAGGCTCTCGTCACCCACCTCCAGATGACGGCGGACCTCTTGCATTCGCTGGGGTTCACTATAAATGTGCCGAAGTCACACCTGACTCCCTCTCAGAAGCTCTTTCATCGGAGCTGTTCTGGACACAGTGCAGTATCAGGCTTATCCTCCCGATCAGCGGGTTCAGGATGTTCAGGTTATGATTCCGATGTTTCGGCCTCTATCCTGGATCTCGGTGAGACAGACTTTGAGGCTGCTGGGACTCATGGCTTCCTGCATCCTGTTGGTCAAGCATGCCAGATGGCGCATGAGGGCTCTGCAGTGGGACCTGAAGTTTCAATGGGCACAGCATCAGGGAAATCTTACCGACGTGGTTCAGATCTCGGAGAGGACTGCGGAAGATCTGCAGTGGTGGTTAGTGAACTGCAAATGGGTCAAGGGCAGACCCCTCTCCCTTCCCCAACCAGATCTAACGGTAGTGACAGATGCATCACTTCTGGGACGGGGCAGCCATCTGGGGGAGTTGGAGATCAGAGGTCACTGGTCTCCGGCGGAATCTGGCCTCCACATCAACTTGTTGGAGCTTTGGTCGATCCGGCTAGCATTAAAAGCATTTCTTCCTGTTGTGAAAGGGAAGGTGGTGCAGGTGTTCACGGACAACACTACTGCAATGTGGTACTGCAACAAGCAGGGTGGTGTGGGGTCGTGGACCCTTTGTCAAGAGGCTTTACGCCTCTGGACATGGCTGGAACAGCAGGGCATGACCCTGGTGGTTCAACACCAGGCAGGTTCTCTGAACGCCAGAGCAGACAATCTCAGCCGAAAATGCTTAGAGGATCACAAATGGTGTCTCTATCCGGAGGTGACTTTTTCAGCAGTGGGGAGAGCCTTGGTTAGATCTGTTCGCCTCCGCAGAGAACACGCAATGTCAGCAGTTTTGCGTGTTGGAATTTCCAAGGGGGCTATCGCTAGGCGACGCTTTTCGCCGCGAGTGGAGTTCAGGCCTCCTGTATGCTTTTCCGCCTATACCACTGCTGCCCAGAGTTCTCAAGAAAATCAAGAACGACCGGGCCCAAGTAATCCTTGTGGCTCCGGATTGGGCACGGAGAGTTTGGTATCCAGAGCTTCTTGTGGGCTTCTTTACACACGTTTGCGAAACACTACTGCCTAGATAGCCAGGTGAGAAGAGAGGGGCATTTTGCCCGTTATGTCTTGCAGTACTTCCTTATGTAAAAAAAAAAAAAAAAAAAAATAATCTCCTTCAGACCCACCACCATGGGTTATAGCTTGGGTATCTATTCTAAGGTAAGGAAGCTGCAGCTAGAAGTCTCTATCAGATGAACAAGTTACTTACCTTCCGTAACGAGCTATCTGGTAGAGACTATCTAGCTGCAGATTCCTTACACCTGCCCAAGCCTCCCAGCTCTGGGGAAACTTTTTCTCATGTGGATATGTGTATATATATATATATATATATATATATATGTATATATATATATGTTTCTATGTGTACATATGTATATTTTTTTGATTTTGGCAACTTTTGCCTTTCTTACAGGCATGAAAGTGTTTTTACTCCAAACAGTCAAAGAGATTTAGGGCCAGATGTATCAAATGATTTTGCACTCGCAAACTGCGAAATCGTCCGTTTACGAGTGCAAAATCGTGGTCTGCAATGCATCAAAGGCATTCGCAGACCACAAAATGAAAATCGCAAAAATTTCAATTTTCTGCGTTGCGACCTGGATTTTGCGAATCGCAGTTTGCGATTCGCAAAATCCAGGTCGCAAGGCAATTCTGTAAAAAATCGCAAATTGCGATTTTTCGCAGAATGGTATTTTGCACATGCAAAATACCATTGTCTGCAACCAGGTGGTAACCTGGTGCAAAATTTAAAAATGCAGTAAAACTGCATTTTTAAATTTAACATGTAAAGCACACATGCCCTTTTGGCATGTGTGTACTTTACATGGTAAAAAAAAAAAAATGTTGGGGTGCAGGAGCCTTAGGCCCCCAGCACCCTGGCCTTTTGCATTTCCCAAATTTAGGAAATGCAAAAAATTCGCAGCTATGGGCCAACAGGCCCATAGCTGCGAATGGGGCCAGTATCGCAATTTGCGATTCGGTAATTGCATTTGCGATTTTCAAGAAATCGCAATTACCGAATCGCAAATGTGATACAAGGCCCTTTGCGAGTCGGTAATTGCGATTTCTTAAAAATCGGAATTACCGAATCGCAATGGGCCAGATTCTTTCATCTGGCCCTAAAAGTGTATTGGTTGGTTCTTCCATGACTCTGTGCTTCTGGCGCGGGAAGTTGTGGAAAAGAACTGACGTACGCGTGCCGAGACGGCGTCTATATAGACAACCGTGACGTCATAGATGGCTCCAACGATGCTGACGACTCACGCGGAGCTGGTCGACGCACGCGGATCCGAACGATACCGTCCGACTGCGCGCGCGCAGTGTACTGCTCAGAAAAAACTCCAGATTCGAAGCTGACGCCAGGGAATTCTAAGGTAAGGAATCTGCAGCTAGATAGAGTCTCTACCAGATACCTCGTTGTCGAAATGCACAGTAGCAGCAGTTTTGTCTGATTTATTCCAACTGGAATTGAGCAAGGGACTCCTGTATGCATCCCTGCTAGTACCTCTGCTGTCTCGGGTTCTGAAGATTAAGAGAGATCAGACTCAAATCATCTTGATTGCCCCAGACTGGGCAAGGAGAAAATGGTGCCCAAAGTTTCTGAGCATGCCCCCCCCCCCCACTCAGGTTTCTGCTTTGGCAGGATCTCCTTTCTCAGCAGCAGGGCAAGTTCCTGCACCCAAATCTCCAGAACTTGCACATCCAAGCATAGAGATTGAACAGCGGCTGTTGAATGCATTTGAATGGATGCTGTCTTTACTGCCAGATGCCCTTACACTAAGTCTATTTACGCTGAATGCTCTGATAAATTAATTGTCTGATGTGGTGCCAAGACACTGACTCTTTAAAAGCCAAAGTTTCTGATGTTCATTTATTTGATATCTCCTTAGCACAATGAGGCCTTACATTTGGCACAGTGAAAGGTTACTTATCAGACCCTTTTGACCTTTTTGTGTTTGTTGGACGGATCCGTCTTTGTTTAAGTCCCCATTTGTGAGGCATTTCACTAAAGATTTATGACTTTTTTTTTTGTGCAAACTATATGGGACGCGCCATTATGGCCGTAAGCTGTTCTTGGCATTCCTTATGTGAATGCCATTTGAGTCTTTGTAGGGTCTTAACGCTGAAAACAGTGTTCTTTATCCATTATGTTTTCATGCTGTGAGAGCTGCTGGTGCTGTCCATACAACCTTGAAATATTGCCTTCTTCCTGGACAAGTTGGTGTTGAGAACCTGGGTGACTATCCTTATTAAGGCTGTGAAGCCATTCCTTGTTGACCAGTCTGCCTCTTTGCCCACATACTTCGCTGTGCCTCCTCCTTTTAAAGAGGCGGAGAGGCTCCCATCTCCTTGAAACAAAAAGGGCATTGAGCTTTCACGTCAACCCGACTAAAGATAATTGGATAGAAGATCAGCTTTGTTTCTCAGGTGGAGACGATGGCAAGGCAGTGCAAAAAAGAACTGTGTTTAAGTGGATTAACCTATGCAATAAGATCTGCTGCACACTGACCATAAAGAGGCCTTAGAGCCAATTCCAACGGTGCCAAGGCTGCTACAATGATATTGACACAAGGGATGCCTGTTCTTGATATCTGCCAAGCTATGTTCACAAAGCACCACTGCCTTGACAGCCAGGTGTGACGGGAAGGTCATTTAGTCCACCATGACATTTTGGTCAGAGTTCACTACCCAGAATCTACTTTTGTTAGGTATTGCTCTGGTATATATTCTAAAGGTGCTGAATCTGCAACAGAAGTACCCATCAGAAGAACAAGTTACTTACCTTCATTAATTCTCTCATTAGTTCTTTCTGATTGAATACTCAGTCTAACTGCAGATTCCTCACTCTCTACCCATATCCCCAAAACAGCAGCAACAACCTTTCATAATACTTTCCTTTAAACCAAAATTAACCTCAACTAGTTAATGGCTCAGAGTTGAGACACATACATGACAAACTCTCCTCCAGAAAGGAGAAGATGATGATGATGATGAAAAATTCTAATGTAAACAATCTTAAGTGATGTGCTGCTAGGATTATTTAGAAAGATAGTAGAGGCAAATGGTGCAAAATCAGTGTCATTCTGTGGAGTGGTCTCTTTAACATCTGAAAAGGTTCTATGTTAGACATCAGTACTCCGTCACTAATAATTGCCTACACAACATGTCTAGCACCTGGGGATATTCTGAAGGTGAAGAATCCGTGGTTAGGTAGAGTATCTCCTAGAATGGATGTTACCAAAAAATGATTAACACACAGACTTTATTTGCTGTTTGTAACTTGAGTTTGTAAGGGGTAATAACGAGTTTGTCGAGTCTCACTATCAGGACCAGAGATCTCTATTTCTTCTGAGGGAAGATGCCTATGTGCTTTCTAGGAAGATTAAGTATGAATGCATGCCACCGAATTCTGGTAATTTAGAAATTTCTCCCTTAAATTCCCCTGAAACCCATGTCGACTTAAAAGAGAAGGATCATTTGTAAAAAGAGAAAAAGCATAGGCTTTCTTTCGCCTTCCACTGTGTTTTTCTCAAATTTGTAAGAAATAGGGCCCAATGCAGCATCTATTTCTGGAAATTCTTTAGCTTCATCTGTCTTGTGTCAAGAGAGTTCTAGTTGTCTGCATCCTTGACCACAAGTGAGGTAGCAAACGGTCTATCAATGAAAGTGACCTCTTCAAGAATAACCTTGTTGACCATCACATCCGACTGATTAAACCAACCACAGCCTAAAAGACAGATAACTTCCTTTGAGATGAATACGGAAGCAGTGAGAACCACTTTATTGTTGCTTAATGCCACCCTCAAAAAGTTAATTCTCTGTCTTTTAGAAAGGAAAGGTGGATGAAAAGAGAAAAAAATTGTTTCATGTGAAAATCCACTAATAATGATGATAGTTTCTTTACTCAAAAAAGTGACTGGACGCCAGTGAGAAGATATGCTCTTTATCCTGTCCTAGGAGGCCACTGAAGGCAACAGCTTCTGATGTACCTTCCATGACTATAACTTTGTCACTGTCCACGTCCCTGCCTCCTCCAACTTTATAACTTTAATTGCAAAACCTGCCTTTAGCTAAACTGCACCCATATTCTTGCATGCCTGGACCACCAGTATTGACGTCTGTCTCTAAGCCACAGATAGTTTTAAGCATACCTTATAGACCTATAGGGTAGCTGCTGGAGGTAGCAAAACCAGTGCACAAAGAGATGATGAACGGAATGCTGAAACTTTTTCAAACAACACCCCCCCCTTCTTTTGCTCACCATGCCACCCCAGTTTGGACCCACCCATATGCAAATCAGTCTTGACCCTGCTCCGCAGGAGAACAGTCCAGCCCAAACTGCCCAGCAATGTCCTCCATGGGCTGGAAACAAGCATCCTGGGACTGGTTTCGAGGTATTTCCCTCATCTTCTAGGCTAGCTTGAATCCAGTGACACACTGAACAAGGGTCCAACGTCTGGGCATTCCCTGCACACTTAGGGCAAACATAGCAATGCACAAAGAGATGTTGGACAGAATACTGAAACTTTCCAAACACTCACCCCCAGTCACAGATCTAGGTTAAATCCATCGCTCCTTTGCTCACCATGCCACCCCAGTTTGGACCCAGCCATATGCAATTCAGTCTTGACCTTGCTCCCCATGGGAACAGTCCAGCCTAAACTGCCAGGCCAGGTCCTCCCTAGACCAAAAACAAACATCCTGGGACCGGTTTCGGGGTATTACCCCTAATCCTTCAGGCTTGCTTGAATTCAGTGGGACAACTAGCAAGGGTCACATTCCAAGGCATACCCTGGCCACTTAGGGGGAACATAGCAATGCACAAAGAGATGATGGACGGAATGCTGAAACTTTTCAAACACTCACCTCCCAGTCAAGGATCTGGGTTAAATCCATCGTTCTTTTGCTCACTATGCCACCCCAATTTCGACCCAGCCATATGCAAATCAGTCTTGACCCTGCTCCCCAACAGATAGCAATGGCAGCCACATCCTCAGCAACAGAAAGGGAGCAAACAGAACTATGATAGGGAGAGCACAACACTGCCTATTGATAATAGATTATGTGCTATCTGATCCTTTTTTCGGTAGACCTCTAGACAATCCAGATACGTATAAAAAAATAAATAAATAAAAGGTTTTAAAAGCAACAGCGTTTCATAATACTTTACAAAAATGAACTTCAACTAGTTAATAGCTCAGTGTTTAGGTACCTGCTTCAGGGAAAAGGGAACGAGATTAAAAAGTCTAATATGAACAACATTAAGTGATATGTGGCTAGACTTATTAGGAAAGATAGTAGAGGCAGACAATATGATGTGAAGGTGTAAAAATAATCGGAAAATGGATATTGGTAATTGGGTAGGCCTGTTCTGCAGCCTCTTCTCCTGTGGTACAATTGTCAAAACAATGTCAGTGCTGATTGGAAGTGATTGGAATTGTTTTGAAAAGATGGTGCCTGTTATTGAGGGAACCAGCAGGGAATATTGCAAGGGTATTCATCACAGGTCTAAGAGGACTTGGTCCTTTCCAAATTTTCATCCACATAAAATGAATTTTTACAGGCAAGAAATTTAAATAGAAACAGTTAGCATAGCTGGCAGTTATGCTGAAAATGTTGTATATGCCCAGCTATCCAAGATGTAGGTTAGGTAGGCCTGTATCAGAAGAATAAATGTGTTCAACTCATACTTATTCTACAGACTGCCACTTAACCTTTTTACCTGGATTGTGCCTTTTTTATTCAATACCCTATTATGAATTAAACTCACCCATTATGTGCCTTTTCGTGGTGGGTACTCAAGCAATAGGTGGGCACATTCTGTGACCTGTGGTATAAACGTCCTTCATTGATTTATGGTACATTATTATTTTATATGGTGCTTATTTCTGATGAGAATGTGTAACTGTTCTACTAAATGTAAAATAAACCTGCACTATGAACCTCCAGCCCATTATGCTAAACCCTATAACTCTTGCACTACCCTTGGTGTTGACATACAATAGGCTGGCGTCATGCTGTTGGAAGAGCTCCTGTCCCCATTTGTTCAGGTAAAGAGACTTAAGTGTGCTTGCTTTGTGAAGCTTTTCTTCGGCTTACGCAGTGAGTTTATTTTTTCACACCAGTGTGTCTTGCTTGTAAGTGCATTTAGCATTCTATACCAGATCTTTGACTGCTGTTTCCGGTACATGAAAGCCCACTAAAAGATGGCCTTGAGTTATGTTTGAGCTGAAATGGGTTTGTCTTGAATTTAATGTACTACAAAAATCTGAGAAAACCTCATGTTATATTGGTATTCTGAGCAGTTTTCCCATGTCTGTATATCAGTTGCCTGATTCTAGGCACAAGATGATGCTTTATTAGTGAAACTAACACTTGCTTCAAGAAATCATACACCACTGCCACGCTCATCATAAGTTATAAAAGTTGTTCTATACTCAAACCTTGCTCTGTATTGGCACTCTGCACCTCTACACTGACCTTACCACCCTCACCAGGTACTATCTTGCTCAGCTGGCCCTGCTTCCTAACACGTGTCATGACTGTCCCCTGTACAGTTTAAATATTACAAATGCAGACTTCTTTTTGTTATGAAACATACATTTTAGTTCTAGCTCTACTTTGTGATACATTAAATTATTCATTTTTTTAAAGAAATTACTTGGAAATTCTCTTCTGAAGCTGGAAGGAGAAGATCGCCTTGACATAAACTGTACAATTCCTCTCACTGATCAGGTAATATTTGTTAAATTGCTCACCATATTTTAGAGTTCTTGACTCTGTTCATTTGATGTGTGTGTACCTCTGTATGTTGCAATTCTTCAACTAATAAACCTTTTTTTTATTACTAAACAACTTCTTTACAAATGTGAATACTGAAGTAAATCATACGTATTAGTGTTCCACATCAAATGACTGCAAAAATTAATCATAAATATATTGGCCCCTAGGAGAGTTTTGAGTAAAGCAGTCTATCTAGACACTACTTAAGTCTTATAAATAGACTAAGTAAATGATACATTCTGAAACAAGATTGTCCATCCTGACCCTCTGGGACAGCTGAACTTGTGGTTATTTCTTGGGAGCGCTATTCATGGAAGAACCCGATGCCGAATCAAAATGACTTCAGTTGGGATGGAAAAGCACTGGTCCCCCTGCCCTCCCACACACTCCTCCCTCCCCCCCCCCCCCCCCCAACCCCCCCAAGTTCCCCAGCTGCATGGATATTTGAACTGTGAGTACTGATTTGTAGTCCATGGTGAATACGGATCACGTCTGTGCCATGACATAGGCCTGTCTCATGTCAATGCAGTCTTCTTAGATTGCGAGGGGCACACCAAACACTAACCTCATAGTGATAGAGGGTGGCAGCATACCTGGTTTGTGCTGAGTAAGAATGAGTACTGTGAATAGGCCTTCGGTCCTTTTCATTCTTGTCAGGTCACCATGGATCTGAAGAGCAAGGTTCAGGGGTGCCCTTAAATACTAGATTTAGGGGTGTCACAAGGGTCAGGTGGCAGTAGATAGTGGCTACTGTCCCTGAGGGTGGCTACACCCTTCCTGTGCCCACTTCCTTTGAGGATGGGGGGCACATTCCTAACCCTATAATGTAATACCCTCCAAAGTAAAATAGAGGATTCTGCCATGAGGGGTTTTCCTCAGCTCTGGGCACCCCAGGGGTGGTCCTAGCTAGGGTGGGCACACCTCCTGGTGTTTACTAATTTTCCCAGCTGACCTGCTGCCAAAAGTGGGGCTTGGGTCGGGGGTGGATATCTTCACTAGCTGAAGTGCCCTGGGGCAATGTAACACGAGGCAGGAGCCTTTGGTGCTCACTGCCAAGTGTTGCAGTTCCTGCAAGGGGGGGGGCCCTACACCCAGAGCAGGCTTTTTTCCTGGCCCCAAAGAGCACAAATGCTCTCACCCCAGGGGGTCATTAATGTGTCTATTAATGGCAGGCTGGCACAGACCGGTCAGCCTTACACTAAAGTGTTGGGCGAAATACAGTGGCAATCTCTAAGATAACCTCTGTATGCATTTCTCAATAAATCCAACACTGGCATCAGTGTGGGTTTATTGAGCGTAGACGTTTAATACCAAACTTCCCAGTCTTCAGTGAAGCCATTATGGAGCTGTGGAGTTTGTGATGACAAACTCCCAGCCCATGTACTCATGTAAGCCATAGATAGGATTGAGATTGTTACAAATAATAACCCTGAGTCCTTCAGGTTATCACTTTTTCAAACAAGCAGCTTTATTATGCGGATTTGAGTATTACCGAAAGGTATGACTTTTTGTCCCAACCAACATTGTAACATTATCGAATTGAAAATAGATCGATATCAGTTTGCTATAGGAAAGTAAAACTTAAGGCGTTTTTGGTAACCCCAGCTCCAGACGGAACTCCAGGTGGTCCAGAGAATAAGGAGATCAGAATTTTCTATTTCTAACATACATGATGGCCAGGCTGAGAAATTGTGTTGGAAGATGAAATAATAAAGTTGAACATGCCACATACCATCCTTCTTGAATACTTGGACTGAATAAGAATGCACCATAAATTTGGATTTTGAATACAACAGTACCTATATGGAGATTACTAATTGAAATGTGTTTTGGATGACTTTTTGAGTGCTCTCCTCTTTTTTGTGTATTTGTGTGATTTTAAGGGGTGTGTATTCTTTGGTGGTGATAACCTCAGTGATTTTGAGCATCACAACTTTGAACCTTTGAAATTGTCTAACGATGCAGTGGACTACAGCCACCACTGCTGCTGCTTCAGAGAAATCTGGCAGACACAATAGCGATCTTCCAGGACACTGCAGTGGACCTCACTTGGTGGTTGTAGAGAAGCACTAGACATGAAGGCTATCCTCCTAACCTCCACCAGCTGTAGCGATGGTGGTGACAGATGTTCTCCCTTGGGTGGGGTGCTCATCTGCCGGAACTGGAGATCAGAGTTATCTGGTATTCTAAAGAGGGAGTATTTCACACCAGCGTGCTCAAACTGAGGTCAATTCAGCTTGTGCTGAAGGCCTTCCCTTTTCTTTGGACTCAGTCTGTCCAGATCTTGATAGACAATACTACTTTGATGTGATCCATCAACAGAGGGAATTTGGGGAGGTGTCACCTTCTCTTCCAAGAAATACTGAGTGTCTGAGCTTGAGCGCATCAGCACAGGATCCAGCTAGTCACCAACCATTTGGCTGTTTCTCTGAGCACCAGAGCCTGAGTTTACATCTTTTTTCTGGTCACAAGTGGTCCTCCATCCAGAGGTGATAAAAAATATATCTTTACCTTGTGAGGCACCACTCAGGTGTACCTATTTGTCATTCAGAGCAGTGCCCAATGTCCACAGTTCTGTGGCCTCCAGTATCCACTGCTTGGAGCCTTTGAGGACTCATTTTGATTGATGTAGTACTTTCCACTTCATTACATGTTTAACATTTTTAACTTCTCTGCAATTTATAAGAACTTTGTCCAGGTAATTTTCATCACCCCGGCCTGGCAGAGAAAGTTGTGGCATGCAGTTTTGTCTTCCTCTTCCAGATGGAGGGGCAAATATAGTGCCCTTACCTCCAGGGCTTCCACCTTTATGCCTGGAGCTTGAACTTGACGACCTGAGGTGCTTGATGTGACCCTTTAGGCTTGTCATCCCTCCACTAAGATGGTTTACTCTGGAAGGTGAAATAGATGTGTTGCCTGGTGGCACAGAGCATGGTGTGGACCATTTAAACGTTTACCTGTCTGAGGTTCTTTGATTTGCGCTATTAATGGCATAGCTGGGCCGTGCAGTATTCATTATCAAGAAGTACATTGCAGCCATGAGAGAAATTCTCTGTCTTCCAGACCAGCGAACCTTGTTCAAATCCACTATCTGGAAGAGATTTTGAAGGGACTGACAAATATATTTCCACCTACCCCATTTGTTGTGATTGAATTATTTCTTAATCTTGTGTTGACTTTTTTTATGGACACATTTTTTTTATCCTCTCCATATTTATCAGGTGAGGTTAATATTCAAAACAGTTTTTCTTGTGGCAGTTACCACTGCAAGACACGCCATTGAGGTGCAAGCACTGCATGTCGTTCCGCTCTACCCATACTTTTCCCCAGAAAAGTTGATCCCACAGACTAAAGCAACTTCCATCTGCAGTAATCCATTACCCTTCACACCTTTCGCTCTACCTCATCCTACCAAGGAGGAGGACTAGAAACTAAAATGACTGGACCCCAGAAGTCCAGTCAGGTTTTATATTTACCTCACCATAGAGCTTAGGTCTCCTTACAGGTTCTTTTGGGGGTATACAGACAGCTGTAAAAACACTTTATTCTGTTGGATAATACAGTCTATAAAGATGTGATCTTCGCTTTCCAATAAGAAACCGCCAGAGGAAGTCCGTGCCCATTCCACCAGGATAGATTGTTCGACCTCAGCAATAGCCATGGATGTTCCTGTGGACGATATCTGTCGGGTGCAACTTGTGCTTCCCTTTACACCTTGCCAGTCAATATTGCTTGGATTCAGAGGTGAGAAGGGATGTCCATTGTGCAAGAGTTCCATTTTGCAAGAATTCCTTGTTTGATCATTCCATCAGACACCCCATTGGGGAGGGGTACAGCTATGGAAACTATTCAACAGATCAGGAATTAGCATGTTGAATTAACAGTTAGATGTAAACGTTAATTACCTTTCTAAAGATATTTCTGGTGGATACTCTATGCAATCCTCACCGATTCCACCCATGGAGTGATCATAGGTCACGTTAAAAAGGTTCCAACCGCTCAGACTTTTTATGTCAAACAAGTGGTATGCCAGCGAAAGAACCGTTCATGAGTATCCTGGAAGACAACCCTCTTACTCCAAGAAAGCTATATGACATTGATATGGAAAGTAAAGCCTAAGAGACTTTGATGAAATAGTCTAGTGGCCACATGCAGCTGGGAGGCCTAATTCCTCACTTTACCTCATAGTACAAGCTTGTGCAGATTATTCCTGTTTCTCTGCCTTGTTGGGTAGTACTTAAAACTAGGAGAATAAAGTTAATGAGCCCTAAACAAAAATGAACAGCACTGCAGTAGATTACAATTAGCTAAGACATTGCAGAGGTTATTTTCTACCATTGCTTTGATGATATCTACGAAATTACATACTTCTATGTTGGACTGTATAGAACCTGTTGTCATTGAGCTACACTGTGCCCAACAACATGAGTTTTGTTTTGCTACAATTTTTGGAACTAAAGTTCTTAATGAAAGAACACTATAACACATTTAATAAAGTCTTTGATATACATTTTTGCTTATGCTTCTTAAATGCTCAAATAAGGCTAATCACTGTGTGTTTCCATGTGCAGATTGTTCTTGTGGGGGCTGAAGAGGGCCTCTATACATTGAATGTACTGAAGAATGCCCTAACGCACATTCCTGGAGTTGGTGCTGTTTTCCAGATTCACATCATCAAGGAGCTGGAGAAGCTGCTCTTTATTGCAGGTGTGAGGACTTTGAGAAGAGTTCATTTGCTGCCTGTTGGGGTGTTTGGAGTTGTTGAAAAATTTGTGGTTGCATTTTGGGCTGTGCTGAGAAATAGGTCCTTGTCTGTTCATGGGGAAGCTCAAGTCAATTCATAAGAAGCCTTGTAGTAACACTCAAGAAATAGTTCTCTTGTACACCCACAGTCCTCCTATGCCAAGTAGGTCTTTGTTTACCTACCCTGTAAATTAAAAAACCTCTTCTCTCTCAGGAGATCGTCATTGATAGTCATAAGCACTGAACGGTCCCACCCACTTGTGGGTATTCCGGAACACTTTTCCATAGTATATCATAAGTGTAGGTGTTGACAATTCTTCATGAAGGCTTGTAGAAACAGTTAAGAGAAAAATATTAAACAGCCTTTAAGGAAGGGTACAATGGCCAAAATTCTTCAGATTGTACTTTAAAAAGGGTCAGAAACCCATATATATATATATATATATATATATATATATATTTTTAAACGCAACACTGAGATACTCTTAGGGGATTGAGTCGAGCACTAGATCTAGAGAAATAAATACATTTGTAAAACAAATTGCCCTTTTTTGGTTTCTGCAGTCTGAACACAAGTTTTAAGACTAATGCATCCATGTTACTACTACCTTGGCTTAATGCAGTTATATCCAATTGTTTCAGTTACCTATGCAGATTACATAAAACCTAACTCCTTTTGAACTAGAGAGTAAAGTTTCCTTCCTCGTAGCCCTTGTTGACATTCACTTTTAGCAAATCAATCTATACGGGAAGAACCAGTTCCCATAATGTTGCTTGCGAGAGCTGTGTTAATTTTATAAAGTTTGACCATGTGTCTGCCCAAACTTCACCACTTGCACTAACTTCCAGTTAATAACGCATTCTTACGTTATGATTTGTATAGCACGCTTATCACCCGAGGGGTATCCAGGCCCTAGGGCATATGGTAGGCGAATCGGGCTCCTAATTGATTAACTACGTCTTCAGTTTCTTGCAGAACTTGACTAGGGATGGGGTGGTCCTGATGTGGCGTGGAAGGTTGTTCCAAGATTTGGAGGTAAAGTAGGAGAAGGAGCGTCCTCCTGATTTGCTCCTGCAGATGTAGGGTGTTTGTGCAAGGTGGAATGTGGTTGAACACATTTGCCTGATGGGTTGGTAGAAGTTGATTCGGTGGTTGAGGTAGGCAGGTCCAACATAGTTAAGAGCTTTTGTAAGCGTGGATGAGCAGTTTGAATTAGCATCTCTTCTGCATTGGTAGCCAGTGTAGCTCTTTGAGGTGGGATGTGATGTGTGCGGTGTAGGCCGATGTTGAGGATGAGTCTGGTGGCAGCATTCTGGGTGGTCTGGAGTTTTTGTAGGAGTTGATTCGTAATGCCGGAGTAAAGTGCGTTGCCCTGGTCTAGTCTGCTGGTGATGAGATCCTGGGTGACCATGTATCCGGGTGTCAGTGAGGAGCCATTGGAATATTTTGCAGAGCATATGCAGGATTTGGAAGCAGTAGGAGGTGACTGTGTTCACTTATTTGGCTATCATGAGTCTGTCGTCAAAGATGATGCTGAGGTTTTTGGGGTTGTTAGTGGGGGGTGGCCGAGTCCCAGGGCCTTTGGCACCAGGAAGAGTCCCATGGAGAGATCTTGTTCTCAATGACCAGGACTTGTCTTTTATCCGTGTTGAATTTTAACCAGTTCCGTTTCATCCAGTTCACTACCTTTGACATGTTGGCAATGAAGTTGGTCCTGGTGGGGTGTGGTTGTTGTCTTTGAGGGAGATGATGACCTGGGTGTTGTCATCATAGGAGACAGTGTTTATTCTGTGGAATCTTATGATGCGGGTGAGTGGCGCACTGTAGACATTGAAGAGGATAGGGCTTAGCAATGGTACTTGAAGGAATCCACAGATTAAGTTCTTGGTTTGGGAAGTGTATGGCAGGAGCCTGACACACTGGGTCGTGTTGGAGAGAAAAGAGGCCAGCCATCTCAGGGCAGGTCTATGTACTCCGGCTTTGTGGAATCTTGTGATAAGGGTGCTGTGCAAGATGGTGTTGAAGGCTGTTTAGAGGTCCAGTAGTATGAGTGCTGCGGTTTCAGCTTTCTCCATAATGGTCCAGATGCCAGCAGTTGCTGCGATGAGAGCAGTTTCCATGCTGTGGTTGGTTGCAGAATCCTGACTGAGATATGTCTTGTAGGTGGTGGTGTTCAAGATAGTTGAAGAGTTTTGTTGATAGCTTTCTTTGCTACTTTAGATGGGAAAGGCGGGAGTGAGATAGGTCTGTAGTTGTGGAACTCTATTGGGTCCGTAGTGTTTTTTTTCCAGGAGAGCTGAGATTTCTCCGTGTTTCTAGTTGTCTGGAATATTTCCCTTTGGATGAAGGTCTTGATGATGGTGGTGAGGTGGGAGCTGACCAGAGTTCCTCCTAGGTTATAGCTATGGTGGGGGCACCGGTCAGTGGGGCCCTGGAATAGATTGCTCTCATGATTTCAGAAGTGTCTTCTGGGGGAATTTCCATTTTGTTACCTGGTGGTCTCATTTTGTGGTGGTGAGCAGGTGGGTAGATTTTTTTTGTTGGGGTCGAAGTTGCTATAGACCTTGAAGATTTTGTTGTGAAAGAAATCTGAGAGTTTGCAGAAGTCTTGCAAAAGGGGTGATGGAGCTGGTGGCAGCTGGAGGAGGTTCAAGCATTCTTTGACGATGTTGAAGCGTTCTTTTTAGTTTTTGAAGCTGTTTTCCAGTATATGAGCTGGCCAATGTTTTTCTTGCCTTGTTCAGTTGGGTGTGGTATTTCTTGAGTGTGGACTCGTAAGTGCTTCTTGTGGTGGTCTGCCGACTGGTTTTTCATTTTCTCTTCACCTGTTGCAGTCTTGTTTGGCGTTTCTACAGTCTTCATGTACTAGCTGGCTTGTGTGTTGGTTCTTGAGTGTCTGACGTTCCTTTAGGGGTGGGGGGGGGCTAGGTTGTCTGTGCCGGAGGTGATGCTATTGCTGAAGGCTTTGATGTCGGCATACTGGGTGCCAATGAGGTTTGGATGTTGGGCATTGAGGGTACTGGTCCAGTGTGAGTCTATTAACTTGTTCCAGCTATGTCTGAGGTTGTTAGTGCTCTTGCCTGTGGGGGGTTTGGGGTGCGTTGATGAAGAAGTGGGCGATGGAGTGGTCTGTCCAAGTGAAAGGAGTGAGGAGGCTGAACTTGACCTTGTTGCTGGCTGTAAAGATGGGATTGAGGGTGTGTCCTGGGTTGTGGGTAGGACCTTAGATTATCTTGACACTCTCAAGTAGGGCAGTGGAGTTGGGATCTTTTCGGTTGTCGAAATAGAAGTTGATGTCGCCAAGTAGGATGAAGTTGTTCGAGCAGACGGCGTCCAGGACAATGAAATCTGTGTTGAGATTCCTGAAGGTGGCGCGTGGTTTGTTGGGTCTGTAATCTAGCATGCCTTTGATGGTGGTGTAGTTGCTGGTCTGTAGTCGGAAGTGCAAATGTTTCATGAAGGTTAGGTTGTCATCACTGGAAGTGATGCAGGTGTTCGAGTGTTCTTATGGATGACGGCAAGTCTCCTTCCCGGCTTGTTCGGTCTGTCCTGGGAGGAGATGTTATAGCCTGGTGGTATGGCTATGGCGATGGTGAGTGCTGAAGTGCGGTTAAGCCAAGTCTGTCAGGAAGAGGATGTCCAGGGAGTGCATATCGATGGTGTCCTAGATCTCCGTGGCATGTTTGCTTAAAGACCTGGTATTGAGGAGCATGCATGACAGACGAGGCAAGGCATGTGTGGTGCATTTGGTGGGCATGTTGGTGCAGGTGAAATGTCAGTGAGTGCATAAGAAAGCTCCTGGAGTGGAACGAGGTGAGGCGTGGGAGCAGCTGTTGAGGTGGCATCCAGTGTTTAGTGCAGGCAGCAGAGGCAGGCTGTTTAGTAGCAGTGTTCAGTCGGACCATGGACCGTAGCACTGGTCGTGGTCAGGGCACGGATGGGCGTAGATGGGCGTGCCGTTGCTTTCCTGTGCAACAGGTCAGCAGCCCATCCGCTGACAGGATGCACAGCGGCCACCATTAAGTAAGCCTAGGGAGAAAAGGCGCAATAACAGAGGGTGAGGCTGGGAAAGGGGGTGCAGGAGAAAGCACACGAGGGAGATGGATCTAAGCAGCAGGGGTATGGGAAAGCACAGGAGGAATGAGCACATGAAGGAAGAGTGGGCCCCATGAAAACGGGCAAAAAAGGCACAAAGAAAGAGTGGAGAGTGGAAAACAGGCACAAAGAGAGACAGACGAGAGTGGAAAATGGCCACAAAGAGTGGAGAATAGAGACTGGCACAAGGAAGAAGGAAAAAAAGAGGCTGAAAATAACAAAGAGAAGGGCACAGGAGTGAATGGAGAGAAGGAGTGCAAAAACTAGTCGTCAAGACTGGGCCGTAGACTGGTTGGAGGAGTAGTCCAGGGAAGTAGGAGCTGAGGCCTAGGCACCTGCTCATTGGGGTCTCGCAGCGGCTGCCAATAAGTTGGTCCAGTGGGAGGGAAATCGGGGTGCAGGGAAAGGGAAGGGCGGGGGACGCAGGAGGTGGGAGAAGGCATGGAAGTGAGATGCAGGTAAGGAGCCGGGAGGCAGGAAAGCCTGGGGAGGGGGGGGCAGAGGGTGGGGAGGAACCAAAGAGGAATGGCCGCAAACGAAGCACAGACATAAGGAAAACAGGCATAAAGAGAATGAGGGGAGAGTGTAAAACGGGCATAAGGAGGGAGAGTGGAAAATGAAAAGAAAGAAGCACAAAGAGAGAGTGGAGAGAGGTAAACGGGCACCAGGAGAATTGAAAGTTGAAAACTGGCACAAGAGTGGAGAATGGGCATAAGGACTAAGGCAAAAGAGTGAGAGAGTGTAAAAATTACAAAGGGAAGGTGTTGGAAGCTGGCCTGGTATGTGGTGGACACCTATGGTGCTGTCACCTTATACCAGGTCCCGGTATCCCCCATTAGTGAAGTGTAGGCAGTGTCTAGGAAGCCAGGGTTCTGAGGTAGCTATGGATGTTCAGCCAAGACTTATCTAGGAGACATGCAAAGCTTATGCAATACCACTATAGTCACACAGCAACTTATCACACATGAAGGAACCACAGTGTTACCATAATAAAGTATCTTTATTTTTGTAACACAATACTAGAATACTTATAGGCAGTTCCCTTGACTACAGGTAAGAACACACTAATTATATACACATTAGCAATCAGTAAAACAGCATAGAAACCACAAGCATTGGCAATACTTAGTAAAAAATGGCAAGGACCCTAGGGGAAGGCCACACCATATACTAAGAAAGTGAAATTTGCGATGCAGTCCACTACCCAAGGATGTGGAGTTGTTACAGGGGTGCTGGAGGAACTAGGAACCCCAAGAGGCGAGTACCAGAGTCACCACCAGCAACCAGGAGAGCAGAGGTAGGTACTTGGTCTTCCCAAGGACTAACAGGAGGACTTGGAGAAAGGATTGTACAGGAACAGGACCAGACAAGAAGAAATCAAAGGTTGGTTCTGTTATAGAGGACCTGCAAAAGAATGGGACAGAATCCAGTCCACAGTGGAGTAACTAGTTGGGGCAGGAGTCACCAGCCACCCTTCTGTGGGTTCAGAACCAAGTCGACTAGGGGAGAAGACCAGCTGTGGAGCCCGGGAGCTGAACAGGAGTCATTGGAGCGGTGCAGTTGGTATCCCATGTCGGTTGTCGAGTCGTACATGGTCAGTGGTGCAGGAGAACCACCAACAAGCCTCGGCAAATGCAAGAGGAGCAAAGAAGAGTTGCAAGGCTGAAGAGGACCAGCAAGGCCCAGGGGTCTCTACCCAGGGAGGGGGAGTCCGAGGTAATCCTCAACAATCGGGAGAGCCATCAGAAGCAGTCGCAGCCCCCACAGCCAACCCACTGGCAGCAGGCATAGTAAGTCTTAGTGAGGCCCAGTTAGCACACCTGAAGGAGAGTCCCACGTTGCTGGAGCGGCAAAGAGGAGACTGTGCTGAGCAGGAGCAAACAAGCCTTGGTAACTGCAAGAGTTGCTGTGCACAGGGCTACTGTTCTGCAAGGAGGGACAAGGGCTTACTGTCTCTTAAGTTGGACAGCTGGCAGAGAGGACCAAGGGGACCACTCCAGACCAGCACCTGTGATGCAGGATCCACGCAGTTCCCGAGGAGAACAGATCCACGCAGCCGGTCATTGTTGCAATTGGTGCCTGCAGATGCAGAGGAGTGACTTCTTAACTCCAAGGGAGAATCCTTCTTACTTACTGGTGCAGGCTGAAGTCTTGAATGAACATCCTTACGGAAACTTTGCAGCCTAGGCCAGCCGCATATGAGCCCTTTCTCTCCCTTAAGAAGGCCCTTACCAGTACCTTGATGGTCACTTGATTAAAGCCTTGTTCCTGCCCACCAGTCAATAGCCGGTTGGTAAGGCATCACAGGCCTGCGCCTGGTGACCCAGTTTTTCACGCTAAATGCACTACTCCAGAAAGCATTGTTCTGATGGATACAACGACCTGTGAATTCCTCACCTAATGAATACTCCCATGGCGCCAGCATTGGACGGAAATCTTCTTCCTAGCTTCTGCACGTCGACGAGGACGTCACATTTGCCCACGCGACGGCGACTGACGTCATACAGGCAATAAGAGGTCTTTGCCGATGTGCCAACGTCAGTTCCCTTTTTTCCGTGCATTCGAAACGGTTATCTTCGAGGGAGCTACTGTTGCTTTCGAAGTTAGTGTATTTTTCTGCTGCGTGAATTTTCTCTGAGGTTATTATGTCTCAGAGGAAGTCGGGTTTCAAGCCCTGACGGGAGTGTGGGGGCAAGATGTCCGTTACTGACCCTCATTCCGACTGTTTATGGTGCTTAAGCTCCGACCACGACGTCGCAACATGTGATTCATGTCAACACATGAATCCGAAAGCCCTAAAAGAACGAGAGGCTAAACTCTTCATGGCGAAGTCAAAAAGGAAGGAGAAGAAGCATCATAGGAAATCCTCCTCGCCGAGGTCTCATCGGCGTCATCGAGACTCCCGGCGCCGTAGGGATTCACGGCGCCATTCCAGCAAGGAGTCTCGTTCGAGGTCGCCTTCGGCTCGGCGTCGAAAGACTTGGGAGGTCAGTCCCACGGTCACACTACATCCGTCGACGCCGTTGCCTTCTCTGGCTTCGACGACTTCGCCTGGTCAGACTTCTTCAGTGGTTAAAGTGACGCAGCCTCAGGTGTTCTCTCCGGCGTCACAGACGTCGAGGCTGGCGTCGGGGTCGCCTTCGATCCACGCACCCCAGTATCCGGCTTTCCCTGCCCCTGGAGCCGATAATACCACATTATTGAATGCGATGTATACCATCTTTCAGCAGATGGCTCCAGGCGGTGCTCCAGCTGGTCCTTCGGGGCCGTTGGCTTTCACCTTGGGTGCTCCGGCACCGCTACGGCCAGCACCCTTTATGCCCTTTCTCCCCTTAGGGAATGTGGGCTCGGCTCCGGTGTCGGCTCCGGTGTCCGATCCGGTGTTTCAGAGGTTTCGGCCCCGGAGGTTTCCATCCCGTCGACTTCGGGGTTTCGACCAGTGACTCCGACAGGACCATCGGAGACTCGGAGACGCGCCTCTCTTCGTCCGGCTACTACCTCGGCGTCGAAGCTGCCTGTGGCGCCGGACATGGCGTCGGACTGATCCGGAGATCGGCGCCGATCCTCGACTTCGGCAGATGCCATGTCGACGCCGCGTATCGAAGAAAGGCTGCATTCTAGAAGACGTGCTCTCCGTCTCTTGGAGGAGCAGGAATACCAACGAGTCTTGGAGGAAGGAGAGATTGAGGAGTCTGGCGAGGGTCTTCATGGTCTGGATACAGCCAGTGGGCTGGATACTTCCCCTGAGTGGGACTTGTCATCTCCAGGGGAGTATACTGAGGAGGCAGCTACTTTTCACGCTGTAGTAAGAAAGGCAGCTAACTTTCTGGAACTGTCTTTGCCGGTGGCGGAGGCGAAACAGAATTTATTAACTGAGGTTCTACATCCGGCCTCTACTGCAGCGGAGCCTCTTTTGCCATTCAATGAGGCTTTGCTTGATCCGGTGTTGGAGGTGTGGAAGAAGCCAGTATCTTCCTCGGCTGTTCATAGGGCTGTGGCCAGGAGGTATCGGGCTGCGCCATCTGACCCTGGCTTTCTGTCCAGACACCCTACGCCGGAGAGCTTGGTGGTCCAGGCCTCCTGTTCTTCTAGATCTGCGCCTGGATCTTTTCCGACGGTGCCGGGGGACAGAGACTCCAAGAAGTTGGATTCACAATCCAAGAAAATATTCTCGTCCTGTAGCATGGCGTTGAAGTCCACCAACGTGACTTGTATCTTGGGGAGGTACATCTATGCTCTTATGGAAGACATAACATCATCACATACGGAGCGTCCCCAAGGACTTTTGAACATCGTTTCGGATGCCCAGGCTGCCGCAACTCAGATTATCCAATCTGGGTTGGATACGACTGACTCGGTGGCTAGGGCGATGGGCACGGCTGTGGTTGCGAGGAGACAGGCTTGGCTCCGCAATTCAGGGTTCTCTGCGGACGTGCAGTCGACCCTGTTGGACCTCCCGTTTGATGGGGACAAACTGTTTGGAGCCAAGGCGGATTTGGCCTTGGAAAGGTTTAAAGAAAGCAGGGCCACAGCCAAGTCATTAGGACTGCAAGCCCCTTCTTCTGCCTCCTCCAGATTTTTCAGGAGGTTTCGTGGATTTGGACGTGGCTCTTCCTCCTCTTCCTTTCGGGGGAGATTCCAGCAACCTGCCTCTTCTCTCACCTTTAGATCAATTAGAGGGAGGGGTAGGGCCCGCACCAGGGGAGCCTCTCAGCAGCACTCTGCCTCTTCCTCGTCCTCTGGAGGGGTGCAGCAGGGGAAGCAGCCTTAGGCTTCCACCAATTCCCACTCACTCCTCTCCTGTAGGGGGAAGGTTACGTCATTTTCTTCACAAGTGGGAGACTATTACATCGGACACTTGGGTTATCAGCATTGTGGGAAAAGGCTACACCCTTCCCTTTCAGGAGTTTCCGCCCCCCATCCCGCCCCGCCCATCTTATTGTTCAAAAGAACACCTCCTGTTGCTAGAATAGGAGGTTCAAGTCCTCCTATTAAAGGGCGCGGTGGAGTTGGTCCCAGAGCAGGAAAGGGGTCGAGGCTGTTACTCGAGGTACTTCCTGATTCCCAAGAAGGATGGTCGGTTGAGACCAATCCTGGACCTGAGGATCTTGAATTGGTTCCTCAAACAGGAAAAGTTCAAGATGCTGACCCTAGCTCAGGTGCTTTTGGCGTTGAACATTGGAGATTGGATGGTGTCTGTCGACTTGCAGGATGCTTATTTTCATATCCCGATACTCAAGTCGCACAGGAAGTATCTCCGGTTTGTGGTGGGGTCGCAGCACTATCAGTTTGCGGTCCTCCCGTTCGGTCTTACTTCAGCACCCCGAGTCTTCACGAAGGTGATGTCAGTGGTTGCGGCAGAGCTCAGAAGGAAGGGGATAGCAGTATTCTCTTACTTGGACGACTGGTTGATCAAAGCCAAGTCCCCGGAGCTTGTGTCACATCATCTGCAGTCAACAACCCAGTTGTTGTTCGACCTGGGCTTTTCGGTGAACATGCCCAAATCTCACCTAGAGCCCTCTCAACGCATCCTGTTCATAGGGGCAGTACTGGATACAACATTGAATCAAGTCTTTCCTCCGCCTCAGCGGATTCAAGATATTCAGGAGTTGGTTCCAATGTTTCAAAATGGAGCGGTCGTTCCAGTCCTCAAGGTCCTTCGTCTGCTCGGTCTGTTTGCCTCCTGCATACTGTTGGTCACGCATGCTCGCTGGCACATGAGGGCTCTTCAGTGGTGCCTCCGAAGGCAGTGGTCTCAACACAAAGGAGATCTCGAAGGTTCTGTCAAGATCTCCAGAGATGCTGCTGTGGACTTGAAGTGGTGGATTGCGGGCAACAATCTTTCACAAGGAAAGCCGTTCGCGCAGTCACCACCAGTGACCACAGTCATAGCGGATGCTTCCGCTCTAGGGTGGGGAGCTCATCTGGGGGATCTGGAGATCAAAGGGCTTTGGTCTCCAGAGGAACAGATTTTTCATATCAATCTGTTAGAGTTGCGGGCTGTACGTCTGGCTCTCAAGGCCTTCCTCCCATCCCTTCGCGGTCAGTCGGTTCAGGTCCTGACGGACAATACTACCGCAAAGTGGTATATAAACAAACAGGGAGGAGTAGGGTCGTATCTTCTCTGCCGAGAAGCTCTTCGACTATGGTCCTGGGTTAAGGACCATCAGATTTGCTTGGTAGCAAATCATCTGGCCGGAGTCTTGAATGTACGTGCGGACAGTCTCAGTCGCCATTTCTCGGCCGACCACGAGTGGCGTTTCCATCCAGATCAAGTTCGTCTGATCTTCCACATGTGGGGGTTTCCTCGGATAGATCTGTTTGCCACTCGGGAGAACACGCACTGTCCGTTATACTGCAGTATCCGGTGCAGGGGGCTTTGGGGAACGCGTTTCAGAGAACCTGGTGCGACCAGTTGCTTTACGCGTTTCCCCCAATACCCTTGATTCCTCGAGTATTGAGGAAAATTCGCCAAGACCGGGCCCTAGTAATCTTAATAGCTCCGGATTGGCCAAGGAGGGTGTGGTATTCCGACCTTCTCCAACTCTCATTGTGCCCTCCACTCCGTCTCCCTCTCAGGGCAGACCTCCTCTCGCAGTCACAGGGGCAGGTTTTACACCCCAACCTCCAGAGTCTGCACCTTCATGCCTGGAGATTGAGCGGGGCAACCTGAGTTCCTTCTCTCTCCCGCCTGATGTAGTGGATGTTATCTTAGCGGCCAGGCGACACTCCACTAAAACTATCTACGCTAATAGGTGGTCTAAATTTGTGGTATGGTGTGGAGAGAGACAGATTGATCCCTTACGTGCTCATTTGTCAGATGTTTTATCTTTTGCTTTGTCTCTAGCGCAGAAAGGTTGTGCAGTGGCTACTATTAAAGGTTACTTGTCTGCCTTGTCAGCCTTCATTTGTCTTCCAGACCAACCATCATTATTTAAATCCCCTATTGTTCTTAGATTCTTGAAGGGTCTTCTAAATAAATATCCTCCAAAACCATTTGTTATGCCTCAATGGGATTTGTCCTTGGTCCTGACTTTCCTTATGGGGTCCCCTTTTGAGCCTATGCATTCTTGCCCCTTAAGGTACTTAGTTATTAAAACAGTTTTCCTGGTGGCCATAACATCTGCAAGGAGAGTGAGTGAGTTGCAGGCTTTATCAGTAAAACCCCCTTATACAACTTTTTATGGGGATAAGGTGGTGTTGAGGACCAAGGCTGCTTTCCTTCCAAAGGTTGTTTCACCCTTCCATTTGGCCCAGACAATTAATTTGTCCACGTTCTATCCTCCGCCTCATCCTTCAAAGGAAGAAGAGAGACTACACCGCTTGGACCCAAAGAGGGCGTTAAGCTTCTACATTGACAGAACAAAGGATTTCAGGCTGGAGGATCAGCTGTTTATCGGATACGTGGGCAAGAGGAGAGGAAAGGCAGTCCACAAGAGAACACTCTCCAGGTGGGTTGTTCTTTGCATTAAAATATGTTACTCTTTAGCAAAGAAGGATCCTCCTGATGGTATTAGAGCTCATTCCACCAGAGCTAAGTCTGCCACTTCGGCCTTGGCTAGGGGTGTTCCTGTGGTCGACATCTGCAAGGCCGCAACTTGGTCGTCCCTTCACACTTTTGCGAAGCACTACTGCTTGGACTCTGAGGTCAGAAGGGACGGCCATTTTGCACGGTCAGTGCTGCAGGATTTCTTGGTTTGACCATTTGGGCACCCACCACCGGGCGTGGTACTGCTTTGGGACTCTTCATTAGGTGAGGAATCCACAGGTAGTTGTATCCATCAGAAGAACGAGTTACTTACCTTCGGTAGCGACTTTTTTGGTGGATACATTAGCTACCTGTGGATTCCTCACGGTCCCACCCGCCTCCCCGTTGCCTTTTTGGTCTTACCAAATAATCCTTGAGTGTGCTCCTCTTGGTCTTTAGGACTGCAATAGATTTTGTATATATGGATACTTGTATATATATATATATATATATATTTCTTTGTGTATATACATATTTAGTGTATATATGTTTTTTGTTTTAAAAAAAAAAAAAAATAGAGGAAAGAAAGTTATATTAAATCTATAGCCATTTTCTTGCAATGTTCTGTACTTTACAATGTTATGAGATGTTGCCTTGATCCTTCATTGCATTGGGTTATTGTTCTCATGCACGTAAAAAATGTTGGTACTGACGTCGGCACGTCGGCGAGGACCTCTTATTGCCTGTATGACGTCAGTCGGTGTCGCGTGGGCAAATGTGACGTCCTCGTCGACGTGCAGAAGCTAGGAAGAAGATTTCCGTCGAATGCTGGCGCCATGGGAGTATTCATTAGGTGAGGAATCCACAGGTAGCTAATGTATCCACCAGAAAAGTCGCTACCGAAGGTAAGTAACTCGTTCTTCAGGCTTCAACCAGTAAGGGGAGCCGACGCCCCTCCCCCCCCAAACCCCCCCTCTGATTCCGCGTAACTACTCCAGATCAGGAGTCCAAAGGGATTGAGGTGTTTGGCAAACGTATGTTCAATGCCAGTCTGCCATTGTAATTGGTAAATGCTGTATGCTGCTACATACATGCCCTCTGGGACATGGCCCGTGAAATCTTGCCAGTGATCCTGATAGATGTAAGAGTCTCTCTGACTCAGGCAATTGATGATAGGCAAGACGCAGGCATATGTGTCCTTCATACTGGTCGTGATACTATTGCCTGGGAAGAGTGGTAGGCACCATTGTTATTTCCCGCCAACTTGAATCTCAAAGGGTTAGCCATGAATGTACAAGTCTCTCTTATTGATATGCCCTTTGATGGATCATACCTTTTTGGTGAAAAAGCTGATTTAGCCATAGAGCATTTTAAAGAAAATAGAATCACAGCACACTCCCTGGGTCTGTTAACCATGCCAAGCTGCTATTCCAGCATCTGTTGGAAAGAGTTCAGAGGTTACTCCAGAGGGCTGGCTTATAGGCAAAGACAATCTCCTGGACTGCCTTTGCCTATAGGCCGGTGCTTTTGAGGCTGTGGACATTGGTTTGGGAGTCCACATGCAGGTCAGCAGGGGCATCAGTTGTCACAGCCTCTTCTTAGTCACAAAGCTGCTTTAGTTTGCCCTCAATGGCACCCATGCATCCAGTGGGATGGGCAGGATTCAGTACTTCATCCCAGGGTGGCAATCCATCATGTCTGACAGATCTTCAGTATGGCTTTGCCCTACCCTTTCTTTTTACCCTGGCACCTCTTTCCTCCAACATCAAAGCAAATTTTAGAGGTTCACCTGTTTATTTTAATACTAGAGGTGTGAGTGATGTTTTGAAAAGGTAGTATTGAGAAGGTTTCGGACTCAGAAAAAGTAGAGGTTGTTACTCTTGCTATTTCCTTGTGCCAAAGAAGGACCGGTGGTCTCCGGCCTATTTTCGACCTTCAACCTCTGAATGCCTTCCTCCTGAAGGGCAAATTCATAATGCTCACTCGCGCCCAGATCCTGTTTGCACTGGACTCTAGACTGGATGTTGTCCTTGGACCTACAGAAAAAATATTTTCATATACCTGTCCTGCACTTCCACTAATATTACCTGCAGTTCAACAAGAGCATTTTTACATTTGCTGTGCTCCCCTTCTGCCTCACCAGTGTCCCCCAGGAGTTCACAAAAGTGATGGCGGTGGTCGCTGCCACCATTTGGACATCGGGGATATCAGTTTTTCACTACCTCAATGACTGGTTGTTAAAGGTGAGCTTGCAGAAGTCGGTCTCACACCACTTCCATACAATGATGACCCTCTTGACATCATAGGATTCACTATCAATGAGCCAAAGTCATACTTAACTACGTCACAAAGTTGTTAAGTATGACGGCTATTGCCTGGTGGGCAGGAACAAGGCTTTAATCAAGTGATCATCAAGGTACTGGTAAGGGCCTTCTTAAGTGAGAGAAAGGGCTCGGATGTGGCTGGTCTAGGCTGCAAAGTTTCCGTAAGGATGTTCATTTTGGTCTCAAGTTCATTGTAGCTATCCAGGGCACATTGTAGTACAGTGCCTTTCCTCGGCTGCAACAAGTCCAGGGCATTTGGACTGTGATCCTGATGTCTTGCCCTTGGTCTTGCGACAGCAGCTCAGAGGCTTCTTTACCGCTTAGCATCATCTGCACCAGGTGGAGGCTCTGCAGTGGAATCTGAAATTCCAGTGGGCTCCACAACAAGGAAATTTGACAGATGTCATACAGATCTCGAGGTGACAGCTCACAATCTGCGCTGGTGACTGCTGAAATGCAGTCGGTCCAGCGGAAGGCCACTTTCCCTCCCCTGCCTGGTGGTGACGGATCCGCCCGAGTTAGGCATGTGAGGTCACCTCGGGGAGGTGGAGTTGAGAGGACTTTGATCTTCACCCAAAACCCTCCTCCTTATCAGCTTGTTGGATTTGAGGACCATTCATCTAGTTGTGAAGACCTTCCTGCTGCCCATCAAGGGGAGAAGTGTGCAGGTTCTCATGGACAACACCTGCTCCAAGTGGTGCTGCAACAAGCAGGGCAGAGTTTGGTCTTGAGCCCTGTGCCAGGAGGAACTGCACCTCTAGAGCTTTTTGGAGTGTTGGGCACATGGCAGAGTCCTTGAATGTGAGAACTCAGCAGATGGTGTCTGATGGATCACAAATGGATTCTACATCCCAAACTGGTGCCAGACATATACCAAGACTAGGGCCTGGCTAGATCTTTTCACCACTGTCAAACACGCAGACTAGACTTTTGGGCTTTGGAGTTTCAAGAAAACACTCTCTTGGAAATGCATTATGGCAAAAAATGAACAAGAGACTCCTGTTTGCCGTCACGCCCCTGCCTCTCCTGACCTGAGTTCTGAAAAATATCAAGCATTGTCATGACTAAATACATTGTAATGGCTCTGGATTGAGCAAGTAATGTATGATTTACAGAACTCCTAGGCATAAGCATCTTGTAGTGGGTAATCTCGACTCCAAAGAAGAGTAAATCCATGCAGATTAAAGATGAAATATCACAGCTTTTATTGGATACATAGCAGGAAGAAGAAACTCCATCCACACCTGCACGCAGCTCTCTATCTTCCATAACAACATTATTGTTACAAAGAGTAAAAGAGATAAAGAAAAAAGGAAAATAAAAAGGTATAAAACTAAATATCAATATTACACATCTGTTCTCCTATCAGGGTACTTCTTCAACAGGATCTTCTGTCACAGCAACAGGGACAAGTTTTTCACCTGACTGTATGCAATCTACACCTCCACGCACAGATGTCGAGACTCAGCAGTTGAATGCATTTGATCTATCACCTGAAGTGGTGGATGTCATCCTTGCCACCAGACGCCCTTCCACAAATCCCTTTGTCGGACCCTTGGGCAAGTTTGTAGCCTGGTTTGGTATTTGCAAGACAGATCCCTTAGAAGCAAAGCTGTCAGATGTTCTTTTTTTTGTTTTGTCTTTGACCAAGCAAGGCCTTGCAGTGGGCACTATTGTTTTTTTGTCTGCTCTCTCGGCCTTTCTGCTTTTACCAGACCTACCTTCCTTATTTAAATCACCTATGGGGATGAGATTTGTTTAAAGTTTTATACATGTTTCCTCCCAGTTTGTGAATCTACAGTGGGATCTTAACTTAGTTTTGATGTTTCTCATGTGTTCGCCTTCGATGTGATGCATAGCTGCTTGCTGTATCACTTGACTTTAAAGACCACCTTCCTTGTTGTGATTACTCCAGCAGTTCACATGAGTGAACTTGAGGCACAGTGGATGCAGCTGCCCTGTACCATCTTTTTTTCTGGACACCATGGTTCTGAGGGCTCAGACAGCATTCTTACCTAAAACTCTGACACCCTTCTACATAGGGCAATGAAGTACCTTATCAGCATTCTGTGCCCCTCCCTTCGAAGGGGAAGAAATACTTCATCTGCTCTACCCTAAATGGGCTCTAGGGTTTTGTGTTGTTCTCTTGGGCAATGAAACATAAGCCTTTGCATAGGAGGACCTTATTGAAGTGGATAGTCCTCTGCATTAATATCTGCTATGCACAGGCCAAGAAGCAGCCACTGGAAGGTGTTAATGTTGTAAGTTCATTTCAGCAGGATTAAGGCTGCTACAGCTATATTGGCACACAGAGTACCTGTCCTTGACTTGTGCCAGACTGCAGCTTCCGGATCAGTGCATACACTGAAAGAGCACTACTGCCTTGAAAGCCATGTCTGGTGGCAAGAGCATTTCCATGCTCTACCATGCAAGACGTTTTGGGTCTGTGTCCATTCCGCAACCTCCACTGCACGAAGTACTGCTTCGGTGTACATTTCTAGGTGAGAAATTAGAAGTTAGACGTATCCATTAGAACAACCAGATACTTATCTTTCTCTTTCTGGTGTATACTCTATCTTACCACAGATTCTAAACTGCCCTTCCATCTCCCGATCTATGGAGTGGTTTCTTTTAACACCCCAAATCTGTTTAAGACTTAGCTGCAGATTCCTTACCTTTCAATTTCCCTGGCATCAAACTGGTTCTGGAAACTTTTGTGTGAATAGGACCCCTGCACGCCATCAGGTGGCATCGCTTAGTTCCGCGCGGCGACATTGGTGCCAGAAGTGACATTGCAGTCATCTATATAGGCGCCACCCAGATGCATGGATGTCGGTTCTTTTTTTTTTTTTTTTTTTTTCTTTCTCCCACGCCAGTTAGCGCTGATCCGGAGATGAGCTCCCCCTCTGTCTTTTTGACAGTTTAAAAAAAAAAAAAAAAAAACCTTTTTGTTTTTGAAAGTGTGTTAAAGGATGTCTTCCACGAAGGCAGTTTTCACACCGTGTGGCACCTGTCCCCATGCCATGTCAGTAGAAGATTCGCACTTGGAGTGCTTGTGGTGTATCGAGCACGACTACAATTCAAAGTTATGCTCAGACTGCTAGGCTATGGTGCTGAAAACTTTAAGGTAGCAGTCCCTAAAGCTGTTCGCAGCCCAGCAGTCAGCACCATCTAGCACAGCCTCGGTCCCGATCGATAAGATCGCGGGACTGCTCCAGGAACCCAAAGTCCTCTTCCTTGCACTGGAGCTCCTCCAGATACTCGGGGAAGAGGCACAAGAAGAAGTAGTAGTAGTCTAAACGGACTTCGCCTCAGCCATTGCGACGAGTGTGGATCATTGCGTTCCAAGCATGGTTCTATGGAGCTGTTGCCAGGTCTGACTCTATGCCTTCCCTCGTTTCCGGGAGCCGGTGTGACCCCTGCTCACTTGAAAGACTTCTACAAGGCCATGCGCTGTGTATCTGAGTTGGACCGACCCCTACGGAGAGCCTTCAGGCTTTGCGCGGTCAGAGGAGGCCCCATCATGTTCCTGGCTGACAGCTCCCGCCTCAGCTCCAATGGGGACTCTTGGATCCAGATCGGCGCCGGTTATGCCAATGCAACCTTCTCCGGCGCCGATCCAGACGCAGATGCTTCTGGCGATGCCAGCCCCATTCTCCTCCCAGACGAGTCCGAGCGGCATTGATCAATGGTGATTCTGACGCCAGCAGGGCTCATTGGTCCTAGGTCATGCCTAAGCATTTTCTGGAGCAGCCAAGCATGGTGGAGAGAGTGGGAGGGGTCACTGGACCCTTTAGTATACCAGTTAGAGAACCCAACTTCATTGGACTGGTCTGACAAACTAGGAGATGCCAGTGGACTGGACACATCCCCAGATGTACGTGGCTACAGAGGAGGGAGCATCTTATGTAATGGTGGTGAAGAGCGTAGCAAAGGTCCTTGACCTTGAACTTCCCTCTTTGGCGGTCAAGACTAACCTCTTGATGGAAGTGCTTCAGCCTGTGGCTTCCTCATTTAAGTCCCTTTTGCCCTTTAATGTAGCACTGACTGCACTCCTCCTGGGAACTTGGTCCAAGTCCAGCACATGGGTCCCTGTAAACAGGACAATTGCCCACGGCTGTCGCCCTCCCCGGGTGATCCTAGTTTCCTCACCCAACACCCTACCTCTGAGAGCGTGGTACTCCAAGCCTCAACTTCCACGGTGTGTTCCCAGCCTCTACCCCAGACAGGGAATTCAAGAGACTGGATAGCCTAGGTAAGAAAATGTTTTCTTTCACCAGCCTAGCATTGCGGTCGGTGAACACTGCATGCTTGTTAAGCCGTTATTCCCTTACTTTGTGGGATACGGTTGTGCAAGTGCAGCTACAGATCCTGGAGGTGGCCCAGGCCGTCCCGTGCCAAGCAGTGAAAGATGGGAGAGGTGCTACGAAGTGCACCCATTAGGTGTAGTTTGGATAAAGCTGACTCGCTGGGCAGAGAGGTTTCCTCAATAGTGGCCTTGAGGCACCACGCCTCGCTGAAAACATCTGGCTTTTTGGGTTGTAGGAAAGCACTATTTGTGGCATGATTAGGCCCCACTTTTTGCCTGGTATCTAATGTGATTTCGACTGAAAGTGCTCTGGGTTCCTGCTGACCAGGTCCCCAGTGCCAGATCTCCTTCCCTAAACTGTACAATTGTTTCTCCCAATTGGCACATCCATTAGCACTGTCTGTAAGACCCTAGTAAATGGTACCCCCAGGTACCTAAGGCCTGGGGTCCTAAAGAAGGTCCCTAAGGGCTGCAGAATGAATTGTGCTACCTCAGGGACCTCTCACCAAATGCACACAGTGCTGCCATTGCTGAATGCTTGTCTTGGTGCAGACAAAAGTAAAAACATGATGAGTCACCCCTACAGAAGGCCTACAGCCCTAAGGCAGGGTGCATATCAACACATGGGAGGACATATCTGCAGAAGCAGATATGCCCCTGCTGTGTCTTTGTTGATTCTTAGACATAGTAAGTGGACAGGGAAGCCATTTTAAGTACATGTGCTGGACACTGGTCAGTACAAGCTCCCCAGCTACATAATGGCTTCTCTGAACATAGGGATGTTTGGTATCAAACGCCTTGTATTAATAAACCCTCACAGAATCCAGTGATGGATTTATTAATTTGTGCATCCAGAGGGCACCTTAGAGGTTCCCCCTGAAAACCTAACCAAATGCTAGTGTGCTGACTGACTGGTCTGAGCCAGCACAGCCACCCTAGACAGATGTTTCCCTTACTGGGCTGGGGGACAGTGCTCTGAGGCCAGGCACAAAGCCTGCTCTGGGTGGAGGTGTTACCACCTCTTCCAGGCAGGATGGATATTGCAGGGCGGGAAGCTTCAAAGGACCAGCCACCTTTGTTATGCGACCCAGGTCTCTGTCGACAAGACAGGCGGGAAAATTTGTAATATTAGGAGGTGTGCCGACATCATGCCAGTCCCACCCCTAAGGTGGACCAGCTGATATGGACACCACTTTTCAAATTCCTCCATCTTCTTTTCAACAGAATTAGTATTCAAGAGCCAGGGTTATACCCACTTCCCAGTGGAAGTGGTCAGATAGAGGGTGTAGTCACCCTAAAGGTAAGCAACCCATTGGCTGCTACCTGGCACTCCCTGTAACGCCCCTAAATTGAGTATTTTGGTGGCATCCCTTAGCCAAAGAATTGAGATTCGACGGATCAAGAGGAGGAGGATGAAGAAGAGTCACTGCCTGCAGAAGAGCTGTGGACTTTCTGTTGCAAAACCCTGCCTGCCTACAACCAAGTAAGTTGTCCGGCAAAGCTGGAGAACTAGCAAAGCCTTGGTTAGCCTGCCAGCATCGTGCAAATCTGCTACTTTCTGATTCCCAAGAAGAACAAGGGTCTTTTCCCTATTCAAGACCATCAATCTCTTCCTCAAAAAGCAGAAATTCAAATGCGCATTCTAGTTTGGGTATTGTGTGCCCTAGACTAAGGAGACTTGTTGGTAGCTTTGGATTTGCAGGATGTGTATTTTCACATCCCCATCCTGCCTGCCCACAGATGGCGCCTGCAGTTCAAGGTAGGCCACCAGTACTTACAGTTCACCATGCTCCCCTTTGGCCTTACACGCCCCTCAGGTGTTCACCACGGTGATGGTGGTGGTTGTGGCTCCTCTGTGCAGGTCCAGGTTTCAGCCTTCCCCTACCTCAACGACTGGTTTTTGAAGGCTGGTTCGCCCCATGCTGTCATCTCCCACCATTGAACTACGCGGACCTTCTGCATTTGCTGGGGTTCACTATAAACATGCCAAAGTCACACTGCATTCCCTCTTAGATGCACCCTTTCATCAGAGCAGTTCTGGACACAGTGAGTTTTGGGCTTATCCTCCCGAGCAGCGAGTCTAGGATATTCAGGCTATGATACTGATGTTTGAGCCTCTGTCCTAGATTTCGGTGAGAATGTCTTTGAAGCTGCTGAAGCTAATGGCCTCCTGCATCATACTGGTGAATCATGCCAGATGGCATATGCAGGCTCTGCAGTGGGACCTGAAGTTCCAGTGGGGGCAGCATCGGGGGAATTTCTTTGACACAGTCAAGATCTTGGAGTGAACTGCAAAAGACCTGCTGCGGTGGCTGATGAACCATGATTGGGTCAAAGGCAGACTCCTCTCCCTTCCCCAACCAGATCTGACAGTAGTGACAGATGCGTCACTCCTTGGATGGCGCGCCCATCTAGGAGAGGTGGAGGTCAGAGGACTGGTCTCCGGCGGAAGCTGAACTCCACATCTACTTGCTGGAACCTAGTGCAATCCTGCGAGCATTGAAAGCATTTCTTCCCTCTGTCAAGAGGAAGTTGGTGCAGGTGTTCACGGACAACACCACTGTCATGTGGTCTGCAAAAAGCAGGTCGGTGTGGTGTCATGGTCACTTTGTCTCTGGACATGGCTGGAACAGCAGGGCATAACCCTGGTCGTTCAACACCTATCAGGTTCTCTGAATGCCACGGCAAACAAAATCAGCCATGGATGCCTAGCAGTTCACAAATGGCATCTCCATTCAGAGGCGCCAGGACTCTTTCAGCAGTGGGGAGAGCCTTGGTTAGATTTGTTCGGCTCTGCAGAGAGAACACGCAATGTCATTCGTTTTGCACGTTGGAGTTTCCAAGGTGGCATTCGCTCAGCGATGCTTTAAGTCTCAAGTGGAATTCAGGCCTCCTGTATGCCTTTCAGCCCATACCACTTCTTAAGAAGATCAAGAACGAACGATCCCAAGTAATCCTTGTGGCTCCCGACTGAGTACAAAGAGACTGGTATCCTGAGCTTCTGAAAATGAGCATCGATCCTCTGATCAGTCTACCCCTTTGGGAGGATCTTCTCTTTCAGCACCAGGGGAGGGTTCTGCACCAAACCTGTCAACTCTCTGCTTCCTTGCATGGAAATTGAGAGGCGACAGTTGATAACTTTTGAACTTACTCCTGAAGTCAGTAACGTTATCTTGGCGGCCAGGCAGCCCTCCACTAAAATGGTATATGCCTGCAGATGATAAAAATGTGTAAAATATTGTACAGAAAAATCTATCGACCCTCTTTCTGATATTCTACTCTTCATTCTTACCCCTTGCCCAGCAGGGCTCTACTCTGGGCATTCCTGAAGGTTATCACTCTGCTCTGTCCACCTTCCTGAGGCTTTCTGACCAATCCTCTTTATTTAAGTCCTCTATTGTAAATAGGTTTATCAAAGGGCTTGTACGTATGTTTCCCCCTATGCCCTTTATCATGCCTCAGTGGGATATTAATTTAGTTCTCACATACCACATGTGTGCTCCCTTCGAGTCGCTGCACAATTGCCCCCTCCAGCTGCTTACCATCAAGACAGCCTTCCTAGTGGCAATAACATCTGTCCGGAGGGTGAGTGAGCTGCAGCTTTATTATCCAAGCCTCCCTATCCTACTGTGTTCCCTGACAAAGTGGTGCTTTGCATCCGTGCCTCTTTTCTCCCAAAAGTTGTGACCTCATTCCATCTTGGGCAGTCTGTCACCCTGCTCACCTTTCCGCTCCTCCACATCCGGTTAAAAAAGAGGAGCTACTCCACCTTCTCAACTCAAAAAGTGCATTTTTGTTCTACCTTGACCGCACAAAAGAGTTTCGGGTGAACAACCAACTGTTCCTGGAATATGTAGGAGCAAAAAAAAAAAAGTATGGCAGTACAGAAATTAACCATTTTATGCTGAGTCGCTTTCTGTATCAAGATCTGCCAAGCCCTGGCTAAAAAAGCAGCCTCTGAGGGCTTAAGAGCCCGTTCCACCAGAGGAAAAGCTGAGACTCATGGAGTCCTGGACATCTGCCAGGCAGCAACGTGGACGTCCCTGTACACATTTGCCAAACACTACTGCCTAGACAGTCAGGTTGTCAGGGACTTTCGAGTTTAGAAAATGTTAGTAGCCCACCTCCAGGAGGTCATGGCTTGGTTATGTATTCAAAGGTAAGGAACCTGAAGCTAGAAGTTTCTATCAGATAAACAAGCTACTTACTTTCAGTAATGCATTATCTGGTAGAGAATATATCGTGCTGCAGATTCCTTACACCCACCAATGCCTCCACGCTCTGCGCACAGATTTCTAGGGTTAGGGTGTAACCCTTTTAGGGATCTAGTTTGGACACACATTTGTCAGTTCACTTTATGACTCTGCGCTCCTGGCGTGGAAAGTTGTGAAAAGTAACTGATGCCCCTGCACCCCATCAGTTGGTGACCACAACGTCACTTCCGGCGTAAACAACGTTGACAGAGAACAGAACTGAACGAAGCCACCCGACTGCACGCTGGGGTACTGCTCATGCAAAAGTTTCAGGATCCGGGGTGACACCTGGGAAATTCAAAGGTAAAGAATCTGCAGCTAGATACAGGGCCTGATTTCGATCTCGACGGAGGGAATACTTTGTCACAAACGTGACGGATATTCTATCTACCAAATTACGATCCCCTTGGGATATAATCGGAGTGTAGTACGGTGGACGGGATATCCATCATATTTGTGACAGAGTATTCCCCTCTGCCAAGATCTAAATCAGGCCCATAGTCTCTGAGTTAATGCGTTACCAAAGGTAAGTAACTTGTTTGTTAAGAATAAGCACACTGGTACCAACAGTTGTTCACTCTCCACTTCTGATGACGGTTATAGAGAAAAATAGGAAACTGTGGTCATTGTGCAGCGGTGCCCCCAGAACTTCAGGGAAGTATGGAGCTGCATGGCACGCCCTAGTGACGTGTAGGAGCATTTCTAGTGTAAAGTTTCCACATCCAGTTTGTCACCTGAGCAATATTCTGAGGTGAGGAATATCCTGTTAGGCTCAATATCCACAAAAGGAAGCATTAACAAATTAAAATAACTTGTCTTGCACCACTGAGATACCTCTAGGTATTTGTGCACAATTTCTGATTGTTCTGATGAATATTTTGAACTGCTGATTTCTCCTCTGAATTTCCTCCAGGTGCCAGACTGGACATGGAGATTATTCTCAGTAATTCCCTGTTACTGGTAGGTGGCATCGTGTGGCTCTTCTTCCAGTCCACCCCCACTTGGAAGTGACGTTAGGGCCAAAATATATCCACCACCTCTACACATTGTCTTCAGTTAAATTCTATCTGCGCTTTCTGTTGCAAATCCTGAGTTTGTTCCCTCAGTTCCTGTTACCTGACAGATTTCTTTTTCCAATGTTTTTTTTTCAGTTTGCAAGTAAAATGACAGGTTTCAAACTCTGCTAGGATTGTTGTAGGAAGCTGGCTCTCTATATAGTGCATTAAAGTCAAGTACACTGTGCAGAGTACAGTGGATCCCCATAGGCTTGCAGAGGCAGAATAGAAAGGTCTAGGGCTTTTTTTGTGGTAGTGTGGCGAAAGGTTTGGCTTATCAAGGAGTTTTGTTAAGCATTTTTTGTACTCACAGAGGCAATAAATGAGACACACACTCAAAGAATAAATCCAAGACCTATTTAGAATAATAGTTGCTTTTATATGTGCTTTGAACCAAAGACCTTCGTTGTAAGGTAAGCAATTTTTACTTAAAAAATACTTTGCTGTTTCAAAAATCGACAGAGCTATTTTCAGATTTCTTCAGTGTTACCCTATAGGGGGTAAACAGTGATGCAGTTTCACAGATAAGTACACAACTTACGTCCCAGTCTTCAGGGCTGTAGGCTAGCACCGAGCAAGGTTTAGGTTGGTAACCAGGGTGCACCCACAGCGGCGCGGGTAGCTGGATGCAAAGGTCAAAGGGGGTGCTCAATGTTAGTCAATCGAGACTTGGGGGGGGGGGGGGTGAAGACATGCTGCTCCCAGGTAAGTACCAGCGGTGGCAAAGGTTGGTCTCTGGGGGTTGAGGTGAGCACTGAGGGGGCTCACAAGGCGGCACCAATCTTACACCCTCAGTGGCACAGGGGCAGCCGGGTGCAAGAGTGCTAACACAGATTAGGCTCCTAATGCTATCCAATGGAGATGGGGGGTGTCCGCTGCAGCACTGCATACAGGTGAGTAAAGCAGAGTCAGGGGGCCACAAGGCAGCACCAGAGGCAGCCGGGGGCAGAGTGCTAACACAGCATCGGGCACCTAATGTTATTCAATGGCAGAGATCGCCTTCAGAACTGGGCTGCAGGCTTGGCCCAGGGGTTTGGGAGAGGCCAGCCCACTGCCCAGGTAAACTGAGATGCTAGGGTTTTTAGGGACACAGACGGGTCAGCTCCCCAGGGGCTCCAGGTGCAGAATCAGCTTACCGGTCAGGGGGAGTCCTCGGATTTAGGTTGCAGGTGTCGCTGGGGAGTTTGGCAGGGGTGAGCCCACAATGGACTCTTGGTCAGAAGCGCTGGGGAACCTTCACTAGACGGGTGGGCCACTTGGAGTGCTCACTTCTGGTTCGAGTTTCATGGTTCCATAGGCAGGTTTCCTCTTTTTTGAAGATGGTTTCTTCTGGACTGATCGGATGTCCATGGAAGTTCTTGGTCTTTTTCGGAGGCAGGCAGTCCTCCCATGGCTTTGGAGGTCGCTGGGCTGCAGGTCGGTTGTCTTCTGGGTGCAGGTTTCTTTGAAGGCTGCATACAGGCCGGTAGGGCTGTGGGTGATGTCAGTTGGTGTCTTCTCTGCTTGCGATGGGTTCAGCTCTTCTCAGGTTGTAGGAATCTGATTCTAGGGTTCAGGGGTGCCACCTAAATACTGAATTCAGTGGCATTACAGGGAGTGCCAGGTGGTAGCCAATGGGCTACTCACCATCAGGGTGACTACACTCTTTCTATGACCACTTCCTTTGGGAAGTGGCATAGCACTAACCCTATTGCCCTAATTCCTTTCTTGCAAGATGAAGGAATTTAAAAACTAGTGTCCTCTTCATCTCGTCCACCCTAGAGGTGGTAATGGCACAAAGTGGGCACTCCTCCTAATTTACTTAATTTTCCAGCCAGTCCTGCCAAGAAAAGTGGGGTCAGAAACTGGGGGCTGCTCACCTCCACCATTTGTAGAGGCCTGGGTCGCATTTCAAAGGCGGCAAGGCCTTTGAAGTTCCCTGCCCTTGGATGTCCATCTTGCCTGGGAGAGGAGGTTTCACCTCTGCCCAGAGCAAGCCTTTGTTCTGCACCCTTGAGAGCATTACTTCAGGGGGCCCAAACTAAGGTGGCTGTACTGGTTGTGACCAGTCAGTGCCACACTAGGAGTTGGTAGGTTTTGCAGTGGGCACCTTTAAGGTGCCCTCTGAGTGCATGTATCAACAAATCCATCACTGGATTCAGTGAGGGTTTATTAATACAAGATGTTTGATACCAAACATCCCTATGGTCAGTGAAGCTATCATGTAGCTGGGGAACTCGTAATGAACAATGTCCAGCACATACTTAAAATGACTTCACTGCTCACTTACTATGTCTGAGAATCAACAGAATTAGCAGGGGCATTCCTGCTCACGCAGGTATGCCCTCACAAGTAATATAATGCACCTTGCCTTTAGGGCTAGAAGGCCTGCCGGAGGAGTGACTTACATATATTGCATGCAGACTGTGTGCCATGTCTTGTTTTCATTTTGGGTCTGCACCAAGACATGCAGCCTGCAAAGGCAGCAATGTGCGCGCTCAGGTGAGATGGTGACACAATGTGTACTGCAGCCCTCAGGGGCCTTCCTTTAGTACCCATGCCCTAGGTAGCAGAGATACCATTTACTAGGGAACTAAAGGTTTGCCAAGTGGGAAAAACGACTGTGCAATTGTAGGGGAAGAGATCTGCCACTGGGGGCCAGTTTTGCAGGGACCCAGTGCACTTTCAGTCAATATTGCACCAGAAGCCAGGCAAAAATTGTAGGGGGGGGTGACCATGTCAAAAGAGGCACTTTCCTACAATAGTCACAACCAGATACCAGTGACTGACCTTCAAGAGCTCTGTCTCTAGTGACTAGATACCTAGCATGACTCAACGTCATACGACAAATGAGCTTGGATGAACCCGATTGCCATCCAGGACCGTAATGGCAAACTAAATTGTTGAGCACCCCAGGAAAGCTCAGAAGGCCAAGTCTCACTCAAAGTTGTGCATGTGTTCTCATTCCTGAGGCCGTTGCTGAGAGAAATCAACTTAATACTTCAGGTCTTCTGGAAAGTAAAAAAGAACAATCACAAGAAAGCAAAACATGTTTTTTCCTCTTTTCGCCACTCCTCAGGAGAAGTTGTGTGAGCGTCTGGGTACCGTCAAGTTACAGTCCCCCATTTCAGACCCGATGCCCGTGCTAGTCCCCATCCAGCCCAATGTCCAGATTCAAGCTTTTTTTTTAGTCTTAAGTTGCAGATCTTTAGTGCCTTTTGGGGTCACTTTGATGCACCTCTGAATCCCATGGATGTGAGAAGTACTCCAGCCAGGTTTCTGCTTAACTTGCCCTCAGGTCCTGAGGCGTTACTTGCATGACATGCATTGTGGGATATGGTGAATGATACCTTTCCCACAGTCCGAGATGACCATCACCCCAACCTCCAACAGATAATTTTTGATGGCCAAGACTGAGCAAAATACATTGTGAAGTTGGGCCTGGATACTACAAACTGTCTGGGTACTCAGTAGTAGAGTACTTTAAAAAGAGCAAGGCAGCAGCACCCTCTTGGCCTATCACTTCCTGCACAGCTGTTTCCTCAGCACTACTGTCCCTTTTGAGGCTTTGGACTGGGTTTACACCAGATGCCACAACAAACCCTGTCTCAGCCACAGCAGATCTCCCAGGCCTTTTGAGGCAGAGGTCGGGGATCAGGCTTTCTTCATCCAGGCCCTCAGCAGCAACAATATACATAATCCCCCGCACTCACCTCCGTCCTGTGCCGCTGCTCCAAAACCCCTTTAGGTTACCATTAGTGGCACACTGTCACCTGGTTGGAGGCTAGATAAGTTATTACCTACATATGTGGCAAAGCATCACATTGCATAGATGGGTACTTCAAATCCTCCGACACAGTTACATCTTACTCTTCGTTTCCACTCCTCTAAACATACAACCTACATCACAACTACTTCCAGAGGACCACTTGTCTATTCCATGACTGAAAGTTTAAACTGTACAGGAGAAGGGAGCCACGGAGAGGATAATGGCATCAGAGGTCGCAACTGGCTGCTACTCCCTCTAGTTTCTGATACTGAAGAAAAAACGAGGACTTTATCCTATTCTGGACCTCTTCCCTCTCTACTTCTTACTCAAAAAGGACAAGTTCATGATGCTCACCTTGGCCCAAGTTCTGTCTTCTGTGGATCCACGCGACTGGATGATGGAGTTAGACCTGCAGGTCGCTTAGTTCCTCATTCCCGCAGATGTTAACTGCAGTTTCAGACAGACCAGATGGATTTCAGTTTGCAGTGCTACCTTTCTACCCTTCCAGCCTTCTTTGGGTGTTCATGAAAGTGATGGTGGTGGTTCCTGGCCATCTTCGGAGACTGGCAATACCAGTCTTCCCATACCTTGACAAACGGTTGCTGAAGGTGGACTTGCCTCAGCCATCAACTACCTCTAGACGATGGCCAACTTGTTTATCTCTGGGATTTTCTATCAATGTACCAAAGTCGCACCTGACTCCTTTACAGAGGCTCTATTTTATCTGAGCCTGGAGGCTGTGCTGTTTCAAGGCTTCACTCTGCCTCAGTGAGTCCAAGACATTTGTGCTGTGATCCAGATATTTCATCCTTTGACCTTGGTGTCGCTGAGAGTGACTTAGACGCTTCTTGGCTTTCTATGTCTTACTAGTAGACCACACCAGGTGCACCTGCATACCCTACAGTGGGATCTTAATTCTTAACAGTCTCAGTGCCAAGGGAACTTCTCAGATTCCATGAAGGTGTTAGAGGAGAGTGTAACAGATCTGCAGTGGTAGTTGTTAGGCCACAATTGGACTGTTGGCAGACCCCTCTTCCTACCCCACCAAGAGCTGACAGTCATGACGGATGCCTCGCTGTTGACTTGGGGATGTCATCTGGGAGAGGTGATCAGAGGACTCTAGTCTCCTGCGGACACCTGTCTCCTCATCCATTTGTTTGAATTGTGGACAGTTCACTTGCCATTGAAAGCCTTCCTCCTGTCCATCAAGGGGCAATGGGGGCAGATTCTCATGGGGAAAATCACTGCCATGTGGTACTGCAACAAGCTGGACTAAGTAGGGTTCTGAGCCATGTGGCAGGAGGCACTACACTTTTCGGAATGGCAGGTCCCTCAAGATCTTTTCCTAGTTATAAACCACCTGCCAGGATCTTTGAATGTCAGGATGGGCAAGCTCAGCCGTCGACACCAAAGCTGCATGTTGCAACAGCAGTGCAAAGTTCTGAATCTGAGCCCATGGAGATTGAGCAGCAACAGTTGGGCGGCCTTCTATCCACCCCACCCTCCAAGTAAATGTAATTTTGCACCTAGGCCTCCTTTATCTAAAACCATCTGCCCATTTGTCTGATGATGTATGTTTATTCTCATCAATAGCACAGTAGGGCCTCACTGGCCAGCTGTTAAGTTATGTGTCTGCCTTATTGGCCATCCTTTTTTAATTCACCTGTTTTGATGTATTTTATAAAATGACTGACCTATATGATCCTGCCAAAACCCTTTGATGCGTCAGTGGGGTCTCAGTCTGGTTCCCACATTCTACATGTGCACCCCATTCAAGCCAGTGCAATTGGCCTCTGAGGTTGGTCACATTGAAGGCAGTGTTCCTCATTGCAATCAGATCTGCTCGTTGCATGAGCAAACTGCAGACGCTTTCTGTCCAGCAGCTGTATTCCACTGTGGGGAAATGCAATTTATTACATGGTGTGGTTGTGCAAGCTCACAGTGCAATAAGTTCACAACTCTTGGGTCCATTCAGGCTTGTATGTAAACCCTGAACTAATCCCTAGGTAGCTGTGGCTTTAACAAAAGAACAAGTTTAAAGCATTTAGAAATACCACAACCATAGAATAAGAAAGAAACACGACTCACAAGTAATCTGACACCAATTTAATAACAAATAGACTACTTTTATGGATTTATGGAAACTAAAATTAACAAAATCCACTATAGGGTTCCGAAGATGTAAATACTTGAAGAAACAATAATTGACAACTTTTTACTCAACCATAAACACGCATTGGTAAGTACTTAGAAACTTTTTAAACACTTTTACCAAACTTTGACAGATTTGTTTTATGCAGTCACTTCGAGTCATTTTAGGCAACCACCTCCAACAGGGAGCAGGTCAGGGTGAATAACCAAGTCTCAAGGAACAGTTACCTTGCAGAAGAATCAGTCTGCAATCCAGTTTCAGTGTTAATGGTCACTTGCCATTTTGATGGGGTGGTCCTGATGCAAGGAATACAGGATGCTGAAGATGCTGTAGGATGCTGTGCGATCGACGGGTGATTTCTGGGGCTACTTTTCAGTCCATAGTCTTGGTGGGGTGGCTTCGGCCCCAGAGGTGGATACCCCTCAAACTCCTGATGGGTCTAACAAACGTTTAGTTGCCACTGGACTAGTGGTCTCTGGTCTCAATGAAACCAGTGGTTCCCTTCCACTGGCAATAAATTTCCTTCAGTGTGACCAAACTGCACTCCAACGACTCACCCAACTTAGGCAGACCCGGGTGTAACTTTTGAATGTTAGGACTCTGTCTCCCAAGCTGTGCTAAGACAGTAAAAGATGATCCAGTGATCTTGGCTACCAACTGGCCAAGAGAGGCTTCTTCAACTTGTGTGGCCCTGTACAGGAACAGGAAGACAGCCAACTGACTCTTGTAGTTTCTGCTTCTGTTTGAGGCTCGATGACAACTCTCTGAGCAGGACACCACAAGCACAGTCCTTTCTTTATTAGCCCAAGCATCAGCCTGTGCTATCCAGACTTCGGTGCAGCCTCTCTTTGCCTAGCCCAAGATCAGCAGGGCAGTCCTTCCTCAGTCCTCTTCTTAAGTACAGACAAGATTTGAGGTCTTTGGTGCAGAGGTGTGCCTCACTTATGACCAGAAAGTGCCCTTAGGGGATTCAGCGATAACTAGTCAATGGACTACTTGGGTCCCTCCTGCTTAGTAACAACTTCCTGTGAAGTGTGACATCTAGCTATCCCAAAATGGCATGTTATGTAAATTTTCAAGATGGCAGAACTCCTGTCATGGCCTGTGGAGCTTAGTAGCCCGCCCTAGAGGTGTGGCTACATGAGGCAATGTTTGGCAACTGTTTTACCCTCTCTGTCCCCGCTGCCAGTCAGTATGCCTGAACAATAGAGCATCTCCTTCTGTGTGCGTCCACTATTTGACCTTCAAAAGACAGCTGCTCCATTGAAGCTCGCCTTCTGGGCTCGCACCCTGTATGGCTTCCTGCCAAGGAGATCTATCACCTCTTCCAAAGGCAGGTCTCTATTGTTTCTTTTCCTGGATGTCGATGTCGTTGGACCTTCACCCCAGGCATGTAGAAGGCTGTCTTTGTGTGCGACCATAAATGGGCACTGGAAACTTTGAGCAACAAACTGCCAAATCACCAAAGTTGTACTTTGCACACTATTGACAATAAATTCGATTTAACCACTTAATCAGATTTAATGCACTGATTCCTTTGATATCTTGAAGTACAGTTTTAGTAGTCCCATTCAGAAGTTAGCAGGGCTGAAGTGTCAGCCTGTAACTTTGCCAATGGGGCTACTAGCCTAGTAATAGTAAAAATTACAGTATGTTTTTTTTTTTTTTTTTTTTTTACTGTTCGGGCCTGTAAAACATGAAACTACAATCACACCCTTTTAATGTAATGCCCTCTGCCTTAAGGGCTCAGTGTGTCTGCTTTATGGATGACTTACGAACATTTAAAGGGAAAGCTTGGACTCTGCCTTGGCTTGAAATGGCAAAGTTGAGTTAGCAGTTTAGAACTGCTCTGTCAGCCAGCAGTGACAGGGAAGGAGTCATGTTTTTTCTTTGTCACATTTGTCATGGCACAACTAGTCCACAAGAGAGACTTTGACTTACAGGCCATAGGTACCCCTAATGACATATATTATTGACTTACAAGTAAGGTAAGTTATGCCAACCGGAGATAAGCTAATTAAACATGTACTTTTAAGAGTCTGAGCACATGCAGAGGCCTGATTAATTTGGGGGGAGTTTGGGCCTGGCAAAATGTGAGGGTGAGCTGCAAAAAGCCTGTTTCCTCACAGCCACCTTCTTTCCAGAAAAGCTAGTGTTATGGGCTAAGGAGGCTTTCTTCCTGACATTTGTAATGCCTTTCCACATTTGGCAGTCTGTCACCCTATAACATTCTTAGCTCCACCTCATCCATCTAAGGAGGAAGATAGACTACATCGCATAGACCTGATTCTTTACATTAGAAGCACCAAAGACCATTGGGTGGACGATCAGCTTTTGGTGAGTGGTTCTGGGACAAACCAGGGAAAAACTGTACAGAAAAAGACCATCTGCAGATGGGTCATCCTTTGTGTAAGGACCTGCTACAGACTAGCTAAGAAACAGCCTTTGGAAGGCATTAGGGCTCATTCCACCACAGCCAATGCTGCTACCACCATGTTGGCACGTAGAGTGCAGGGCTGTGACATGGCTGTCCGATCATATGTTAGTGAAGCACTAATGCCTGTATAGCCAGGTCCAGTGTGAGGGGCACTTTTCTCATTCGTGTTGCTGGATTTCGTGGTGTGATCCATTCCACTCACCCACCGTCTGGTGAGCTACTGCTTTGGTATCGATTCACAAGATGAGGAATCATCGATCAGAAGTATCCATTAGAAGAACAAGTTACTTAACTTTGGTAATGCTCTTTCTGGTGGATCCTCTATGTAGCAGCAGATTCCCCACCAACACATTTTCCTCTCCAGTCTGTGGAATGAATTCATTTGGTCTACACTAAAAAGAAATCCAAATTACAGAGCTGCACATTATCACAATCTGATTACTCTGCAATGCTCATCTGACAGATATCGGAAAGAAACTGAGGTCAACATGCGGAGGTAGAAGTTATATTGCGACCTGACATCCCTTTCGGGGTGGGATGGAACTGACGTAAATCCACACATCACCACCTACCAGTGCACAAGGGAATTGCTAGGAAAAATCTCTGACTCCAGTCTGGGTACTGGGGGGAATTCACAAGGTGGGGAATCTGTTTTTAGATAGATTATCCTCCAGAAAGAGTGTTACTGAAGTGAATTACATAGCTTATTCATCTAGGTAAGAGGGCACAAATGATCATGAAGAATCTGATTTTAAGCAGACCTAAATTCTTGCTATATTGGTATTCATTCAAGGCAACAGAATTGGCTCATTTTGCATAAACTTTTAATAGTGGTGCTCTCTGCATCTGAGTACCAGTCTGATGACTCTAGGTGCACTACTGCTTGTCAAGTTCTATCCAAATTATTTTTTAAAGGGCCCACAGAAGGGGGAAGGAGTTCAGGGTGTATGTTATCTGGAGAAACCACAGCTCCTTTGGTAAATGTTAGTGAACATGTTCAACCCTGCAGAAGATGAAAATATAGTTCCAGTTAATAGTGCATCATGTGTCGTTAGTTTGGTGCATGTTTAGCAAAAACTGAGAACTGTAAAAGTTAAAACCTACAGATAGAGAGCAGGGTAGTATTGAGGAATAATTCACTATGCTTGCCATGGAGTATCCTGTGGGTCGTCTTATGGTTAAGGGAGTTCATTAGGATCAAGTTGAGTGTAATCATTCATGAAGCTATTGAGTATGGATTAAATAGAACATGATTAGATTGTTGCATATTTCTAAAGGTTTAATTGAAACATCATGCAACTTCATTGAGTAGGATGCTTGATGGCAAAATCGAAAGGCTTCAAGTGGAAAAGGGCTATATTACAACTGAGCACTTGTACTCTAACAGATAGTTACACATGCCTAGTATTGTTTGCATGTTTTCTTTTTCGGTGGTCTGGAAATCACATTAAATGAAATGGGTATTACTGCCATGTTGGGATTTGTCATATCATAACGCTTTTCTTCTCTCTCGTCAGGTGAGGAGAGAGCCTTATGCTTGATTGATGTCAAGAAGGTAAAACAGTCGCTCGCTCAGTCTCATCTTCCTGCCCAACCTGAGATCTCTGCAACAGTGTTTGAGGCTGTGAAAGGCTGCCACTTATTTGCTGCTGGAAAGGTAGTTGATATTGCTGTGGATTTGCTGTAAAGTACAGTTTTTTTTCTAAACACGCCAAATTACTGTATGTTAATGTTCATGGTTGAGTGTTTATTCTGTATAAATGTTGTGTATTCAGTCTGAGAAATTGTAAAACTGTACATAGTTATTACATGGCCATAACCACCTTCCTTCTCGCAAGACTCGACTGTATGCAACAAATGCATGTTCTTTCTGATTTAATTGCTTCATTAAGAGTAAATTATTCAATAGTTGACTATATATATCAACATTTTTCAATAAACATGCAGACATTTCTTTTTATCTACGGGTCATTGGCAGGGCATTAGTTTGGTGTTTCAGCTCAAGTTTGTTTTGTTTGTTTATGTCCAGTTTTTTTTATTTAGTTTAGTAAACCTTTTTCTCTCGCTGCCCTTGGGATTTTTCCTCGCTATTACTACTGACTGTGCTTGTCCTTTTGTGCCAATGGAATAAGCAACCAAACTGTTGAGCCTGTGTTCCAAAACCTTATGTCTTCACCACTAGCACGGCTCTTACATAACCTGTAAAGACAAGGGCATCATGCAGGAATGCCCACTTCCTGGACTGTTGTCCACTTGTCTCACCTTTGTAATAAAACATATCTGATAGAGATTTATAGCTACACATTCCTTACCTTAGAATATTCTCCAGGCGACTGACTAGATCTGGAAATTCTTGAGCAATACCTCTGTGCACCAGTAGGTGGTGGTTTCAGCTCAGCGACACCCTCCTCTGTGCCAGTAGTGACATGCGCAGTGCCTATATAAGCACCACCCCAGTGCGTTGGCATAAGTTGCATCCATCAGTGCAGATCCAGAGAGCGCTACCCCTGTTCACTTTTTTGACACATTGTTCAACATTTTAAGGACTCGTTTTAAGTGTTTTGTTCCCAGTGAGTTAGGGATGTCACCCAAAAAAGTCTGTGGGGTTCAAACCTAGTGGTTCCTGTCACAGGCAGCTGTCTGTGACAGACCCCATCTGGTTTGCCTCTGGTGCTGGAGCAGGTCCATGACTCCATGGCCTGTGAAGACTGTCACCACATAAAGTCCAAGGTGCTGCAGGAGTGGTCACTGAAGCTCATGGACGTCCTACGCCAGTTGACTCCACAATACTCCCGGTCCCATGAAAGCTCCCAGGCCTGTTCACAAAGCCGTTCCAGGCGCTTGTTATTGTTTTCCAAGTCGTCTAGTAAGTACCACCAAAAATCAAACAAGGCCAAGAAGTGGAAGCATTCTTCGACTTTGTTCTGCAGGTCTTAGTCATCGGACAAGATGCAGGAACAACGTCACAACTCTAGGCCCCTCTCCCAAGTGTTAGCTGCTGAGCCTGGCTCTAGGTTTCGCTCTGCATTACCTCGAGCCGGAGCAAACCCCCCACCCAGTTACATGAGTTTTATGAGGCCATGCACCTCATATTTGGGCAGGCTGACCCCTCTGTAGTACCTTCGGACCCTATGGTCCACTGGATTTCCACTGGTGGGTCTGCCCTCAGCGCTAGTCAGGTCTCCTGGATCTGGACCAGCTCCATTTGCAAGACACCAGCCTTCCCCAGAGCTAGTTTAAGGACATTGTTCTTGGTGCCGCCATTCCCCAACATCATACCCAACTCCGATATGGAGCCAGATTGGCATATTCTGGTGTTGACCCGGCCAGAACTCAGCCCTAAAAGTCCAAAACAGAGCTGCCTTTTTTGACAGGCCTTTGAGGTTTATGATTGTGGAGAATTTAAGGATCTTTATGAATACCAGAACCCCTTGGAAGAGCCCAAAGACCACTGGAATGAGGAACGGGCAAATGCCTACTTAGTCTTGCCTCCTAGTGTAGCTACGGAGAAAGGTGCTTCTCCAGCACTGGATGTTTTATAGATTCACATGCTTGAATTCTTCCCTGTCTCAATCTCGGGAACCCCCGGTACATTACCAACAGCAGTACATATATAAGCATTCCTTTACATTGACATACTAAAATGGGTGAGCCTATTTCCATACTGTCAGATTTTATGGTTTTATTTATATGTGGCTACTTCCGCAGGTTATAGGGTTGTCCAGTATTTATTACACTCCTTAATTATGATTGGCCGGTCTATTTTCTCTTGTTGTAGACCAATTTTGTGATACTTAGAGACTTTTTTGAGGTTCTGATTTCTCAGTCCCACCTCAGGGTTACTATGCTTTGGTATTCAATTTTAAAGTAAGGAATCTACTGTTAGATGTCTTTCAGATGAACAAGTTACTTATCTTCAGTAATGCTTTATCTGGTAGAGCTAGGATCTAGCTGAAGATTCTTTAACACTTTAACAATCCCCCCCGCTCTGCTAACTGTGTTCCTCTTTTGTCTCAGAAGATTTCCCTGGAAATCAACAATTAGACTTTAGGTTTTGATGATTGCTTGACACAAAGGTGTGTCTTGTTCAAAGCACCCGGTTTCAATCAGCAGTTTCTATGTGTGGCGCCACGTTTTGAGCGTGCAAAATAGTCCAGGAAAAAAATGTCGGTGGGGGAGTTATATAGACTCAGCTGACATCATCCAGTGGGCGACGGAGTCGCATGATGCCCTCTGCTATCGCGCAGACGTACTACGGAAAGAATTAATTTCCGGATTGAGGCTGGCACCTAGGAAAGATTCTAAAGTAGAATCTGCAGCTAGATCCTGTCTCTACCAGATATGGTGTTACCAAAGGTAAGTAACTTGTTATTCCACGAGTGGACAACAGCTAGGCAGATCTACTGAGCAGGTGCCATGTAGATATTCCCAAGTGGGAGATAGACTCAAAGCAATTGGATGGAATATTTCAAAGGTGGGGAAAGCCCGAGTGGTATTCATGAATGTGAATCTATGAAAGATCCAATGCTGGAAAAGGTGATAAGGTACTTACCTGTAACTCCAGTCTTCCAGTATTGGTATCTTTCATAGATTCACATGCAGCCTACCTTGCCTTTAATGAGCCTTCCAAATGAAGGAAGAGTAAAAAGGAACTAGTGGTTCTGAACATCTAGTGGCTGTATCAATGGGAGAACAGCTGGGTGAAGTGGGTTCTGATTTGGATCGTCATCATCATCATGAGGATTGAGGATGGGCTGAATAAGGTTTTATTGGGTCACTGTAAAAGAATGCGTATATATGTACTGCTGTTGATAATGTACCGGGGGTTCCCAGCCTGACGACTGGGAAGGATTCAAGCATGTGAATCTATGAAAGATCAAATGCTGGAGTTTCGCAGTTACAGGTAAGTAACTTATTTCCTTCTTTTTCCATGGTGATGAGGAGGGCAGCTGAGGTCCTGAACCCTACTTGCTCTCAGTGGCAATCAAGACGATAATCTTGACAAAAGTTGCCCCACAGCACCTCTCCTCCCTTTTAATGAAGTCATCACAGTTTCTCGGGCTATGGGCCAAGCACTGCACAGGGGCTCCTGTACACAGGGCAATCATCACGCCCTGCCAACGCCTCACTTCTGGGGGATCCAGTTTTCCCACCCTCAGCATCCCATCCCAGAGAGCCTGGAGACCCTCTACCTCCAAAATCAACCTTGGTGCGTTCCGCCCTCCCCCAGCAGTTGTAGCCTCAAAACCCCTTTTGTTTGCCCTCTTACCATCACAGGCAACCTATTGCCATTCCATAACATCAGACAAGTGGGTATTTCAGATTGGTTAGCAAGGTTACTCCATCCCTTTCTTTGAAACCCCTCCACCCAAGCCACCATCTTCAGACTGGCTGATTGTGGACCACTTCTCCCTTTGTGAGTTCAGGCTCTTTTGGCCAAAGGAGCCATCAGAAGGTGGTCATGGTTGTTGTTCCTGCTACTTTCAGGTGCCCAAGAAGGACGGAGGCCTCCCCTTTATTTGAGGGTTGTGCCATCTGTTCCTGAAGGAGCAATTCTAGATGCCCACGTTGGCTCCGGTTCTGTGTGCCCTGGACTCTGGAGGTTAGATGGTAGTGCTGGACTTGCAGGATGCCTTATTCCATATATCTGTCCTGCCTCCCCACTGGCGTCATCTGTGGTTCGCAGTGGGACACATTTTCAGTTTGCTAATCTCCTTTGGCCTCACCAGTGCCTCTCATATTTACATCAAGATGATGGTGGTGGTTGCAGCACATATGTGGAGGTCATGGGTTCCAGTTTTCACTGTCAATGTACCAAAGTCATGCCTGACTTACTCTCAGATTCTCCCTTTCAACTGAGCTATTCTGGACACAGTACAGGCCTATCCTCTGGAGTGATGAGTCCAGGACATTCAGCCCATGATTCCTATGTTTCAGCCTCTTCCCTGATTTTGGTGAGGCTGCTGTGCTTCATGGCTTCCTGTATCCTGCTGGTCACACATGCCTGGGACCTGAAGACCAAGCGATCCCAGAATTAGGCGAATCTCTCTGACAAGCACTACTGCCTTGACTGTCAGGTCAGTTGCGTTAACACTTCACCTGTTCAGTCCTGCAGGACATCCTGGTCTTATTCTATTAGCAGAGGCTCCTCAGAGGAGGTATTGCTTAAGTATCTATTCCAAGGTAAAGGATCTGCAGCAAGAAGTCTCTAGTAGATGAACAAGGTTCTCTCCCTCCTGATGACCATTTTCTGTGAAATGTAGCATCTGGCTTTACCACAATGTTCCATTCTGCCCACTTCCGGCATGGCAGGACCCCTTTCTTAGCATACAGAGCTTCGTAGCCCATCCCAGAGATGTGGCTTCTAATGGGCCTACACATCCTTGGAAAACTGTTTTGTCAACAGGTTTCCCTTTCTCAGTCCATAGTGCCAGCCTGGCTTACCTAAACAATAGAGCAGCCCCTTGCCAAAGTGTTGACCATTTTCAAAGGCGACTTCTCCCTTCAAGTTAGTCTTTTAGGCTAGCACCCATGTGACTTCCTGTGAGATAGAGGTAACACCTCTCTCCTATGCACTCTTCTGTTGTCTCCTTTCCTGGGAGTCGTTTGCACATCTCCCTCAGAGGGAAGAAAGCTGTCTCGGGGGACAGATCCTGTGCAGGAGCACAGGAAAGTTTGCTCAACAATTACATTCAATTTAACAATTAAATTGGATTTAATGCACTGATTCTTTTGATACTTTACAGCACCAACTTTAGTAGTCCCATTCAGAAGCTAGCACGGCTGAGATGTCAGCCTGTAACCGTGTACTTACAGATACTATCTTTTCCAAAATAAAACATTAATTTAGGGGTTTTTCTGTTGGAACATGTTAAAGTACATGTTCCAGCTTGTAACATGCAGCACCCTGTCTTTGGGCTTGACGGGCCTACCTTAGGGGTGATATATATTAAAAGGGGGAAGACTGGGCTTTGCGATTACCTTAAATAGCAAAATCAAGATAGCAGTTTTAAGCTGCCCTTTATGCCCGCAGTGGCAGACTGGGAGCCATGGGAGCCATGTTTTACCTTATCCCACTCAGGGTAGCACAACAACTGCTGTAGTCCCAGGGGGGGGAGAGGGCACTAACCTTCAGGCCTTGGGTATCCCTGGTACCATATACTAGGGATTTTACAAGTGAGTTAGGCAATGCCAATTGGGTATAAGCAAATCAACCATGCACCTTTTTAAGGGTCATTTTACGTGCCCCGAGTCCTGATTAGCAGAGATCAGGGCAATTCAGAGTCATTAAACTTGTGCCTAGTGGTAAAACGAAGGGGCCAGCAAGTGAGTGAAGCCTGCAGAAAGCCTGTTTCCTTATAATGTTACATAATTTAAATTTAAAACAGGAACGTTCACCATGAGCAGAGTATGCGTGTGGTTATGGCAGAAATAATAACCTAATTGCAATGGACAGTGTCCCCATATGGTTTGAATTGGCCCATCTGACTGTCATCAGTTGTCTTTTCTGCCACATATCTTGCTAAGTGACTTACAAAAAAGTGTACAATGTCTAACAAACATGTTCCATATTGCTTAATATGCTTTTTCAGCCTACCAAGTTTATTTTGCTCTTTCTTTTAGATTGAGAACGGTCTCTGTATTTGTGCAGCTTTGCCAAACAAGGTAGTCATTCTACGGTACAACGAGAGCTTAAGCAAGTTCTGCATCAGAAAGGTAAGAAACCTGTACAAAAAAAAAACAATTGACTTAAAATAGGGGATTACTGTTGTGTAAATGTATTGTTTGATGAGTATCTTGCATTTTATATTTGTCAGCTTATAATCTATAAAACTCTCAACACTGTCGACTCCTTATTACCCTACTATATACACTTGTTCTCAGGTGAAATATTTGCCCTTCCTATTGTATTTTATATTAAAAAAGCACAAAGCATATGGTACCATGTAGGCACTGGTGAAGAAAGACCACAAGAAAACTCTTGTTGGACATCAGTGGAAATATGTTTTGTGCATATTTCAGGCAGTTAAATTGTTGGATAGCATTGTGTGGCTCTAGGCAACTTTCTCTTTGTGTATTTGCCTCAGGTTGTGGAACTATTGGTGAAACAAATTATTACATTGCAATTTATACGGTCCCAATAAGAAACTGAGATGGTTTCTGTTTTGGTGATGGTATCCCAGAGGCTTCACAAAATTAGGGAGGTGCCCAGAATGATATTTTTCTCTCCTAAAAGGTGAGATTGTCAGCGGTAAAGCTCGCCCACGATTAGCTGGTGGCAGCAAACCCTATGATTTCCTCAGGACCGGACACTAGCCAACTCAGGGCTTTAAAGGTTTGACTTGACTTTGTAATAATTCATTGGATATTTGGTCTAAACTCTCGTATGTGTCATTTGATTGACCAAGTCTTTTTTTGGAGGGTGTGGGGGGAATAAGTAGGGTGCGGATGACATACAGATTAGATTTTTGAGAACATGGTAGTCTTCTGGACTATGTCATTCCAAGTCTTTATGCACTTCATATGGATTTACACATTGATCTATCTCAGGGTACAGGCCTGTCTTCTCAGCAGTTTCATAGCATCTCCGACGTAAGACCAGTAACCACTCTTCTTCATACTTCTCTTTCTTACATCAAACCTTCAATCTGCTTCAGCATTCCTACCTTTTTCACTCATTTCAAGATGGAGGGCAGTGAGGTGCTTTTACCAGGGTGGGTAAGTCCAAGATTAGCAAGACCTGCAAATCATAAAATGAAGATGCACCAACCATTTATTTGCTTTACTGCATACTTATCAAACTTGAGTTTGATGTTTTGTAGCAGAAAGGGAAAGATTATTAGTCAACAAGGCAAACAAGAGAAGCCTGAGTAAAGATAAATAATAATTTTCCTTAATCTGTGATTCCTTACTGGGTGCCTAAAACATAACAGGTGCAAAATTGTCAATGTTGCACATTTTTTGAAGTCTTTACATGGCTCTCCTTTAATCTTTAGGTTGCCTGTTGTCAGACCCCATTCCTGTCTGTTCCTTTCACATACATTATAATTTGTTGAAGTTGGGTACTGCAGGGTAGGCCGTCTGTTTTAGCACAGTGTTTAAAAGTGCGTGCCTCTAATGTTGGTTTATTAGTTTATGTGGATCAGCTGGTTGATGGGCTGTGGGCTAACAGACTTCCTTCTAAAGTTTTGAAGCCCTATAAAACTTACTCTTTCTGTTGCAGCTTCCTACTTACAAATTTGGTTATTTCTCCTATTCTACACAAGACACTTCTTTTCTAATGGATTCTTCTAACACAAGTTCTTCACCTTGTGAATACCTCTAGGTGCCAGATTGGATCTGGAGACTTTTTCCTCTGCAAATGCCTATGCACCCATAGGTGGCATCCTTCGGTTCTGTCAGCTCCATAAGTGACATTGGTGCCACAATACAACTGCCACCTCCCTGCGTCAACATCAGTTCCTTTCTTTCCATGTCTTTGGACTCGGATCTGGAGCTCACGCTCTTGATCTGTGTCATTTGACAGACCCCTTTTTTCACAACTTTCCAGTGTGTAATGGATGTGCCTCCTTATATTAAACAGATTTTAAACCCTGCCAGGATTGCACTAACAGATGTCAGTGATGGAATCTCTCAAGGTTTATGGTGCCTGGACTCCATAAAACTGGAAGTTGTGCATCAGCCAAGCTCTACATTGCAGTGTACTGTGGGAACTCTCAGCGAAGCTGCAATGCTCTCTTGTTCATTAGGGAGATTGTCACTGCATTCCAAGCCTCAGGTAAATCTAAGTAAAAGACCAAACATGGCTACCTGCCTTCACACCACTCTCTCTAGAAGCCAAGCGGACATCAGGGTACCTTCAGGTCATGATCTGTGTTTCCTACCTTGAAACTGAACCCCACCCTGATCCGTATGCCGTCTGAATTTCCAGGTCCATCTGCTATACAGCAGCAGATTGAGGCCTTCAAAAAGGCCATGCTGCGCATATTCAGTAATCCCATCAGATCACTCTAGAGTGTCTAGGCCCCAGAAACCAAGGAGGCCTACAGTCAAGTTACAGCCAACGGATCCACCCAGACACCAACTATGCCACTACAAAATAATTGCTTACTCAGACTTCCCTACGGCTCCAAAACCTGCTCTGTGGCCCCACAGGTTGACTTCGCCAATGGCAGACGAAGAGCTTCTGGACTTTTTGGACTCTGAAGCAAATCCAAAGTGACCTCAGCCAAATTCATGTGCACCTCGATGCCACCCAGAAACTCAATCTGCTTTAGCTATGCTTACCATAAATTAGAGATTCTCGGACCCCACCAGACAGAGATGGTGATGACACCTCACAGTTACATGACAACAGAACTCTGTCCTGGCCTGGAAGAGGCCTGTGGCCTTGACACATTACCAGACACCGTCCTAAACTCTCCACCTAGGCTCTCTACGGAAGAGTCTGCCTTGTTTGCCATGGTTATCGGGAGCAGCTGAAGTTACTGACCTCAAAATTCACTCAGTGAAATTGAATATATCTGTGCTCACAGAGGTACAGAAGCCAAGGCTTCTAAACAGTCCCTTCTAACTTTCAAAGAGGCCTTGATGAAGACATATTTTCCGGCGTCCGTGCACAACCAGGATCATTCACTCATGTTATCTGCCAAATAGCCAGGCTATTAGTTTGGCTCAGTGGGACCCATCTTTCCTCCTCCACCATCCAACACCTAAGATACTGGTAATTCAGGCCACCACCAGCAGACTGAATCCCAACACATTTCCAACCGCTCAGCCAGGTGAAAGGTAGGAATGGATGCAGACCTTTGGCTAAAGCATATTGTCTTCTAGTCTTGCCCTAAGATCCATCAACTCAAGTTGTCTCATGGGACATGATGTCTGACATCTTGCCAGCGAACTTCTAGCCAACCTTAAACAGACCGTTCAGGATGGCCAGGATGCAGCAAAATAAGTTATCAGATCGGGCCTAGAGACCACCGACTGGGTAGCGCATTTGGTACCTGCGTGGTGCTTAAACACCACACCTGGATATGCTCTACAGGATTCTTCAGTAACATCTAACAATTACTCATAGACATGCCCTTTGATGGCACCTATTTCTTTGGAGACAAGGCAGATACGGCATTGGAGGGCTTCAAAGGCAGGCTGCAACAGTGCACTCCCTCAACCTGGCACCACCCATACAGTAGTTTCCCCAGCAGTACTGTTCCCTTTGATGCTTCAAAAGGGGCTCAAAGCAGAGGCCACATCAGACTTTGCCTTAGCAACAAGAGTCCTCCCAGTCCATTCAGAGCAGGAGTAGGGAATCTTGCAGTCAATTTCCAATCCCCCATGGGTAATAAACTACTTAATAGGCCCTACCACACCTATCCCCATCAAAAACCTTAGTTTCTCCAGTATTGGGGTATCTTTCATAGATTCACATGCTTAAATCATTCCCCAATGTCGAAGTGGGAGTCCCACGGTACATAAAAAGCAGTAGAAAATGTTTTTTTTTTTTCTTCATTGTAGTCAATGGTAAAAACACATTCAATTTCATAGCTTATTAGCTTCAATAGAAAAGACCCTAAGTCCAGCCAATCAGGCGAGACCACCCCATTAGAACCCTCAGCACAGAGGCTCAGTCTCTCAGATTTTCTACCGCACGTCATGTCTAAGGGAGTCTCCCTGAGCTCTGCTCAGTTTACCCTTCTCATCAGGAGATTATTTCCAGATATTTCATTCTAACTTATCAGCTGTACTTTGTCAGCATGTCTACAGCTGAGAAAGGTTTATTTAGACCTTGCAGCACCTGTGGTAAGCTAAGGCTTCTTTGCGAGGACCCCCACAAGGACTGCATATACTGTCTTCACCCAGAGCATAAGGTGAAAGATTGCAAGATCTGTAGAACATTTCCCAGCAAGACTCTCAGAGATAGAGAAGCCAGGCTCCTTCTTTGGCTCCAGAAACGTAATTCCAGAGAGTCTCTCTCTCCGAGGAGGAAGATAGTGATACCTCAGTGGCTTCAAAGAAGAGGAAGAGATCTGTGGAGAGTTTTTCTCCCAAAACCAGTGAGTCAGCCAAGAGACCACATTATTTCAAGGAAAGAGCTGATGAATATCCCTCAAATTCAAGAGAACATGGTGGTAAGGTTCGCTCTGAGCCGTCCCCTCCAGCTACCACCTCCAAGAAGATAAAGAAATCATCAAGCTTCCTGCCATCGTCTGCATCTAAGATCACAACATCATCGACGGCATCGTCGATGGCGACGGCAACATTTACAGCTCCATCGTCGCCCATGATCATAACTTCATCACCGTTGTCATCAACAACTAGAACATTGGTGAGTCTGAAGTATGGCTCTTCAGCTACCCAAGCTATAAAGATTTTAAAGAGACCGTCGACGGAGAAGAAAGTAAGATCTCTATCGTCGACGCGCACACCGTCAACAACATCGTCTACGAGTAAGCTGCAAAGAACTTCATCGACGACAGTTCCACTGACGGCAGTATCAACAACAACACGAAGATCTTCTTCAGTGTTCCCACCGTTGACAGCACCACCGTCGAAGACTACACCAGAGACGACCACACCATCAACGGGTCAGATTTCTGAGTCCACACCTATAGAGGCTGAAGGATCTTCTTTCTTGCCTTTGAGAATTCTGGCAATAAGACGAAAGTCCAGTCAACAGACTCTTTTTTCTTTCATACGTCACCTAGTAAGGTATCGCCGGCACCTCCACAACATCTTTTTGATGATGACAAGCTGTATACTCGGACGATGGTCTGTTTCCCTTCGCACATATAGTGAACAGCTATAGATACAACACTCGTTGCAGGAGCAGAGGCAACCAGGAGCTACAGAGTTGCAACAAGAGCAAACAATCCAAATGCCAGTATCATTGATTGCCAACCTTCAACATATGATGCAGGATTATTATTCTAGGTTCCCTCCACCAGGTTTGCCCACTCCTGTACAACCTCCGCCCATACCGTTGAACCCTCCTAATCAGCCATCAGAGTCTGCAGTACCTATTCCAGTCCCATCGTCAGGTCAGGATAACGATCCACCCTCGTCAGATGACGAACAAGAAGAGGGCGAGATACAGGACACAGAATCGCTTCTCCACGAATGGGACAAGTATCAAACTCAGACGGCTTCCCCTTGTACACCACCACCGGTTGATTCGCCACCATAAGACGTTGGTGGTTTCCATAGTTTAATGGAGAGAGCAGCAAAGAGGTTCCAACTGCCCATAACATCTAAGCAGTCGGATTTTTTTCCTCCATGATTTTAAAGAGGACACTAGGAAATCGTTTCAAGCAATACCGATTGTTGACTTTATGTGGGAGGAGGGCCTTAGTCACGCACACCCCATCTTTAGTCCCAGCGCTGCTGCCAAGGCTGGACAAGAAATACAAAGCGGCAGACAACGCACCAGCCTGCTTAATTGGTCACCCTAAACCAGACTCGGTGATATCTCAGGCAGCCCAGCTTAGGTCCAGGAATCAGTCTTCCCCACTTGCTGCACCTCCGGATAGAGAAGGGCAGCGGTTAGATTCCATTGGGAAGATGTTTTCAACTATGGCGGCCACCAGGGTCAGAGCAGCAAACTCCTTGGCAATCCTGGGAAGATACGACCATCTGATGTGGTCGGATATATCCCAGTTCATCGACCTCCTGTCTGAAGATAATCGAGCTGAACCGCATAAAATACTTCAAGAAGGTGAGAAGATCTCCGCAGAGAATATAGATTGTGCTATTGATGTCTCATCTACAGGTTTCCGCCAGTTAGCCGGGGCTGCTGTATTGAGACGTCAGGGGTGGCTGAAAGCTACATCTTTTTGGCCAGAAGTGCAGCTGAGGATCCTAGATATGCCTTATGATGGAGAACTATTATTCGGCAAGCACGTCGATGTCGCCCTGCAATCGATTAAGGCAGACACAGAAACAGCTAGATCCCTGGGTACGCTACAATTTAAAAGGCAACCCTTTCGAGGAGCAAGAGGAAGGGGGATTTCTTCTTACCGGGGCGGATTATATCAGTATCAGCAGTCTCAGCCCTACCAAAGTCAATTTCGCACCACCATTGGTCAGCAGCAGCCGCACACTTATCAGCAGTCATCATTTGCATCCTTCCGTCAAAACACAAGGGGGAAATCCTCTTATAAGGGCAAGGACGCGTCAAGAAAGCACTGACCTCCATTAGTTGCCTGCACCCAACCCCAATCCCAGCACTCTGATAGGGGGCAGAATTTCCAGCTTCTTCCACCAATGGTCCCAGATTACATCAGACCGACGGGTCCTCGATTTTGTCAGCAAGGGACACACACTAGAGTTACATCAATCTCCTCCAGAAGTGCCACCAGGAGGACCCCCACCTGCCCATCTAAAAGATCTAGTACAGATTGCTATCTTGGTAGACAAGGAAGCAATAGAGATCGTACCGAAGGCTCAGAGGAGAACAGGCTTCTACTCTCGCTTCTTCCTCATATGAAAAAAGACAGGAGACTGGTGACCTATTTTAGACCTTTGGTCTCTGAACAAATTCTTGAAAAAACAATTGTTTCGTATGATCACCCTCCAAGATGTGCTACGATTACTCAACCAAGGAGATTTCTTGACGTCCTTGGATCTCCAGGACGCATACTTTCACATCCCTATTCATCCCAGTCACAGGATATTCCTACCGTTCAAGGTTGCAGGCACCCATTACCAGTTCAGAGTGCTACCATTTGGCCTCAGATCGGTCCCACGAGTTTTCACCAAGGTTCTGGCCCCAGTCGCAGCCTACCTCAGGAAGTTGGGAATCCAAGTGTTCACATACTTGGACGACTAGCTTAATAAAGTAACGAACGGCGGCCAGAGACACAGAAAAATGCTTGTCCCTCTTCAAGGCGTTGGGACTAAGAGTCAACTACCCGAAGTCTCACCTAGATCTATCAAACATCATCACCTTTCTAGGGGCTGTTTTGGACACGAAGCGAGCAAGAGCTTTTGCTTCTCAGGACAGACGCGAAAAACTTCGAAACCTAGCGAGCCGTCTCAGCAGAAGAAAGTCCACTTCTGTCGGACTTACAAATCTTTTCTGGGGATGCTCTCTTCGTGCATTCCTTTGATAGCAAACTGTCGCCTTCACATGAGAACACTTCAACAACAATTGGACATTCAGTGCATTCCTTGCAAACAAATAAACTGTTCTTTGAACTATATTGTCCAAATAACCATACCAGCGAAACAAGCCTCGAATTGGTGAAAAAACACCCCTCTCATCTCAGAAGGTCTCTCCTTCCTGAAGGACAAACCAGTGCACAATCTAATAACGGATGCGTCTATAGAGTGATGGGACGCACACTTACAGGACCTATCAGTGAGAGGGAGATGGTCCATACAGGACTCAGCACTCCACATCAACATATTGCAATTAAAGGCTGTCTTCCTGGCGCTGAAGGCCTTCCTCGCCAAGATCAGAGGTTCCTCGGTGTTGATAAGAACCGACAACACCACAGTCATGCATTACCTCAACAAGCAGGAGGGTACAAGATCGCAGGTGCTGTCTCTTCAGGCACAGGAGCTGTGGCATTGGGTTCTAAGCCTTTTTCTTCGATGGTGCAAACCCAGTCTAGATCTGTTTGCGACAAGGGAGAACAAAAAATGCCAACACTTTGCAAGCTGGCAACCGCAGAAGGGGGTCAAAGGGGAATGTGCTTTTGATCAAATGGTCAGGGATTTATGCCTACGCTTTTCCCCAGCTCCAACCCATCCCGAGACTTCTTCAAAAGATGAAGAGAGAACCTTGCCGACTACTATTGATCATTCCCAGATTGCTGCTGCAGTTTTGGTTCACGGAGCTGCTACTCCTCTCAGAGCAACCTCACATTCGATTGAGACCAACACCAGACTTGCTAACGATGACTCCGGTCTGTCATCCCAATCTGACTTCTCTTCGATTATCGGCCTGGCTCCTGAATTCTATGAGTTTCGCAGTCTAGCTATTCCTTCAGACTGTCGAGAGGTGCTCGCCTGTGCCAGAGCCCAATGTCCGAATAAGTTGTACAGACTCAAGTGGAAAAGATTCTGCATATGGTGCAAAACCTTCAATATTCACCCTCTAAAGTCTTCTCCAGAGCAGATACTTCTGTATCTTTTGTAATTAGCGAAATCAGGTCCCTCCCATTCGTCTATCAAAGTTCACCTAGCAGCCATCTCTCGTTTACCCTGTACTGCCGTTTTGCCATCTTTATGGTCATCCAGAATAATAAAGCAATTCATAAAAGGCATGTTCAGGATGTTTCCTCCGATTCAGCGTCCTCCTCCTACCTGGCATCTTAATATTGTGCTGTCCCAATTGATGAGGCATCCCTTCGAGCCTATTCACAAAGCTGCCCTGAAATCTCTCTCTTGGAAGACAGCACTCCTTCTGGCACTTACTTCCTCAAAGAGGGTTAGTGACATACAGGCATTCACAATCTCACCACCTTTTCTTCAATTGAAATCAGATATGGTCATTCTGAGGACTAATCCAAAATTCATTCTTAAAGTTCCCTCGAACTCTTATTTGAACGAGCCAGTGATTTTAAAGACTTTCTTTCCAAACCCTGAGCACTACATTCCCTAGGCCTCCAGCGGTGTCTGAAATTCTACATTCAGAAGACTAGCAGCTTTTGTAAAGCTGATCAGTTGTTCATTAGCTATGGTCAACTCACTAAAGAGAATGCTGTTACCAAGCAATCCATAGCCCAGTGGATCTTCTCCGCCATACAATTCTGTCACCAACTAGCGGGAAGACCGCTAACAGCCAACATCAAGGCCCACTCCACTAGAGCGGTATCTACTTCAGCAGCTCTCTTCGCAGGAGTGCCTATAAACCAGATTTGCAGAGCAACAACATGGACTCGCAGTCACACCTTTACTCAACACTACTGCCTGGATGCTGCTAACAGGATGGATGCAGCGGTAGGACAAGCGGGTTTGCATAATTTATTTGCATAAGGTGAGCCAATAATCTTCTTTCCCCACCATCCTCGATATGCTAATATTTCCAGACTGATATTTATATATAGATAAAGTGTGTGTGTGTGTACATATATATATATATATATATATATATATATGTATATATATATATATATATATATATATATATAAGATACGTAAACAATGATGTTTCTTTTATAGATATAGATGTTAACATCTTGTACTGCTGATTATTCTGATTCAAGCATGTGAATCTATGAAATATACCCCAATACCGGAGAAGATAAGTTACTCACCTGTAACTGTGGTTCTCCAGTATTGGTATCTTTCATAGATTCACATGCGTCCCACCCTCCTCCCCATGGAGGCTCACCTTTTTCGTTTCTATCTTGAAATCGCTAGTGCTGGAAAATCTGAGAGACTGAGCCTCTGTTTTAATGACGCTAATAAGCTGTGAATGTGTTTTTACCATTGACTACAATGAAAAAAAAAACAATACATTTTTTTCTACTGCTTTCTATGTACCGTGGGACTCCCACTTCGATGACGGGGAATGATTCAAGCATGTGAGTCTATGAAAGATACCAATACTGGAGAACCACAGTTAAAGGTAAGTAACTTATCTTTTTTTCCTTCACAGCACATTGTCACCTGGTCAGAGGCAGGATGTTATTACCTCCCTCCACAGGTGGCAAGGCTTCGCATCGTACAGATGAGTGCTTTTGTTTGCCTAACATGGCTACACCCTTCTCTCCATTCTTCCTCTCCAAACTTGCCACCTGCACCACAGCTACTTCCACTTGTCCATTTTCTGACTAGAAGTTCAAGGTCTCCTGGAGAACAGAGCTAGCGAGACAGTGCTGGCACCAGAAGTCAGGATTGGCTGTTAGTCATGTTACTTTTTGGTGCCAAAGAGGGATGAAGAATATTGTCCTATTTTAGATCTTGTCCCCCTGAACTTGTTCCTCAAAAAGGAGAAGTTCAAGATGTTCACTCTGTCCCACGTTCTGCCTGCCCTGAGTCCAGGAGATGGCATGGTCACATTGGACCTTCAGTATGACTATTTTTACATCTCCATCACGCATTCCCACAAAAACGACCTACAGTTCCAAGTAGGCCTCAAGCATTTTCATTTCTCAGTGCTCCACTTTGGCCTTATCATAGCCCCTCGGATGTTTACAAAAGTGATGATGCAAGTCGCTGCCTGCTTACGGATGTTGGGAATACCATTCTGTCCATACCTCAGTGACTGCTTACTAAAAGTGAGCTCGCCTTAACCAGTCATGGACCATATCCAGATGACAACCATTCTCTTGCTATTGCTGGCATTCTCCAGTAATGTGCCAAAGTCACACTGACTCTTACTCGGAGGCTCCCTATCATTGGTGCCATTCCCTCCTGCGGTGTTGTTGCAAACCTTCCCTCCACCTCAACAAGTCCCTGGACATAGAGGCTATGATCCTGATATTTCAACACTTGACTTGGGTCTCGTGAGAGTGGCTTTGAGGCTTCTTAATCTTTTGGCTTCCTCCATCCTGCTAATGGACCACACCAGTAGGCATGTGCACTCTACAGTGGGATCTGAAGTCTTAGTGAACTTGTAACTAAGGAAAACCTCTAGAACTTCATTTGGGTGTCAGATGAGCCTGGAAAAGATCTGCATTGGTGGTTGTTGTACTACAGTTGGACCATTGGCAGACCCATCTCCCTACCCCACCGTGAACTAACAAGTGCAACAAATACATTGTTCCTCCTTCCAAGTTGGGGGAAGACATCTGGGAGAGGTAGCGTTCAGAAGACTCTGGCAGAATCCCGCCACTATATCAACTTGTTTGAGTTGTGTGTGATTCACTTGGCACTAGCAGCTTTCCTCCAATCCATCAAGGCACAATGAATGTAGGTTCTTACGGACAACATCACCACCATATAGTACTGTAGCAAGCAAGGCAGGTGGAATCAGTCCTCTGTCAAGAGGCAAAACACCTCTGGAATTGGCTGAGTCATCAGGATATCTCCCTAGTCATCCAATTACTGGCATGATTTTAAAACACCAGGTTGGACAAATTCAGATGGCTTTAGCTAGGGGATTACAAATGGTGGGCACACTGAGGTCGCACAAAGAACCTTCCGATAATGGTGAAGAACCCTGTCTCTGTATTTTCGCCACCACCAAGGAGCTTTGGTATTGGTTTTTCCAAGGCAATTCTTCCTTTGTGGTGGATTGAATCACCTGACTCCTTTTCGCCTTCCCCACCTCTACCTCTCCTGCCCAATCTTGTGAAGATCAAATACAACCATGCCCAAGTCTTCCTTTTTGCCTCATATTTGGCCAGGAGAGTATGGTACACACAACTTCTGGCCATGAACATCTGCCCTTTAATCCAGCTGTCTCTTCTGGTGGTCCTTCTGTCGCAGCTTCAGGGAACAGTTCTGCACATGAGCCTGCACAACTTACACCTCCAGACTTCGATATTGAACAGTAAAAGGTAAGTGATTTTGAATTTTCTCCTTTAGTAGTAAATGTCATTCTAGCAGCTACGCCTCTGCCCATCAAAATCATCTATGAAGGACACTGGGAGAAGTTTGTTCTGATGCATTGCTTTTAGCATCTCCAGCTCCTGCACGACAAGTTATCTGCCGACCTTCTTTTCCCCCTTTTGTTGGCCCAGCAAGGCCTTGCTTTGGCATCGGTTAAAGGTTATATGTCGCCTTATTGGCCTTTCTGTGTTTACCTGATCAGCCATCTCTCTTTAAATAAACTGTGGTGAAGCATTTCTTAAAAGGGCTGATTTGCATGTTTACACCAAAATATTTTGTTATGGCCCAATAGGATTTTAATTTTGTTCTCACACTTCTAACATGCACCCTATTTGAACCGATGCACAGTTGCCCTCTGAGACTAAAAACCCTGATCGCTGTGTTCCTCATAGTGATCATGTCGGTGCATCACATGAGTGAGCTACAGAAGCTTTCTGCCCAGCTATGTACACTACCTTCTTCCCGTACTAGCCAGAGCTACAGACTAAGGTGACGTTCCTTCCAAAATTTGTCATGCTCTTCCACCTCAGGCAATTTATTACCTTGCCCGTGTTCTTTGCTCCACTTCATCCATCTAATGAGAAGGAAAGACTCCATCACTTAGATCCAAAGAGAGCACTAAGCTACATTGATATCCCTAGTCAACACTTAGTGGACGATCAGCTCTTCATTGGGTTCTCTGGAACAAAGAAAGGAAAGGCAGCACAGAAATAGACTATGGCCAGATGCACTAAGCTTTATATTAAGCTTTGCTATGGATTAGCTAAAACAAAACAGCCTCCAAGAGAGCTGTGATTCCACCAGGGACAAAGCTTCTACCACCGTGCTGGCATGCGTAGTGCCTGTTTTGAACACCTGTCAGCCTGCAGCATGGGCACCAGCACCACCATTTATGAAGCACTGCTGCCTGGATGCCAAAGTGCGACGGGAACTGAAGTTCACCTGTGCAGTCCTGCAGGATTTTTTAGTGTGAGCCATTCCACAGATCCACCAGCTAGGGTGTTAATGCTTTGGTGTCGGTTTGCAGACATGCAGAAGAATCTGCGGTTAGCTTTCGGGGTGATCTGTCAAGCGTGGGGCGAGAAAAAGGGTGCATTTTACATAGGCATTTTATGACCATGTTGCAGCTAAAACGGATGAAACAAATTATACCAAAGCATGCTTTTTGTAATTTGGTTTAAATCTGTTTAGTAGCTTTTGAGAAATTACGGTGTAGTGTGTGCAGTACCACAGTAATATGTAAAGTAATAAGCAGTGCATGGCGAGGGTGCAGTAATTGTTACTTCATTTAACTATAACTATTGACTTTCAGTGTTTTTGAGTTTAAAATGTAATGTTTTAACTGACATTTTCACCTTACTATAATATCACTTTAACCTTTGTTTTTTTCAGTGGATTTGTCAGGTTTTTTGTGTAAAGTAAGATATTATAACCATATCTAACTATAATGTCACTTTATTTTTTCAGTGAACTATTTTTTTTGTTTAAAAAGTATTTTTAAACGTACAGTAATATTTTATTATCATACCTAACTACGCCTAACCATGTCACTCAAAGCCAAAGATCAGGCCCTGAGCCAGATCCCTGGAGGCAAGCAACCCCCCATGTGCTGACAGGACCCATTTGCTCGCCACCCCTCTAGCCATCCCTACCCTTCTATTCCCACCGCCCCCCCCCCCTGCCCCCCCCCGCACCCACAAATGATACTGCAGAATCACAAGGGGGGGGGGTGGGGGGAGGGGGCACGCTGAGCACAAAAAAAAAAAATCTAATTTGACACCAAGAGGTGAACAACTGACTGAGGAACATCTGTTGGTTTTACGGCACAAAGTGCAAGTTCTTTTGGCCAAAGGGGCTTTTGAGAAGGTGCCGGCATCAGATGTGGGCCATATCTGTTACTCCTGCTACTTCCTGATGCCAAAGGAGAACTGAGGTCTATCCACATATCTATCCTGAATGCCCACAGGTGCTACCACATGTGGCAGCACGTCTTTTGAAGTCAGGGGTCACAGTCTTCCCCTACCTCGACAACTGGCTGTTGAAGGTGGGCTTGCCCCAGGGAGTCATCAACAACCTTCAGACTATGGCGCACCTCAAGCCTTCTTGGGATTCACTAACAACTTGCTGAAGTCACATCTTACTCCTTCTCAGAAGCTACCCCAACTAGGAGGTATTTTGGAAATGGTTCAGATTTGTACCTTTGCGCCAGGAAGGAAAGTTCAGGTTAATGAGATTATGATCCCGATCTTTGAGCCTCTGTCCTGGATTTCATTGAGATCAACTCTGAGGCTGCCGGGACTGATGGCCAGCTGCATCTTGCTGTTAAAGCACATCAAGTGGTATATGCTCAATGTGCCCAACATAAAGAAGACCTCTCCAACCACGTCCATATTTTATTGGAGACTGCGAAAGATCTGCAGTGGTGTTTGCTGGACCACAAGTGGGTCAGCGGCAGACACCTCTCTATCCCACCCAGAGCTGGCACTGGTGACTGACATGCCACTTCTGGGCTTGGGCGGTCACCTTGGAGAGGTGGAGATATGGGGCCTCATTACGACCCTGGCGGTAAAAACCGCCAGGGCCGTGGTCCGCGGGAGCACCACCAACAGGCTGGCGGTGCTCCTTTGGGCATTCTGACCGCGGCGGTACAGCCACGGCCAGAAACGGAAAGTCGGCGGTGTACCGCCGGCTTTCCGCTGCCCAGGGGAATCCTCCATGGCGGCGCAGCTTGCTGCGCCACCATGGGGATTCCGACCCCCATACCGCCATCCTGTTCCTGGCGGTTTCGGCCGCCAGGAAGAGGATGGCGGTGTGGGGTGTCGTGGGGCCCCCGTAAGAGGGCCCCACTTTGAATTTCAGTGTCTGCATAGCAGACACTGAAATTCGCGACGGGTGCAACTGCACCCGTCGCACCCCTTCCACTCCGCCAGCTCCATTCGGAGCCGGCATCATCATGGAAGGGTGTTTCCCGCTGGGCTGGCGGGCGGCCTTTTGGCGGTCGCCCGCCAGCCCAGCGGGAAACCCAGAATACCCACGGCGGTCTTTTGACCGCGCAGCGGTATTCTGGCGGATACCGCCGCCGGCTGGGGTCGTAATGAGGCCCATGGTCTCCAGCAGAGACTGCGCTCACTATCAATCTCCTGGTGTAGAGGACCATCCTCTGGGCATCAAAAGCCTTCCTTTCATCCATCAAGAGGGAGACTGGTACAAGTGGTTATAAACAGCACCGCAGTCATAATGTATTGCAACAAGCATGGGAAAATGGGGTCCTTGACCCTGTTCCAGGAGCCACTGTGCCTTTGGAAACGGTTGGACAATCAAGGGATTTTCCTGTTGGTGAACCTCCTGGCAGGATCTTTAAATGCAAGGGCATAAAAGCTCAGCCGCCTACGTCTGTGGGATGATGAGTGGCAGTGGATTCTGGAAGTGGCACAATGTCTCTTCTTCACTTGGGGAGAACCCTACATCGATCTATTTGCCACCACAAAGAACATGTAATGTTAGTAGTTCTATGCATTGGACTTTGCAAGGCATCGCACGTTAGAAGATGCTTTCCGCCTAGGGTGGACCTTGTGGCTCCTGTACACCTTCCCGGCTCAGAAAGTGATTGAGCTTCAGGCTCTCTCTGTTAACTTGCCATATGCTTATTTTTTTCCTAGGCAGATTGGTTATGTAGATGCAATCATCCTTCTTGATGAAAGTAGTGAAGTTGTTACATGTCATTCAAACCATCATCTGCCTCACCTCTTTAAGGAGTTCACCACTCGGATTCCAAAGAACAATGAACTTTTACATTTGTTGTACCAAAGAAGACTGCATTGACGATCAGCTCTTTGTGGAGTTGCCTGGAGCAAAAAAAAAAGCAAGGCTGTGCAGAAATGTACCATCTCTTAATAGCATCTAGATCTACTACGCACTGGCCAAAAAGCTGCCTCCAGAATGACTCTTAGCTCATTCCACCAGGGCCTAAGCTGCTACCACAGAGTTGGCACACAGAGTTCCTGTCCTGGACATCTGCCAGGCAACTACCTGGACGTCATTCCATACGTTGATGAAGTACTACTGTCTGAACAACTTGGTTAGCAGAGAAGGGCATTTTCCCTTCTTGGTCCTGCAGGATTCTTTAATTTGAGTCAATTCACAGGCTCACCTTTTTATATAGGTACTGCTCTGCTCTGCTATCTATTCAAAAAGTGAGGAATCCATAGTTAGAAGTCAGTCAGAAGAACAAGTTACTTATCATAGGCAAAGCTCTTTCTGATGGATACAACTACCTGTGGATTCCTCACCTAATGAATACTCCCATGGCGCTAGCATTCGACTGAAATCTTCTTACTAGTCTCTGCACGTCGACGAGGACGTCACTCCAGCCCACGCGACGCCGTCTGACGTCATACAGGCAATAAGAGGTCCTCGACGACGTGCCGACGTCAGTTCCCTTTTTTCTGTGCATTCGAAACGGTTATCTTCGAGGGAGCAACTGTTACTTTCGTGGTTACAGTGTATTGTTTGCTGCGTAGTCCTTCGCTGCAGTAATAATGTCGCAAAGAAAGTCGGGTTTTAAGCCTTGTCGTGAGTGTGGAGGCAAGATGTCAGTTACGGATCCTCACTCCGACTGCCTTTGGTGTTTGAGCTCCGACCACGACGTCTCGACTTGCGATTCATGCCAGCACATGAATCCAAAAGCCCTCAAGGAACGTGAGGCGAAGTTGTTTAGGGCGAAGTCGAAAAAAGAAAAACCTCGTAAGAAGTCTTCTTCGCCAAGGCATCGGCGTCATCGAGACTCCCGGTGCCGTAAAGAATCACGGCGCCATTCAAGCAAGGAGACTCGTTCCAGGTCTTCGGATCGGCGCCGGAGGACTTGGGAGGTCAGTCCCACGGTCACGCCGCATCCATCGACGCCATTGCCCTCTCCGGCGTCACTGACTTCACCTGGACAGGCGTCAGTGATAGAAGTGGTGCAACCTCTGGTGTTGTCTCCGGCGTCGCAGACGTCGAGGCCGGCGTCGGGGTCGCCTCCAGTACAGGCACCCCAGTATCCGGCTTTTCCCACCCCTGGAGCCGATAGTACCGCATTCCTAAATGCGATGTATACCATCTTCCAACAGATGACTCCAGGGGGTGCTCCGGCTGGCCCTTTGGCCTTTTCATTGGGTGATCCCGCGCCTCTACGGCCGGCACCCTTTATGCCCTTTCTCCCTTTTGGGAACGTGGGCTCGGCGCCGCTGTCGGCGCCGGTGGCCGCTCCGGTGGCGTCAGAAGGAATGGCCCCGGAGATTTCCATCCCGTCGACGTCGGGATTTCGTCCTATGACTCCGGTGGGTCCATCCGCTCCGAGTGCTCTTTCATCGGCGCCGAAGTTACCTGTGGCGCCGGACGCGGCGTCGGTGGCTTCTGAAGATCGGCGCTGATCTTCGAATTCGGCGGAGGCATTGTCGACTCCGCGTATCGAGCAGAGGCTTCATTCAAGGAGACGTGCTCTCCGTTTGTTAGAGGAGCAGGAGTACCAGAGAGTCCTGGAAGAAGGAGAACTAGAGGACTCGGGTGATGGACTGCATGGTCTAGAGACGGCCAGTGGGCTGGACACTTCCCCTGAGTGGGCTCTTTCGTCTCCAGGGGAGTACATGGAGGAGGCTGCTTCCTTTCACGCAGTGGTACGGAAGGCGGCTAGTTTTCTGGACCTGCCTTTGCCGGTGGTAGAGGCAAAACAGAACATTTTGACAGAGGTGCTGCATCCGGCCTCAGCTGCGGCGGAGCCACTCTTGCCATTTAATGACGCTTTGCTGGATCCGGTGCTAGAGGTGTGGAAGAGACCAGTATCTTCCCCAGCGGTTCACAGAGCCGTAGCCAGGAGGTATCGAGCTGCACCAGCTGACCCTGGTTTTCTTTCTAGGCACCCTACACCGGAGAGCTTGGTGGTGCAGGCCTCCTGTTCATCCAAATCAGCGCCTGGTTCTTTCCCGACGGTGCCTGGGGACAGGGACTCGAAGAAACTGGATGCGCAGTCCAAAAAGATTTTTTCGTCCTGCAGTCTGGCGTTGAAGGCCACCAACGCAACTTGTATCCTGGGGAGATATATTCATGCTCTTATGGATGACATTTCCTCATCATTTACGGAGCTTCCCCAGGGTCTTTTGGATGTTGTTTCAGATGCCCAGGCTGCCGCAACCCAGATTATTCAGACTGGGCTAGACACAACCGACTCGGTGGCCAGAGCAATGGGCACAACTGTGGTGGCAAGGAGGCAGGCCTGGCTCCGTAACTCTGGGTTTTCTGCGGATGTACAGTCAACCTTATTGGATCTCCCTTTTGATGGGGACAAGCTGTTTGGGGCCAAGGCAGATTCGGCCTTGGAACGTTTTAAGGAGAGCAGGGCCACAGCTAAATCATTAGGGCTCCAAGCTCCTTCTTCCTCTGCCTCTTCCAGATTTTTCAGGAGGTTTCGGGGATTTGGGCGTGGCTCTTCCTCCTCTTCCTTTCGGGGGAGATACCAGCAACCTGCCTCTTCCCATCCCTATAGATCTTTTAGAGGGAGAGGTAGGGCCCGCACCAGAGGAGCCTCTCAGCAGCATTCTGCCTCTTCCTCATCCTCTGGAGGGGTGCAGCAGGGGAAGCAACCTTAGGCTTCCACCATTTCCCACTCACTCCTCTCCTGTAGGGGGAAGATTACAGCATTTTCTCCGCAAATGGAAGACTGTTACAACGGACACTTGGGTACTCAGTATTGTGGGAAAAGGCTACACCCTTCCCTTTCGGGAGTTCCCGCCCCTCATCCCGCCCGCCCATCTTATTGTTCAGAAGAACACCTCCTGTTGCTAGAACAGGAGGTACAAGTCCTCCTTTCAAAGGGCGCGGTGGAGTTGGTCCCAGAGCAGGAAAGGGGTCGAGGTTGTTACTCAAGGTATTTCCTGATTCCCAAGAGTGGCGTCTCCATCCAGATCAGGTCCGTTTAATCTTCCAAAGGTGGGGGTTTCCTCGGGTAGATCTGTTTGCCACTCTGGAGAACGCGCATTGTCCGTTATTCTGCAGCCTCCAGTATCCGATGCAGGGAGCGTTGGGGGACGCGTTTCAAATAACCTGGTATGGCCAGTTGCTTTACGCGTTTCCTCCCATACCCTTGATTCCTCGAGTATTGAGGAAGATTCGCCAAGACCGGGCCCAAGTCATCTTAATAGCTCCGGATTGCCCAAGGAGGGTGTGGTACTCCGACCTTCTCCAACTCTCAATGTGCCCTCTGCTCCGTCTCCCTATCAGGGCAGACCTCCTCTCGCAGTCGCAGGGGCAGGTTTTACACCCCAACCTCCAGAGTCTGCACCTACATGCCTGGAGATTGAACGGGGCAACCTGAGTTCCTTCTCTCTCCCGCCTGATGTAGTGGATGTTATATTAGCGGCCAGGTGACACTCCACTAAATCTATCTACGCTAATAGGTGGTCTAAATTTGTTATGTGGTGTGGAGAGAGGCAGATTGATCCCTTACATGCTCATCTGTCGGACGTTTTGTCTTTTGCTCTGTCTCTAGCGCAGAAAGGTTGTGCAGTGGCTACCATTAAGGGTTATTTATCGGCCTTGTCAGCCTTCATATGTCTTCCAGACCAACCATCGTTGTTTAAATCCCCTATTCTTATCAGATTCTTGAAAGGTCTTCTAAATAAATATCCTCCAAAACCATTTGTTATGCCGCAATGGGATTTGTCCCTGGTCCTGACTTTCCTTATGGGGTCCCCTTTTGAACCTATGCATTCTTGCCCCTTAAGGTATTTGGTTATAAAAACAGTCTTCCTGGTAGCTATAACATCTGCAAGGAGAGTGAGTGAGTTGCAGGCCTTATCGGTAAAGCCCCCTTATACAACTTTTTATGGGGATAAGGTGGTGTTGAGGACCAAGGCTGCTTTCCTCCCGAAGGTTGTTTCACCTTTCCATTTGGCTCAGACAATTACTTTGTCCACGTTCTATCCTCCGCCTCATCCTTCCAAAGAGGAAGAAAGACTGCACCGGCTGGACCCAAAGAGGGCGTTGAGCTTCTTTATTGATAGAACAAAGGATTTCAGGCTGGAGGATCAGCTGTTCATTGGATACGTGGGCAAGAGGAGAGGAAAGGCAGTCCACAAGAGAACACTATCCAGGTGGGTTGTTCTTTGCATTAAAATCTGTTACTCTTTGGCAAAGAAGGATCCTCCTGAGGGCATTAGAGCTCATTCCACCAGAGCTAAGTCGGCCACTTCGGCCTTGGCCAGAGGTGTTCCTGTGGTCGACATCTGCAAGGCTGCAACTTGGTCGTCCCTTCACACTTTTGCGAAACATTACTGTTTGGATTCTGAGGTTAGAAGGGACGGCCATTTTGCACGGTCAGTGCTGCAGGATTTCTTGGTTTGACCATTTAGGCACCGGGCGTGGTACTGCTTTGGGACTCTATTCATTAGGTGAGGAATCCACAGGTAGTTGTATCCATCAGAAGAACGAGTTACTTACCTTCGGTAACGACTTTTCTGGTGGATACATTAGCTACCTGTGGATTCCTCACGGTCCCACCCGCCTCCCCGTTGCCTTTCTGGTCTTACCAAGTAATCCTTGAGTGCGCTCCTCTTGGTCTTCAAGGTTGCAATAGAGGTTGTATATATGGATATTTGTGTATATTTATCTGTATATATATATATATATATATATATGTATATGTATATATATATGTATATATCTTTGTGTATATACATGATTTGCGTATATTTGTTTGTTTAAAAAAAAAAAAAAAAAGAGAGTTATATTAAATTTACAGCTATTCATTGCAATGTTGTGTATTTTACAATGTTATGGGATGTTACCTTGCTCTTTCATTGCATTGGGTTGTTGTTCTCATGCACGTAAAAAATGTTGGTACTGACGTCGGCACGTCGTCAAGGACCTCTTATTGCCTGTATGACGTCCGACGGCGTCGCGTGGGCTGGAGTGACGTCCTCGTCGACGTGCAGAGACTAGTAAGAAGATTTCCGTCGAATGCTGGCGCCATGGGAGTATTCATTAGGTGAGGAATCCACAGGTAGCTAATGTATCCACCAGAAAAGTCGTTACCGAAGGTAAGTAACTCGTTCTTCTGGTAGAGACCGAGTAAAGATTCCTCACGGCTCTCCCACCTTCCTCATTCTGTGCATTGGACTCTATTCACTCATAAGATCCCAAGTTTAGGTATGTGTAGACTGGTCAAAGCCAACTTACTGTTGGTGCTCTGCATCTGGAGGTGTGGACATCCTTAGAACAGACAGCAGTCCAGGGGAATGGTGCCTAAATGGGCCCGCATGTCTTTTTCAAAGCAGAATGGCATCAGTGTGGGGTTGCCCAGCATGCAGAGGTACTGCTCAAACATTTCTGGATTCAGTCTTACGTCAGAGGAGTATTCTAAAGGTGATAAATCTACAGTTAGTCTACCAGAAAGAGCACAAACAAAGATAAGTAACTTGTTAATCAGTAACACTCTATCCTTCAAAGGAAAAGGTTTCCTCACATTGCATCTAAAGTTCCCATATATGACAGGACTTGGACAAACGTTCTCCCTTTGTACGAACCAGTGGCCCTTAATTAGCCAGTAGTTTAAGGAAATGTGAAAGTTCCTTGAAGTTGGCAGGTGGACTGCTATTACTTTAAAAAAGCCAAAGGTACACAGTTCCAAACAATGGGTTCTGTACAGGTTCATAAAGTAAAAATGGATCCTATGAATCTGCTTGATTTAGAACAAGAGCCCTCACTCACCAAATGGTGACATGCTTCATCATTGGGCTTTTGCTCCTCGTCAGGCCAGCACTGCAATGCCTGACGGGCCCCTCGTGGGGGCTCTTTGCCGGAGATCTTTTGGATATAGAAATGCCGGTTGGTGAGTGTAGAAAAATGGGATTGGTACATGAGTGTGTGAAGCTAAAAATGGCTAGAGGTCCCAAAAAAATCGTTTTTTAATCAAACATTGACTCCGTCATGATTAAAAACCAAATGTGGGTAATAATTAGAAGTAATGTCTAATCCACTCTCAAAAGAAAAAAATTGTGGTAGAGTCAACAGTCCCTAGGTTCAGGGAAAGTGAAGAGTGTGAGTACAGAAATCACTATACTACTCCTACAACGGTCAACATGTTCCTCGCAAATAATGACATTTAAGATCAGTGCGATTCCCGGGAACGTGGAGCAGGGGTAAGGTGATGAACCACCTGGTGATCTAGAAGCACGGGATAATTATACCAGCTTGGACTACTGATGCTCGCCGTTATCCTGATGAGGCCTATCCTTTAATACAAGGAGGGTTCCTGTGACATGAGTAGATTCCTAATTGGGTTATAACATGTGGATTAGGTACGTTTTGGTCCTGACGAATAGCACTGATCTTAAATGATGAGTGACAACCCTGCTCACGTCAGTTCCTTATTTCTTCACCTTTGTATGTGGTTCTGAAGCTCATCCCAACTTTTTCCCTATTTTATGACAAGTTTGTTTCTCCAAATAATTCTTCTAGTGTGCCATGGCTATGTACCCTTCTAAAACTACAGACTTCTAACTTTTTAAGGGCTGTTGCAAACGATGTCTATCAGATCCCCAGGAGGGGTCTGCCTCTGGCATTTGTGTTCCACACATGACTCCAAGTCCTGCGTGCAGTGTACCCTTATGAATCCAAAGGCACTTTCGGAATGCAAAGCTGTACGTCACCCAAAAAGACTCAGAAGCCCAGCTCTCGCTGAAAGTCAAAGGCGCTGACCCATTTTCACACTCTAGGATGTTCCTCCGAAAGAAACAGGTTGTCGACTAGGACTATGCCTTCTAGTATGTTGCAGTCTAAGCAGAAGAACAAAAAAAGACCAAGCAGGAAGTGCCCCAGTCCTGCCACACACACTCCGACTAACCTGAGAAGTTAAGAGAAAGTCAGGGTGCCTCTCAGCCCCGCTGTTTGTCCCCTGCTGAAGTCTCGATTTTGCAACTGATCCCAATTCACCCTGATTTTCCAGGTTCATTAGTACCATTGCAACAGCTTGAGGCCTTGGGAGAGGTCATGTTGCAATTGTTCAGCCCCTTTTTGTGGCTCCTTCTATCACACCTTTGGCCCCAAGGATCTGTGGAGGGCTCCAGTCGGGATACCACAGGCAGGTCCACACTTGGCGCCGCCTATACCTCCAGAACCCTTGTTGGATTCTGCTCCGATGCTCTAACAGACTCCCAATCAGGCAACAAGATCCACATCAGTCATTGTGACATCTACACCGGCATGGCCACTACTGGGGCCAGAGGTGGACTCAATTGCCATCGTCCTATCTGACTTTGAGCCAAATACATCTTGGCTTTGATTGAAATCACAAGTTGCCACCATACCATCTCACCCGGGCCCCAGTTCATTCTGATTCAGACATAACAATGCCTTTATCTTAGAACCGCACCCCAGGGCCACCAATTTTTCAGTCCAGACTCTGACCGGAGCTAACCAGCCCTTGAGGAGGACAATGGTGACGATGGGAAGTATTTTCCCCAACATTATAAGGTTGAGAAATTATATCTGGACTTAGAAAATGCCAGTGGGTTGGTCTCTTCTCCAGACACTAGGTTGTGTTCTGCCCCGATCCCTAAGAGAAGGTAAATCTAGTGTTCTAAGTGAGGTTTTACAACCTGGACAAATTTTAGCAGACCCTTTACTCCCATTTAATGAGACCCTCACTTGACACCCTTATGGGCACCTGATTTTAAGCTATTTTCATTCCCTCTGGTACCAACCGATACAGGACAGTGTCAGGTGTTGTGATTTCTTTTTACTTCGCTCCCTGTGCCAGAGAGATTATTGGTTTTAGCTTCCACCAGTATGGTGAACCCCAGTTCTTTCATCACAAGTCCTCCTGAATAACATCTGAAATGGCTTGAGACCTTTGGGAAACAGATGTTTCCTCGACTAGCCTTGCTGTTAGTCAGTCAATACCAGCTGCTTGCTGGGAAGATATGCCCATGCTTTATAGGGCATGATTGGCAAGACCTTGCAGTCCTTGAGTAAATTTGGGCCAAGTTTGGCTTGAAACACCCAGAATGGCCAGGTTGCCACAAAGTACATTATCTGCTCTGGGCTGGTCCCTGCCGACGCTTCTACAAAGCAGTTGGCACTAACGTGGATCTTCATTGGCAAGCTTTAATGAGATCCATGTGCTCCTGTGGAGATGTACAAGACTCTTTACTGGACATGCCATTTGATAGGTCTCACCTGTTTAGCAAAAAAGCTGACTTGGCTTTTGAACACTTTAAAGAAGGCAGGACCACGACTACACCTACACCTACACCTTTTTACATCCAGAAGACAGTGTACCCACTAGTTTTGCCCCTTTCAATGCTGTTCCAGAGTACTGGCATACTATCCAACCAAAGGCTTCCCCAATAAGTACCCCAGTCTGGTTTGGGGCGGGATCAAGCTGACCATGCTCAGACCATCAAGGGTCTAGAACATCCCCCACCTCTCTAGTATCCACCTCTAAGCCACTTTAGTTTGCCCTTAGCAGCACACAGCCATCCTATGGGGGGGGCTGGATCAGATACTTCCTTCAGCTGTGGAAAAATGTAACATTTGCATTGGTGAGTCCTCTAGATTGTCCAACAAGGCCTTGCCATTTCTTTTCGGCCTGCCATACCTCCCATCCACATTTGAACATCTCTCAGAGGAGCACTTGTCTATCTTGCTGAAAGAAGTGCAGGCTCTTTTGGCCAAAGAAGCTGTAGTGTTCCGTCCCTGGGAATAGAGACTGGCTATTGTTTCTATTATTTACTCATGCCAAAGAAGGACAGAGACAGTCATCCCATTTTAGGTCTCTGCTTTCTAATTGCCTTCTTGTGGAAGGAAAAAATTAAGATGTTCACACTGGCTTCCATTTAAGAGCTCTGGCCAGGTTCTGTCTGCACTTAATCTGGGCGACTGGATGGTGACTTTGGGTTTCAAGGGTGCTTACTTTCACGTACTCATTCAACAGTCCTACAGATGCTTCTTGTGGTTCAGGGTGGGCCAGGAGTATTTTGAATTTGTCATGCTCCCCATAAGAATCACCAGTGCCCTTCAGGTTGTCAGGAAAATAATGGTGGTGATCATACCACACCTTCAAAAGTTGGGAATACCAATTTCCCCTACCTCAACAACTGGCTGTTGAAGTTTGGAGTCGCTGACATCAGCTGTATACCACCTCCAGACGATGGCAAACCTAACATTATTAGGGTTCACTATTAACATGCCGAAGTCACACCTGACTCCTCTAAAGATGCCCCCCTTCATTCGCGCTATTCTGGATGCATTGCAGTTTTGAGCCTTCCCTTCTGTCCAGACATTTGGGCTATGATCTCAATGTTTCATCCCTCGATCCTTGGTCTTGGTGAGAGTGGTTCTGAGGCTTCTGGGTCTCTCGGCATCCCACATTGTTCTAGTCGACTATGCCAAGTGCCATATGTTTGCTCCGTAGTGGGTCCTGAAATCTAATTGGGCCTATGAACAAGGCAACCTAGCAGATTTCATCCATGTTTTGGGGAAGACTGCAAAAGACATGCAGTGGTCACTCAACAGCAACTGGACCAGTGACAGACCCCTTCCACTGTCCCTCCCAGAGCTGACAGTGGCGACAGATTCAACATTTCTGAGATGGGCACTTCATCTGGGAGAGTTTAAGATCAGAGGACTCTGGTGTCCGGCAGAGACCTGTCTCCACATCAACTTGTTGGAGTTGCAGGCCATTTGCTTGCTGCTGAAAGCCATCCTACCGTCCAACAAAGAGAGGCTGGTTCATTGAGAACACAAATCCATGTGGTACTGCAGCAAGCAAGGTAGAGTGGGGTCCTGTGCCAAGTGGTGCATTCACCTCTGGAACTGGTTGGAGCAACAAGGTAACTACCTGGTTGAGAAACACCTGGTGGGATCTTTGAACACCAGTGCACATGTGCCCAACTGACAGATCACAAATGGCGGCAACGCCCCGAGGTGGTGCAGGGCATCTTCCAGCACTGGAGAGTACCTCGGTTAGCTCTTTTGCCCCTGCCAAGAACTTGTCAAAACTTTTGCACTCTGAAGTTTTCAAGAAGGCTCTCTCTCAAAATCGCATTCTGGATAGATTATAGAATGGGACGTCTGTATGCCTAACTGCCGCTATCTATCCTGCCTTGAAATCTGATGAAGATCAGGAATGACTAGGCCCAAGTCATCCTAGTGGCTCCAGATTGGGCAAGGTGAGTATGGTACCAAGAACGTCTGGGTATGGGCATCTGTCTTCTGGTTAGGTTTCGACTTCCAGAGGACCTCCTGCCACAACAAGGCAAAGTCCTGCACCCAAACCTTCTCCATCTGTGGAGATAGAGCAGCAGCAGTTGACAGCATTTAATCTTCCTCTCGCAGTTATGAATGGCATCCTGGCTGCCATATGTCTTCCCACCAAGTCTGTCCAGACTGGGCACTTGGATAAGTTTCTTGCCTGATGTGGCACCCACAACACTAATCAATTTCAGTTAAGACTGTTGAATGCCCTATTGTTTGTTCTGTCTCTGACCTATTAAGGATTTGTATTAGGCAGCGTTAAAGGTTATCTGTCGGCCCTTTCGGTCTTTGTATTGTTTACCAGACCAAGCATCCTAGTTATAATCACCTATTGTGATGAGATTTTTGAAAGCTTTGACTCATTGATTTCCTCCAAAACCCTTGGTGATGCCACAGTGGGGTCTTAATTTGTGTTTCACTTTCCTCTTGTGTATGCCATTCAAACCCTTGCACACCTGTCCATTACATTTCCTGACTTTGAAGGCTATGTTTCCAGTCGCAGAGACATCTGATCGTTGCGTGAGTGAACACCAATCTCTCTTGGTTCAGCCACCTTCCACCACCATTTTTCCAGACAAAGTGATACTGCAGACCAAGGTGGCATTCTTGCCTAATGTTACAGCTTTTCACCTTGTTCAGTTCATCACTTTTCCAACATCTTCATCCTCACCCCTCCAAAGAGGCAGATAGATTCTATTAGCTGAAATGTAGAAGAGCTTTAGGTTTCTGCATTGATCATACCAAAGACCACTGGTTTGATGATTAGCACGTTGTGGGGCTCTCTGGAGCAAATAAAGGTAAGGCAGTAGAGAAGATGACTGTAAAAGTGGATAGTCCTCTGCATCAGGCAGCCCCCTGATGGGTTGAGGGTCCATTCTACCAGTGTCTTGGCTGCTAACATTGCACTGACACAGGGAGTACCTGCACTTAATATCTGTTAAGCTGTGGCATGGGGGTTGGTGCACATGTTCCTGAAGACTATTGACTTGACAGCAAGGTCCAATAGAAAATACATTTTACTCCTTCAGTCCTTTGGGAATTTTTGATCTGAGTCTGATTATTGTTGCAGGGTACTTCTCCCAGGGCATGGACAGATGATGTCTGTGAGAAGGGGTGGTTCTTAGATGCAACTGTGTTGGTCACTTCTAGGGCAGAACAAAGTTGGTGGAAAACTTAGTGACTCCACCTACCGGCATACGGGAGTACTGCTGTAAATTCTTCCAGATCCAGTCTGGTGTAAGAGGATATTCTAACCTTCAACAAATTATTCAAGATGGCTAAAACCCAGCAAAATACGTAATTAGGTCAGCCCAAGATACTACAGACTGTCTGTGGATGTCATTTGGTATCAGAATGGTAAAACAATCGCTCATGGACATGCTCTTTGACATCACCTGTCTCTACAGAGTCAAGGCAGACTCCGCCTTGAAGCGATTCAAAAGGAGGAAAGCAGTAGCATGCTCCCTCGACCTAGTGCCACCTAAACAGCAGTTTGCCAGGAGCATCACCCCTTTCAAGGCTTCAAAAGAGGTTTTCTGCAGAGACCACACCAAACCTCACAAGAAATGGTGGTTATGCTCTAGTGTTTACACATCCCGTACGGCTGACAGGGTAGATGAAGTCCAATTATAAACAAAGTAGATCAAAAACAGAGGCAGTCCATCAATGTGGCGCTCACGTGATCCCAACCACCTAGGGTGACCAGGTCCGTCCTGCAGAAACCAGTCCAGAGGAACTTGTAAAGAAGGTACTGAAGCACACACAAAGGACTTACTTATTCTTCCAAAATCTTCAAAACATCATAAAAGTACATTCTTTATTAGGCAGCTGACACGCGTTTCGTCCACAGGACTTTTTCAAGGCTGCGAAAACGTACATTATGAAGCCAGTTAACATTATGTTTGATAATCAGGTCATGAACCAACCCTGAGAAAATGGAAGTTGTGAGGAAAGGAGTATCCCCAAGAAAATGAAGCAGAAAAAAGAGTAAACCCAACACCTGTCCATAAAGAGATATATGAACGAGGTATAACATGAAAAACAATAAGCCATCTAGGAAAACAAATAAACCACAGAGAGTGGTTCCAAGATCTATGGCAAAGTATAAATAAGTCCCAGGATAGATGAGCATATAACTAAAAGATCCTCCCAAAAAGAAGGCCAAAGTGAACATAAAGCGCACCCCCATAAGTAAGAAAACCAAAAAGGGGCTGTGCTTCCAAGGCCCATCACCATGCCAAACCTTGCTCAGCACAACAGACTTCCCAAGCCTGAAAGGGTGCCCTCTTTCTGGTGCCAAAGGGCAGAGGTCTTTATTCTATTCTAGACCGCTGTCCCTGAACTACTACTTCAAGAAGGACATATTCAGGATGCTCACTCTGGCCATCGTTCTGTCTGCTCTGGACCCTGGCAACTGGATGGTGGCATTGGATCGGCAAGACCCCCCATTTCTAAGTCATGCCCTACAGTCCCAAAGATGCTACTTGTAGGATAGTGGCCCCCCCCCCCCAACACACACACACACACACTTTTTGCCTTATATTGATGCTAACTTGACTGTGTGCTGGGATCCTGCTAACCAGGCCTCAGGCTAGTGCTCTTTCCCTAAACTGTGCCATTGTTTGATTTATTAGCACACTCCTGGCACACACCTAAGTCCCTTGTAAAAGATTCCAGTGGTACCATGGGCTCTGTGGCCAGGGAGGGTACCTAAGGGCTGCAGCATGTATTGTGAAACCCTAAGGGACCCCTTACCATACACATGTACTTTGCCATTGCAGATTGTGTTGGTGGGAAGAAAAAGGTGAAGTCGACATGGCATCCCTCCCAGGGTGCCATGCCCACAAACCACTGCCTTTGGCATAAGTAAGTCACCCCTTTAGCAGGCCTCACAGCCTTTAAGGCAGGGTGCACTACACCACAGGTAAGGGCATAGCTACATGCTCAACGTGCCCCTACAGTGTCTTAGTCCGTTCTTAGACACTGTTAAGTGCAGTGTGCCATAATAAGTACATGGGCTGGGAGTTTGTCATTACGAACTCCACAGCTCCATGATGGCTTCACTGAAGACTGGGAAGCTTGGTATCAAACTTCTCAGCACAATAAACCCACTCGGATGCTGCCAGTGTTGATTTTATTGTTAAATGTACTCAGACAGCATATTATAGATGCCCCCTTTATTTTACCCTACCCTCTAGTGTAGGGCTGACTGTGCTAGCCTGCCACTAACAGACAAGTTTCTGACCCCATGGGGTGAGAGCCTTCGTGCTCTCTGGGGTCAGGTACAAAGCCTGCTACAGCACTTTGTGGTGAGCCTCAAAGGCTTAGGCCTCCTGTTACAGTGCCCCAAGGTGCTCCAGCTAGTGGAGATGCCAGCCCCCTGGACCGAGCCCCACTTTTAGCTGCAGGTCTGGCAGAAAAAGTAGGTAAAAGGAGTGACCACTGCCACTAGGACCACCCCAAGGTGTCCAGAGCTGAAGTGACACCCCTCCTTGCAGAATCCTCCATCTTGTTTTTGAGGAGAGCGACCAATGGGAATAAGAATGTGCTCCAACCCACCCCCCCCTCACCCCCAAGGTAATGGGCACAGGAAGGGTGTAGCCATCCCTAGGGACAGTAGTCATTGGCTACTGCCCTCTGACCCCCTATAACGTCCCTACATCTAGTATTTAGGGGCACCGCTGAACCTTGCTCTTCAGGTTCCTGGGGACCTTAAGAAAGAAGACTGAAGAGCTGACCCCAGCGATGAAGGCTCCAGACGACAACTGACTTGGCCTCAGCCCTACCGGCCGGTCTGCAGCATGAAAGACTCCTGCTACAAAAAGGCGACACATCCTGCAGCACCAGCGACCTCTACAAACCTCCAGAGGACTGCCCGCCCAGCAGAGGGCCAAGAACTCCAGAGGAGAGAGGCCCTATCCAGAAAAAACCCTTCAGAAGGACTACAGAACATCCCGGACCGCGAGCCCTGTCCACTCTGCACCCAACACCCATGGCCCGAGTCGAGGTGGCCCACTTGTCCAGAGAAGGCCCCCAGGCGTTTCTGACTGCGAGTCCACCGTGGGTTGAACCCTTCTGGCCAACACAACGACGCCTAAAGCTGGAGGACCCCACTGACCGTGACCAGATCTGACGAAGATTCCCAACGCCCAAAGGTATCCCTGCTCCCGCAGCCCCTTGGCCTTGGGGATTCCAACCGATGGTCCAGCAACGACCGGTGGGTGCCTCTCCTAATTGCCCATCCTTTGGTTTTCTGGCACTGTCCCATTGGACCCAGCCTGCAGCATCTTTGTGAACCCTGGAGTTCCCCATTGAAAAGCATTGGGCGCCCGACGCTGTGTTTGCACCCTGCAGCCAGCCGCCCCTGTGCCACTGAGGATGTGTGTTTGGTGCTGACCTTTCTCCCAACCCCACATTCCCCCAGTGCTACCCAAACCCTGCCTGGTCCGTGCCCTGAAGTCATGGATACTTACCTGCAATCTGTTTTCTTCCAGGTGCCCCCACTCCACATACGATTCCATTGAAAACCCAATGTCAGCTTTGACCTCTGTGCCTGGCCGTCCCTGTGTTGCTGATGGTGCACTTTTGGGGTCAACTTGAACTTTGACCTGTGGACATCCTAACCCCTGAAGGCTGGGATCGTAAGTCGAGTACTTAGTTGTTAACTCTGCTAACACTTTTCCTCCCCTAGGACTGCATTGGTTCCTATGCAAAATTGCACTGTCAACTTTTGAAATTGAAAAGTGTTACTTACTTGCAAACTGTTTTATCTGCAAAACCTAAACAAAGTACATCTGATAATATGCTTTTTACCAACTTACAACTGTAATTACCTGCAACAAAGATCTTTCTAGAAATAAAATAACAAAATATATTTTTGCTATATAAAAGCAATTGGCCTGGCGTTAGTCATTGAATGTGAGCCTCATTTCTTGACTGTGTGTGCACAACAAATGCTTTGCAACTACCCTCTGATAAGCCTATTTGCTCGGCCACACTACCACAAAAGAGAGCATGAGTATGATCTACTTCAGCCTATGCTAAGCCTTTGGGATCCACTGGACTCAAGCACTATGAAATCTGTGTACTCACTTTCAGCCTTATCAGGTCCCCTCAGGTGTTAATGAAGTCATGGTGGTGGTTGCTGTCCATCGATGGAGGTTGGGATTACCAGTCTTCCCCTACCTTAATGACTGCTTGCTAAAGGTGAGCTTGCCTCAAACAGCTGTGGACCATTTCCAGATGATGGCCAATCTCTTGACATCACTGAGATTCTCCATCAGTGCACCAGCGTCATAACTGACTGCTTCACAGAGGCCGTCTTTCATTGAAGCCATCCGGGCATAGTGCGGTTTGAGCCTTCCCTCCACCTCAATGACTCTTGTACATTCAAGCTATGATCCTGATCTGACTCTTCTTGGCCTCTGGGCATCCTGCTAGTGGACCATACCAGTTGGCAAATGCAGGTTCTGCAATCGCCCCTGAAATCCCAATGGGTGCAGCACAAAGGAACTATTCAGATTGCACCAAGGTGTCAGGCAGGACTGCAAAAGATGAATGCTGGACCACAGTTGGACCTGTAGCAGACTCCTCACCCTCCCCCACCCAGAGCTAACAGCTGTGAAACATGCATCATTTCTGGGTTAAAGAGGTCATCTGGGAGAGGTGGAGATCACAGTTCTCTTGTCTCCGGCCGAAATCTGCCTTCACATCAAACCTGCTAGATTTGGGGGAGATTCACTTGGCAATAAAAACCTTCCTTCTGTCTGTCAAGGAAGAAAGGCCACAGGATCTCACAGATGACACTACCATCATCTGGTACTGCAACAAGCAGGGCGGAGTGAGGATGTGGGCCCTGTGCCAGGAGGCTCAGCATCTCTGGAACTAACTGGGTCATCAAGGTATGGCCCCATTTTTCTTCACTGCCGAGAAGTGCAATGGCCACGTTTCTGCTCATTTCAGTTCCCAAGCCAGTTCTCACACGGAGATGATTTTTGGTTACCCCGGGACCAGGATCAGGACACCAGTGTGCCTTCTCAAATCTACCTCTCTTGCCTAAGTTCTGAAGAAGATTACCCCAGTGGCTCCAGATTGGGCCAGGAGTTCGGTATCTATAACTTCTTGCCATGAGCATCTGTCCTGATTCAGCTGTCTCTTAGGGAGGGGGCCTACTGTCATAAAAGCAAGGCAGCGTACTGCACCCACCATGCATTCTGCAGAACTTGCACTTCCTTGTTTGGAAATTGAGCAAAGAAATTTGGCTGCCTTCAAGCTCTTCAAAGCAGTCTGATGGCACGGGGAGGCTACCCCTCCCCAGCCATGTAATACCTATTTCCAAGGGAAAGGGTATTGCAGGCCCTCTCCCACAGAAAATCCTTTGTTCTGCCTTCCCCTGCTTGAGCTGGTCAAGCAGCAGGAGGGCAGAAACCTGTCTGAGGGACAGCAGCAGCGTGGGCTGCTCACAAACTCTGGAAGACTGGCAGGAGCAAATACTGGGGGGGTCCTCTAAGGAGCCCCACGAGTGCATGGAATCATGCCACCAAAACTGGCATTAGTATTGGGGTATGATTCCCGACATGTTTGATACCAAGCATGCCTAGGTTAGGAGTAACTGTTATGTAGCTGTACCACAGGTAGTGAGTTACCAGCGGCAGTACACAGGTAAAATGGCTTCCCCACACTTAAAGTCCAGTGCATTGGAACTGGTGTTCACAGGGGCACCTCTGCTCATGCAGGGGTGCCCTCACACACAGGGACCTGCATCCTGCCCTTTGGGCCTACCACAGGGGTGACTTACAGTGATCTGATGTTGTGACCAGTAGTGAAAGGGTGCATGCACCTTTTCACACAGGCTGCAAATGGCAGGCCTGCAGACACATTTTGCCTGGGCTCCCATGGGTGGCATAATATATGCTGCAGCCCATGGGGGACCCCTAGTGTACCAATGTACTGGGTACCTAAGTACCATACACTAGCAACTTACAGGGTTAAACAAGTATGTCAATTGTGGTCTGTAAAGGGTACCGAGGCAACCAAATTTAGAGGGCAGTGCACAATCACTGGGGTCCTGATTAGCCAGATCCTAGTGAAAACCATCTAAGCACATTGATAACAGGCAGAAAGTGGGGGGTAACTCATTCCACCAGTGCCAAAGCTGCTACCACTACCCTGGTGTGTGGAGTGCCAGAGATGGGTTACTACCAGGCTCTGATGGCAGTTCACACATTCCAGAAGAGCTAAAGGCTCAATAGCCAGGTTTGGCGGGAAGGGTCACGTTTCCCTTTCAGTCCTGCAGAATTTCCACGTTTGAGGCATTCCATAGATCCTCAGCCTAGGAGAAAGGAGGAAGACAGACTACATCGTCTAGACCTGAAGAGAGTTCTGAGCTTTTACATTGATAGTGCCAAGGACCATTGGGTGGATGATCAGCTCTCTGTGCGTTCCTCTGGGACAAGGGAAGAACTGTACAGAAACGTATCATCTGCAGATGAATCATCCATTATATAAAGCCCTGCTACAGACTAAGAAACAGTCTCTGGAAGGCCTGTTTTGACATGTGCCAGGTTGTGACTTGCGTATCAGATCACATATTCACGCAGCATTATTTCCTGGATAGCCAGGTCCAGCGTGAGGGGGCACGCTGCTGGTTCGGTGTTGCAGGCTGTCCCGGTTTGGGCCATTCCACAGAGCCACCATCTGGTGAGATAATGCTTTGGTATCTATTCACAAGATGCGAAATCAGTGGTTAGAAGTAACCATCAGAAAAACAAGTTACTACCTATGGGTGCGCTCTTTCTGGTGGCCTCAATTTAACCACAGATTCCTCACCAACCTACTCTCCTCCATATTTTGTAGAATGGACTTCTTTGATCCTGACTAAAAAGATTCCAATTACAGAACTGCATACAGACACAATCTGATTACTAAGGGCTCCGCATCTGCCTGTGTGTGACACCACCTACCAGCAGGACAGGGAATTGCTGTGAAAAATCTCCAGATGCTCCTACCAGCACCCAGAACGGTTGCTGGCTGGTGTCCCAGGTGGGACTGAGCACCCAAAAAATCATTTAAAAAAATTAATAATACATGAGCGGCATTATTCATTATCCCTGGCCAGGAGTGCACCTCATTGCCCTTCAAGGAATCATTTACATATTTTCCCTTTTTTTTTGTAGTGCACCAATCAGGCCAGGAGAACCACCAATATGTTACAAAAGCACAACAGCCCCCCAGTATTTATTTTAAATAAGCTGGATGTCTCCTGGGTCATTAAATGCATGACCCCAGGAAGCTCCAAGTGCAATGGCCTCTTGTGGCTGGTTTTATGGCTGTTTTTAGTGGCCTGAAGAGTGTTAAAGAAAAACTCACACACATTTAAAGTTATTTGGTATATAATGCTTATTAACTATTTGTTAGAAAAAAATGATTATACTTTGCTGTATGTACTTATAAGGATTGCCTTGGCATGTGGATAGTGATACATTTTTGTAGTGAGTTTTTGGTAAAGCAAAAAGGCCTGCTTTATATAGGTTTACGTGAGACCTCTTAATAAAGCAGATTGGCCAGCTTTTGTTTGGTGTTCTGACTCTTTGACAAAGCCAGTAAGCCTACCTTACTCAAAATTACTTTCTTTATATTATTACTTTTAATTAAAAAATACTTATAAATTCATTGAAAAAAATCAAAGGTCAAATTGATGTTATAGTGACGTTATAGTTAGGTGAAAATGTCAGTTAAAATGTAATATTTTATTCTAAACAATACACTGAAATTCACCAGTTATAGTTAACTGAAGTAACTGTATCTCACGCCCTTGTAAAGTACTGCTTTCGACCTCTCATACTACAACACTTATGTAATGTTCTATGACATCATTGATAACAGTGCATGGTGAACTTCAGTGCATTGTGAATTCCAGTGCTTTTTGTTATTTTTTTTATTTTAAAACGTTACATTTTAAGTGGCACATTTTCACCTTACTATAATGTCACTTTCTTTGGTTTTCTCAGTGAATATATATATATATATATATATATATATATATATATATATATATATATATATATATAATATATTTGGAAACATATGATCTTTGGTGGGGCCCCAAGTAACATAAGATAAAACTGTTGTTCTTAGCAGCTTTTTATCACTAGTATTTTCTGTAAAATTATTTCTTTTTTGGAACATTTTAGCTGCAAGCATTCTTGGATTGGGAAGCTAATCTGATTTAAACGTGTTGTATCATGTTTTTTTTTAAAATTGAATATCCTTTTCAGTTTTAGGATAATGATTTCTGCACTTAATTCACTATTTGCTCTTTTATGTTGCGCTTTTTTAAAACCTTTTTTTTTTTTTTGCTGCTAATTCTTTAAGCAGATTTTAATTTTAATTATTTTTTATATTATCTTTCTTTGTAGCGCTCAGATATTATTTTTTAGAAATAAATGTATGCATTAGTAAATTTCCTGAATAAAATACATGCTGCATTATCAAGAAATTATTTCAGTTGTTAATAAAGTACAATTTTGTAGCTTTTTGTATGCAGCAGTCCACAAGAGCAGTTGCACTCCGATGAGCAGAGGTGGCAGACAGGAGGGACAGGTGAACATGAGGCATGAATGGTTAAGCTCTTTTTCCGATAACTGCAACACACAAACCCACAAAAATAAGTTATGAAGAACTTAGGTGCACACAAGCGGGCGAACATCTGTTGCACATGGTGATCAGTGCCTTGAAACAGTATGGAGATATTTTGTCACTTGAATGTGGTTGGCACATTTGGGGATGTGGAATTTTGTATTTCTGTTGTTAAAAGAAATATCAAAACGCTAAGATTAGTGATAATGGTAATAGGTTGAGCTGTTTTCCTTCTGTCCTTCGTGTTCCCTCTCACTGCCGACTTTCCCTGTCTGCCTACAGTGACTAAACTGTGTGTTATCATCACATCATCTCTTTCATCTTTTCTGCAGGAGATTGAGACCTCTGAGCCTTGTAGCTGCATCTACTTTACTGGTTACAGCATTATCATTGGAACCAACAAATTCTACGAGATTGAGATGAAGCAGTATACCTTGGAGGGTGAGTGGTGTCATTGAGGGTTTTTCAGTTCACCACAGTATGAATGATGTACTGGTTAGTTTCTTGATATGCAACTTTGTAACAGAGTCTTAGGGGCTCTTAATAATAGGAATTTAAGTAGGAGGTTTTCCGATAAAAATAGATTGGTCCCCTTGCAAGTAGCCCTAAATGAAAGCCAAATACATGCACATTAGCCACTTTCTTATGGAAGCTTTTAACTGCAGATTTCTCGCCTTTAAGATATTTCCAATTACCAGACTGGCTTTGGAAGATTTCACAGAAGTGCTCCCACAGTCTGGTAGATAGCGCTGCGTGGCGCCATGCTTGCTTAATTCCGCCATTGCAATCCTAGGGCTTGCATGTAAGTACTGATATCTAATAGAGACTTTTAGTTGCAGATTCCTTACCTTAGAATTTTCCCCAGGCATCAGACTGGATCCCGAGATTTGTTTCTTCGAGCAGTACCCTTGCGCGCTGTTAGATCTGACAGCCTTAGGGTGGTCTTCCCTCAACTTTTTGCCTCCCTCCAGTTTTCTAACCCTGTTTTTGCTGGTTTTAGGTCTCTGCATACTTTGCCATTGCTGACCAGTGCTAAAGTGCATGTGCTCTCGCCCCTAAACATGGTAACATTGGCTCCTACCCAATTGGCATATTTAATCTACCTGTCAGTCCCTAATAAAGTACACTGGGGTACCCAGGGCCTGTAAATTAAATACTGCTGATGGGCCTGCAGCACTGATTTCTGCCACTCACATAAGTAGCCCCTTAACCAGGTGTCAGATCTGCCATTGCAAGCCCATTGTGTGTAGTTTCACTGCCACTTCGATTTGGCATTTAAAACTACTTGCCAAGCCTTAAACTCCCCTTTTCCTACATATGCTACCCCTAAGGTAGGCCCTAGGTAACTCAGAGGGCAGAGCGCTATATAAATAAAGGGCAGGACATGTACATATTTGTTTTACATGTCCTGGTAGTGAAAAACTCAGAAATTCGTTTTTCACTTCTGTGAGGCCTTCTCTTCTCATAGGCCAGCATTAGAACTGACCTTATATACTTTTAAGTGGTAGATTCTGATCTGAATGAAGCAGCCCTGTCATGTTTAGTATGGCCAGAATGGTAATGGAAAATCCTGCTTACTGGTAAATATGGATTCAATATTACTATTTTAGAAATGCCACTTTTAGAAAGTGGGCATTTCTCTGCACCTACTGCCTTCTATGCCTTACAGGCTGTCTCCAATCCACGTCGCACCCAGACAGCCATAAACACATGACACTCAGCCACATCTGCATTCATCTGCATACTGAGTGGCTCGCCCTGGGCAGGAAGGGTGGAGGGGCTCTCACTCTTCAAAGGCCAGTGGCCTGACTCCACACAAAGAAGTGATAAACCCCACAGGGATTCTAGAAGACAGGGCTGGGTTGAAAGGGGACATTGTGCACTTCATAACCACTCTTTGATGTTTCCCCCACTTCAAAGGCATTTTGGGTGTATATATAATGGGTGTGTGACCCTGCAAAATCAGTCACTGCTGGAACTACAATTGGAGTCTGTCATAGGGACTGCCTGGCTGCCCAAAGGGCTCAACTGGACTGCTATGCTGGAAGGACTACTGCTCTGCTTGTTGCCCTGCTGCCTGCTGGCCCCGACTCTGCCTTCTCCACAAGTGCTCTCCAAGGGCTTGGATTGACCTTGCCTCCTGTTCTGAAGTCTCAGGGCCACAAAGACTTCACCAAGAGGAGGAAATCTCACTGCGTCGGAAAATCGACACAACACCTGCAGAAATCAATGCAGCACCTGCCTTGCGGGTGAAAAATCTCTGTATCGTCTACCGGATCGACGCAGCGCCTACTCCTTAACAGCACATCAAGGATTTTCAACATATCATCCCTGGGCGTTAAAATATCCCAGCATCGCAGTGAGGAACCAAGGCTGCACTCCTGGAAATCAACGCATCACCTTGCAGCGTGGAAAGAAACAACACACTGGTGGTCATTCTGACCCTGGCGGTCAAAGACCGCCAGGGCGGAGGACCGCGGGAGCACCGCCGACAGGCCGGCGGTGCTCCAATGGGGATTCCGACCGCGGCGGTAAAGCCGCGGTCGGACCGGCACCACTGGCGGGCTCCCGCCAGTGTACCGCCGCCCCATTGAATCCTCCACGGCGGCGCAGCTTGCTGCACCGCCGCGGGGATTCCGACCCCCCCTACCGCCATCCAGATCCCGGCGGTCCGACCGCCGGGATCCGGATGGCGGTAGGGGGGGTCGCGGGGCCCCTGTGGGCCCCTGCAGTGCCCATGCCACTGGCATGGGCATTGCAGGGGCCCCCGTAAGAGGGCCCCTACATGTATTTCACTGTCTGCTGCGCAGACAGTGAAATACGCGACGGGTGCAACTGCACCCGTCGCACAGCTTCCACTCCGCCGGCTCGATTCCGAGCCGGCTTCATCGTGGAAGCCTCTTTCCCGCTGGGCTGGCGGGCGGTCTGAAGGCGACCGCCCGCCAGCCCAGCGGGAAAGTCAGAATTACCGCCGCGGTCTTTCGACCGCGGAACGGTAATCTGACGGCGGGACTTTGGCGGGCGGCCTCCGCCGCCCGCCAAGGTCAGAATGAGGGCCACTGTCTGTGCCACGCTGGAAAATGACGCAGCTCCTTATTTGTCACTGCATCTCCTCTGCAGCCCCCCTGCATCGTTATTTTTTACACATCCCAAGTACTGTGTGTTACAAGGATACAACCACTGATTCGTAAGGATTGAGACTCATTTAAACCTTGACTTGTGCATATTGGATTCTGTTGTTTAGGTCTTATTTCATTCAGATAAATATCTATTTTTCTAAACTGGTGTGGAGTACTTTTTGTGATGTTTTCACTCTGTTACTGTAAGAGTTATTTCACAAATACTTCACACAATGCTTTCTAAGTTAAGCCTGCCTGCTCTGTGCCAAGATACCAGATGGTGAGCACAGGATGATTTAGGTTGTCTAGTGACTTACCCTGTCTAGGATTGTGGTCCCTACTTGGACAAGGGTGAATACCTCTGCCAACTAAAGGCCCAATTTCTAACACCCATTGTCAGATGGCATCCGTCTATGCCACGTCTGTCAGCGTTTTGGTTGCTGTGATGACATCTCAGTTGTATACAGGCACCACCCCAGCGCGTTGATGTCAGTTCATTACTTTCTGCCTATGCACAGATCTGGAGAAGAGCTACCCTCACTTGCTTTTTGACTGACTTCAACCTTTATATAGACGTTTTGACCCTATTGGTGTGTCAATGTCTTGCTGTAAGACCGTTTTCAAGTTGTGTGAATCCTGTCATGATGTCGGTGACAGGTCCGCACCCCGTGTGCTTGTGGTGCCTGGAGCACGACCACGGCCCGAAGTCGTGCTCCAAGTGCAGGGAGCGATCCATAAAGCTCATGGCGGCCCAGCACTCGGCTGTGCATTGCTCCCGATCTCGTTTGAGAGGAAGGTTACAACACTGCTTGCGGACCCACCACCATTCGTCTTCCTCCCACTCAAAGTCCTCTGGACAATCAGATCACAAGAAGAAGTCGAAGAAGAACAAATGCTCTTCAACTTCACCCCATCACTCAGATGATGCAACGCAAGAGGAGCATCTACGCTTCGGATCCTGTTTCTGGGTCGGCTCCATGCCTCCCCAAGTTTCCGGGAGCCAGAGCCACCCCTGTCTAACTCAGAGAGTTTTACTAGGCCATGCGCCTCATTTTTGGGCAGACCGACCCTCCTGTGATGGCATCTGGCCCAGGAGGGTCAGAAGGGGCCCCCTTGGGTTCCACATCAGCAGCATCTGTTCCGGAAGGTGCCTCTGGACCCGTTATTGGATCCGTGCAGTCACATGTTGTGCCATTGCGGCCTTCCACAGCGCTGGCAAAGGTGTCGACGCCAGTCGAGCCCACCATCGATCCTGGAGTCAGATCGACATCGCTAGACGCCGACTCAGTCTTCGACAGGGCTTATGTTCCCCAGGTTGGATCCTTATACTTATGGGTAAGGGGAGAGTGTGCTGGACCTTATAGTATTCCAGCTAGATGATCCAGAACAAGGGAGCTGTGACTCCCGAAACACGTTGGGTGATTTTGGTTTTGCCGATGAAACCAATTTGAAAAGGAGACATTGAGTGACTGAGATGTTTTTTTCTGTTTGAGAGGAAACACAAGGATTAATATATATATATATATATATATATATATATATATATATATATATATATATATATATATATATATATATATATTAAAACAACTGATAAACCATTAAAAAAAAAGAAAAACGTACCTTCTGATTCTGTGTTCAGGCAATTGTTATTCAGGCAAAATCGATGTTTAGACAGTAGTTGTTCAGTACTTCGTTGTAGAGACTTTTTAGTTGTTTAGCACTAGTGGTTTAGGCAATTAGTTGTTTAGGACCTAGGTGTTTCTCACATATTCAACCTATATGTTGTCGAACATCGGAAGAAGTCACAGACCTCCTATGAGTGTCGCTGCCACTCCAAGTGTAGGGTGTAGACCTGTTCCCGCTCTCAAGGCAGATCCCTCAACAGGTCTTCCTCGCAGTCAAAGTTATGCAGTACTCCGAAGACCAAGTCAAAGAGGAAACACAAGAAGGGAAAATGGTACTCTACCCCATTGCCACTTTCTAACTTGTCAAAAGGGCTTCAAAGTGCAATGCGATGTGGCTCTCTATGAAAGATTGAGGAGCCTATCCCACAGTTCATCCCGATGCTCCCTGGGTTTCGCAGGACATCAATGTTTCAGTAGGTCTAAGCCTTTAAAGAGGCCATGCTGCATTTTTTTCTTTATTTTCTTGCCAGTTGGGTTTCAGGCAGTGGATCCATCCTCAGTGCTCTACCTGCCCCTGGGACCTACCCCTGATTATGCACCAGATCCTGTTCAGAATTCCATTCCGGTCATTGAAATGTGAGGTGGATCCAGTGTCCAACCCCAATCCAAATCTTTCTCGATCCTGACTGAGGTTGTGCTCCAGCACATCTGGTTCCTATGCAACCTGATTCTGACCATGCACTTCCATTGCCATGGAGCTTCTCTAAAAGGCTCTAGCAGATTTTTCTTCCAGTTTTTACCAGTGTTTACCATCCCTCCAAGATGACAATGGAAATAATTGGCATGATTTATGATGATGACAGTTTGAACATAGATTTACAAGAGGCTAGTGGCTTTGATACTTCTCCTGATATAGGGTGGTTCCCCCCCTTGGGCCTCCAAAGGAAGAAAGTGCTTCATTTACTCCAGTAATCAGATGTGCTGTAGAGGGCCTGAACTTACAGGTAACTTCTGTTTAAGTTAAGACAAACGTCCTGACTGCAGTTCTTCATCTTGGGCCTACTTACCCTGAGCTTTTGCACCCATTCATCAAAGCAAAGCCCCAATTGATATTCTTGTGAGTACTTGGTCTAACCCTTGCTCTTGCCAACCAGTGAACAGACAGGTGGCAATGCACCACAGATCAGCTCCCAGCGACTTTACCCTGGTCCAAGCTTCTACAAACAAAGTGAATCCTAATTCTTTCCCCACAAGCAGCACCCCCTGCCCTTTAAATCCCCAATCACCATCCGGACAGGGAGTCAAAAAGGATTGAGGCATGTAGGAAATTAATGTTCTCTTTGGCCTGCCTAGCCCTGAGGTTGTTCAACACAGATACATGCCCACACTCTGGGACACGTTCAGTCAGATCTTGCCAAAGTATTCATAATTATGTTGTATTGAGTGCTCAAATTAATCTCAGCCACACAGGCCGCGTCCCAGTCCATAAATATTTGGCACACCATGCAACTTCAGTTTGGACCCAGACGTGCAAATCAGTCTTGATCCTTGAACAGTCCAGCCAGTACTGCCAGACCTGGTTCTCTCTGAACAGGAGCACAAGCAACTGAAGACTGGTTTCATCTTGGTGGGGGCCTGTCAGTCAAGCGCAGCTTGGTTCCAGTGGCACAGTGATCACCAGATTCCCTGTTTGGGCATGCTAGTCACACTGAAGTCTACAAAACAGCAAGATCTTTCCAGCAGTCCCTGGAGATTTTAGGGCCTTCTTGGCTCAAACCATTCAGCATGATCAGGATAAAGCTAAGCATGTGATTTGGGCTAGTCTGGCTACTACTCCTGTTTAGCAGTCAGTACTAGTGTGGTGCTTAGTCACCACAAATGGTTTCGATCCACAGGTTTTTCTGGAGATGGGCAAACATTCCTTATGGATATACTTTTTGATGGATCATGTCTTTTTTGCAAGGAAAGCAAAGCCACAGCATGTTCTCTGGACCTTTCAAACCCTGCTAAATCTTCTCAGTCACCCTTTTTTGTGGCATCAGCCACCAAGCTACTTTAGTTTGCACTTAACCTGATCCAAGTATACGGTAGTAGGCAGGTTCCAATATTTTCTCCTAGGCTGGCAATTCATCACTTCTAACAGCTGGGTCATCCAAATCTTCCGGCAAGGCTGCACCCTTCCATTACTTTTTGACCCACAACAGCTTCCTCCCACATCAGAGAGGCTTTCAGTGGAGTACCTATCTACTTTTCTGCAAGCGGTGCGAGCTGTACTTTCCAGTGGAGCCATTGAGAGGGTGCTGGAATCCAAAATAGGGACAGGTTGTTACTTCTGCTATAACCTTGTGCTGAAGGACTGAGGCGGCCTTTCTATTTTAGAGCTTTGCCCTTTGAATGCCTTCCAGTGTGAATAATTCAAAATGCTCATACTTACCAAGGTTATCTCTGCCCTAGATCTGGGCAACTGCATGGTAGCCTTGGACCTGTAGGACATGTACTTTCATAAGCTGTTTTGCAATCCCACAGCTATTACCTACAGTTTAAGGTCAGCTAGGAGCTTTTTCAGTTTAACCTGTTCCCCTTCAGATTTACAAGTGCTGCTCGGAAGTGAATGAAAGTAGTGGCGGTTTTGCAGCCCATTTTCAGAGGTTAGGGATTCCAATTTTCTCATACCTCAGCAACTGGATGATGAAGGTAGGCTCACCATAGTCAGTCGTGTGAACCATCTCCAGATGACAGCAGACCTCCTGACATCATTGGTGATCTTGATCAACGAGCCAAAGTCACATCTGAGTCCCTCACAGAGGATTTCTTTTAAACTATGTTGGACAGGCCAGGCTCTAAGCACCAGCATCAATATCAGGCAACTTGCTTGGATGTGTCTACCAGGTTCCCCTGGGATGTCCAAGCATCATTGATGGGCATGCTGTTTACCAGAGCCAACTTCTTTGGTGAGAAGGTAGATTCAGCTCTGAAATGCGTTAAGGATAGCCAGTCCATGGCTCGTTCTCTGTGGGTTACTTTACTCTGTTTGCAAGTTACTTCTGGAGTACAGGATGTTCTGAGGCTACTAGAGAGGTCTTGCTTACCAAAGGAGGCAGGCCCCAAACCTTTCCATTTTTTTTATGGCTCCAAATGGACAGATTGGGCAGCCGCAGCAGCAGTCCTCTTCCTCCTTACCTGCTGCAACTGCTACCAAGTTGTTTTAATTTCCCCTCGGTCTCCACAGGAGTCAGAATTTGATTTTGGCTACACTGCTGGTTTGCAGTTATCCAGTGGTGGCCCACTGGTCCTTCAGGTCGTTCAGTTTAGGGATGCTTTCCCCTTTTTGTCTACCACTCCCCACAACTCTACAATTTACAGCCATACATTGATGGATTATGCTGCAAATCTGGCCTAGGTTGTCAAGATTCTGCTTGTCAAGGGTGTGATTGAAGTGGTTCCCAAGATGAAGAGGATCACAAGTCTTGGTACCCAAAAAGGATAGGAGGGGAAGTTGGTGCAGGCTGAGGTTGATCTTAGATCTCAGACTTCTAAACACCTTCATCAGAAAGGACATGTTCAAGAAGCTGGCAATGGCACAGGTCATGGTGACCTTAAAAATCCAAGAGACCGAATTTTGTCCTAGGACATTATACTTTAATGAGGAGTGCTGCTACCCACAGGCATTAACTCCTATTTTTATGCAGTTTGACCACTTCTAGTTCATTGGCCTGCTCTTTGGACTTACCTCATCTGCATGGGGGTTCATGGAAGTGATTAGTTTACCCACACCTTGACGACTATCTTTTAAGGGTGAATTTGGCTCAGACATTCCCAGACCACAGTTCCATTGTGGCCACCCTTGATCTGTCATCAGTGAGCTGAAATTCCATCTTTTGGTTTTTGCAGAGGTTTACTTTAAAATTACCATCCTGAATACGGTGGCTTATAAGTTCTTTCCATATCTGCACTGAGTTCAGGACATTCAGGGTTGGATTGCAATATTCTGGGTTTGTGCCTTGATTCAGACCTGGATGGTTCAAAGGGTTCTTGATCTTCTGGCCTTGTGCATGCTGCTGGTTCCTGATGCTCGTTGGCACATGCAGACTATGCAGGGAAGCCTTTGCCTGCTATGGGCCAAACACTAAAAGTTCCTCTCGGCCAACATCTGCATATTGGAAGAGGCAGCACATGATCTTCAGTGGTGCGTCACAGATGCCAACCTGACATGCAATGAGCCATTCTGCCAGCCCCATCCAAAGCTCAGAGTAGTGATGAACATGCCTTCTCTCAGCTGGGGACGTCACCTGACCTACGTGAAGCAATGTCTCCATATGTACGAAGCTGGCTTTCTATATGATGCACTAAAAAGAAGTACACTATGCAGCGGGTCCAGTGGATCCCCAATTGGTTGACAGAGGCAAAGTACATAACACTAATGCTCTCTTTTGTGATCGTGTGGGTGAGCAGTTAGGTTTATCAGAGGGTAATGCTAAGCGTTTATGGTACTCAGAGAGGCAATAAATGAGACACACGCCAAGAATAAATCTGAGACCAATTTAGAAAACTAACACTTCTTTATATATATATATATATATATATATATATATATATATATATATATATATATATTTTGAAACCAAAGCCTTTACTAAAGAGTAAATACTGTTTTGTCTTTAAAAGGTGCAGGTAGGTAAAGAGTTCAAACCTGTGCTCCTTTACCCCCAGTGCAATCCCATGGAGAGAAAAGTCAACAGTGCATAAATGTAAGTACAGTCAGTTTTGGGGGTTCCCCTTCTGTAATTAGAGATGTAGAGCCCAAGGTTCAAAGTACAACCAGCAGTTCATATGTAGCTCCCCGAATTCAATTGGGAGCAGGGTGCTCGTATGGCAGGGCGCACTACAAAGAAGGAGGGCCACCTAAAAACAGGCTGCACAAGGTGACTTGGGGACAAGTCAGCGAGCTCCCAAATAGGGGCTTGGGTCGCAAGGGGCTTTAGAGCAAGGGGGCACAGTCGGTTTTACGGGATCCAGGCCCGGCCACTCGGGTGCAGAGTGGATAGAGCAGCTGGGCTTTGTGCGCAAAAGAGCTCTTCCCAGTCAGGGACAACCAGCTGGCAGGGGGAAATCAGGACAGCTGGGTCACTCACATAGTGGGTCTCAGTGATGCTGATGCCCATCAATGGCTGCTTGTCCTGGTGCAATAAGAATCCCGACTGGACCCTCATTGTTAGTGCTTGGTGCAGGGCACCTGGTACCGATGGGATTAGTGATGCACTGCTCTGGTGGGTCCTGCTGTCGTCACACTTGCTGAGGTGGTGGGGGCGATCTTGGTCCTCCAGAGCCACGGGTACCTCCTTCTGGTTGTGTGCAGCTTTGGTCAGGGCCAGGGAGCTGCAAGGCAGTGGACCAGACTTTGCAGGGAAGGAGCTCTTCTAATCCAAGGGAAACTGGTGGTGGTTTTGAAATGCTGGTAGACTCCCCGAAGCTTTGGTAGTTCTCCAGCTTGCAGGACGAGTCACTCTGTTGTGATTGTCGTGAAAATTGCAGGCAGGTTTTTGCGCCAAAATGTCTGCAACTCTTCGGCTGTTCTTGCTAGGCAGTGGCTTTTCTTCGCCATCCTTCTCTTGATCCGTCAAATCACAGTTCTTGGATTGAGGGGTACCACCTAAATACTCAATTTAGGGGCGTTACGAGGAGTGCCAGGTAGCAGTCAATGGTGTCCACATCCGCTCAGCCACCTTAGGGTTCGGACTGGCATGATTTTGGGCCCACCTCCTAATCTTACTAATTTTCCTGCCTGTCCTGCCACCAAAAAGTGAGGTCAGGACATTGGGGTTGGTCATCTCCGCCATCTGGAGAAAGACCTGGGTCACATTACAAAGGCAGCTAGTCCTTTGAAGCTTCCCGCTCTAGGATGTCCATTCTGCCTGGAAGTGGTGGTAACACCTCCGACCAGAACAGGCTTTTGTTCCTGGCCTCTGAGAGCACTGGCACTCACCTCAGGAGGTTAGAAATCTGTCTAGGGTGGATGCACTGGTTTAGACCAGTCAGTTAACAGACCAGCAGTCAGGTAGGTTTTCAGGGGCACCTCTAAGGTGCCCTCTGGGTGTCTGTATTAATAAATCGGTCACTAGATTTAGTGAGGGTTTATTAATATGAGATATTTCATACCAGACATCCCTATGCTAGAGCAAGCCATCATGTTATAGGGGAGCTCGTATTGACCGTGTCCAGCACATACAGATAAAATGGCTTCCCTGCACACTTACTGTGTCAAAGAAGTCAAAGAATCAGCAGACATAGTAGGGGAATATTTGTTCATGCATATAAGTCCTCACTCGTAATATAATGCATCTTGCCTTATGGCTGAAGGCTTGTTTTAGGGCTCACTTACAGCGCAAGGAGTATTTTAGGGGACATGGCACACAAGTGTGTGCCATGCTGTGTTTTAAATTTTGGGAGCACCTTGTCACGCAGCCTGCAATGGCAGTCTGCATAAGGTTTGTCCTGGGTCCGTCAGAGTGGCACAAGTTGACCTGCAGCTCTGAGGGGCCCTCTTCAGTACCCATGCATTAGGTACCACTGGTACCATTTACTAGGGACTTACAGAGGTTCCAAAGGGCCTGGTCACTTGGAGATCAAGTGATAGGTGTCTTCTTTTAGGGAAGGAACACTGGCAGCACTGGGAACCTGGTTAGCAGGAACCCAGTGCACTTCAGTCAAAGCTGCACTTAAAAACAAGCAAAAAGTTGGGGGGTACTGCAACCAGAACCCAGCTCCCTACGCCATATCAATTGTGTGAATCTTTGCGCTGCCTGTCTGGCCCTCAAGGCTTTTCTGCCTTCTATCAGAGGCAGGTCAGTCCAGGTCCTAATGTAAAACACCAACACTATACAACACTGCAACAGGCAAGGTGGTGTGGCAGTCCAGTGGCCTCTGACTAGAGGCTCAGACTACCAGGTTCTGGGTCCCCACTGGTTCTCACAGACTGTCAGTAATCTGGTAACAATGCTCAGTGTTCGGCAGTTTGCGCCCCAGTTTTTCTTCCTCTGTCTCTCTGGGAGACATATTACCCATTTGGTGGAATTCCAGCCTTCTTTTTGTTCCCACCCCTGCGGTGGATCCCATGAATCCTGAAGGTCAAAAGGGGCTGGGTCCAGCTCACATTAGTAGTCCTGGACAGGGCTCAGGCACCCCTATCTCCTGCATATGAGCATCTTCCCTTCACTTCATCTTAGGCAGATCTCCTGTCCCAATGGATGGCAGAGGTCTGGGAAAATAAACAGAATCCTGTGGCTTCAGCCTTCCATCTGAGGTGTTTTGATGTGATTCTGGCTGCCTATCATCCATTCAAGAAGCCCACCTGTTCTGGCAGCTACTCTAAGTTGTTACTTAGTGTGCAGGCAGGTGATTGATGCTTTTCAGGCCAAGTTGTATGATGTTCTTTTGCATGTTTTTTCTGTGGTCCAGGAAGGCCTTGCGGTGGGCACAAGTAAAGGCTACTTACCATCTACTTTTACCCTTCTTCATTTGCCTGCTCAGCCATCTCTATAGTCAAGTCATCGGTTGTGATGCATTACTTCAGTTATTTTCTTTTTCATCTGTATTGGTGTTTGTACCTATACACAGTTGTACCCAAAGACTTTAGCCCCTCAGTGTAGGAAAGTACCATCGTTTTGGCATGTTACCCCCATTTTCTGCCTGATGTCAGTGTGTTTGAGTGTGTTCACTGAGATCCTGTCATATTTCACCCAACATTGACATACTGGTCCCCCCCTCCCCCCCCCCCCCCATGTAAGGCTTTAGTATATGGCTCCTAGGTACCCAGGGCATTTGGGTTCCAGGGCATCCCTACAGGCTGCAGCATTTCTTTTGCCACCTGTTGGGGACCCATACAAAGGCTGCTACAAGACTGCCATTGCAGCCTGTGTGAAATGGTGCATGCACCCTTTCACTGCCATTTACACCGCACCAGGTCACTCATAAGTCACCCTTATGCAGGCCTCCCTGCCCTAAAGGCAGGGTGCAGAGTACCTGTGTGAGGGCACCCCTCCATTAGCAGAGGTGCCCCCACACAACCTCCAGGACCATTTTCCCAGACTTTGTGATTGCAGGGACGCCATTTTACGCATGCCCTGGACATAGGTCACCACCTATGTCCAGCTTCACCATAGCAACTCTGAATATAGCCATGTTTAGTATCAAACATGTTGGAATCATACCCCAAGGCTTTTGCAAGCATTGTTTGTATGTTTTCATGCACTCTGGAGGCTCTTTAGGGGACCCCCAGTATTGCCATTACAGCCTTCTGAATTGTTCCAGGTAGCCCCAGCTGCTGCCACCTCACAGGCCGGTTTCTACCCTCCTGTTGCTCAAGCAGCTCGAGCCCAGGAAGGCAGAACAAAGGATTTCCTTTGGGACAGGGATGTTACACCCTCTCCGATTGGAAATAGGTGTTACAGGCATGAGAGGGGGAGCCTCCCAGAGCCTCTGGAAATGCTTTGAAGGGCACATTTGGTGCCCTCTTTGCATAATCCAGTCTACACTGGTTCCGGGACCCCCACTCCCTGCTCTGGCGCGAAACTGGACAAAGGAAAGGGGGTGACCACTCCCCTGTCCATCACCACCCCAGGGGTAGTGCTCAGAGCTCCTCCAGAAGGTCCCTGGATTTTGCCATCTTGCATTCCAAGTTGGCAGGGCACTCTGGGAGCATCTGAGTGGCCAGTGCCAGCAGGTGACGTCAGAGCCCTCCCCTGATAGGTGCTTACTTCTGTAGCTGACCAATCCCACTTTCAGGGTTATTTAGGGTCTCTCTCTTGGGTGGTTCTTGAGATTCGAATTGCAAGACTCCAGCAGGAATCCTCTGCAACCTCTACTTCTCCTTCTTATCGAATAAACTGCATCTGGACCCCCAGGAACTCTACAGCTGCAACAAAGAAGCAAAGGTGACTTCTGCAACATTGTATCTTCAGTTCCTGCCAGCAACTGTAACTGTTTCCCGGTCGTGCCTCCTCAGAGGACAGCCTGTCTTGAGCCTGCACTAGAAGAGCGAAGGAATCTCTCTTGGAGTGAAGGAGTCACTCCCTGCACCAGCAGGCACCCCTCTGCAGCATCGACCGGTGGCGTGGGTCCCCTCGCCTGACTAAGTGCGTGGATCCAGCATCACGGGTGGTGGACTGAAGTCGTCCCGACCGTCCTGACGTCCTACTGTTCAAGTTTGGTGGAGGTAAAAGCTTGCCTCCCCACTCAAGACAGTACCCCCGTGCACTGTTTTGCAGTTGCCAAGGCTTGTTGGCATCCTTCCACGAAGGTATTCATGAAGCTCCGGCCCCAGCACTCTATTCTGCAACGCACAGCTTCCTGCGTGGTTCTCCAGCGGCGTGGGGCTCTTTGTCGCAGTCCTGTGTGGGCCTCCTTCTGCACCTTTTCTTTCCCCATGGAGTGGGACTCCTGTGCGTGCTGCCTGGTCTTCTGAGGGCTCTCTGAGTTGCTGAGAGCCCCCTTTGACTTTTTGATTCCCTCCTGGGTAGAGTCTGCCAGGTCCCTGCCGGTCCCCGGCACCGCCATCTTCTGCTAACCGCGACCTTTGCATGTGCCAAGGCTTGTTGGCAGAATCCAACAACGCAAATCAGACTGCAATTATCCATCCGGCGTGTGACATCATCTGCACCAACCAGGAACCAGCATCCGTCTTCTTGGGTGCAGTACTGATTGTTGTTCTTCACCAGTGGTTCTTCATTTGCAACGTCATTCCAGTTATCAGGGGCTCCTGTTCTCCCTGGACCTTTCAGTGCTTCTTGGACTTGGTCCCATTCTTCCACGGGTCTTCAGGTCAAGGAATCCATTGTCGGTGTCTTGCAGTCTCTTCTGGTTCTTTCATAATCTTCTTTCTCATGTTCTTGTGTGTTCTAGGAAAGTTACTGTGATTTACTCTTGCTTTCCAGGGATGGGGTGGGTTATATTACTTACCTTTGGTGTTTTCTAATACTCCCAGCCACCTCTCTACACACTACACTTGCCTGGGTGGGAGACCGACTTTCGCATTCGACTCTTTAGTATATGGTTTGTGCTCCTCCTAGGCACAGTTCTAACTAAAGTTATTTTCACTATTTGCACTGTTTTTTAACTGTTTTACTGCTATTTCTGCATACTAGAGAATATCATTGTGTATTACTTACCTAAGGGAATATAGTCTCTATGGTATTTTTGGCAGTTGTCACCAAAATAAAGTACCTATATATTTGTAACACTGAGTATTTTCTTTCATGTGTGTGAATACTGTGTGACTTCAGTGGTATTGCATGAACTTTGCATGTCCCCTAGTTAGGCCTTGGTTGCTCATCCACACTACCCCTAGAGAGCCTGGCTTCTAGACACTGACTACTTTACACTAATAAGGGATAACTGGACCTGGTATAAGGTGTAAGTACCCACTACAAACCAGGCCAGCCTCCTACACTCAAGATGATTATTCTTATTGCCTTCATGTTTCATCTGTGAATTGTGGGCGTAATCTGTTCTGCTGCCATATACCACCTTTTCCCAAAAAGCTTTAATTATATTTATATAGGGCATACTACCCCTGACAAGGTGTCGAATTGCTTTCCGGCGAGTGGCACGTCAGTTGGTACATCAGACCCATGCCTCTTTTCTTCATTTGGTTCACTCCATTACACTCCACACATTCTACACTTCGCAAGATCTCTCCAAGGAGGACAAGAGAATGCACCAGTTGGATCCTAGGCTGGTCCTTATTTTTTCTAAATAGATAGGACTCCGGAGCACTGGGCAGGTGATGAACTCTGTCAATTTTGCCAGTTCAAATAAAGACTGTACAGAAACTGAGCTTATTGAGGTGGACCGTTCTTTGCTTTAGGCTGGACTGTGCTCTGGCAAAAAAAAAAAAAAAAAACTTCTGAGTGCCTTTGTGCTCATTACACCAGGGCGAAGGCCTCAAATATGGCCATATCTAGAGATGTTTGACAGAGCAGTGCCATAGCAATGAGCAGGTCCACAGGGAGGGTCATTGTGGTTGGTTGTGTAGGAAGCTGGCCTGGTGTGTGGTGGACACCTATGGATTTTGCACCTTATACCAGGTCCAGGCAACCCTCATTAGTTAGTGAAACAGTGTCTAGGAAGCAAGGATTCTCTAGTGGTAGCTGTGGTGAGCAGCTAAGACTTATCTAGGAGGAGTGTAAAGCACCTGCAATACCACAGTAGTCACAAAGAAACTTATCTCACATGAAAGGAACCACACAATGTTGCAAAAATAAAGGTACTTTATTACAGTAACACTGAACTAGATTACTTATAGGCAGACAACCAACTGGAGGTAAGTATACACTATATATACACGGTAAGTATTAGGAATAAGCATAGAAAAACAACAACCATTGGCAGGAAATAGCAGAAAATAGCTAGGGCCCTATGGTGGGCGCCAAACCATATACTAAAATGGAATGCGAAGTTAGGTCCCCCACCCAAGATTGTGGAGTAGTTGGGAGGTAGCTGGCAGAACTTGGGAACCCCAAAGGTGAATACCTAGATCTAGTCTGGACGTTGTTGCCTTAGGTTCTTGCAGATACAGGGGAGTGACTCCTCCCCGCCAAGGGAGATTCCTTCTTGCTTCTTTGGTGCAGCTGAAGTCTTGACGACCCAGAGGATGCACAGCCATGGAAATGAAGCAATTGCTGGAGGGAGCCAGAGAAACGATATTGCAAGGCGAGGTCATTTTTTGGAGGTACAGACATGTTTGGTTCCTGTGAAGTCCAGCAGCAGTTCTGGTGGGCAGGAACAGAAGAGGTCGATGCAGAGTCCTGGTGGAGTCTTGCATGCCAAATCTGGGGACCCACCTGCAAGGGAGTCCCTAAATAGCCCTAACAGGGGGCTTTATCACTCTGCAGGGTGACCACCTATCATAGGGGGTCACTGATGTCAGTTACCTGTCCTGACCAACCAGATGCTCTTAGGGGCCTCTGCACATCTTGTTTCCTAGATAGCAGAATCAGGTAGCCATCTGGAGGAGCTATAGGCACCACCACTGGGTGGTGATGGACAGGGGAGTGGTCACTCCCCTTTCCTTTGTGTGGTTTCGCGCCATAACAGGGACCAGGGTCCCTAGACTGGGGCAAACCGGATTATGCAAGGAGGACACCAAATGTGCCCTTCAAAGCAAGCCAGTGGTGTGGGGAGGCTACCCCTCCCCGGCCCATTAACATTTATTTCCAAAAGAAAGGTTAATGTATCCCCTTTCCCACAGGAAATCTTTTGTTATGCCTTCCCCTGCTTGAGCTGGTCAAGCAGCAGGAATGCAAAGACCAGTCTGAGGGCCTGCAGCAGCATGGGCAGCTCGCAAAACCCTAAAAGAGTGGTAGGAGCAATACTAGGGGTCCGCTAAGGAGCCCCTGGAGTACATGGAATCATGCACCAATACTTGCATTAGTATTGGGGTATGATTCTGACATGTTTTGTATCCAAACATGCCTAGGTTTGGAGATACCATTACGTAGCTGGACCTGTGTTCAGTACACAGGTAAAATGCCTTTCCTGCACTCACGAAGTCTAGTGCATTAGAACTGGAGTTCGTAAGGGGCACTTCTGCTCACGCAGGGGTGCCCTCAGGCACAGGCACCTGCACCCTGCCCTTTGGGCTGAAAGGGCCTACCATAGTGGTGACTTACAGTGACCTGGTGTAGTGACCAGCAGTGAAAGCGTGCATGCACCTTTTCACACAGGCTGCAAATGGCAGCCCTGCAGACAGTTTGCATAGGCTCCCTTGGGTGGCATAATACATGCCACAGCCCATAGGGGGACCCCTGGTGTACCAGTGCCCTGGGTACCTAAGTACCATATACTAGAGACTTACAGGGGTACACCAGTATGACAAATTTGGGGTGTACAGGGTACCAAAGCAACCACATTTGGAGGAGAGGGCACAATCACTGGTGTCATGGTTAGCAGGATTCCAGTGAAAACAGTCTATGCACACTATAATGGGCAAACGGTGGGGGTAACCATGTCAAAAAGAGTGGTTTTCCTACAGCTTGGTCCTATAGACGTGCCGGTTTAAAGTCCATTCCTCAAACTCAGCACCTATCTGACAGGGAGTGTGCTGCTTTGGTATTGATTCAAATGGTGAAAAATGTGCAGTTAAAAGTATTCATTGGAAAAACAAATTACTTCCTTCCTTAACAGTCTTTCTGGAGGATAATCCACTCATATGCCTTACTACACAGCCACCTCCCCATGGAGGAGACTTAACTTCTGAGTTTTAAAGTCCTCAGGTAGATTTCATAAACTCACAATGTCTTAACTTGTTTGCTCTGATGTCCCGTGCCCAGGAGAGGTGCCTGTTTGCAGCTTAGTGCAGGTTGAACGGAGTCTGCATTGAGTGAGATTGGGCTACTTATTAGATCAAGTGTAGTGTCTGGGGTTTCAAAAGCTCATGAATCTGTGTTCGGAGAGTATTCACCAAGTGTTAGCTAAGGAAAGCAACATGTTTGAGAAGACCTTATACACTACATCTGTTTAGAGATTCTGCTAGTTAAGGACCAAATGTAATTGGTCACTGTCTTGCAGAATGTTTTGAAAATAAAGAATTAAACTTTAAATTTTCACTTACCAGCTTTCTTTTTATCCCATCTAGAATTCTTGGACAAAAACGATCATTCCTTAGCCTCTGCTGTTTTCGCTTCATCCTCCAATAGTTTTCCAATTGCCATCATGCAGGTGAATACCACTGGGCAGAGGGAGGAGTACCTACTGTGCTTCCATGGTAAGTCAGGTACTCGATGTTCAAAGTTTGAATCTTTGCTATGCTTTCTGACACAAACATAACTGTTAGCAGTTCACTTGAGCAAGACTTAGTTGCTGCTGGCATGTGGGAGGCAAATAAGACCCATGCCAGTGAAAGTGGTTTCCTTTCATATGTAAAAACTCAATTGAAAGAAAAAGTTCCAATTATGCACTCCACTTTCCCATAGATAATTGATCCTTGGATCTCAACTTAGCATGCAACATGGGTACATTCTGTTCTTGAGTGCTTGTATAACAATCATTAAGCCACTTGTCATCCAACAAGTCAGCCCTACAAATGCACTGCTTAAAAACAGCAATATTTCTGAATCATTCACTTCGTGATACATTGATGGTTTCTATAGTCTTTTTTTTATTATTTTATTGAACAAAGCAGATGCAGAGCAGAGTACACACCTATCAGACCTCTTATTGTTCGAGTCATTGACTAGTATTAGGTTGAAAAACAAGGTCAATGTCTATACATCTTCATTGCTTTCTCTAGAATTTGGTGTTTTTGTGGATTCTTATGGAAGGCGAAGCCGAACAGAAGATCTGAAGTGGAGTCGGTTGCCTCTAGCTTTCGGTAAGTGATAATATTCTTCTTTCAAGAACACTCCAGTATACAGTTCTGTCCACTGCTGCATAATTTGTCCACAGGTGTAACCAAATGTTTTGTATGAGTAGCATGTTTGTTTCTTTTTGATACAAAGACACTGTAAATGTTGTATCTGATAGAGACTTCTAGCTGCAGATTCCTTACCTTTGGAATTTCCAGGTTTCAGCTTAGACTCTGGAACTTTCGCTGAGCAATACCCTTGCTCGTGCCGTCAGGTGGCATCGTACAGATCTGTGTGGCACTGTTGGAGCCATCTGTGACGTCACGGTTGCCTATAGAGGCACCACCTAGGCGTGCGTACGTCATTTCTTTTCCTTCCGCGCCGGGTAAGTGCAGATCTGGAACAGAGCTACCCTCTGTCTTTTTTGACAGGCCTTTTTTGACCTTTTTGTCGAGATTTTTTGTGTCTGTGCGAGGATGACCTTGAGAAAGGCTGAATTCAAGCCGTGTGGTGCCTGCCATCACGGGACTGCTCCAGGAGCCCCAAGTCGTCTTCATCCCACTCGAGATCCTCCGGGCACTCGGGGACAAGAAGAAGATGAAGTCCAAGCAGACTTTGCCTTGTCCATCGGCCGACTAGGTGACTCTGGAACGTCGACTATCCGGGCACGGTTCCACAGAACAAATGCCAGGGCCAACTCCAAGCATTCCTCCCTTTCCAGAAGCCAGAGCACCTCCCCCCCCCCCCCTTCAGGAGTTTTATGAGGCCATGCGTCTTGTATTTGAGCGGCCAGGTCCCGCTGGCACACCTTTGGGCCCTGCGGGTTGGCAGAGGCCCCATCAGGTTCCACGGCAGCAGGTCCGGCCTCATCTTTGATGGGGCCTCGTAGATTTGGAATGGCCCCAGCTTCACACAGTTGACCTTCTCCAGCACCGCAATAGACATCAACACTCCCGGCGCTACTGGTGGCGCGAGCCACATTCTTATCACCGATGATCCTGAGCCAGAACGACACCAACAGTGTTGGCGCCCAGAGGTGCCAAATCTATGATTGAGCATTTACTTGAACTGGCGAGGAATGGGAGGGGTCTTTGGACCCCTGGAAACCCAAATAGAACCATTGGACTAGTATGAGGAACTGGGAGAGGCCAGTGGACTGGACACCTCTCCATATGGTGACTTGCTCTCCCCTTCTATGGTGGCTACGGAGGAGGGTGTATCATATGCAATGGTGATGTGTAGGGCAGTAGAGGTCCTTGACCTCGAAGTGCCGTCATGCGGATCAGGGCTAACTTCCTGACAGAGGTGCTTCAGGCCGGGGTTTCACATCAGAACCGATGTTGCCGTTCAATGGAGCCCTCACTGATGTCCTGCTGGGGACGTGGTCCAAACCCAGCAGTGTATCCTGTAAACAGGACAGTTGGCCGTCGCCCGGCACCATGCAGCTCTAGTTTCCTCACACAACACCCCATCTCAGAGAGCTTGGTAGTCCAAGCATCTGTTTCCCATGGCGCCTTCCCTTCTGCACCTCCAGGTAGGGAATTCAAGAGGCTGGATCAGTTTGGGAAGAAAATGTTTTCTTCCAACAGCCTGCCATTGAGGTTGGTAAACACCTCATTGAGCCGTTTTTCCCACACTTGGTGCTACATCAGGTCCCGGAGGATGCGCAGGCCATTCTCTCCCAAGCAGTTAAGGACGGTAGCGATGCAGTGAAGTTTACCATAAGGTGGGGTTTTGACACGACTGACTTGCTGGGTAGAGCGATTTAATCTAGAGTGGACTTTCGATGCCACGCCTGGCTTACGTACATCTGGCTTTTCGGGGTCGTCCAGGCAAACCTCATGGATATGCCCTTCGAAGAGTCCTGCCTATTTGGCAAAAATGCATACTCGGCGCTGGAGTGCTTTAAGGACTCCCGGGCTACGGCCAAGCCTTGGGCCTCTCGGCAACCCCTCGCCAGTAGTCTGTCACCCCTTTCGTAGCTTCGGAAGGGGCGTGGCACCACGCCATTCACAGAGCGACCAGCCACCATCCTGCGTCAGAACAACAGCTTGTGCAGGGACGAGGTTGTGGTGCCTCCAAGCCCAGAAGGTCTGGCTAGAAGTCATCCACCACATAGCCCCCCCACTTCTACAGCGACCAAGCCCTAGTGTGATTCTGCAAGACCATGTATGTCCAGTTGGAGGGAGGATTTAATTTCATCTCCCTCACTGGCTGTTCATAACATTGGACAAATGGGTCTTGTAGATCATGCAGAAGGGTTATTCCCTCCCCTTCCAGTCTTTCTTTCTCCCAGTGCTTCCCTCAAAACAACGACTGATGGAGAATCACTTAGTTTTGCTCTGCGAGGAAGTTGCGGCTCTTGGCCAAGGGAGCCATAGAAAAGGTCCAGATATCGGAAGCAGGCAGTGGTTGATATTCCTTCTCCTTTCTGATACCCAAGAAGAACAAGGGTCTTTGCCTTTTTCTGGATTTACGGGACATCAATCTCTTCCTCAAAAAGGAGAAAGTCAAAATGCTTACTCTTGCTCAGGTTTTGTCTGCCCTATACCAAGGAGACTATGGGAGCAATAGACTTGCAGGAAGCGTATTTCCATATCCCCATCCTGCCTGCCCACAGGAGTTACCTACGGTTCGGGGTAGACCACAAGCACTTTCAGTTTACTGTGCTCCCCTTTGGCCTTACCAGTAACCTTCGGGTGTTCACCAAGATGATGTCAGTGGTTCCAGCTCGTCTGCTCACATTAGGGGTTTCAGTCCTCCCCTACCTCGAAAACTGGCTGTTGAAGGCTCCTTCACCCCAGGAGAAGCAATGGCAGGCCTGCAGACACAGTTTGCATGGGTTACCCTTGGTAGCACATTACATGCTGCAGCCAATGTCGGTCCTCTGGTGTACCAATGCCCTGGGTACCAAAGTACCATATACTAGGGACTTAAATGGGTGCACCAGTATTCCAATAGTGGGGCGTAAAGGTTTGGCAGCGACCAAATTTAGAGGGAAGAGCACAGGCACTGGGGTCCTGATTAGCAGGATCCCAGTGCACTACAGTCTAAACACAGACACCAGGCAAAAAAAAAGTGGGGGCAGGGAGGAAATACAACCAGAACCCAGCTTACTACATCCACATCCCTGGACTCATTCCCTTCTGCAACCCCAGATAAGGAATCCAAGAGGCTGGATCAACTTGGAAAGAATGTTTTCTTCCTCCAGCCTGGCACTCTGGTCCATGAACACTGAACATTGAATTCCTTTTGGGCAGTTACACCCATACTTTATGGGACACAGTTGCGCAGGTGCTGCCACAGGTCCTGGAGGAGCCCCAGGCTATTCTCTCCCAAGCTATTGCTGACTGGAGAGATGCAGCGAAGTTCACAATATGATGTGTGCTGGATACGACCGACTCACTAGGAAGATTGGTTACATCAACGGTGACCTTGAGAAGCCGCGCCTGGCTGAAGAAGTCTAGCTTTTCGGGGGATGTCCAATCCACCCTTATGGACATGTCCTTCAATGGCACCCATCTCTTTGGAGACAAAGGGGAGACTGTGCTCGAGGGCTTGAAGGTGTCCTGGGCTATGGCCAGGTCCTTGGGCCTTGCAGCTGCCCCTCGCCCTCTCAGTCTGCTTTTCACCCCTCCTGTGGCTACGAAAGAGGTGCCCAACCACGTCTGTTCCCCTGCAGCCACCTTGCCGCGTATGCTGCCTAGACTCTGCGTGGCCGGGGCTGTGGGATCCAACGTCCTTGTGAATCAGCAAGCCAGCAGTCTAGCCAGTCCATCATCTTCCCCTGACACTCCCCTACTGCGGCACCCCTGCCCCCCACCAGGCTGGGGCCTCCGACATTCCTAGTCTGACGCTTCCGCACCCGGGACCAGTCGGAGGCAGTTTGCCATCACCTGCTACACTGGCAGTCCATTACGTCAGACAGGTTGGTTTTGCAACTAGTCCGAAGGGGCTACTCCCTTCTCTTCGAGACTGCCCCTCCATCCATGCCACCATCCTGTGGTGGAGGATCACCTGGCACTTCTCTGCGAGGATGTTATGGTTCACTTGGCCAAGGGAGCCAAATAGACAGGGTCCCTGTGCCAGGCGTAGGTTATTATTGTTATTCTTGCTACTTTCCGATGCACGAAAAGGACAAGGGCCTCTGCCCTTTCCTAGACCTTCGGTCCCTCAATCTCTTCTCAAGAAGCTGTTCAAAATGCTGACTGGCTCAGGTTCTATCTGCCCTTGACCCAGGAGACTGAATGGTAGCATTGGGTTTGCAGGACGCATATTTCCTTAGTCCTGTCCTGTCTGCCCACAGACATTACTTGCAGTCAGGGTAGGGCACGTGCCTTTTCATTTCACTACGCTCCCCTTTGGCCTAACCTGTGCCCCTCAGGTGTTCACCAAGGTGATGGCGGTGATTGCAGCTCATCTGCACAGGTGAGGATTTTCATTCTTCCCCTTCCTTTCCGACTGGGTGTTGAAGGCAGGCTCCCCACAGGCTGTCTCCCACCTGTAGACTACAGGGAACCACCTGCATTCACTGTGGTTCGATACAGAAGTGCTGAAGTCGCACCTGACTCCCTCTCAGACACTTTCTTTCATCTGAGCTCTTCTGGGCATGGTGCAGTTTCGGGCTTATCCTCCCAAGTGGCGAGTCCAGAATATTCAGTCTATGATACCGATGTTTCAGCCTCTATCCTGTATTTCAGTGAGAATGACTCTGAGGCTGCTGGGCCTCATGGCCTTCTGAAGCCTGCTGGTGGCACATGCCAGATGGCATATGCGGGCTCTCTAGTGGGACCTGAAGTTCCAGTTGGAGAGGCATCAGGGGAATCTCTCCGACATGGTTCAGATCTCAGAGGAAACTGCACAATATCTGCAGTGGTAACTCTTGAACCGTGATTGGGTCGGACAGAGGCAGATCCCTTTCCCCAACCAGATCTGACAATGGTGAAAGATGCGTTCCTCCTGGGATGGGGCAGACACTTGGGAGAAGTGGAGATCTGAGGCACCTGGTCTCTGGTGGAGTTTGGCTCCACATCAGTCTTTGGAACACAGAGAGAACAGACTGATATGGAAAGCATTCCTTCCCTCTCTCAAATGGAAAGTAGTACAGGTTTTCACAGATAACGCCACTACCATGTGATACTGCAACAAGTGGGGTGGGGTCATTGGCCCTTTGTGAGGAGGCGCTGTGCCTTTGGATATGACTTGGACAACAGGGCATTTCCCTGGTGGTTCAACACCTTGCGGGCTCTCTAAACATGAGTGGCCAAACTCAGCTAATAATGCCTGGTTGGTCATGAATGGCGTTTTCATTTAGAGGTAGCGCAAGGTCTCTTTCAGCAGTGGAGGGGGTGTTGGTTAGATCTGTTCGCCTCCGCAGAGAACGGGCAATGTCAGCAATTTTGCGCTTTAGAGTTTCCAATGTGACACTCGCTCAGTTTCGCTTTTTACCTCAAGTGGAGCTCAGGTCTTCTGTATGCCTTGCCGCCCACACTACTTCTGTTTGGAGTTTTCAAGAAGATCTAGAACAGGGCCAGGTAATCCTTGTTGCTCCAGAACTGGGCACGAAGAGTCTGGTATCCCGAGCTATTGAGCGTGGCCATCAATCCTCCAATCACACTGCCCTTTCAGGAGGATCCAGTCTTCACCTTCTTGCTTGGAGATTGAGCGGCAGCGATTGACAGCTTTTGACCTTCCACCCAAAGTATGTAATTTTATCTTGCCAGCCAGGCGTCTCTTTACCAAAATGGTATACGTCTGTCATTGGCACAAATTTGTGGAAGGGTGTCAGACAAGTCTTTTGCACCCCCTCTCTGCCCCTCTTTCTAATATTCTCTTGTATATGCTTTCTTTGGCTCAGCAGGGCTCTCCTTTGGGCACCCTCTGTTATCTCTGCATTGCTAAGGATACCTGATTAAGCATCTTTGTTTGTTACTAGGTTCTTTAAGGATCTAAACCACATTTTCTCCATCATCATTCATCATGCCACAATGGGATTTGAATTTGGTTCTGACTTTTCTCATGTGTTCTCCGGACCCAGATTTGACACTTGTAATGAATGCATCTCTTCTGGGCTAGGGAGGCCACCTTGGAGAGGTGGAGATCAGAGACCTCTGACAGAGGCTCGACTCTACATCAATTTGTTGAAGTTTATGGTGATTCCTTGGCACTTAAGGCCTTCCTTCCTAATATTAGAGGAAGGTTGGTGCATTTGCTTTCGGAAAACACCACTGCCATCTGTTTCTGCAACAGTCAGGGCGCGGTTGGGCTTTGAGCCCCATGTCTACCCCCTGGAAGCAGCTGAGCCATCAAGGAATTTCTCTGGTGGTAAACCTCCGGTTGGCATCTCTAAATGCAAGAGCAGATGAACTCTGCTGCTGAGGCTTGGCGGATCACGAATGGCAGTTGCACCCGGGGGTGGCACAGGGCATCTTCTGTCAGCTCGATCTTTTTACCACAACAGAGAAAATGCAATGTCAGCAGTTTTGTGTGTTGGAATTTCCAAGGCTACACGCTCGCTCACACTCTCGCTTCCTCTCCCTCTCTATCCCTCTCTCTCTCCCTTTCTCTCTTCCTCTCTCTCTCTCTTCCCTCGCCCCCCTTTTATCTACAGTGGAGCAAATGGGACTCCTGTATGCTTACCCCCACTGCTCCCTCTCCTGTCCAGAATTCTGAATATCAGGAACGACTGAGCCGAAGTCATCCTAGTGGCACTGGATTCAGTCAGAAGGGTGTGGGACCTTCAACTCCTGGGCATGAGCATTTGTCCTCCGATCAAGCTGCTGCTTCTGGAGGATCTTTTGTCACAGCAGCTCAACAGGATACCGTACCCGGACCTGTTCAATTTGCATCTCCTTGCTCGAATATCGAGTGGCAGCAGTTGACTTCTTTCGACCTTCCTCCTGAGTTTGTTGATGTCTATTTAGTGGTGAGGCATCCCACCTCAAAATAGCGTATGCCAGCTACTGTGATAAGTTTGTGGGTTGGTGCAGCACACAACATACGGCCACTGCAAGCCTAGTTGTTGGTTGTTGTTTATTTTATTTTTTTTGCCTCTGGCCCAGCAAGGACTTGTTTTAGGCACTTTGAAAGACTATTAGTCGGATTTTTGTGGTGGCCGCATCAGCCTTTTCTTAAATTTAAGTTGTTTTTTTGTGATGAGATGTTTGAAAGGTTTACAGCATTTGTTTCTTCAAATATCTTTTGTGAGACCTCAGTGCGATTCGAACTTAGTTCTCACTTTTTGATGTGCACCCCTTTTAGCCGCTGCACAGGTATCCATTAAGACTCCTGACATTGAAACCAGTTATCATTGTAATAATAATTGGCAAGGTGCATAAGCAAGCTTCAGGCTCTTTATGTCAATCCATATAGAACTTTCTTCCCAGGTAAGTTGGTGTTGAGGACCAGAGCTTCCTTTCAACCGAGGGCGGTTACTCCATTTCATGTCTGGCAGGCTATCACCCTTTTGATATTTCTTGTCCTACTTCCTCCCTCGAAGGAGGAAGAGAGATTTAATTGTTTGGACCCCAAGAAGTCCAGGTCATGTCTGCCCTAAACCATAGAGACTGGATGGTGGTGTTGGGACCCGCAGGACGCTTATTTCCATATTCTTGTCCTGACGGCATACAGGCACTTTCTGTGGTTCATAGTGTGCTAGGGGCATTTTTAATGTACAGCGCCTTCTTTTTAGCTCCCTTTTGAGCTCACCAGTGTTCCTCTGGTCTTCACAAAAGTAATGGTGGTTGTCGCAGCACACCTTGGGGTACCAGTCTTCCACTAACTCAATGACTGGTGGTTGATGGTGCATTTGCCCTAGTTAGTTGTAAACCTCCTCCAAATGACAGTGAACCTCCTAACTTCATTTGGGTTCACTATCCACATGCTACAGTCACATCTGTCTCCTTTGCAGACACTTTCATTCATCTGAGCCATTTTGGACATTATACAGTTTCGTACCTTTCTCTGGGAGTTGAGATCCAGGATATTTGGGGTATGATCATAATGTTTTTGCCTCTGTCGTGGATATCAGTAGGGATGAGTCTGAGGCTTCCAGGATTTCCGTTTTTTTGCCGGTGCAACATGCCAGATGGCACATGCAGGCTCTGCAACTAGAGCTTGAATCCAAGTGTGCATAGCACCAGCATCTGTCTTCTGATCAAGCTGCAGCTTCAGGAGAATCTTCTGTTGCAGCAACCGGGCCTCCACTCTTTGTACCTCCAAGCGTAGAAATTGTGCAGTGGTTGTTACTCTCCTTTGATCTTCCTTCTGAAGTCATTAATGTTATTGTGGCAGCCAAATGACCATATACAAAACGGTGTACACCAAGTGCTGTGACAAGTTTGAAGTGTTGTTTGTTTTGTCATTGACCCAGCAGGGACTTGCATTGTGTGCTCTGGACGTAACGGTTAAGTCCTGGGCAGCACAGCTCGGGTGCCCAGGACGTAACCGTTACTTCCAAGTAGGGGCCCTCGTGGGAAGTGCTAGTGCTCCCCCCCCGGGGCTTCGCACCCCCTTCTCCTGGGCAGGGATGGAAGGGGAATCGCTTCCCCTTCCACTCCGCCCGCCCCACCCTCCCCTCCCCCCAACCCACTTGTGGCGTCTGAGGACGTCAGCACAAGATCGCACTCTGACCTCATCAGAGGCCTGCCCCTTCCAGTGCGGATCAGAGGAGAAATGCTTTTGCATTTCTCCTCTGGTTCACGTGGAGGGGCCGAGAAAGGCATCAAAAGAAAGGAGAAAGGCCTTTCCTTTCCTTTGATGTCTTAGCATTTCTGCTGCCCAATCGCGATGCGATCAGGCAGCAGAAATGTCACTAGACACCAGGGAATTTTGTGTTTTTTTCGTTTTATTGAATAAGGGGAGCAGCCCCTTGGGCAAGGGCTGCTCCACAGGGTGGCAATTTATTTTTAGGCCATTTCTGCCCCCTCTCTACCCCTACCTCCCCCCAGGGGGGGGGTCAGATGGGCCTATTATAATTAGGCTGATCTGCGCCCGGGGGAGAAACCACTAGACAACAGGGATTTTTTTTTATTGTCTTTAGGCCATTTCTACCAGGGGTTTTTATTTTTTTGCATCAATTTCACGCAAGGGGAACGACCTTTAGGCAAGGGTTGTTCCTATTGGGGGTAAATATATTTTAGGAGATCGGCCATTCGGGCCATGAGAGCTTGGCTAACTCTCAAAATCGTCCCACTTGGAATGCACATTTTGGACTTTGGGATGCTGCCACGTAGAAAAATCCACAAGACCTAGACACTTCTGAAAACTAAGCATCTGGGTGAGTCAAGGGTGGTGTGCTTCACATGCACCCCACACCATTTTCTTAACCATAGTGCCCTGCTAACCTACAACTTTGCTGGAAATCACACATTTTTCCCACATTTTTATGATGGAACCTTCCAGAATCTGCAGGAATCCCCAAAATTCCTACCACCCAGCATTGTCTCATCTATACTGATAACAATTCTGCTGCACTTATAAGCCTAAAAATCTTTTTTTCAAACTACCCTTTTGGACCCGCTTTGGTTTTCCCTCAATTTAGACATGTTTTGGCTCTTCCCTGTCACAGTCACTTGGCCCACCTATACAAGTGAGGTATCATTTTTACCGGGGGACTGAGGGGAACGTTGGGTGGTAGAAAATTCGTCCCGGAGCAGTGATCACACACAGAAATGTGGGAAAAATGTTATTTTTTTTGCTAGATTTGAGGTTTGCTGAGGATTCTGGGTAAGAAAACATTGGGGGATCAACGCAAGTCACACCTCCTTGGACTCCCTCAGGTGTCTAGTTTTCAGAAATGTCAGGGTTTGGTAGGTTTCCCTAAATGCCTGTTGAGCCCAGGACCAAAAACACAGATGCCCCCGCAAAAAACAGGTAGTTTTGTATTTCATAATTTTGATGTGTCCAGCTAGTGTTTTGCAGCATTTCCTTTCGTGGGCACTAGGCCTGTCCAGCCGGCTGAGCTAGTGGCCAAAATCCACAGCTAGGCACTTTCCAAAAAACAGCTCTGTTTTCTTTGGGAAAATGTGATGTGTCCACGTTGCGTTTCCTGTCGCGAGCCTTCGGCCTACCCACGCAAGTGAGGTACCATTTTTATCAGGAGACTTGGGGGAACACAGAATAGCAAAACAAGAGTTATTGCCCCTTGTCTTTCTCTACATTTTTTCCTCCCAAATGTAAGACAGTGTGTAAAAAAGATGTCTATTTGAGAAATGCCCTATAATTCAAATGCTAGTATGGGCACCGTGGAATTCTGAGATGTTCAAATAACCACTGCTTCTCAACACCTTATCTTGTGGCTATTTTGGAAATACAAAGGTTTTCTTGATACCTATTTTTCACTCTTTATATTTCAGCAAATTAATTGCTGCATACCCGGCATAGAATGAAAACCTGTTGCAAGGTGCAGCTCATTCATTGGCTCTGGGTACCTAGGGTTCTTGGTGAACCTACAAGCCCTATATATCCCCACAACCAGAAGAGTCCAGCAGACGTAACGGTATATTGCTTTAAAAAATCTGACATCGCAGAGAAAGTTAGAGTGAAACGTGGAGAGAAATGGCTGGTTTTGTTTTCACCTCAATTTCAATATTTTTTTTATTTCAGCTGTTATTTTCTGTAGGAAAACCTTGTATGATCTACACAAATTACTCCTTGCTGAATTCAGAATTTTGTCTACTTACAAAAATGTTTAGCTTTCTGGGATTCAGCATTGGTTTCGCACCCATTTCTGTCACTGGAGGCTGAAAGCACAAAAAAATAGTAAAAATGGGGCATGTCCCAGTAAAATGCCAAAATTGTGTTGGAAAAATTGGGTTTTCTGATTCAAGTGTGCCTGTTCCTGAAAGCTGGGAAGATGATGATTTTAGCACCGCAACCCTTTTGTTGATGCCATTTTCAGGGGAAAAAACACAAGCCTTCTTCTGAAGCCCTTTTTTCCCATTTCTTCTTAAAAACAAAATGTTTGCTGTATTTTGGCTAATTTCTTGGTCTCTTCCAGGGGAACCCACAAACTCTGGGTACCTCTAGAATCCCTAGGATGTTGGAAAAAAAGGACACAAATTTGGCATGGGTAGCTTATATGGACAAAACGTTATGAGGGCCTAAGTGCGAACTGCCCCAAATAGCCAAAAAAAAGGCCTGGCACCTGAGGGGATAAGACCTGGCAGCAAAGGGGTTAAAGGCTGTTTGTCAGCTTTTGTTGAAGGTTGTCAGATCAAGTTCTCCTCTTAATCTCCTGTTGTGGTGAGATTTCTGCAAAAGGTTTACAACATATGTTTCTGCAGAAACTCTTGGTGATGCCAAGGTGGGGCCTTAATTTGGTTCTCACTTTTCTAATGTGCACCCCATTTGAATCACTTTACAGTTGTCCATTATGTCTCTTGAAGCTGAAAACAGTTTTACTAGTCATGATAACGTAAGCTTCTTTTATGAGCTAACTGCCACTTACAGTCCAGTCACCATACACAACATTCTTTCCAGATAAGCTGGTGTTAAGAATTTGAGCTGCATTTCTGCTAAAGGTGTCAAGCTTGCTGTCCCTGGCTTTCTTTTCCCCACCTCATCCCTCAAAAGAGAAGAGACGACTCCTTGTTTGGACCCCAAGAGAACCCTCAGTTGCTTCATTGATCATACCAAAGACTATCGGTCGGACAATCAGCTCTTTGTAGCTTTCTCAGAAGCAAAGGGCAAGGCAGTGCAGAAAAGAACTATCTCTAGGTGGATAGTCCTCTACATAAAAATATTCTAAGTGCTAGTTAAAAAGCAGCCACCTGAAGGAGTAAGTGTGCATTTTACTCGAGCTAAGGCTGCTACAACTGCCTTAGCACATGAAGTGCTTACTCTGGATATTTATCAGACTACCACGTGTACATCAGTGCATGCTTTTACAAACAAGTCTTGCCTTGACAGCCAAGTTCATCAGGTAATGGTCCTTCTGGTAGATAATCAATCTAGCCATAGATTCCATATAACCCCTCCCTTCTCCCTAGTCTGTGGAATGGGCTCTTTTTCTATATAAAAGGCCCCAAACTAGAGATCTGTGCACTGGTCAAACTTATTTGCCAATGGGCTTTGCTTCTGGAGGCCCGGACAAGTATTTGAAAACAACTGACGTCCGCACGCCTGTGTGGTGCTTATATGTTTAGCTGCTTGTCAATTCCGGAGCAAACCAACGTTGATGCAGAGCCACATGATACCACCTGGATGGGCCAATAGGTCTCCCTATTTCAGGCTTAGCTGTTTGATATACTTCTTTTTGCCTTGTCTTTTGCTCAGTAAGATCTTGCCATGGACTCTGATAAAATTGATCAGCTTCTCTGCTTTTCTACATTTGCCTGATCAGCCTTCCCTGTTTGTTTTGAGTTGTGATGTGTTTTTTTAAGGGCTTACATCTGTTTTCTCCCTGTGCCTTTTGGTATACCATAGTCGGACATTAGCTTGAATCTAACTTTGCTGTGTACACTTTCCTGTTCTATGCCCAGCTGTTCTTTGAGATTTGGGTGCCATAGATTTGTTTTCCTCATTGCAATTACTTCTGTACACCGTCAGTGAGCTGCAAGCAGTGTTGGAACAACCTGCCCATATACTTCCCTCCTCTGGGATAAGTTGTTGCTGTGGATGCAGGTATCTTTTCTGTTGAAGGTTTCTTGGTGCGAATTCTACTCCTCAGCTCTTCCTCCTTTTCTGAGGAAGTTCTTTGGTATCTATTCTAAAGGTGAGTAATCTGCTTTTGTTCAGATCCATTGGGTATTTACCTTTAGTAACACTCTTTCAGGTGGGGTACTCTTTCTGAAGTCAGATTTTGCCCATCCACTCTCCTTTCCGTGGAGTAGACTACTAGGCTTAATAAGGGTCTTCATTAGATTGTGCACATTGTCACAGTTATTGATCTATTCAGACGCTCAACATCTAAGAGCATGTCATGCTTTAGTGTTAACTGCCGTCAGTCCGCAGAAGTGGCGACTATATACATTTCTGGCCTGCTACTTTTGATGGTGGGGCAAAACAGCCACAAAGCCAGGTTGTGCCACCTCAGCATGTGAGAGTAATTATTGGAAAAGCTTTCCAATCCAGTCTGGCAAATGTCACAATTCAAAAGGTGAGGAATTTGCAGTTTGAAAGAAAATCCACCAGAAAGAGTATGCAGACGGTTTTTTTCAAACCTTGGAAATGGAACTGGTGTATGAAGTGCCATAGAATAACAAGTTATTATTAATAAATTATAATGGTAATATAGAAGTGGTATTTGTAGGAAAGTGCCCCTTTAGCATGGTTACCCTCCACTTTTTGCTAGATATCTAATGCTAACTTGACTGAGTGTGTGCCGGGATCATGCTAACCAGGCCCCAGAACCTGTGTCCCTAAACTGCTTTGCCTGATATTGATGCTAACTTGACTGTGTGACCAGGCCTCAGCCTATTGTTCTTTTCCTAAACTGTCCCATTGTTTCCACAATTAGCACACCTCTGACACACAGCTAAGTCTCTTGTAAAAGGTACCAGTGGTACTAAAGGTCCTGTGGCCAGGGTGGGTTCCTAAGGGCTGCAGCATGTATTGTGCCACCGCAAGGGACCCCTCACCAAATACATACACACTCTCATTGCAGCTTGTCTGCTGGTGGGGAGAAAAAGGTAAGGTCGACATAGCACCCCACTCTGAGTGCCATGCCCACAAATTACTGCCCATGGCATAGGTAAGTCACCTCTAGCAGACCTTCCAGCCCTAAGACAGGGTGCACTATACCACATGTGAGGGCATAGCTGCATTAGCAATATACCCCTACAGTGTCTAAGTACATTCTTAGACACTGTAAGTGCAGTGTGGCCATACTGAGTACATGGACTGGGAGTTTGTCATTACGAACTCCACAGTTCCATGATGGTTTCACCGAAGACTGGGAAGTTTGGTATCAAACTTCTCAGCTCAATAAGTCCTTCTTTTGGCATGGTTCACCACACCTTTAACCTGTTATCAGTGTGCTGAGACTGTTTTCACTGGGATCCTGCTAACCAGGACCCCAATGATTGCGCTTTCGCCTGTAAATGTGGTTAACTTGGTACCCTTTACACCCCACAATTGGCATACTGGTGTAGCCTTGTAAGTCCCTGGTATATGGTGCTTAGGTACCCAGGGCATTGGTACACCAGAGATTCCCCATGGGCTGCAGCATATATTATGCCACCCATGGAGCCCATGCAAAGTATCTCTGCAGGCTTGCCATTTTTAGTCTGTGTGAAAAGATGCATGCACCCATTCAGCGCTGGTCACCGTAAGTCGCTACGATGGTAGGTCCTCCTAGCCCAGAGGGCACAGTGGGAAGCTATTTTAGCTATGTACTGACCATAGGTCACTACCTATGGTCCAGCTACATAATGGTAACTCCGAACCTGGGCATGTGTGTTATCAAACATGTCCGAATCATACCCCAATACTGATGCCAGTTTTGGTGGCATGATTCCATGCACTCTGGGGACTCCGTAGAGGACCCCACAGCTTTGCTCCTACCAGTCTTCCAAGGTCCTACAGTATGGATGACTGCTGGAAGGGGCATAATCTGCCACATTTTTGTTTGCTTTACTGCCTAAAATAATTTGACTGAGATCTGTTTCAAAATCTTACACGCTCAGAGAACAAAAACGTACTTTTTAAGAAAAGGAAAAAATACAGTATGGTGCATTCATTAGCTGATAAATTCGTGGTTATCTGTGACATCAAGAAACTGTAGGAATTTTAATGTGATGAAAATAGTATACATCTTAACTTCAATCATTTCCTTTTTTGTTTCTGCCTGTATTTTCAAGACCGGGTCCTTTTTGGTAGTTCATCAACCTCTGTCTTATTGACGCATGTTATGATGTGCCCACATCCCCTCTCCTGCATGCATATATTCTTGGATGAATGCTGTCCCTTTGAGACCAATGTTACATTTAATTTGGTATTGATAATATCACTTTCATTGATATCTTGTAGGCGATTTGACTTGGTCTTCTACCTTATGATAATTAAATAACATTTAAATTATGGTGCACTAATTAGGGTGTGTAATGGAAGTGCAGAGTTAGTCACATGTAAATTAGTTTTAATATGATTTAGGCTCAAATTACAATTTTATGTTTTGCATGTCAAGAGAAATAACATTTTAAGACTATTTTGTTACTTGGATGATAAAATGAATTACTAATAACAAAAATATTAATCTTAAGGAATATTTTTATCCGAACTCACCAAAATTCTGAAATATATTTTACAATCTTTTAGCCTAAACCTCTCATTTTTCACAGTTGTGGTGTAACAAGAGCTGTTAACATTTTTCATGAGAGCAAGTTTTGAGAGCTCAAATATTTAGATGACCGATAGCTGGTATCCATTGTGGGCCTATTGTTCAAGAGATAATTGCAGTCTTTAAACAGTAAATTGTAAATGAATGCATATTATCACTGAAATGGGTTTGTCAATCATTGTATTACTGTTTAATACAGGCTTTATTTGTATTTATTTGGCTTACAGCATACAGGGAACCTTATCTATTTGTGACCCACTTCAATTCCCTGGAGGTGATAGAGATTCAAGGACGTGCAGCTCTTGGGTAAGGTCCTCTGTGCGTTTCATGGCACATGCAGAGATATCGGTTAAGCTAATATAGGAGCTGGTTTATGAACATGACATGTTATGTTCTTTTTCTTTATCATTTAGTGCACCTTCCCGGGCCCATTTAGACATTCCTAACCCTCGGTATCTGGGTCCTGCAATCTCACCTGGAGCTATTTATTTGGCATCAGTGTATCAGGACAAGCTTAGAGTTATTTGCTGCAAAGGAAACCTGGTCAAGGAGCCTACTGGGGAGCATCACAGAGTTCCATCCATGACCCGCAGGTATGAAATAGCTGTGGTTTACAATATAATTCTGCAGTGGATAGCAGTGCATTAGTTGTCATATAAAGATATGAAGATGTTTTGTAAAAGACATTTGTAAGAAAATGTGTTAATAGTTTGGGGTGGTGTGAGGCCTCCCCAGGTCATGAGGCCAAGATCTTGTCAGGTCCAATACACAACTTAAATAACCTTGGGCCTACCCCCTGCAAGCTATGATACAGAGCAGACAGGCTTAACTTACAGAAAAGTGTGCAAAGTATTTAGGAGTACCAAACCACATAAAAAGTCAAAACTTAACACAATAATCCCAGATCCTGGGACCCAGAGATATGATTTTTTAAAGATTTAGGGCAAAAAGTGCCAAGAAAAAGTAAAGCTAATGGAGTTCCTTCACCCTCCACAGCTGCCCTTCTTGAGCCCATAAACCTCACATCCAGTGTAGGAAGCTGGCCCATTGTGTGGTGGGCACGTAGGGTGTTAAACCTTATACTGGGTCCAAGCAAACCCCTATTAGAGAGTGTTACAGTGTGTAGACAGCTCAGACTCTCTAGGGTAGCTGTGGTGAGCAGCCAAGGCTTATCTAGAAGGCATTTTAAGCGCTTGCAATATCACAATAGTCACACAGTAACTTATCACTCATGAAAGGAACCACACAGTCTTCCAAAAATAAAGGTACTTTATTATAGCCACACCAAACTAGACTGCCATTGATATACCTCCCTTTGGAGGTATGAACACACTAGATATACACAGGTAAGTAATTAGAAGAAGCATAAATTAGCAAGGGCCCTGTAGGGGGCCAAGCCATATACTAACAAAATGGGATCCCCAGCGGCTGAGTGCAGAGAGGTTAGTTACCCTGTTTTCCCATAGGCTAACATGGGGACGTCGCAGTTCGGCAATGCAGAAGCAGGACCAGACTAGTGGAATCCAAGGGCGGATTCAGGGTGAAGAGGACCTGCAAAAGAAGGGGATAAAGTCCAGTCCACACAGGAGTGTCCAGGTGGGGCAGGAGCTAAAGCTCCCTCTTCTGTAGCTGAAGATCCGGGTCGATGATGATGAAGTCCAGCTGCGGGATCCAGGAGCTGCAGAGAAGTCAGTGGTCAGGATGGCCAAAAACAAGCACATGCAAATGCAAGAGGAGCTGTTGGAAGTTTTGTAGAGCTGTGGAGGGCCAGCAAGGTCCAGAAGCAGTAGGAGCCCCCACAAGCAACCCACTGGCAGCGGTCACAGTGAGGCCCAGTCAGCACACCTGGAGAGGAGTCCCACGTTGCTGGAGCAGCAGCGAGGATACTGTCCTTGCAGAGGTAGAGTGCTGGGGGCCGGGGCTACTTGGAGCCTGAAGATCCCTTGGAGCAAGAATTGACAGGCCTTAGTTGGTGCAGCAGTTGTGGTACACAGGGATTTTGTCCCAATGGCAGAGGCAAGAGCTTACAGTCTTCCACGTTGGACAGAAGGTAGAGAGGACTCAGGAGATCTCTCAGAACCCCCACCTGTTTTGGAGAATCTTTGCAGATCCAGAGGACAGTAGATTCCGCCAGCCAGAAGTTGTTGCCTTAGGTGTCTGCGGATGCAGGGAGTGACTCCTTCACTCCAAGGGAGATTCTTTCTTGCTTCCTTGGTGTAGCTGAAGTCTTGCCGACCCCAGAGGATGCACAGCCTAGGAAATGTTGCAGATTGCTGACAGGAACTGCAGAGACAATGTTGCAAGGAAAAGTCTTCATAGGTGTTCCAATCTTGTCCACTTCCTGCGTTGCCCAGAAGCGGTTCTGGAGACCAGGAGCAGATGATGTCATTGCACAGAGGTCCTGGTGGAGCCTTTCATGAAGAATCTGGGGACCCACCTTCATGGGAATCCCTAAAAAAAAACAAAAAGGAAGTTTGGCAACTCTCTGGAGTTGCAACCTATCAGAAGGGGTCTCAAACGTCACCTACCTGACCTACCCAGTCAGATGCTCCCAATTGCCACCTGGTTGGAGCTGGACAGGGGAGTACACCCTCCTCTTTCCTTTGTCTGTTTGGTGCCAGAGCAGGGACCCTTTCTAACCTGGATGAAGGTGCAAAAGAAGAACCACCAGTGAAAAACAACAGTCAGTACTGCACCAAAGAAGACTGATTCAGGTTACTGGTTGGTGCAGTTGTCCCACACCGGATGGAAGATCGCAGTCTGGTTTGCATCGCTGTAGTCCGCCAACAAGCCTTGGCACGCGGTTAGCGGAACGTGGTGCTGCCCAGGACCAGGTGGACTCTACCGAGGAGTGGGAGCCAGAGAGGGCTCTCAGCAACTCAGAGAGCCCACAAAAGACCAGGCAGCGCACACAGGAGTCCCACAGCACACGGTTAAAGGCAGTGCAAAAGGAGGCCTATGCAGTACTATGACACAGGCTCCCACGCTGGAGAACCACTCAGGAAGATGTGCGTCGTAGGATAGAGTGCTGGGGGCCGGAGCTGCACAGTGCACAAAGACCTTCTTGGAAAGATGCCAACAAGCCTTGGCAACTGCAAAACACGATATGCACAGGGGTTCTGTTTTGCATGGGGAGGCAAGCTCTTACCTCCACCAAAGTTGGACAGTAGGACGTCAGGACCACTTCAGTCCATCACCTGTGATGCAGGATCCACGCAGCTGGTCAGGAGAGGGGATCCATGCAGCTGGTTGTCGATGCAGGGAGGTGTCTGCTGAAGCAGGGGAGTGACTCCTTCACTCCAAGGGAGATTCTTTCGCTCTTCTGGTGCAGGCTGAAGACAGGCTGTCCTCTGAGGATGCACGACCGGGAAACAGTTGCAGTTGCTGGCAGGAGCTGAAGATACAATGTTGCAGAAGTTGTCTTTGCTTCTTTGATTCAGTTTGTAGAGTTCCTGGAGGGTCCAGATGCAGTTTCTTCAGTGCGAAGGTGAAGTAGAGGATGCGGAGGATTCCTGCTGGAGTCTTGCAATCGGAATCTGAAGAACCACCCAAAAGAGAGACCCTAAATAACCCTGAAAGGCGGCTTGGTCATCTAAACAGACAAGCACCTATCGTGGGGGGCTCTGACGTCACCTGCTGGCACTGGCCACTCAGATGCTCCCAGAGTTCCCTGCCAACTTGGAATCCAAGATGGCAAAACCCAGGGACCCTCTGGAGGTGCTCTGAGCACCACCGCAGGGTGGTGATGGACAGGGGAGTGGTCACTCCCCTTTCCTTTGTCCAGTTTCGTGCCAGTGTAGGGACTGGGGGTCCCTGAACCGTTGTAGATTGGATTATGCATGGAGGGCACCAAATGTGCCCTTCAAAGCATTTCCAATGGCTTGGGGAGGCTACCCCTCCCAAACCTGTAACACCTATTTCCAAAGAAAATCCTTTGTTTTGCCTTCCTGGGCTTGAGCTTCTCAAGCAACAGGAGGGCAGAGACCTGTCTGAGAGGTGGCAGCAGCTGGGGCTGCCTGGAAAACCTCAGAAGGCTGTAATGGCAATAATGTGTTCCTTTAAGGAGCCCCCAGAGTGCATGGGATCATACAACCAATGCTTTCAAAGGCATGGATGTGGGCATGATTCCTACCTGTTTGATATGAAACATGCCTATGTTTGGAGTTACCATTATGTAGCTGGAACTAGGTAGTGACCTGTGTCCAGTACATGCGTAAAATGGCGTCCCCGCACTTGCGAAGTCCGGGAAAATGGTCCTGGAGGTCGTGAGGGCACCTCTGCTAGTGCAGGGGTGCCCTCGCACACAGGTACTCTGCACCCTGCCCTCAGGGCTGATGGGCCTGCTATAGGGGTGACTTATAAGTGACCTGGTTCAGTGTAAATGGCAGTGAAAGGGTGCATGCGCCTTTTCACGCAGGCTGCAATGGCAGTCCTACAGAAGCCTTTGCATGGACTCCCTATGGGTGGCAAAAGAGATGCTGCAGCCCATAGGGAACCCCTGGAAGCCCACTGCCCTGGGTTCCTAAGTACCATATACTAGGGACTTATAAGGGGGCACCAGGATGGCAATTGTGGGTAACATATTGGGTTACCAGTATGCAACCACCATATTTTAAGGGAGAGAGCATAATTATTGGGGTCCTGATTAGCAGGATCCCGGTATGCACAGTCAAACACACTGACAAACAGGCCAAAAGTGGGGGTAACAAAACTAGAAAGAGGCTACTTTCCTACACATTGCCCTTCAAAGCAGCCAATGGCATGGGGAGGCTACCCCTCCCCAGCCCAGTAACACCTATTTCCAAAGGAGAGGAGGTTGCTGTAGGAAGCTGGCCTGGTGTGTGGTGGACACCACTAGGTTTTATCACCTTATACCAGGTCCAGCTATCCCCTATTAGTGAGGTGTAGACAGTGTCTAGGAAGCCAGGGCTCTCTAGTGGTAGCTGTAGATGAGCAGCCAAGACTTATCTAGGAGACGTGCAAAGCTTATTCAATACCACTATAGTCACACAGCATGAAAGAACCACACAGTGTTAGAAAAATAAAGCTACTTTATTATGGTTACACAAATACTAAAATATTGTATAGGCAATACTCTACTAGCAGGTGAGTAAAAGCACTATTATATACACATTAGTAATCCGGAATAGGGCATAGAAAACAGTGAAATAACAGAAATAATGGAGACCTTAGGGGGAGACCAAACCATATACTAAGTAATTGGAATGCGAAAGGCTGGCCCCCACCCAAAGAAGTGGAATATGTAGAGGGGAGCTAGAGAAACTAGGAACCCCAAAAGGTAAGTACCAGAGTGCCCCCAGAGACCAGGAGAGCAGATGTAAGTACCTGTTTTTTTTTCCCAAACCAACAGGTAAACTTTGTAAAAGGACTGAGCAAGACCCAAGCAAAACAGAAAGAAACAGAAGATGGACTCTGACAGAAGAAGACCTGCAAATGAAGGGGACCAAGTCCAGTTCCAGTTGAAGTGTCCGCTTGGGGCAGGAGCCACTGCCCACCCTTCTGGAGTTTCAGAACCAGGTCAACGGTGAAGACCAGGAGTCGGCTTTGCAGCACAGGAGAAGGTTTCCAGAAGTGATGCAGTCAATGTCCGACGTCGGAAGAAGAGTTGCAGTCAGTCAGTGGTGTGGAAAAACCAACAAGCCTTGGCAAAGGCAAGAGTTGCAGAAGAGGAGTTGCAGAGTTGCTGGGGACCAGGAAGGTCCAGGGGGACTTAACCCAAGGAAGTGGAGTCCCAGGCGACCCTAGCAGTGAGGAGAGCCAAAGTCGAGGATACAACCCCCACAAGCAACTCACAGGCAGCAGACACAGGAGTCACAGTGAGGCCCTCTTAGCACACCTAGAGAGGAGTTCTACATTGCTGGAGCAGCAGGCAGGAGACTGTGCTTTGCAGGGAGGAGTGCTGGAGGCCGGGGCTACACGGAGCCTCAAGATCCTTAGTGTGAAGAGTCAACAAGCCTTGGTAGCTACAAGAGTCTCAGTGCACAGGGGTACTGTCCTGCAAGGAGAGGCAAAGACTCTCCTTCTCCCAAGTTGGACAGCTGGTAGAGGGGACCCATGGGAGCACTCCAGACCACCACCTGTGTTGCAGGATCCACGCAGAGTTGCAGGAGAGAGGACCCACGCGGCCGGTCGACGATGCAGTTAGTGCCTGCAGATGCAGGGGAGTGACTCCTTCACTCCAAGGGAGATTCCTTCTTGTTTCTAGTTCAGTCTGAAGACTTGCTGCCCTCAGAGGATGCAGAACAGGGGAAATGTTGCAGTTGCTTGAGCCAGAGAAACAGTGTTGCAGGGCAAAGTCGTCGCTGGAGCTGCAGATTGTGGGTTCCTTTGAAGTTCAGTTGCAGTTCCAATGACCAGACGCCAAAGTAAACATTGCAGAGGAGTCCTGCTGGAATCTTGCACGTCAAATCTGAGGATCCACCCAAGAGGGAGACCCTAAATAGCCCTGAAAGTGCACCCAGCACGGTGACCACCTTTCAGGAGGGGGCTGTAGCGTCACCTGCCTGACCTTGCCACTCAGGTGCCCCCAGAGGCCTCTTCCCTCTTTGGATTCAAGATGGCAGAATCAAGTGGCCATCTGGAGGAGCTCTGGGTACCACCCCTGGGGTGGTGATGGACAGGTGAGTGGTAACTCTCTTTTCCATTATCCAGTTTCGCACCAGAGCAGGGCCCATAAGTCCCTGGACTGGTGCAAACCGGTTTATGCATGGAGGGCACCAAATGTTCCCTTCAAAGCATACCAGTGGCTTAGGGAGGCTACTCCACCCAAGCTAAGTAACACCTATTTCCAAAGGGAGAGGGTGTTGCCTCCCTCTCTGTTTTGCTTCACTAACGACCGAGTTGAAACACTCATGCACTGACAAAAATCTCTGGCATGCGCTTCTTAGTCCAAAGACATTTATTACTTCACTTCACAAGGTTCGTAAAAGGAGATTAGCATGCTGAAAGCACACTTTTAAAAATGGTCACAGCAATGAAATGAAAACATGTACACCTAATTCTCCACTGCAATATACACAGCAAATATATGTATCTATATTATAATACAAAGCAAATAATGAATTAAAAAATATGCATCGCCATGAGGCAAGGGCGCAACTGCTTCATCTCTCTTCTATTCGGCTCCAGATCCCAGAATTGATCGAGGAGAGAGAGATCAATTATCCTCACGGGAAGGATGACACAACCCAGTGTCCTGGGCATGCCTGAGATCTGAAACCACTCTGTCACCGGTCCATCTGGTCTCGGCCTCTTATACTTTGAACAAACAAGAGAGGAAAATTCTAGAACCTCCCTCTCACTCCAGAAGATAATTTATTCAAAAAATGCTGATTGCTTTAGGCCAGCTTTGAAAATAACACGTCGGGACTTGGCATAATCCCAAGGTGCCAATTCAAAACAAGCCGTTCCCTGCTGTCTTAGTACATTCTTATCAGCCTAAGCTCTTGGTGGGAAAGAGCACAAAAAATAAAACAAGAACACACTGTACAACATGGAAATCTACTTGTTGCTTTTAACGTGGCGGTGGCTAATGTTAAAATAAAGTCATTAGGCAGAATGAATCTGGTGGTCACTAATGTGACAATGCGCTGCTAGGCTAAGTGCAACATGGAGTCAGTGGTCAAAACACACATATCATTACACTCTCACAAAGGAAATCCTTTGTTCTGGCTTCCTGGACTTGAGCTGGTCAAGCAGCAGGAGGGCTGAAACCTGTCTGTAGGATGGCAGCAGCGCAGGCTACCCGGGACAACCCTGCAAATTGGTAGGAGCAAAGTTGGGGTCCTCTAAGGAGCCCCCAGAGTGCATGGAATCATACAACCAATACTGCAACAGTATTGTGGTACAGTTCTGACATGTTTGATACCAAACATGCCCAGGTTTGGAGTTACCATAACGTAACTGGCCTAGTGACCTGTGTCCAGTACACGCGTAAAATGGCCTCCCCGCACTTAGGAAGTCCAGGTAAATGGAGCTGGAGTTCGTAGGGGCACCTCTGCTCATTCAGGGGTGCCCTCACACACAGGTACCTGCACCTTGCCCTCTGGGCTAGGAGGGCCTACCATAGCGGTGACTTATAGTGACCAGGTGCAGTGACCTGTAGTGAAAGGGTGCATGCAACTTTTCACATAGGCTTCAAAGGCAAGCCTGCAGGCACGTTTTACATGGGCCTCCATGGGTGGCATAATACATGCTGCAGCCCATGGTGATCAGCTGGTGCCCCAATGCCAAGGGTACCTTGGTACCATATACCAGGGACTTAAATGAGTGCACCAGTATGCCAGTTGTGGGGTGTGCAAAGCCAGTAACAACCAAATTTAGAGGGCGAGAGAACAGTCACTGGGGTCCTGGTTAGAAGGATCCCATTGAACACAGTCAAAACACACTGACGGGAGGCAAAAAGTGGGGGTAACCATGTCGAAAAGAGGGTAGTTAACTACACTGGGCACTATCAATTTCTAGGCTACATCATACATCAGGCAAGAAGTAGGGGGCTAACCATGTGAAAAGGAGGTTTTATCTCACAACTGGCTGTCGGGGTCTGCTGTTTCACAAACACTGAATGGCTCAGCTTCACAGATGGTGAGTCTGTGGCTTCCCCTGGACCCTGCTTGTCTTCAAACCAACTTGAGAGACTGGGCCCTTGCTCATGCCACTGGACTGGGACCCCTGTGGTCTGCGTCTGTTGCACTTGCCGAGGCTTGTTGACTGTTCCTTCAGAAGATCTTCAGGCACCAAGAAGCTCTGGCCTCCAGCACTCTGCAAAACTAAGATCAGCCCCTGTCCTGCAACTCCTGCGACGTCTGTTTTATTGTGCTGCTGAGGCTTCTTTGTGACTCCATGTGTCTGTTGTCTCCACCGCGGGCGCCATCGACTTCTGCTGGCCTTTCTGCATGCTGATGGCCAGCCCTGACTTCCCCTCCTCCACCCCCTCTTGGGTAGAGTTTCCTGGACCTTACTGGTAGGTGGCTCTGCGGATCTTCTGCAGCTCCTGGACCCCGCAGCTCAACGTCTTCCACCTATTTGCCGGAACATCACCTCTTATAAATTGCACCTTTTGTCTCCCCACAATTGGCATACTGGTCTCCCCATGTAAGTCCCTAGTATATGGTACCTAGGTACCCAGGGCATTGGGATTCCAGGGGATCCCTATGGGCTGCAGCAGTTATTGTGCCATCCATAGGGAGCCCATGCAAAGGGTTCTGCAGGCCTGCCTTTGCAGCCTGCGTGAAACGGGCGCATGCACCCATTTTCACTTCAGGTCACTACACCAAGTCCACTGTAAGTAACCCTTGTGGTAGGCCATCTCAGCCCAGAAGGCAGAGTGCAGGTACCTGTGTGAGGGCACCCCTTTACTAGCTAGGTGCCCCCACAAACTCCAGATCAATTTTCCTGGACTTTGTGACTGTGGGGACGCAATTTTACGCGTGTACTGGACATAAGTCACTACCATTGTCCAGCTACATAATGGTAACTCTGAACCTGGTCATGTTTGGTATCAAACATGTTGTAATCATACCCCAAGACTGTTGCAGGTATTGGAAGTATCATTCCATGCACTCTGGGGTCTCCTTCGAGGTCCCCCAGCATTGCTACCACCAGTCTTACAGGGTTTTCCGGGGAGCCTAGCTGCTGCCATCTCTCAGACAGGTTTCTGCCCTCCTATTGCTTGATCTGATCAAGCCCAGGAAGGCAGAACAAAGGCTTTCCTTTGGGAGAGGGAGGTAACACCCTCTCCCTTTGGAAATTGCTGTGACTGGCTGGGGACGGTAGCCTCCCCCAAGCCACTGATTTGCTTTGAAGGGCACATTTGGTGCCCTCCGTGCATAAACCAGTTCACATCGGTTCAGGGACCCCCAGTCCCTGCTCAGGCACGAAACAGGACAATGGAAAAGGGAGTGACCACTCCCCTGTCCATCACCACCCCAGGGGTGGTGCCCAGAGCTCCTCCAGAGGGTCCCTGGGTTCTGCCATCTTGTTTTCAAGTTTGGCAGGGAACTCTGGGAGCATCCGATTAGCCAAGCAGGCAACGTTAGAGCCCCCTCCTGATAGGTGCTTACCTGGTTAGGTGACCAATCCCCCTTCCTGGGCTATTTAGGTTCTCTCTCTTGGGTGGGTCCTCAGATTCGGCTTGCAAGAATCCAACAGGACTCCTCTGCAACCTCTGCTTTGACTTCTGGCCTTCGGAACTGCGACTCGAACCTCCAGGACCTGACAGGCTGCCTCCAAAAAGAAAGAACTCTTCTGCAACATTGTTTCCAGGGCTCCTGTCAGCTTTGCAACATTTCCCTCGCCTTGCATCCTCAGAAGACAGCAACTCTTCAGCCTGCACAAGAAGAAAGAAGTAATCTCTCGGAATGAAAGAGTCACTCCCCTGCATCCGCAGGCACCTGCTTCAACGAAGACCGGCTGCGTGGATCTCTCCTCATCTTGAGCTGTGTGGATCTTGCATCATGGGTGGTGGTTCGGAGTAGTCCTCTTGGTCCTCTCTGCCAGCTGTCCAACTTTGGTGGAAGTAAGCCTTTGTCTTCCCATGCAGGACAGTATCCCCTTGCACCGCATCTCTTGCAGCTGCCAAGGCTTGTTTGCAGCTCCTCCAAGCAATCTTCAGGCGACATGCAGCTCTAGCCCAAACACTCCTTCCTGAAAAGCACAGCCTCCTGTGTGGTTCTCCGGCGGCGTGGGATCCTCTTTTGTAGTGCTGCGTGGCTCCTTCTGCGACATCTGTCTCCCCGTCCTGTGGGTGCTGCCTCTACTCCTGTGGACTCTCCGACGCTGAGGGTCCCCTGTGACTCCCCCTCCTGGGTTGAGTCCTCCTGGGCCTTGCTAGTCCCCTTCAGTACCACATTTCCACTAACCGTGAGTTTGCCTTTGCCAAGGCCTTTTGGTGGAATTCCTGCACCAACACCCATCTGCAATCCTCACTCCAGCGTGGGACATCTTTTGCATCGATCAGGAACTCTTCTCCTCCTCTAGGGCTGCAGTGCTGTCCTGTTCTTCATCACTGTCAACCAACTCCTGCAAGTACAGCTGGGTGGGTAGTAGCTCCTACTCCTGGACTCCACTGTCACTCTTAGACTTATTCCCCTCTCTCCACAGGTCTTCTGTCTTCAGGAATCCACCGCTGGTTTTCTTCCAGTCTTCTCTGGTTGTCTTCCTATTACGTCTTTTCCTCCTTTTGGGTGGTTTGGGGAAAATCCAGTGGTTTACTCCTGCTTTCTTGGTCGCAGGGTGGTACTGTGTTACTTATCTCTGTGGTTTTCTAGTACTGCCCGCTCCCCTCTACACATTTTTCTTACCTAGGTTGGGCTCCTGCTGTGTTCGCATTCCATTTTTTTTGTTTATGGTTTGTGCTCCCCCTGGGATCACTATTGGTTATTGCTTTTAGCACTCTTTTCTAACCTTTACTATGCCTATTTCTACTAGTATTTATATATTTAGTGTATTACTTACCTCCTATTGGAGGATTACTCTTCTAGTATTTTGTGGTGATTTGTTCCAAAAATAAAGTAACTTTATTTTTGTACAACTGAGTGTTTTCTTTCATGTGTGTAAGTGCTGTGTTACTACAGTGGTATTGCATGAGCTTTGCATGTCTCCTAGATAAGCCGTGGTTGCTCACCCACAACTTCCTTTAGAGAGCCTGGCTTCTAGCCACTGCCTACACTTCATTAAGAGGGGATACCTGGACCTGGTGTAAGTACCATAGGTACCCACCACACACAAGGCCAGCTTCCTACAACCCCGCACCCAGGACATGCACACTGACATTGCAACATGTGTGTGTTGGTGGGGAGAAAAAAAGAAAGTCGACATGGCACCCCTCTTAGGGTGCCATGCCCACCAACGACTGCCTGTGGCATTGGTAAGTCACCCCTCTATCAGGCCTTACATTTCTAAGGCGGGGTGCACTATGCCACAGGTGAGGGCATAGCTGCATGAGCAATATACCCCTACACTGCCTAAGTCTCTTCTTAGGCATTGTAAATGCAGTGTGACCATACTGAGTACATGGGCTGGGAGTTTGTCATTACGAACTCGACAGCTCCGAGATGGCTTAACTGAAGTCTGGGAAGTTTGGTATCAAACTTCTCAGCACAATAAACCCACACTGATGCCATTGTTAAATATATTGAAAAATGCATCCAGATGGCATCTTAGAGATGCCCCCTGTAATTTAGCCAAATGTCTTGTGCAGGACTGACCGGTATGTGCCAGCCTTCCCTTCTAGACAAGTGTCTGATCACATGGGGTGAGAGCCTATTTGCTCTCTGTGGCCAGAATCAAAGCTTGCACTGGGCGGAGGTGCTTCACACCTCCCCCTTGCAGGAACTGTAACACCTGGCGGTGAGATTCAAAGGCTTAGGCCTCTTGTAACAGGTAATGGAGATGCCTGCCCCCCCTGGACGAAGCCCCACGTTTGGTGGCAAGTCGGGAGGGAAAATTAGTAAAAACAAGGAGGAGCGACTGCATCAGCTAGGGCCACCCCTAAGGTGTCCAGAGCTGAAGTGTCGCCCCACCCCCCCTTTGCCTAATCCTCCATCCTGGTTTAGAGGACAGGAACCATTAGGGTTAGGTTTATGCCCCCCTCCCCAAAGTGTGTGGACACTGAAAGGGTGTAGTCACACTCTGGAACAGTAGCCATTGGCTACTGCCTCCCTGACCACTGTAACACCACTAAATCCAGGATTTAAGGGCTCCCCTGAACCCAGCTCACAATATTCCTGGCAACTTCAAGAAAGAAGGACTGCTAAGCTGACCAAACCCCCAATTTCTCGTCTTCAGCTTCTAAAGCCTCTGCTACAAAAAGACAACGACCTCTTAAAAGCCCTAAGAGGACTGTCTGCACACCAGAGGACCAAGATCTCCTGTGGGCAGCACCCCTGTCCAGAAGGAAATTCCAGCAAAGGACTCAAGAACTGCCCTGGATCCGCAAGTCCTGCCTATTCTGCACCAGACGCCCTCAGCCCATGTCCAGGTGACCCAGTGGTCTAGAGCAGGTCCCCAGGCAATTCCGACCTAGTGTCCACCCTGGGTTGAACCCTCCTGACTAACACAACGATGCCTGCAAACTAAATCCAGAGAAATCTCCCCCACCCTCGTTCCCTCCCTCTCCGCCCTCCCCTCCCCCCCCCCAAATGAAGGATCCGGACGAAGATACAAGATGCCAAAAGGTACCCTGCACCTGCAGCCCCTAGCCTTGGGCAACCTGACATCCGGTACAGCAACGTGCAGTAGGCGACCCTCCTCCTTGTTCAGCCTATGGTTTCCCTGAACCGCCCCCATGGACCCAGCCTGCAGCCTACTTGTGACCCCGAGGTCCCCCTATTGGAAAGCATTGGGAGCCCAACACTGAGATTGCACCCGCCCGCCCTGTGCAGCTGAGGGTGTGTGTTTGGTGCTGACTTGTGGGCCTCCCCAGTGCTTACCCAAACCCCCCAGGTCTGCCCTCCGAAGACGTGGGTACTTACCTGCAGGCAGATCTAATTCTGAGTGTCCCCAGTCTCCATAGGATCCCATTCTAAATCTTGCAGCAACTTTTACCTCTGCACCTAGCTGGTCCCGTGTTGGTGTTGGTGGTGGTGGGTGTTTGGGGTTAACTTGAGCCCCAACCCGTGGACACCCTAAACCCCAGCTACTAGAACTGTAAGTTTTGTACTTAACTCACAAACTGTAATAACTTTTCTTCCCCCAGAACTCACTTTTAAAACAGATATTTGCTATTTTCTTGCCAATTCAAAACAAAGTGGTGTTGATACATGTGCTTGCTACTTACTTTCAAATGTACTTACCTGTAAACTGAATCTTGTGGTTCAAGAAATAAAGTGACAATATATATTTTTGCTATATAAAAGCAATTGGCCTGGAGTTAGTCATTCAGTGTGTGCTTCATTTATTGTCTGTGTGTGTACAACAAATGCTTTGCACTACCCTCTGATAAGCCTACCTGCTCGACCACACTACCACAAAAAAGAGCATTAGTATTATCTAAGTTAGCCTCTGTTAAGCTTCTGGGGAACCCCTGAACTCTGTTCACACAATATCTCATTTTGATATATACAGAGCCAGCTTCCTACATTGGTGGCAGCGGTGGGAGCTACGACTTTGCATTTGCTGGACTACTCAGCCAATATCTGAGCACAGAACTAAATTCTAAAATTGCCTTTAGAATTAACTGATTTTTGAATTTGACATTTTGTTTCTAAATTCTTAAAAGTCCTGCTAGGGCCTTGTTTAAATAATTTCTTTTTAGATTGAAAAGTCATTCAAAGTTAGGGCTTAGTAACTAGAAGTTGTTTTTAGTTCCCAAAAGTAATCCCCAACCTTAGTAACATAATGAGCAGCTCAGAGGTAATGGTTCTGGAGCTCAACCTCACCCCTTACCTCCACCTAGGGAGGGGAGAGCTAAGGTCCCTCTGCAGACTCAAAAACATTAAACAGGTTCCAACCCTACCAAGGTGAAGCTCCAGGAGCTCTTGGGCAGTACACAAGGGAACACCCTGCTGAGGAGGCAGACCTCCCCTCAGATAGGGAAAATGTTAGAGATGAGGAGGATGATGAACTCCCTCTCCTCACCTAACTAGGGGAGTACAGGGCCTCAAGGTCCCTATCTCCAAGAATAGTCTGGTTTCTCTGGGAATATTGAGGGAAGCCTCTATGAAGAGGATCTCATTTTAGCAAGGATGGCCAAAAGATAAGCTTTAGAGCAACAACTCCTAGCTAGGGAGACAGAGAGAGCAGAAATGTGCTTAGCACCCATTACTGGTGGCAGCAATTTAAATGAGGTCAGAAAGCATTCTGATGTCCTAGAAATCCCCAAAGGGATTGTCTCTGAATATGAAGAAGGTGATGACATCACTGAATGGTTCACAGCCTTTGATAGTGCTTGTGGAACCAGACAACTAAACAAATCTTGTTTGGGAGCTCTCCTTTTGGAACTGTTTACTGGTAAGTGTAGGGATAGGCTCCTCACACCCACTGGTGCAGATGCTGAATCCAATGACCATGTGAAGGCTACCCTGATTGAGGGCTTTGGATTCACCACTAAGGAGTATAGAATTATATTCATGGGGGCTCACAAAACCTCAAGCCTGTCCTGAGTTGATTTTGTAGACTAATCAGTGAAAACACTAGAGGGTAGGATAATTGGCAGTGGAGTGCATGACTATGATGGGCTTTAAAATGTGTTCATGAAAGAACATCTTTTAAGTAACTGCTTCAATGACAAGTTGCATCAATATCTGGTAGACCTAGGTCCAATTTCTCCCCAAGAATTGAGAAAGAAGGCAGACCACTGGGTCAAGACAAAGGTGACTAAAGCTTCCACGGGGGTGACCAAAAGAAATGGGTTAGAAAGCCTCCCAGGGGAAGGGTGGTGAGACACCTAAGGATAAAAATAAGGAGTCTTCTCAAGGACCCCAAAACTCTGCACAGAAGGGTTTGCCCTGAGCCTCTTCACAATCTTTACAAGGGTGAAAGGGTAAAGACTTTGATCCCAAAAAGGCCAGGTGTCACAACTGTAAACAGAATGGACACCAAACTGGAGACTTGGCCTTTCCCAGAAACAATACCCCTAGCACTGCTCCAGTTAGTACTGGTATAGCCAGTCTCCATGTAGGATGAACAGTGTGCCCAGAGCAAATCAGGGTTCACACTGAAGCTACTTTAGTCTTTGAGGGTGGGGTAGATGTTGCCACTATTGCTGTCTGCCCCTCTAATCTGCAGAAATACAGGAAGCATCTCTTGATTAATGGGACAAAAGTAGAAGCCCTGAGAGATACAGATGCCAGTGTCATCATGTCACCATGGTGACAGAAAAACTGGTTTCCCCAGGACAGTATTTAGGTGGACAAACCTATCCAGTTAACAATGCTGACAATGTAACTAAGGTGACCTTAGAATGGGGAGGGGTACTCGCCTGAAACAAGTAGAGGTCTCTTCTGAAATCCCAGTGTAATGCTTGCTAGGGAATGATCTGGAGTCCTCAGCTTGAGGAGCTGAGGTAGTACTCAAAACCCATGAAGCCATGATGGGAATCCCTGAACTGGTGTGTGTAAAAACAAGAGCACAAAGCCGTGCCCAGGGTGAAAAAGAAGTGTTGGAGCATGGAATAATGGCCCAACCTTCCAAGAAAAAGGGCAAGAAGGCTGGGGGACCAGCTTCCGAGCAGCAAAAGAAACAAAACTCCTCTTCTCAGTAAAAAGTCTTATCCACTGAGGGAACTGACTCCATGGAGCTGGGTCCTTCTCTGGTAGAGCTCATGGGCCCAGGGGGGCCCTCAAGGGAATAGCTGTGCCAGGGGCAGAAGACCTGTCCCACTCTTGAATGCCTGAGGCAGCACACAGCTGCACAGGAAAAGGGAGATATCAGTGGCTCCCTCTGGGTCTACTGGGAATATGGGCTCCTATACACTGAGGCCAGAGGTCCTAAACCTAGTGCAACCAGGAGAGTGGTAGTGCCTCAGCAGTTTAGGGAGTTTATCCTAACTTTGGCCCATGACATGCTAAATTTGAAATAGGATTGTCAGCCATTTCTACTGGCCCAATATGTTTTAGAAGGCGAAGGAGTTGTGTACCTCCTTTGTCACCTGCCTAGCTAGTGGTAAGGCAGGTGGCCGCCCAAAGGCCCCCCTTATTCCATTTCCTGTGGTGGGGGCCCCTTTTGGAAGGGTTGGTGTGGACATTGTGGGTCCACTTGAGCCACCCACAGCTTAAGGAAACTAATACATACTGGTAGTAGTGGATCATGCTACCAGATATCCTGAAGCAATTCCCATTTGGTCTACTACAGCTCCTGAAGAAGCTAAGGCCCGATTGGTATTTTTACCAGAGTAGGGTTCCCCATGGAGGTGGTTTCTGACAGAGGTACAAACTTCATATCAGCTTATCTAAAGCACATGTGGAATGAGTGTGGGGTGACTTATAGGTTCACCACACAATACAATCCACAAACCAATGAACTTGTTCAGAGACTCAACAAGACATTGAAGGGCATGATCATAGGGCTCCCTGAAAAACTCAAAAGGAGATGGGACGGCCTCCTGCCATGCTTACTTTTCACCTACAGGGAGGTGCTTCAGAAGGGAGTAGGGTTTTCCCCGTTTGAACTTCTATTTGTCCACCCTGTTAGGGGACCACTTGCACTTGAAAATGAAGACGGGGAGAGACCTCTCCATGAGCCTAAACAATATGTGGTGGACTATGTGCTTGGCCCCTGCTCAAGGATGGCTGAGTTCATGGAAAAGGCATCCAAAAACCTAGAGTCCAGCCAACCGCTCCAGACCAAAAGGCTGCACTGGTAGAATTCAAACCAGAGCAGAAGGTATGAGTTCTGAGCCTGTGGTTCCCAGGGCACTTCAGGACAGATGGGGTGGCCCTTACCCTACCCTAGAAGAGTGATGTCACCTACTTGGTAGACCCGGGCACCACCAGGGCACCCAAGGGGGTGATCCATGTAAACCACCTGAAACTCTACTGTGACAGAGCAGGTATAATCATGCTGATGGTTACTGATGAGGAGCAGCAAGCAGAGGGTGAACCTCTCCCTGACCTCCTCTCCTATGACCCTAAAGATGGGTCAGTTTATGGAGTGGTCTATTCAGACACCCACACTGCCCAACAGCAAGCCCAATAGCAAGCTGACTGCAGGCAAATCCTACAACAGTTTGCAGGGCTCTTCTCTTTGACCCATGATGTGGACACAGGAGATAGTTTACCTGTCAAAACAAAAGTCTATACACAGTGTGACCAAGTCAAATAGAGCATCAAATTGGAAGTCCACAAGATGCTGGATTTAGGGGTTATTGGAACCTCTGACAGTCCCTGGACTAGCCCAGTGGTCTTGATCCCCAAACCTCATTCCAAGGATGGGAAGAGAGGGATAAGGTTTTGTGTGTTCTACAGAGGTCTCAACTCTTTCCCCAAGACAGATGAACACCCTATACCAAGAACAGATGAACTAATAGATACATTGGGTGAGCAGAATTCTTCAGCATCTTTGACTTAATTGCAGGGTACTGGCAAATCAGAATGGCCCCTAGAGCAAAGGAAAAGGCTGCAATCTGATAGATACTTCTAGCTGCAGATTCGTTACCTTAGAATTCCCTGGCGTCCGCTTTGAATCTGGAATTTTTCTGCTGCGCAGTAACCTGCTTGCCATCGTTCGGATCCGTGTGCGTCGTCCGCTCTGCGTTGTCATTGGAGCCGTCTGTGATGACACAGTCTTCTATATAGGCACCCGGAGCGCGTACGTCAGTTCTTTTCCTTCCACGCTTGTTAAGCGCAGGTCCGGATAGAGCTACCCTTTTTTCGGCATGTCATCAAAAGACTTTTTCGATTGTCTATGTGAATGACTTTCAGGAAGACTGGATTCAAACCGTGTGTTGCATGTCATCACGGGATGTCGATCACTGATCCACACCAAGTTTGTCTCCGGTGCCTTGACAAGGACCACGACGTGAAGCTGTGCTCCGACTGTAGGGCCATGGCTCCGAAGGCCTTGAGAGAGAGATATCTCAAACATCTAGCGGCCCGGCAGTCGTCTTCGGTCGGCGTGACTACAAGGCGGTCACGGTCCCGCTCAAGGAGGAGGTCGCAGCTCTGCTCCAGGAGCCCCAAGTCATCTTCCTCGCATTCGAGGTCCTCTGGGCATTTAGGTAAGAGGCACAAAAAAGAAGAAGTCCAAGAGGACTTCAACTTTACCACGCCCATCGGCCGACAAGGCATCTAGGGAACGTCAACGTTGTGTGCGCGGTGCTGCAGAGCCGTTGCCAGGGCCGACTCTGCGTCTCCCCTCTCTTTCCGGGAGCCAGAGTGACATCCCCACACCCCCCCGTCTCCACCCCTGCTCAACTCATGGGAATTTTATGAGTCTATGCGCCTTGTTTTTCAGTGGGCTGTCCCCTCTGGTGGGTGTTCAGGTCCATCAGGGTCAGCAGGGGCCCCATCGGTTTAATTAGTGGCTTCGGCCTCAGTGCCATTGGGGACCCCAAAATCCAATAGTGGATCCAGACTGGCGCCGGGTTCTCACAGTCAACCTCCTCTGGCGCTGGGCCTGACATTGACGCTCCCTCCACCACCGGCGCCCACTGGTGGTGGTAGCCCCATCCTCATTCCGGTTGATCCAGGGCCAGAACGACGACGTACAGCGCCGATTCCGAATTTGATGGCCCGATTAGGCCCATATCAGTGCCTGCGGCTTATTTGGAACAGCCAAGCACAGGTGAGGAGTGGGAGGTAGTCTGAGGACCCATTAAAATACGGATTGGAGCATAAACAGGACTGGTATGAGGATCTAGGGGAAGCCAGTGGACTGGATACTTCTCCAGATACTGGCATGCTTTCTCCTCCCACTGTGGCTACGGAGGAGGGGGCATCTTATGCCATGGTGGTGTGTAGGGCAGCTGAGGTATTGGACCTAGACTTGCCTAGGGTGCCAGTCAGGACTAATCTCCTGATGGAGGTGCTTCAGCCAGGGGTTGCTACATCAGCTCCAATGTTACCCTTCAAGGAAGCCCTCACAAATGTCCTTCTGGGAACGTGGTCCAAACCCAGCAAAAGGGGCTCCTGTGAATAGGGCAGTTGACCGCCTCCATAGACCAGCTCCAAGTGACCCTAGTTTCCTCACCCAGCATCTCACCCCGGAGAGCTTAGTTGTCCAAGTGTACACTTCCTGTGGTGCCTTCCCTTCTGCTCCCCCGGATAAGGAATTCAAGAGGCTGGACCAACTTGGGAAGATGTTTTCTTCCTCCAGCCTGGTATTGAGGTCGGTGCCTATTGGCCGGTTTTTCCCATACTTTATGGAATACAGTGGCACAAGTGCTGCCTCAGGTCCCGGAGGGCGAACAGGACACTCTCACCCAAGCTGTCAAGGATGGGAGAGATGCAGCCAAGTTTACCATCAGGTGTGGCTTGGACACGACCGACTCGCTGGGCAGGGCGATTTCTTCGACAGTGGCCCTCCGACGCCACACCTGGCTGCATACCACTGGCTTTTCGGGGGATGTCCAGTCGAACTTGATGGACATGCCTTTCAATGCTCGAGCTACGGCCAGATCCTTGGGCCTCTCAGCGCCGGCTTGCCAGCAGTCTGCGTATTGCCCCTTTCAAGGCTTCGCCGGGGCGCAGTACCACGCCAACCACAGGTTAGCCACCATCCGTCGGCTTCACAGCATCCCATGCGGGGACGAGGTTGTGATACCTTTAGACCCAGAGGGTCTAGCCAGAGACCGGCCACCACCCAGCCCCCCTCTTCTGCAACACCCAAGCCCTCCTAGTATGGTTCTGCACGACCATGTCTGCCCAGTTGGAGAGAGGATTCAATTTCATCTCCCTCACTGACGGACCATAACATCGGACAAATGGGTCTTGTAGATCATACAAGAAGGGCTATTCCCTCCCCTTCCCGTCTTTCCCTCCGGTAAAAGAATGGCTGATAGAGGATCATTTGATCTTACTCCGCAAGGAAGTTACGGCTCTCTTGGCCAAGGGGGCCATAGAAAGGGTCCTGATGTCAGAATAAGGCAGTGGTTGTTATTCCTGCTACTTTCTGATATAAAAAAAGAACAAGGGTCTTCGCCCTATCTTGGATTTAAGGAATGTCAATCTCTTCTTCAAAAAGGAGAAATTCAAGATGCTCACTCTTGCTTACGTCTTGTCTGCCCTAGACCAAGGAGACTGTATGGTAGCGTTGGACTTGCAGGATGCGTATTTTCACATCCCCTGTTGTGAAAGGGAAGATAGTGCAGGTGTTCACGGACAACACTACCGCAATGTGGTACTGCAACAAGCAGGGCGGTGTGGGGTCATGGACCCTTTGTCAAGGCTCTGCTTCTCTGGACATGGCTGGAACAGCAGGGCGTAACCCTGGTGGTTCAACACCAGGCCTCCTGTACACCTTTCTGCCCATACCACTTCTTCCCAGAGTTCTCAAGAAAATAAAGAACGACTGTGCCCAAGTAATCCTGGTGGCTCCGGATTGGGCACGGAGAGTCTGGTATCCAGAGCTTCTAACAATGAGCATCAATCCTCCAATCAGGTTTCCCCTTTGGGAGGATCTTCTGTCGCAGCAGCAGGGGAAGGTTCTCCACCCGAACCTGTCAACTCTGCAACTTCATGCGTGGAGCTTGAGCGACGGCAGTTGATGCTTTATGACTTCCCTCTCAAAGTCAGTAATGTCATTCTGGCAGCCATGTGTCCCTCTACCAAGACGGTTTACACCTGCAGTTGGAAGCGTTTTGTATTATATTGTACAGGGAGGTCTATTGATCCTCTTTCTTCTTCTCTTTCTAATATCCTTCTTTTCATTCTGACGCTCGCCCAACAGGGATCCACCTTAGGGACTCTTAAGGCTATCTTTCTGCCTTGTTTGCTTTTCTTCGGTTGCCTGATCAACAATCTTTGTTTAAATATCCTATTGTACAAAGGTTCCTAAAAGGGCTTGTACATATGTTACGCCCTTTGTTATGCCCCAGTGGGACCTTAATCTGGTGCTCACATTTCTCATGTGTGCTCCTTTTGAGCCTTTATATAATTGTCCTCTCCGGCTGCTCTCCATCAAGACAGCCTTCTTAGTGGCAATCACATCTGCCAGGAGGGTAAGTGAGATGCAAGCTTTATCATCAAAACCGCCATATCTCACGGTATATCCTGATAAGGTGGTTCTCAGAACTCGTGCCTCTTTCCTCACCAAGGTGGTGACCCCTTTCCATCTGTGTCAGAACATCACCCTGCCCACCTTCTTTGCTCCAGCGCATCCCTCTAAGGAAGAGGAGCGTCTCCACCATCTGGACCCAAAAAGAGTGTTGTCCTTGACCGCACAATAGTGTCAGATGGATGACCCACTCTTTGTGGGGCACGTTGGTGCAAAGAAGGGTCGGGCAGTTCAGAAATGAACCATTTCACACTGGGTCGTTCGCTGTATCAAAATCTGCTACGCATTGGCTAAGAAGCAGCATCCTGAGGGTTTAGAGCTCACTCTACAAGAGGAAAAGCTGCTATGACGGCGTTAGCTTGAGGCGTACCGGTCCTAGACATCTGTCAGGTGGGAATGTGGGCCTCCTTGCACACGTTTGCAAAACACAACTGCCTGGACAGCCAAGTGAGGAGAGACTGGCATTTTGCTCGCTCGGTCCTACAGGACTTTCTTGTATAAGGTATATGACCGCAGCCCACCACCAGGAGATTATGGCTTGGGTATCTGTTCTAAGGTAAAGAATATGCAGCTAGAAGTCTCTATCAGATGAACAAATTACTTACCTCCAGTAACGCGTTATCCGGTAGAGACGCTATCTAGCTGCAGATTCCTTACACCCACCCACGCCTCCCCGCTCTGCGGACATATGTATTTACAGATTTTTACTCTTTTTCAGGGCATGTCATTTCACACAGACAAACAGAGAAAGTTGGTTCTTCCATGATTCTGTGCTTCTGGCGTGGGAAGCTGTGGAAAAGAACTGACATACAGGTGCCGGGTGGTGCCTATATAGAAGACCGCGACGTCACAGGCGGCTCCAACGGCGCTGGCGGTGCCCTGCGGAGCTGGACGACGCACGTGGATCTCATCGACACCACCCAACGGCGCATGCAGGGTTCTGCTCAGCAGAAAAAGTACGGATTCGAAGCTGCCACCAGGGAATTCTAAGGTAAGGAATCTGCAGCTAGCTAGAGTCTCTACCAGATAATTTGTTACTGAAGGTAAGTAACTTGTTTTTCTCTACAACTGATGAGCATTATCAGTTTACTGTCATGCCCTTTGGCTTAAAGAATGCCCCTGCCACTTTCCAAAGGTTGGCCAATCAGGTTTTTGCTGGCTTGGAGTTCCTTAGTGCAACATATCTGGATAATATAGCTGTCTTTAGCTCCTCCTGGCATGATCACCTGGCCCACCTGCATACGGTTTTGCAGGCTGTGCAATCAGCAGGCCTCACTATCAAGGCATCAAAGTGCCAGATAGGGCAGGGCACTGTTGTATACTTGGGCCCCCTTGTAGGTGGAGGCCAAGTGCAACCCTTACAGCCCATGATCTAGACAATTCTGGACTGGGAAGCTCCAAAAATCCAGACAATTCTTGACTCAGAAGCTCCAAAAACCCAGACAACACTGGACTGGGAAGCGCCAAAAACCCAGACTCAAGTCAGGGATTTTGGTTGGCTTGACTGGTTATTATAGGAGGTTTGTGAAGTGGTGTGAATCCATTGTGACCCCCCACAGAACATACCTCAAAGAAGATTACCAAAAAGGTAAACTGGACTCCTGACTGTCAAAAGGCCTTTGACTTCCTAAAAGAGGCAATGTGCTCAGCACCAGTACTCAAAGCTCCAGATTATTCTAAACAGTTCATTGTGCAGACAGATGCCTCTGAACATGGGATAGGAGCAGTCCTTCCTCAAACCAATGATGATGGCCATGACCAGCCTGTTGCTCTCCAGAGAGCATCGTTGGAGTGCCATTGAGAGGGGGAGGCCTTTGCCGTGGTTTGGCCACTGAAAAAGCTGGGACCATATTTGTTTGGTACTCACTTTATTGTTCAAACTGACCACATGCCTCTCAGATGGCTGATGCAACTGAAAGGTGAGAACCCTCAGTATTTGAGGTGGTCCATCTCCCTACAGGTAATGGACTTTACAGGAGAACACTGACCTGCGACTGCCCATGTGTAGGAAGTCGGCTCTGTATGTGCTATCTCAAAGTAAGGAATAGCATGCACAGAGTCCAAGGGTTCCTCTTAGAGGTAAGATAGTGGCAAAAAGAGATAATACTAATGCTCTATTTTGTGGTAGTGTGGTCGAGCAGTAGGCTTATCAAAGGAGTAGTGTTAAGCATTTGTTGTACATACACAGAGGCAATAAATGAGGAACACACACTCCGAGACAAATCCGGCCAATAGGTTTTGTTATAGAAAAATATATTTTCTTAGTTTATTTTAAGAACCACAGGTTCAAATTCTACATGAAATATCTAATTTGAAAGGTATTGCAGGTACGTACTTTAGGAACTTTGAATAATTACAGTAGCATATATACTTTTTACATAAAACACATTTAGCTGTTTTAAAAGTGGACACAGTGCAATTTCCACAGTTCCTGGGAGAGGTAAAGTAATGTTAGTTTTAGCAGGTAAGTAAATCACCTACAGGTTTGAGATTGGGGTCCAAAGTAGCCCACCGTTGGGGGTTCAGAGCAACCCCAAAGTTATCACACCAGCAGCTCAGGGCCGGTCAGGTGCAAAGGTCAAAGAGGTGCCCAAAGCACATAGGCTTCAATGGAGGTAAGGGGGTGCCCCGGTTCCAGTCTGCCAGCAGGTAAGTACCCGCGTCTTCGGAGGGCAGACCAGGGGGGTTTTGTAGGGCACCGGGGGGGGCACGAGTCAGCACAAAAAGTACACCCTCAGCAGCGCGGGGGCGGCCGGGTGCAGTGTGTAAACACGCGTCGGGTTTCCAATAGTTTCCTATGGGAGACCAAGGGGTCTCTTCAGCGATGCAGGCAGGCAAGGGGGGGCTCCTCGGGGTAGCCACCACCTGGGCAAGGGAGAGGGCCTCCTGGGGGTCACTCCTGCACTGGAGTTCCGATCCTTCAGGTGCTGGGGGCTGCGGGTGCAGAGTCTTTTCCAGCCGTTGGGAAATTAGAGTCAGGCAGTCGCGGTCAGGGGGAGCCTCGGGATTCCCTCTGCAGGCGTCGCTGTGGGTGCTCAGGGGGGACAACTTTGGTTACTCACGGTCTCGGAGTCGCCGGAGGGTCCTCCCTGAGGTGTTGGTTCTCCACCAGTCGAGTCGGGGTCGCCGGGTGCAGTGTTGCAAGTCTCACGCTTCTTGCGGGGAGTTGCAGGGGTCTTTAAATCTGCTCCTTTGAAACAAAGTTGCAGTCTTTTTGGAGCAGGGCCGCTGTCCTCAGGAGTTTCTTGTCTTTCTTGAAGCAGGGCAGTCCTCTATTCAGAGGTCGCTGGTCCTTTGGAAAGCGTCGCTAGAGCAGGTTTCTTTGGAAGGCAGGAGACAGGCCGGTAGGACTGGGGCCAAAGCAGTTGGTGTCTTCTGTTCTTCTTCTGCAGGGGTTTTTCAGCTCAGCAGTCCTCTTCTTCTTGTAGTTTCAGGAATCTAAATTCTTAGGTTCAGGGGAGCCCTTAAATACTAAATTTAAGGGCGTGTTTAGGTCTGGGGGGTTAGTAGCCAATGGCTACTAGCCCTGAGGGTGGGTACACCCTCTTGTGCCTCCTCCCAAGGGGAGGGGGTCACAATCCTATCCCTATTGGGGGAATCCTCCATCTGCAAGATGGAGGATTTCTAAAAGTTAGAGTCACTTCAGCTCAGGACACCTTAGGGGCTGTCCTGACTGGCCAGTGACTCCTCCTTGTTGTTCTCATTATTTCCTCCGGCCTTGCCGCCAAAAGTGGGGGCCGTGGCCGGAGGGGGGGGCAACTCCACTAGCTGGAGTGTCCTGCTCACCGCCAGGTGTTACAGCTCCTGCCTGGGGGAGGTGATAGCCTCTCCACCCAGTGCAGGCTTTGTTACTGGCCTCAGAGTGACAAAGGCACTCTCCCCATGGGGCCAGCAACATGTCTCTAGTGTGGCAGGCTGCTGGAACCAGTCAGCCTACACAGATAGTTGGATACAGTTTCAGGGGGCACCTCTAAGGTGCCCTCTGGGGTGTATTTTACAATAAAATGTACACTGGCATCAGTGTGCATTTATTGTACTGAGAAGTTTGATACCAAACTTCCCAGTTTTCAGTGTAGCCATTATGGTGCTGTGGAGTTCGTGTTTGACAAACTCCCAGACCATATACTCTTATGGCAACCCTGCACTTACAATGTCTAAGGTTTGGCTTAGACACTGTAGGGGCACAGTGCTCATGCACTGGTGCCCTCACCTATGGTATAGTGCACCCTGCCTTAGGGCTGTAAGGCCTGCTAGAGGGGTGTCTTACCTATACTGCATAGGCAGTGAGAGGCTGGCATGGCACCCTGAGGGGAGTGCCATGTCGACTTACTCATTTTGTTCTCACTAGCACACACAAGCTGGTAAGCAGTGTGTCTGTGCTGAGTGAGGGGTCTCCAGGGTGGCATAAGACATGCTGCAGCCCTTAGAGACCTTCCCTGGCATCAGGGCCCTTGGTACCAGGGGTACCAGTTACAAGGGACTTATCTGGATGCCAGGGGGTGCCAATAGTGGATACAAAAGTACAGGTTAGGGAAAGAACACTGGTGCTGGGGCCTGGTTAGCAGGCCTCAGCACACTTTCAATTCAATGCATAGCATCAGCAAAGGCAAAAAGTCAGGGGGTAACCATGCTAAGGAGGCATTTCCTTACACCATGCCAAAGTAAATAGCCTTTCCAGGTTCTTCCATTTAGACAATGAAGACTCTCTGGTGAAAAGTTTGTTGCATCCTCTTTCGTTTGGGAGGGGGGTGAGGGAAAGTGTCCATTTTGGCATGGTTACCCACCACTCCAAACACACACTCACTTTTTGCCTGGTATTGAAGTTGACTTGACTGAGAGTATGCTGGGATCCTGCTAACCAGGCCCCAGCACCGTTGTTCTTTCCCAAACCTGTACCATTGTTCCCACCCCTGGCACACAACTAAGTCCCTTTTAAAAGGTACCAGTGGTACCAAAGGCCCTGTGACCAGGGAGGGCCCTAAGGGCTGCGGCATGTATTGTGCCATCCCAGGGGACCCCTCACCAAACACATACACACTGCCATTGGAGCTTGCGTGTGCTGGTGGGGAAAAAAGATAAAGTCAACATGGCACGCCTGTCTGGCTGCCATGCACACAAACCACTGCCTATGGCATAAGTAAGTCACCCCTCTAGCAGGCCTTACAGCCCTAAGGCAGGGTGCCTTACCACAGGTGAGGGCATAGCTTCATGAGCAATATGCCCCTACAGCTCCGAAGTGTATTCTTAGACCTTGTAAGTGCAGTGTGGCCATACTGAGTACATGGGCTGGGAGTTTGTCATTACGAACTCTACAGCTCCATGACAACTTCACTGACGCCTGAGAAGTTTGGTATGAAACTTGTCAGCAGAATAAACCCACACTGATGCCAGTGTTGGATTTATTGAAATATGCACCAAGAGGGCATTTTAGAGATGCCCCCTGTAATTTAGCCAAACTTTTAGTGCAGGACTGACCGATCCTTGCCTGCCTACCACTTTCAGACAAGTTTCTGACCCCATGTGGTGAGAGCTTGGACCACCCCTAAGGTGTCCAGAGCTGAAGTGACCCCTTCCTTGCAGAATCCTCCTTCTTGGTTTGGAGGACAGGGACCAATAGATGTAGGTTTGTGTCCCCCTCCCCAAAGGGAGTGAACACCAGAGCTGACCCCTTCTGACTAATGCAACAATGCCTGCAGAGTAAATCTAGAGGATCCCCCCACCCCCCATGAAGGATTCGGATGAAGATACCCAATGCCAAAAGGTACCCTGCACCCGCAGCCCCCTGGCCTTGGGGAACCCGACATCCAGTACAGCAACGCACAGCAGGCGGCCCTCCTCCTTTTCCAGTCTGTGGTTTCCCTGAACCGACCCCCTGGACCCAGCCTGCAGCCCACTTGTGACCTCCAGGGTCCCCCTATTGGAAAGCATTGGGAGCCCGAAGCGGAGTTTGCGCCTGGCTGCCCCTGTACCGCTGGGGGTGTGTGTTTGGTGCTGACCTGTGGGCCCCACCCTGGTGCTCATCTAAACCCCCCAGGTCTACCCTCCGAAGACACTGGTACTTACCTGCAGGCAAATCTAATTCCAAGTGGCCCCAGTCTCCTTAGGAGCCCCTTCTAAATTTTGCAGCAACTTTGGCCTCTGCTCTTGGCCCATGTTGCTGGTGGTGGGTGTCTGAGGTTAACTTGAACCCCAACCTGTGGGCATCCTAACCCCTGGAGACTGGAACTGCAAGTCTTCTTCTTACCTCAAACTGTACTAACTTTTCTTCTCCCCTAGAACTGTCTTTTTTTAAAATTGCACAGTGTCAACTTTTAAAACCGATATTTGCTATTTTCTCAAACCGTTTAACTTGCCAAATTGAAACAAAGTTGTGTTGGTACATATGCTAGCTACTTACTTGCAAATTTACTTACCTGCAAACTGAATCGTGTGTGTGTGTGTGTGTGTGTGGTGGTTAACAAACTACGATTGTGTCAGAGGCAGACTACTCTCCCTTCCCCAACCAGATCTCACAGTAGTGTGACAGATGTATCCCCTCTCGGATGGGGTGGCCATCTGGGAAAGGTGGAGATCAAGGGATTCTGGTCTTTGGCAGAATCCGAACTCCATATCAACCTACTGGAGCTCTGGGCAATCCACCTAGCGTTTTAGGCATTTCTTCCCTTTGTCAAGGACAAGATAGTGCAGGTGTTCAAGTACACCACCACCACAATGTGGTACTGCAACAAGCAGGGCGGAGTGGGGTAGTGGACCCTTTGTCAAGAGGCCTTGCGCCTCTGGACATGGCTGGAACAGCAGGGCATAACCCTGGTGGTTCAACACCTGGCAGGGTCCTTGAACACCAGAGTGGACAAACTCAACCGTCTATGCCTAATGGGTCACGGGTGGCGTTTCCATCCAGAGGTGGCACAGGATTCTCTCAGCAGTGGGTAGAGCCTTGGTTAGACGTCTTCACCTCTGAAGAGAACGCCCAATGTCAGCAGTATTGCGTGTTGGAGTTTCCAAGGCAGCACTTGCTCAGGGATGATTTTCATCTCAAACGGAGCTCAGGCCTGCTGTACGCCTTTCTGCCAGTACCTCTCAAGAAGATCAAGAACAATCGAGCCCAACTAATGCTAGTGGCTCCGGACTGGGCACAAAGAGTTTGGTATCCCGAGCTTCTGAAAATGAGCATTGATACTCCGATCAGGCTGCCTCTGTAGGAAAGTCCCCTCTTACTGACATAGTTACCCCCCACTTTTTGACTGATATCAGTGTGCTTCGACTGTTTTCACTGGGACCCTACCAATCAGGATCCCAGTGATTGTGCTCTCTCCTCCAAATGTGGTTGTTTTGGTAATTCATACACCCTACAATTGGCATACGGGTGTACCCCTGTAAGTCCCTGGTAGATGGTACTTGGGTAACCAGAGCATTGATACATCAGGGGTCTCTCATGGACTGCAGCATCTATTATGCCACCCAGGGGGGGCCATGAAAATTGTTTCAGCAGGCCTGCCATTTGCAGCCTGTGTGAAATGGTGCATGCTCCCTTTCAGTTCTGGTCACTACACCAGGTCACTGTGAGTCACCCCTATGGTAGACCCTTTCAGCCCAAAGGGCAGGGTGCAAGTCCCTGTGTGTGCGGCACCCCTGCATGAGCAGAGGTGCCCCTACGAACTCCAGTTCCAATTACCTAGACTTCTTTAGTGCAGGAAAGCAATTTTTTCTATATGCTGGGCACTGTGGTCCAGCTACATAATGGTAACTCTGAACCTGGACCTGTTTGGTATCAAACATGTCAGAATCATACCCCAATACTTATGCCAGTATTGGGGGCATGAGTCCATGCACCCTTGGGGTTCCTTAGAGGATCCCCCAGTTCTGCTTCTACCAGTCTTACAGGATCTGCGGGGCAGCCTGCACTGCTGCAGCCCCCCGGACACGATTCTGCCCTCTTGCTACTTGACCAGCTGAAGCAGGGGACAGCAGAACAAAGGATTTCCTGTAGGAGAGAGCTGCAACCTCCTCCTTTGGAAATAGGTGTTATTGGACTGGGAATGGGTAGCCTCCCTGCGCCACTGGACTGCTTGGAAGGGTAAATATGGTGCCGTCCTTTCATAATCCAGTTTGCACCGGTCCAGGGACCACTGGCCCCCACTCTAGCAAGAAACACAGAAAGGAAAGGTCACTCCCCTGTCCATCTCTACCCCTAAGATGGTGCCTAGAGCTCCTCCAGGTGACCACTTGGTTCTGCCATCATGGAACCAAGGTGTGCAGAGGCCTCCAGGAGCATCTGACGGGGTAGGCCAGGTAGCTGACGTCAGTGTCCCTCCTGATGGTCATGCCACAGAGTGACCAAACTCCCTTTTTGGGCTATTTAGGGACTCTCATTTGGGTGGGCCCCAGATTTATCTCGTAACACTCCGCCAGGAACTCTCTGCAAAGACATCTTCTGCTCCAGGCCCCAAGGACCACTGCAGGGCTACACAGGAACCTGACAAGATTGCACAGCCTGGGAAGACGTCTGCTTGCAACATTGTTTCCGCACTGCTGTCAGCATTCTGCAACATCTCCAGGGCTGTGCATCCTTTGGGGACAGCAAGACTTCGACTGCACCAAGAAGCAAGAAGGAATCTCCCTTGGAGCGAGAGAGTCACTCCCCTGCATCTGCTGGCACCTAAGGTAATGATGTCCGGCTGGTGGGATCTTCTGTCCATCAGATCAGTGAAGATTCTCCAACACAGGTGGTGGTTGAGGGATCCCCAGGGTCCTCTCTGCCTTCTGTCCAAAGTGGGGGACAGTGAGCCTTTGTCTCTGCCACTGGAACAGAACCCATGTGCACTGCGACTGTTGCACCAACCAAGACTTGTTTCCTCCTGCTCTGAGGGATCCTCAGGCTCCAAGTAGCTCAGCCCCCAGCCCTCCATCTCTGCAAAAAAAAAAGTCTCCTCTGCAGCTTCAGCGACGTGGGACTCCTCTTCAGGTGTGCTCACTGGGCCTCACTGCAACTTACTGTGCCTGTTGCTTGCAGGGTGTAGGAAAGTACTCTCTTTCTTGGCATGATTACCTCCATGTTATGCCTGTTGTCAGTGTGCTTTACTGTGTTCACTGGGATCCTGCTAGCGAGGAGCCCAGTGATTATGTTCTCTCCCTTCAAACTTGGTTGTTTGTTCTATTTACACCGCACATTTGGCATACTAGTGCCCCCCAGGTAAGTCCCTTGTTTATAGTACCCAGGGCATTGAGGTACCAGGGGATCCCCATGAGCTGCAGCATGTATTATGCCACCCATGGGGATCTGATGCAAAGTGTATCTGTAGGCCTGCCACTGCAGCCTGCGTGAAAGGGTTTATGCACCCTTTTCACTACAGGTCACTGTAAGTTACCCCTATAGCAGGCCCTCCTAGCCCAGAGGGCAGGATGCAAGTACCTGTGTTTGAGGGCACCCCTTCACTAGGGGTGACGGTGCCCACATGAACTCCATTTCCATTTTCCTGGACTATTTTATCCGTGTACTGGACATAGGCCACTACCTATGTCCAACTACATAATGGTAACTCCATGTTTGGTATCTAACATGTCAAAATCATGCCCCAGTACTGTTGCCAGTATTCGAAGTATGATTCCATGCACTCTGGGGGCTCCTTAGAGGACCCCCAGCATTGCCCTACCAGCCTTCTGTGGTTGTCCGGGCAGTCTAAGCTGATGGCACCCCTCAGACAGGTTTCTGCCCTCCTGCTGCTTGAACACCTCAAGCCCAGGAAGGCAGAACAAAGGATTTCCTTTCGAAGAAGGGGGTAACACCCTCTCCCTTTGGAAATAGGTGTTACATAGCTTGGGAGGTATTTCCTCCCCAAGCCACTGGTATGCTTTGAAGGGCACATTTGGTGCCCTCTGTGCATAAACCAGTCTACACTGGTTCAGGGAAACTGGACAATGGAAAGGGAAGTGACCACTCCCCTGTCCATCCCCACCCCTTGGGTGGTGCTCAGAGCTCCTCCAGAGGGTCCCTGGGTTCTGCCATCTTGAATCCCAGGTTAGCAGGGACCTCTGGGAGAATCTGAGTGGCCAGGTCAGGCAAGTGATGTCAGAGCCCCCTCCTGATAGGTGGTCACCTGGCTAGATAACCGATCCTCCTTTAAGGGCTATTTAGGGGTCTCTCTCTTGGGTGGGTCCTCCGATTTGGCTTGCAAGATTCCAGCAGGACTCCTCTACAACCTCTACTTTGACTTTCTAGCCTCTGAAACTGTGAGTGGAACCTCCAGGACCCGACAAGCTGCCTCCCAGAAGAAGAACTCTTCTCCAACATTGTTTCCAGGGCTCCTGCCTACAATTGCAACATTTCCACCAGCTGTGCATCCACTGAGGGTGGCATGTCTTCACTCTGCACTAGAAGAAAGAAGGAATCTCCCTTGGACTGAAGGAGTCACTCCCCTGCATCCGCGGGCACCTGCAGCAACGACTACCAGCTGCGTGGATCTCCTCTCATCCTGAACTGCCTGGATACTGCATCATGGGGGGTGGTCCAGAGTAGTCCTCCTGGTCCTCTCTGCCAGCTGTCCAACTTTGATGGAGGTAAGCCTTTGGCTTCCCAAGCAGTACAATACATCTCTTGCTGCTGCCGAGGCTTGTTTGCATCTCCTCCAAGGGATCTTCAGGTGGTGTTTAGCTCCAGACCCAAGCACTCCTTCCTGGGACGCACAGCCCTTTGCGTGGTTCTCCTGAGGCGTGGGACCCTTTCCTGTAGTACTGCGTGGGCTCCTTCTGTGACTTGTGTCCCCATCCTGTGGGGCACCTGTGGGTGCTGTCTTTGCTCCTGTGGACTCTGTGTCGCTGAGGGCCCCCTCTGACTCCCCCTCCTGGGCCTTGCTGGTCCCCGTCAGCTTCACTTTTCCACTAACGGCGAATTTGCCTTTGCCAAGGCTTGTTGGTGGAATTCTTGCACCGGCATACATCTGCAGTCTTCACTCCATGCATCTTCTGCATCGATCAAGAACTCTTCTCCTATTCCAGGGCTGCAGTGCTGACCTGTTCTTCCTCACTGTCAACCAACTCCTGCAGGTACAGCAGTGGGGTAGTAGCTCCTACTCCTCCTGGACTCCACTGACACTTTTGGACTTGGTACCCTCTCTCCACAGGTCTTCTTCTACAGGAATCCACTGCTGGTTTCTTGCAGTCTTGTCTGGGTGTCTTCTTTTCTTCATTTTCTTCCTTTGGGGTGGTTTGGGGGAAATTCCAGTGATTTACTCATGCATTCCAGGTTGCTGGTGAGGGGGGTACTGTGTTACTTACCTCTGTGATTTTCTAGTACTCCCAGCTCCCCTCCACACATTACACTTACCTGAGTGGGGGTCCTGTGTTTGCATTCCATTTCTTTAGTATATGGCTTGGGCTCCCCCTAGGGTCACTATTGGTTATTGCTATTTGCACTGTTTTTAACCTTTTCTATGTCTTACTGTTCACTACTGTATATGTTTAGTGTATTACTTTCCTCCTATTGGAGGATTGCCCTCCTAGTATTTTGTGGTATTGTGTTCCAAAAATAAAGCACCTTTATTTTTGTACAACTGAATGTTCTCTTTCATGTGTGTAAGTGCTGTGTGACTACAGTGGTTTTGCATGTCTCCTAGATAAGCTTTGGCTGCTCAGGCACAGCTACCTCTAGAAAGCCTTGCATCTAGACACTCCCTACACTTCACTAAGAGGGGATACCTGGAACTGGTATAAGGCTTAAGTACCTTGGGTACCCACCACACACAAGGCCAGCTTCTTACACCGGCTCATTATCAGTGTCCTCCTGAGGGCTGATCATGCATCCGAAAGTTTAATATCCGTCTGCCAGGTGCACGACAGACAGGCCACTACACTGTTCCACTCATGCACCACCAGGACTGGTCGCCAGTAAAGTCTACATAGTACGCAGGCTTCCAAGACTCTCATCCACTGTTCAAGGCACGGGGATTCAGCTCCCCAAGAAGAAAGGGTGCATAATATGCCCCACCAGATATTCTCCTATGTCAATTAAGGGGTGCTGGATGTTCAAAGTGTGGGCCGCACCTTGATGGAAAACACCTTTGTCCTTATGGATCTCATAAGCTCCAGTGTGGTTCTCAGTCTTTGAGCCGAAATAAGGGTGACAATTCCAGCACCAGGGTTGAAAATGTCGGGTCACCGACTCTACCAGCAGCCGTGGGCTCCAGTCTCTCCAAAGCTGCTTCCCTTACCTAGATCACCCTGTGCCCCCGAGCTCCACCATCAGTACAATCTAGTAGCCCCAGCTTGCATTCTCAGCTGACGCTCTTGAAGCACCACTCGGCCCATTCCAGCAGGGGAAAGCTGCTGCCACAGCGTTAGCACAAGATGTACCAGTCCTGAACATCTGCCAGGCAGCAACGTGGGTGACTCTGTACACATTTGTCAAACACTACTGTCTGGACAATCAGGTACTCAGACAGGCATTTTTCCCATTCGGTCCTGCAGGACTTTTTAGTCTGAAGTGAATTTGTCAGCAGCCCACCGCCAGGAGTTTATGGCTTGGGTGTATCTATTCTAAGGTAAGGAATCTTCAGCTAGAAGTCTCTGTCAGAGGAACAAGTTACTTACCTTCGGTAGTGCATTATCTGGTAAGGACTAAATCTAGCTGCAGATTCCTTACACCCACCCATGTCTACCAGCTCTTCGGACTGATTTCTAGGGCTAGGGTTGTTCCCCTTTCAGGTCCCTGGTTTGGACACACATTCATCAGTTCACTTCATGGCTCTGCGCTAGTGACATGGAAAGTCATGAAAAACAACTGAAGTCTGCACACTTGGGTGGCACCGATATAGCTGACCGCTGTAGGAAGCTGTCTCTGTATACTATACCAAAATAAGGTATAGTGTGCACAGAGTCCAGTGGATCCCCAGAAACTTTACAAAGGCTAAAGTAGATAATACTAATGCTCTCTTTTTGTCGTAGTGTGGTCAGGCAGTTAGGCTTATCAGAGGGTAGCGCTAAGCATTTGTCGTACAGACAGTCAAGAAATGAGGCACACGCTCAATGACTAACTCCAGGCCAATGTTTTATGTATCAAAAAATATACTTGGTTACTTTATTTCTAGAAGCAAAACAATATTTATTGCAGGTAAGTACAGTTTCAAAAACGTATCACTTTCAAGTAAAATACACTTTGTTTAAAATTTTCAGGTAAAACAGTTTACAGGTAAGTAATACTTTATAATTTCAAAAGTAGACAGTGTAATTTCTCATAGAAAGCAATGTAATCTTAGGGGAGGAAAAGTAGCAACACAATTTGCAGGTAAGTACTCGACTTATGATCCCAGTCTTCTGGAGATGAGGAGTCCACAAGGCAAAGTTTAGGCAGACACCAAGAGTGTACCACCAGCAACATGAGCCCGACTGGGTGCAAAGTTCAAAGTTGGTGTTGGGTGCCCAAAGGAATCCTATGGAGATTGGGGGCAGTTGGAATGAAACATCTTGCAGGTAAGTACCCGCGACTTCAGGGCACAGATCTGGGGGAGGGTTTAGATCAGCACCAGGGGGCCACAGGTCAGTACCAAACACACACCCTCAGCGGCACAGGGGCAGCCGGGTGCAAACACCGAGTCGGGTGCCCAAAACATTTCAATGAGGGAACCCCGGGGTCACCAAGATGCTGCAGGCTTGGTCCAGGGAAAACAAACTAATGAACAGATAAGTAGAGTCCACTGGATGTTGCTGGACCATAGGTTGGGTTCCCCAAGGCCAGGGGACTGCAGGTGCAGGGGTACCTTTAGGTGTCTGGAAATCTTCAAAAGAACTGGTCACGGTCGGGGGGGGGGGATTCCTCTGGATTTAGGCTCCAAGCATCGTCATGTTAGTCAGGAGGGGTCAACCCAAGGTGGACTCATGGTTGGAATCGCCTGGGGACATTCTCTGGATTGGTGAGCCACCTGGACCCAGGCTGTGAGCATTGGGTGCAGAGTGGGCAGGACTTGCAGATCTGGGGCGGTTCTGGAGTCCTTTTGGAGGTTTCTTTGTGGACAGGGCTGCTGTCCTCAGGAGATCTTGGTCCTTGGGTATGAGGGCAGTCCTCTGAGGGTTTGTAGAGGTCGCTGGTCCCTCAGGACAAGTCCTCTTCTTGTACCATGATTCTTTAAGCTGCAGATAGGCTGGTAGGCATGGAGCCAAGTCAGTTGTCGTATGGAGTCTTCTCTGCTGGTGCAGCTATTCAGTAACTCTTCTTCTTGTCCGGTAGCTAGGAATCTGAAGAGCAAGGTTCAGGGGTGCCCCTAAATACTAGATTTAGGGGCGTGGTAGGGGTCAGAGGGCAGTAGCCAATGACTACTGTCCCTGAGGGTGGCTACACACTTCCTGTGTCCACTCCCTTTGGGGAGGGGGGACACATTCTTAACCCTATTAGCTAATCCCCTTCAAAGCAAGATGGATGATTTGGCCTTTCGTATTGGCTCTCGTTGTACCAATGTGGCTGCTGGATTTGGGAGCAGCATCACCTGAATTGTGGGGAACTGAGTCCAGTCCCACACCGTTTCACAACTTTCGGCCTAATCTGTTTCCGGCCAGCTAGCAGTGCCTCATCTCTGCCCAAGAGCAGGTGCGATTTGTGGCAACCGGGCGCATGACATTGTGACTACTCAGGGAAATTGTGGTGAATCAGATCTCATCCTTTTCTCTCAGCTGTGTCCTAGATAAAATGGCATGAAATGCAATAATTAGAATAATTAAACATACTAGAAGCAAAATGGTGACAAGGAAAGTGAAACACAGGAAAAGTCCCACCATGCTGTGTCACTAAGCACAATATAATCAATTCCTACCTAAGCTATGTTAGAGCACAGCAGAATAAGCCCTACTCTGCCCTTCAGGAATCGTCCCTGGGACGACGACATCCCCTATTTCTTAGTATGACAGTAGTGGAGAAGTCTGTTATCTATAGACACACCATCCCCAGGTGGGCCAAGGAACCAGTGGCCTCAGCAAGCAGCTGAAACGAAATCAGACAGCATGCGGTCATGGGCATCTGCCTGGAACCTCCCTCTAACATGCATGGAACAGGGAAATGTTTTTATAATACAACTAACATTCTGAGAAAATGTCCACACGTAAAAATACGTGTGTTTCTGTGAATTTTGCAGAGACAGTGTCCCACTTGTGCCAACAATCCTATCTCACTGCATCTTTGAGGACATCACAGAGGGAAAGAATGTAATGCTAACAATTGTAATTCTTTCCTCGGCGAAAGGACAACAAGATAAAGAAACTAAAACACCACCACGAATGTGGCCTATTCTAAAATAATAAAATGTTACTACGCTAAAGGACACAAGCAGCAAGCCTAGTTGCTAAAATAATGTGCCCAGAGGCATCACTAAAATGGCACTTCACCAGGCCAGGAGGGGTTCAGTTCAGCGTGGGGCTAGGAGTGCTTCTAGCTGAGGTGGGTGCACACCCTGGTGTTTACTAATTTTCCTGCCAGGCCTGCTGCCAAAAGTGAGGGTTGGTCCAGGGGGCAGGCATCTTCCACTAGCTGGAGTGGCCTTGGGCAGTGTAACACGAAGCAGGAGCCTTTGAGGCTCACTGCCAAGTGTTGCAGTTCCAGCAGGGGGAGGTGTAAAGCACCTCCACCAAGAGCAGGCTTTGTTCCTGACCCCCTAGAGAGCACCACAGCTCTCACCCCATGGAGTCAGAAACGTCTGTTAGTGGCAGGCTGGCACAGACCAATCAGCCTTACACTAAAGGGTTGGGTGAAATACAGGGGACATCTCTAGGTGTGCATTTTTCAATAAATGCCAGTGTGGGTTTATTGAGCTGGTTCGTTTGATATCAAACTTCCCACTCTTCAGTGAAGCCATCATGGGGCTGTGCAGTTCGTAATTACAAACTCTGAGCCTGTGTACTCAATATGGCCACACTGCACCTGCAATGTCTAAGAATGCACTTAGACACTGTAGGGGTGTATTGCTCATGCAGCTATGTCCTCAACTGTGGTATAGTGCACCCTGCCTTGGGGCTGTAAGGCCTACTAGAGGGGTGACTTGCCTATGCCAGGGCGTGGCACCCAGAGAGGGATGCCATGTCGACTTGACCTTTTTCTCCCTGCCAACACACACAATCTGCAATGGCAGTGTGCATGTGTTTGGTGAGGGGTCTCTTAGGGTAGCACAATACATGCTGATGTGCTTAGAGGACCCCCCCCCCCCCCCCCTTGCCACAGGGCCCTTGGTACCACTGTTACCTTTTACAAGAGACTTAGCTGTGTGCCAGGTAAGTGCTAATTGTGGAGGCAATAGTACAGTTTAGGGAAAGAACACAGGTGCTCACCACTTCTCTAACAAGGTATGGTCTGTTAGATGATTTTGGGAATTGGGCAAACCTGTCAGAGAATCACTTATCTGTAGATGACAAAGCCAGAGCCCTGCTCTTGTACCCCAAAATCAGTACACACCCACAACAAGTGGTATTTTACTATCATATAATAATTGTTCATTATGCATTATTCATCTACAAATAAAGTGTATCAGAATAATTATAAACAACTCACATAAAATATACCAATAAGAGCAAATGTTTCAGTAAACCACAATCATATTTCATGACACACACTTTACGAAAAGTATGTCTTATACCTAATACGTCTGAAAACAGACTGCCATCTAACGTGTATGTTTGCATACGATTTATTATGTCAAACCACAGGTAGTTTCTCTGCATGCCCTTGTGCTGCCAACAGGTCTGCAATTCATCCCTTTACCAATTATCCAAAGGCGTAAGTCCATGTGTCTAACTCGGCTCCATGCAATGATATTTTATATATCTTTATTACCAATGATGTCTTATGGAGCAAGGGGGGATAGTCACTGATGCTTGGGTTTTTCTGTGGTACAAAACAATGCCCCGTTACTCAAAACATATGGAAGGTAATGCTGCTTCTCCCCTCTTCCTTTGAAGAGTGATTATCCCAAGGCCGACTCCCTTGTAGTTGCTGTTACAGTGTGTGCACTAGAGATGTGTAAAGTTTTCCTTTTCTACATTTTTAATTTGAATGATGACCAAAACACAGACTTTCTCAACCAAAATATAAAAATCAAGCACATATTTAGCATCACCTTTCAAACGATTAGTCTGCTGTTCAAGGCCCAATATTTATTACACACATTCTTTGATATTAAATGCAGGCATGTTTACATAGTCAGACCTGTTTTGCATGCAGCATCTATAGGCATCATACGAAAGCCCTGCCGCACATAGCCCCATTAGGCCAGCAGATATAGTGTGACTCCAGACCTGTTCCATAGCTATTTTTAATGTAATATGAGGTATTTAATGCAATTAAAAAATGCAGTGGCTAATCTTTAGATGTTTTTTTGCTTCATTGTTGTAATATATACAGTAGTCCCAACAAGAGAGGTCCGCCTTCATACAATGATCACATTACCAAGCGGGTAGCAGCAAGTCCAGTGCCCACCGAAGTACAAGGCCTTCAGCGGGAACCAAGCACACCACACCGGTATCGAGAAGGCAGGACAGACCTACGCAGAGACAAGTCTCCAGGAAGACCACTCGAGAGAGAGAAGTCTCCAGGCAGGCTGCTGAGTACCAGGAGGGAACGGTCACCGGGCCGAATGTTTGAAGAGAGCAGCAGAGGGCGTATACCAGCAGGAGCCATAAGAACACCACTTTCACAGGTCAATAAGGTAAGTACTTGTGAAGCATCCTCTACCGATGTGCTGCAGTCCATATTCCTCAACTGTGGAAAAATGAACTTGTATTTAAAACAAATGCCTCCTAACTAGTTTGGGCAAGATGTCTCACTACTTTATGCTATGTGCTAACTTTATGGAATGTTAGTGTTTTATAGCTCATCTTAGATTTCATCTGTGGGTTGCAGGGATACCCTTGGGCCTTTTTAAGGAAGCTGTATGGGCCCAGGAAGGCTGTTATCCATTTCAATCGGTCTATTTGACTGCTCTGCGTTTAGCTTTGATGCCATATGCAATTTCTAGATATTTGCTCCCAGCATTTAGACATCTAAAACCACTCTAGAGCACCCGTATTCCTGAGAAACCAAGTGTACAATCTAAAACTTCACGAACCCAAAGAAATGTAACATCCACTTCTGATGGATACAACTGCCTGTGGATTCCTTGCCTTATGAATTCTCCCAATGTGCCAGCATTCAGCGGCAATTTTCTTCCCAGCTCTGCACGTCGACGAGGACGTCACAATTGCCTGACTCCACGCAACTCCATCTGATGTCATTGTGGTAATAAGAGGTCCTCGCTGGCGTGCTGACTTCAGTTCCCTTTTTTCTGTGCCTTCGAAGCATAACGGTTTTCTCCTAGCTCTTGGGAAAGGCTACTGTTGTCAAAAGTGTTGATAGTTGTTATAATGTCTCCCCCTAGGAAATCCGGTTTTAAACCTTGTCGGGAGTGCGGGGTTGCATGTCTGTGACCGATCCACACAATGATTGCCTGTGGTGCTTGAGTTCTGAGCACGACGTGGAGTAGTGTGGGTCCTGCCAGAAAATGAACCCGAAGAAACTGAAAAAGAGGGAGGCCAAATTATTTTTGGCCGAGGCGAAGAAGGACAAGAGTCATCGGAGGTCTTTATCCGGAAAAACCTCGAATTTGCACAAGAATCAGCATCATTCCGGGCGTCGTTCGGATAGAGGTCAGTCTTGGTTGAGGTCTCTATCCAGTCAGCGTCGTAAGAGGTCAGTCCGACGGTGACTCCACAGCAGAGTCCTCAGGCTTCTCTGGCACCGTCAGTCTTCGAAGTGGTTGAGCCTCAGGAAAGTCCTCGCTTCTCACCTGGAGTGCAGTCGGATGTTCCGTGTCCGGCACCGACGTCGCAGGAGGCGCAGCGATATCCTGCCTTCCCCACTCCGGGAGCGGATCCGGCAGCATTTCTGAATGCCATGTTCAATATCTTTAACACCATGGCTCCTGGTGGTGCACCGGCTGGTCCCACAGGTCCTTTGGCCTTTACATTGGGCGCTCTGGCTCCATACAAGCCGGCGCCGTTTATGCCCTTTTAACCGGCGGAAGGTGTTGGGCTGATGCCGATGGTATCGCCTGGAAGACCTTTGACGCTGGTGTCTTCACCTGTTAGACCAGTGGAGCTGATGATGTTGCCCCAGGTTCGATCGACGCCAGTGAAGCGGCCCGAGAGTCCACGGCGCTGATGGATTCGGTTCCGGTGCCGGATGAATCCGGAGATCGGGGTGTGTCTGCTGGTCGTCAGTCAAGCTTGAACCCGATGTCATCGACGTTGGCTTATTCCATGTTGACGCCGAGATTAAAGGCCAGATTAGGATCTAGGAGAAGAGCACTGAGGCTCTTAGAGGAGCAGGAATATCACAGGCAGCTCCTGGAGGAAGAAGAAATTGCTGAGCCCCTGGGGGACTATCGGGGCTTGGACTTGGCAAGTGGTTTAGACACTTCCCCTGAGTGGGATCTAGCCTCTCCAGGAGAATACACAGAACAGGCGGCCTCTTTTCATTCGGTGGTACGAAAGGCAGCAGAGTTCCTGGACCTCCCACTACCTGCTGCAGAGGTTAAGACCAGCATCTTGACTGAGGTCCTGCATCCTGCTTCAGCTTCTGCGGAACCACTTCTTCCTTTTAACGATGCTCCTACAGAGCCCATTCTGGAAGAAGCCTGTGACGTCAGCTGTCAACAGACCAGTGGCAAGAAGGTACAGGGTAGCTCTGGGTGAACCGGGGTTCCTGTCACAACATCCGAATCCGGAGAGTTTGGTGGTTTAGGCTTTTTGCTCCTCTCGTTCGGCTCCAGGTTCCTTCCCTGCTACACCTTCAGACAGGGAGTCCAAGAGGATGGAGCAGTCGGCCAAAAGGACCTTTTCATCCTGCAGCCTGGCCCTCAAATCTGCCAATGCGACTTGTGTATTGGGCAGGTACATTCATGCCCTGATGGACGCAGCTAAACTCTGGTACCTGATCTGCCTCTAGAATTGCAGGGAATCCTGTCAGATGTGCAGGCCGCCATTAGGGAAGTCATCCATTCGGGCCCCGACTACAGACTCTGGCAGGGCGATGGGCACTCACATTGTCATCTGGAGGAATGCCTGTTTGAGATCTTCAGGATTCTCTACGGATGTCCAGACCAACCCTTTTGGACATACCTTTTGATGGGGACAAATTATTTGGAGCTAAAGCTGACTCTGCCTTAGAGTGTTTTAAGGAAAGCAGGGCTACTGCCAAGTCCTTGGGCCTGCAGGCTTCCACTACCACCCCACTCAGGTCTTTCAGAAGATTTAGGGAGTTCAGGAGAGGAACTTCCTTTCGTGGGAGACCTCAGTCTGCAGCCCAGCAGCCTTCAAGTCTGCCCTATTGGTCCTTTAGAGGGCGGGGTAGGTTTAGAACAAGAGGGTCCATCCAGCAGCACACTGCCTCTTCCTTTTCCTCAGGGGGGACGCAGCAAGGAAAGCAGCCTTAGTTCTCCGCCCATTATGTCTCATGCTTCTCCTGTTTGGGGAAGGTTATTTCATTTTCTCCGCGAGTGGGAGTTAGTCATCGGACTCCTGGGTTCTCAACATTGGTGGGAAAGGTTATGCCATTCCTTTTCGGGATTTCCTCCTCCTTTCCCTCCTCGTCCATCCTTTCCCTCCTCGTCCATCCTTTTGCACCATCTCCTGTTGTTGCAGCAGGAAGTTCTAGTCCTTTTGTCGAAAGGGACAGTGGAGTTGGTTCCAGAGCAGGAAAGGGGTCAGGGTTGTTATTCAAGATAGTTCCTGATCCCCAAGAAGGATAGTCGGGTGAGGCCTATCCTGGACCTGATGGTTCTGAATTGGTTCCTCAAACAGGAGAAATTCAATATGCTGACCCTCGCGCATGTGCTTCAGGCGTTGAACAAAGGGGATTGGATGGTGTATGTCGACTTACAGGATGCTTACTTTCATATCCCTATTCTGAAGTCGCACAGGAAGTATCTCCGGTTTGTGGTAGGGTCACAACACTACCAGTTTGCGGTCCTTCCTTTTAATCTTACTTCAGCACCTCAAGTCTTCACGAAGGTGATGGCAGTGTTTGCAGCAAATCTCAGGAGGAAGGGAATATCGGTATTCCCTTACCTGGACAACTGGTTGATCAAAGCCAAGTCTCCAGAGTTTGTGCTGCATCACCTGCAGATGACAACCCGGTTGTTGTTCGATCTGGAGTTTTCTGTAAATGTGCCCAAATCTCACCTGGAGCCCTCTCAGTGTCTCCTGTTCATAGGGGCAGTGCTGGATACAGTGTTGGATCGGGCCTTTCCTCCGCGAACTCGGGACATTCTGGCGTTGATTCCAATGTTTCAAAATGGAGCGATTGTTCTAGTCCTCAAGGTCCTACGTCTGCTCGGTCTGTCCGCTTCTTGCATTCTGTTGGTCACTTATGCAAGCTGGCACATGAGGGCTCTTTAGTGGTGCCTCTGCAAGCAGTGGTTTCAACACAAAGGGGATCTCGAGGAGTCAATAACGATCTCCAGAGATGCTGCGGTGGATCTACGATGGTGGGCTGTGGATGGCAATCCTTCACAAGAGGGGCCACGGTCATAACAGATCCTCCCACTCTAGGGTGGGGGAGCACATCTGGGCGACCTGGAGGTCAAAGGTCATTGGTCTCCAATGGAACAGATGTTTCATATCAATCTGTTGGAATTGTGGGTGATACTTCTGGCTCTCAAGGCCATCCTCCCCTCACTTCGTGGTCAGTCTGTCAAAGTCCTGATGGACAACACTACTGCGATGTGGTACATCAACAAGCAGGGAGGAGTAGGGTCGTACCTTCTCTGCAGAGGCTCTGCGGCTCTGGTCCTGGGCTCAGGGCCATCGGATTTGCTTAGTAGCAAACCATCTGGCTGGAGTTCTAAATGTGCGTGCGGACAGTCTGTTGGCATTTCTCGGCTGATTACGAGTGACGTCTCCATCCAGACCTGATCCATTACATCTTCCAGATTTCGGGGTTTCCTCAGGTAGACCTGTTTGCCACTCGGGAGAACGCGCACTGCCCGTCATTCTGCAGCCTCCAGTAACCGATGCAAGGAGCGTTGGGGGACGCGTTTCAGATGTCCTGGAACGGCCAGTTGCTTTACGCGTTTCCCCCCCAAACCCTTGATTCCTCAGGTTCTGAGGAAGATTCGCCAAGACCGGGCCGAAGTTATCGTATTAGCTTTGGATCGGTCTAGAAGGGTGTGGTACACAGACCTTCTCCAACTCTCACTGTGCTCTCCGCTCTGGCTCCCTCACAGAGTAGACCTCCTCTCGCAGGGGCAGGTTCTACACCCCCACCTTCAGAGCCTGCACCTACATGCCTGGAGATTGAACAGGGCAATCTGAATTATTTTTCTCTCCCGCCAGAAGTGGTGGACATTATTTTATCAGCCAGGCAACACTCCAACAAGACTGTCTATGCCAGTAGATGGGCAAAATTTGTTACTTGGTGTGGAGAGAGATAAATTGATTCCTTAAAGTCCCATTTATCTGATATTTTGCTTTGCACTTTCATTGACACAGAAGGGTTGCGCAGTTGCAACGGTGAAAGGCTATTTATCAGCGCTGTCTGCTTTTCCTTGCCTTCCTGATCAACCTTCCTTATTTAAGTCCCCTATAGTTCTTAGGTTCCTTAAAGGGTTAACTAACAAGTTTCCTCCCACTCAGTTTGTTATGCCTCAGTGGGATTTGAATTTAGTTCTCACCTTTCTGATAGGTCCACCATTTGAACCTTTGCATTCTTGCCTGTCAAGGCTATTGGTTTTGAAGACAGTTTCCCTCACAGCCATCACGTCTGCTAGGCGTGTGAGTGAGCTACAGGGTCTTAGTGTAAAACCCCCTTTCACATCCTTTCATGCAGACAAGGTGGTGCTGAGAACCAGGGCGACTTTCCTACCAAAGGTAGTTACTCCATTTTATATGGGGCAATCCATAACACTCGTCCTTTTACCCTCCTCCCCCATCCATCGAAAGAGAAGGAGAGACTGCATCGACTTGACCCAAGGAGGGCTTTAAGCTTTTATATTGAAAGGACCAGAGAGTTTCAAGTGGACGATCAACTCTTCATTGGCTATGTGGGGAAGAGGAAAGGAATGGCAGTCCACAAGAGAACACTGTCCAGGCGGGTCATTCTTTGCATTAAACTCTGTTATTCTTTGGCAAAGAAGGGTCCTCCTGTTGGTATTAGGGCCCATTCCACCAGGGCTAAATCTGCCACTTCAGCCTTGGCAAGAGGTGTGCCGGTTGCTGAGATCTGTAAGGCCGCAACTTGGGCTTCCCTCCACACTTTCGCAAAGCATTATTGCTTGGATTCAGAAGTTAGGAGGGATGGTCATTTTGCACGTTCTGTGCTGCAGGATTTCTTGGTGTGACCATTCAGGCACCCGCCCCGAGTGCGGTACTGCTTTGGGACTCTATTCATAAGGTGAGGAATCCACGGGTAGTTGTATCCATCAGAAGCAGCCAGATGGTGATAAATCGTCAGACACTGCCAAAACCCTGACGCGCACGGCACAGGTTTATTCGCTCCACAATTACTTGAGGCTTATCATGGCCATCATTTGCCTATACTATTTGATTTCTCCCAAGGACTCATGACTACCAGCAGCTTGATCTATGTACCTTTCGTGTTTACATATAATGTTTTATATACATCTGAAGCCTTGACAAAGTCTTGAAGACGAAACATGTGTTGGCTGTTTTGCTGTATGGACTTATTGTTACATTCGAACATCCTATTATAACTCTGACCATTTATCACCATCTGGCTGCTCTGGACACATGGTCATTTTGTACAACGCAGTCTTTTGATTGAGATTTCTACTTTCTACCTGCACTTATAATAAATATCTACACATCATCTTCCAAGAACGAACTTTCTATTTATTCTTGAACATTATCAGGATCAGGATTCATGCTATTGGTGTGCCCTGGCCACTCTTCTTTCAACATTTAGGCAACCACCCACTCTTCAGTGTGTGGTCCTCCGACACCTGTGGTGGCAGGTGTTAGGGCTAGCCTGGCACCCAACACCATATTGTTTAAATTTTATGACTTTGCTTGGATTTCACTATTGACATACGCTTGATGTGCAAGCACTCTCTGGCATCCGCCACCTTCTTCGCCTGACTTAATATCCTCAAAGTAATCGGTAGTTGCTTCAGAGCTCGTTCCCGGCTGCTCAGCATACAGGTCTGAGTAAAAATCAGTCAAGACACGCTTGACCTCCTCTGTAGCGGTGCAGATTACCCCCGCCGAGTCAGTCAATTCCACAATATAGTTCCCAGCCTGCGGAGCATAGCAACCAGCGTTCTACCAGCCCTCTCGCCCTCACCAGATCTCCTCGCCTTAGCTTCCTTGCCCAGAAAGCAGACCTCGTGAAGTGCCGCCGCCTCCTCATACAGAGTCAGCTTCCCCCTGAGTTCAACCAGGAGGCCACCAGACCAGCCATAAGTCAATTGTTTCTCCAGACCAGCAAGCTGTGCCTCCAGGCTCGCCAGCTCCCGCCTTAGCACCTTTAGCACACCATGTTGTTTAGCAAGGCAAATCCCACAAATTACAACCTTGAAAGCCTCCCATAGAGTGCCCACCGAGGATACAGATCCCTGATTGACAGCGAAGTAATCCACTATAGCGCCACGTATCTCTTCCCTGAAGGCCTGATCTCTTAGTGCTCCATAGGGCAACCTCCACGGGAATTTGCAGCCGGAGCCCCCAGGCATGAGCAGTTCCAGCATGACCGGCGAATTATCCTACAGGGTTACGGGGCTTATGCTCAATTGACTTCGTCCAGAGTTCCACATCCCTAGTACCAAGCCACCTGTCTATTCTGGACTGGCTGCCATGCGTGTAGTTGACACACGTGCCCTCCCTTTCTGCTCCATGTTTCGCCCTCCAGAGGTCCACCAGAGCACCCTCAGCCATGATATGGGACAAGGCCGTCGCAGCCGCCGCGTGCTGCAGTCTGGCCCGGCTCTCACAGTCTACCTCAGAGTCTAATACAAGATTGAACTCACCGCCCCATAGTAAAGACCCGGAGCCCAAAGAGCCAATCAGTCGCCATACTTCCCCAAAGAATTCGGGGTTGTCAACATTGGGGCCATATACTGACACCAGACGAAATAGCCTATCTAGCAATGTTCCTTGCAACATGACATAACGACCATGTGAGTCTGCAAGCACTTTTTCTGTACGCCACTGCAGTCCCTTCCTAATCAGGATTGCCACTCTCCGTGCATAGCTCGAGTACACCGCCATATGACTCTCTCCAGTCCAGCCAGCCTTCACCCTAGATTTTGTGGCCTCGACCAGGTGAGTCTCCTGCAGCATACAGATGTCAATTGCATGGCCCGGCATATAAGCCGACAGCATTCTCATCTTGCGTCCATCATTCAGCCCCCTGACATTCCAAGTGAGATATCAAACAGTAGTCACATGTTTATGCACCTTCCCAGTAGTCTTATCAAATTGCATAGTGCCCCATCCACCACACATGAAGCATCAGCTGCAGGAAGGAGGTGAAGAGGGGGAGGGGGAACATAGACAAAACCAACAACCCCAATAATAAATATTACAGGTCCCCACCCATGCTGACCCCCAATTGGGCCAGCCCAGCAAACCCGCCCACACCCAAATTCATACCCCACAACATAGCAACAAACAACTTGGTTGGACTCATTCAGCGGGGCGTTGGCGAGGCCATCCATTAACCGCCTCGGTTGTGGTGGGTGGGCAGGAGCATTGTAGTGCCAGTCATACTGCAAGACAGGCTGCACCAAAGTTAAGCCTAGGTCAAAACCGGACCAGCCCCAGGACACAGTTCAGGATCTCCGGTGGCCTCCAACAACAAAATGATTTTAATCATTGTCACCTGCGAGCAGTCCGAAGGCGCCTTTTTGGGAATAGATTTAGCATATTTGGTTGCCTGTTACGGGTCTGTAAAAAAATGTAACTTGCCCTTGTGCAACACTCGCAATTTAGCCGGGTAAATGAGGGAGTACTTGGCATCTGTCTGCCTCAAAGTGTGCTTGACCGGAAGGAACGCCCTGCGAGCCGCCTGCACTCCAGGGGGTGTAGTCTGGAAAGATACTGAGTTTGTTATTATATATCACGGGGCGATGCTCTTGAAGTATTGTGTCCCTGTCCCCATAGTTCAGTAAGCACACAATGACTAGGCGCACCAGTGTCCCCGGCAGCGGCCTCGGGCCGAGCGACCTGTGAGCCCGCTCCACTACCAGTACCTGGGAAAGCTCACCAGGGAAGAGCATAGTCTCCATGTAGTCCTCCATCCGTCTCATGTCCGTCGACTCCGGGAGACCCAAAATATGGATATTATTGCGGGGGAAGCAGGCTTCGAGATCCTCGTTCTTATTCCGGATTATTTCTAGCACGCGTTCCATTTGCAATAGTTTCTTTCCGTTGCCACGCCGACCATCCTCCAGGTCCGAGGTGCGAGATTCCACATGCTCAAGACGGGTGTCATGACTATCCACTCTCTTTCAAGCGATCCATTAGCGCAGTCAAATGATCAGACTTGCCATCAATACTAGCCAGACTGTGCTTAAGGTCCATAAATATAGCCTTCACGGAGGGTGACTGCGCGTCGTCCTCCTGGGACAAATCTTCCGATGACCTGCCAGCCTGGCTGCATTTCTTTTTGCCCTCAAACGTGAGGATGGGCTGCTTCTAGTCCGCCTTCTCCATCACAGCGAAGGCACACCGCAGCTCTCAAGTGCATGTCAAACACCACTCTTTCTCAGCCAGCAGCCCAAACCGAGGAGGGGAGTCACCAACACTCGGGTGCGCTTACAGGTGAGTACTCACGCACACCAGCGGCCGCCAACCAAAGCCGGCACGCTCCTCCAGCAGAGAGTGGGCCCCGGCCGGCAGCACTGACCACTCCAGCAACATGCACCGCCGGGCCCCTACAGCTGCTCCCCACACTCGGATTCACCTATCCACAGGACCTGCGACCCAATCTTCGCTGCCGATGGAGTCCCGCGGGCATCAGATGTCAGAGGCCCCAAATGGCTCAAGGTGCCAGCCGCAGAGGCTCCAATCTCCGTTTCTAGGGCGGGGGGTGCCACCGCACCCCCGTCATCAGGTGCCACCTCGTTCCTCCCCGAGATGCGTGAAGTCGCGGACCGCCCAGGCCGCGTAACAGAGCCGCCATCTCTCTCCGACCGCTCACTCAGACCAATGGCTCACCAGCACTCACACCTGCGAGGCCCGCGGCCTGACCACCACCTCCGCCGATCTGGCCCCGCAGGTCACCTGCACTCCAAGGCTCGTGCAGCGTAGTGAATCCCAGCCGCTGAGCCTCCAGCTGTCAGGGGGGGCGGAGGGGGGCACCCACCGAGCACCACTGGCCACCGGACACGCTCCAGTGCGGCACTAGCAAGGCAGGCCACTGGCCCCGCACCACCCCCACACTTCGCGCAGCTGCTACTAGCCCCTACTGCCAGGCCAGCTCCATTGTCGCCTCACGCGACTCACAGCAGCCACTCGATCCAGGAGAACCGCACCAGGCCATTCCGGGCAGCCGATCCGTCAGGATAAAAGATGGATTAAGGCTCCTGCCCTGCAGAGCCTCACAGAGTGGCGGCCATAATGCGGGACAGCCAAGCCACGCCCCCCATCAACGTCCTATTTAACACCGCCACGTGGAACTGAATGAAGCCACCCAACGGCGGACACAGGGGTACTGCTCAAGCAATAGTTTCTGGATCCAGTCTGATACCTGAGAAATTCAAAGGTAAGGAATCTGCAGCTAGATATAAACTGTACCAGATAATGCGTTACCGAAGGTAAGGAACTTGTTAATTAAGGGCAAACATGCAAGAAATGTATTAATTGTGGGCTTGTCTATAACTTTATCCTCCTGATATAACTACCTGTAGTGTTGGCAGAATATTTCTGAACTACTTTTAGACTCATCTGTAAATGGATCTTCAAGTTTCTTAGTGTTAATTTGGTTGACCATGGCATTGAGGGACCGAGCCAGAAATTTCTCAGTATGCTGGCTATCCTCATACCATTTTTGGCCGACTGAAGAGGCATTCACAGGAGCATCTTCTTAGTAAGCGTCTTTAAGACAGGTATTAGCTTCAACCTAGTTGTCTTTACTGCCTGTAGGTTTTATTGTTCCTCCCCCTAGATTTATAGATATTACAGAAGATGATCCTTCCACCAAGTTTGGCATCAAAAGCATCCCATATAATTGAAACTTTTGCCGACTGAAAAAGAAAATCAAAAATGAATGTTCTCATCTTCACTGCCCAGTATTAATCCCGGAGTGTCAGTCGATTATTTTGTCATAGGCTATGCTTCTCGTCTGTATTTTCTAACTGTAATTTGATAAGTGAGAGCAGAAAATCTATTTAGTATATTAGTAACCTTGCCCCCTCTTTAGCTTTTTGAAACTCAAAAATCGATTCATGATGCTGTATAAAACCTTTTTGCAATGGAGATATATGCTTTAACAGAGGGATTACTATTTTTCCAAGAGTGAAAGATGCTGTATCCTGATTTAAAATTTTTAATGGCCTGACTATTGGGCTTTTTTTGCTTTCTGACTTTTCGGGAAGAAGCTAATTTTTAATGATGAATACATTTAAAATAATTCCCTTTAATTAATTTACCCTCAATTTGCATTAAAGAGCCAACCAATTTTTGCAGAGTTTGGAGGATTCGTCGTCTGTTGGTTCATAAAACATAAGCGATTGTAAACATATGACCAGTGCTTAATTTGTAAAGGAATACATGCTGGGGCTTAAAATATTGCTCAGAAGCCCAAGGCTAGTGCTGTTGAAGGTTGGGGTCCAAATACCAAGTCTTCGTAATCTTGATTCCATGGATGACTTTTTCATGCACCACTAGACATACCTAGTCTCTGGCTCACTGTTGGAGATTCCGGATTCTCCCGTTGTCAGGGGATATCTTCCTCCTCTTTTCTCGCTCTAGTGTGTTTCTCTCTCTTCTCTCTCTCCCCCCCCCCCCCCACCTGCAGTCATAAGCTCAAATTAAACACTGCATATGGCCTTCAAATCTAAAAGAGACTGAGCTGCCTCTTATATCTAAAGCAGACTTTAGAATTTTAACTTGTAACCACTTGTTAACAAAAATCGCATCCCTCTAGAGTCACATGTGCAGCTGATAAATGAGAGTATCCCTCTTAATTGGCTTGGACACAAACTGAATTTGACCTAGAATAATGGGGTCTTGTAGCAAAACAATTGAGTAGTTAAAATCATGAAGCTACCCACCACAGTGTTGTCTTTCCAGGCATCATTTATATGATTGATATTACATAAGAAAATTCCTAAGCTCCTCATGTGGCTAACCTATGGCTAGGCTCATTGGTATGGTATGCCTTGTACATTTCGGTCTAGGCCATGCCTTGCAGACTCCGTCCTGTCACATTGAGTGTAGGAGCCTGAATTGCCTCTCATTTTCAAAAGCTTTTCCCTCCCCAAGGACCAATTGTCACATGTGTTCTTACACTTCCCACATCCCCACTCTCATCCCGAACCACTAGCCTTCCTTCGCCTGTCGCAAGGAACCCTACCTATACCAGACCCCTTTTTTATACCTTTGGGTGCTGTGTTGTATAGCGCCTAGATCCTGGTCTGTTTCCTAGATTCATGGGAAAGATATCACGGTTTGGTAATGTGTCTTTCAAACTCAGTGGCCCTGTAATAAACAGCTCTGTGTAAGCATGGAATAAGAGGTAAGGCGTGACAAAACAGTGTGTTTCATAGTCAGAACTGATATTCAATAAATAAATGGGCTTATATCCAATTCACCGCTCCTTTTTAGTTTTAGCTCTTCTACTCTTTTGGAAGCCTCTGTGTGGTCACTACCTGGAAGTAGTAGTGATCTTCCCATTTGAGAGTAATAGCTTGGGTTGATGAAAGCTGGATGGTTGGACACCTACTGCTTGGAAATGTCTCTTCTTGGTTTAGCAGTTTCTACTGACCTGTATGGCAACACAGGAAAATCAAACTCATTGTTGTAAGCATTCCTCCCATCACATTTTGTGTGTGTTTAAGTACCTCTCTAAGGGGCAGGGGCTTGCCCAGATGTCGGTCCTGTGCTCACCGTTCCATTGGAGCCAAGCTACGCTTTGCTGACGAGCCCCAATCAGGATGGAGCTGGTCATGGGTTGCTTTTGTTCTGGTTCAAGGAGGACCTGGTCTGGCAGATCGGGCTGGAGTGCTCCTATTGGTGCAGAGTCCAGACTGATTTACATATGGCTGGGTCCAAACTGAGGTGGCATGGTGGACAAAAGAATGTTGAGTACGAATGCTACCTTGAGCTATTGCTGGTGGTTAGACATTTTATAAACATTCTTTCCATCACCTTTAGTGTGTTGGATATGTACAAACACGCATCCATCAATCTAAGACATGAATAGTCTGTGGGTCCGACCGGCCCCACCTGTGTTCTGATAGTACTGCCGTCCTGACACTGCCTCTAGGGAACTCCTATTTTCTAAGTTATAATATTTGCCTAAGGACCATTGGCTATCTGATGGTGATTTTCATTGTTCCTTAGGGCTCCTCTTCCTCTCGTTGTGCACTCTGCCCTTTCACTGTGAATACAGAGAGCCAGTTCACTCGTGGCTAGGGTAAATTTACTGTTATGGTGCTTGACTCTTATTCAAGATATTCTTCTGTTCCACACACTCACATGCTATCATGCGAGAACTTACCCCACTTGACTTCTTGATTGTGGTGACAGCTTGAATTCAGCTTGACTTCTGATTTCCAGAGGTAGTTTTTGGTCTAGTCACTAGATGGAGAGTATTGTAGACTTCCGATTGATGCCGCAGTAAGCTCTTGACCAGATGTAGTGTAGGGAGCATCATCAAACGCAGTGCAACAAGAAATGCAATGGTTCACCTGATGGATCTGACTCCGCTGGAGAAGGAGGCAGAGGACCTCTGTATACTATGTGCATGTTAGTCCTGTAGATGTAGCATAGCTCTTTCAATATCTTATGTTTTTCTTTTTCAGGTATGGGACCAGTCGTCGGTATAAAATTCTACTTGGAAAACCCCTCTCATTTCGAGCTGCAGGAAAATGAAGAAAGAACATCCGGCAAAGGCATGAAGTTGGGGCTTCGAACACTGCAGTCTGCACCCTCCAACACTGGGTGACTGCCCCAAGCCCTTGAGGACGTCAGATCCTAGAACATTCACTGATACTCCCACTACTGAGTGCATTTCTTTCTTAGGCACATCCATAAGGGGTTGGCTGCTAAACATCCACCGGGACGCAGTGTCATGTGGGGCTCATTACGCGACACAACGATCTTAAGGGCTTCGCTTTTTGGTGCCATTCTCCAGCAGAACCACCAGATGCCCCCTGTACAGCAAAAGGCCAAGTGATAAGTGCTCTACTGGTATGCCCCCGTGACATGCAGCCGGTGGGGTCTCACTTAGCCATTCCTGGCCTGCCACTATGCTGCACACAGTGCGAGAGGCAGGTATTTCCAGCTGCAAATACTCTACTACTCGCCACTATAACAAGCAGAGCCCAGGAGACCAGGTGTCCGACCCCTCAGATACTTCAGTGCCACGAGGCCCGCTGATCAGTGCCCTGCAGACAACAGCCATGAAAGGCCTGCTGACCTTTTCCTTGCGCCTTCCTGCACTTCCAGATTTTGCACTTTGTACTTTACTTTTTCAGCTCACCATGAACTCCATAATCTTTTCTAGTCTATTAGTAGACTGCTTTACCTAGTCTAGTTTAGTATCAGCTTGATATTACTGACGTATTTACTCCTCATTTAATTTGTTGACACCCCACAGTGGTTTTGAAAAGGAATTTGACAAAATATAATTTTAAAAGTAATCTTGACTATTTGAATAGAACGTCACTAAGAGTGTTTACATTCTGTTAGAAGAAATACCACCACTGTTCATTTTTTCATGTTTGTTGCTGGCCAGTCTCATGCACGTTTTTCTGAAAGGCTGAGCCAGGACTTTTCTTGATCTTTTCCAGTTAAGTGTGAGTGAACATCCTCAAAGTATAGTTTGGAATACTGTGCCAAACCCCAGAGGTATGCCAGGGTTTGTCAATTACATGCACATCCACCATGCAGGGGTTTCCCGAGCTCAAGATAAAAATGAAAGAAGGTCAAATGCAATCTAATCCCTCTTGGGACTTACTATAAATAGAAAATAGAGTCAAATTAATTTCCCTGGGAATGCTCATAATCTTCTTTTAGAGGTTATAATAGTCACCCTCGAGCTTCTTCCATATATGTAAGTGTAAAAGGCCACAATTTCCTATGTAATTTGAAAAAACAAAAACGTGCAGAAACAATGTTTTTTAATCTGTAAATCGAATCTCATCTTTGGCCTGTTACGTGAAGCCTAGTGAGGGGCTGGAATCCGAAATGGGAAGATTAAAAGGGTGGGTTGACCGTTGCAGGCACCATGATCTGTTCTCACCAATAAGTGGTATTTGGTTTAAAGCGCACCCAAAAAGGTTCTTTTTTTAAAATAAGTACAGCCCAGGCTGTAGATCCCAGACCTTTATGTGAATAAAATATTTCATGTCGGGAAGAACATGCCCTTTATGAATTACAATCTGAAATGTTTGTTTTGTTTCCACCATAGCTTAGCTATTTAATAAGGCAGTGCGGATTTTGCTCACAGACTTGCACTGTCTTGCACCGTCTTGCATCTTCCAAACATGAAAAGGCTCTTGTCCTCTTGAGAGACGTAGGTTATGCGAGAGGCCACTGTTAAAAGATTAATTAAATTCTTGGTTGTGTCTAATAAAACAGTCTTTTTTTTTTTTTTTTTTTTTTTTACCTACAATACACGCTGGTGAGAAAGGAAAAGACGCAGATTTAAAAGGAACCTTGTCACTTAATAAAAATCCTTTTGGAGTCAGTGATGAACAGATAGGACACAGCGCCAGCAGTTGCCAGTCTTTCCATTGTAGCTCAAATCTAAAACTAGACATGTTTCGTGGTGGGAGTGCAGGACAACCAGAGAGTAGTACAAGTCTCCTTTGGGTGCTTTGGCTTGTAAACATTGAAATGCAATAAAAGAATTAAGGGAGAACCTGCCTAAATCGGATTTCTAGGACAATTTTCTTTAGCCACTAGTGCTTCAACATGAGTTAGGTCTCTCTCCCTCTAGCTTTCTGTCGATTGTCTTGCCTTGTTCTTATTTGTGGCAATGGTATATTCTCCATTCATCATCATCACCCAGGTTCACCAGCTTCACAAACATTCTTTGGACCTGGTTTAGTTAATATCACAGGAGTATCCTAGTCCATACCCTACATGCACCAAGACCTAGTAATCCTACCATAAAACCTGCCTTTTAATTATATGTAGCTGTAAGCTAACTGGCCATCGCAAACCTAATTATAAAATTACCACTAATTTCAACTAATCATTGCTTCATTTAGTTAGTTTTGTTCTCTGTGTACTGTCGCTCATGGTGGACTGGCGTTTTATGAAGTTGACATTATTGGTTGTGGTTTTTGCAGGGGGTGGAAAATGTAGTGTGCAACCTAGTATCATCACACCCTGCTGCACTATAGCAAAAGTCTGGTCCTCACACTGTGGTGAAAGCCATTACTTTGCATGGGGCTGCGCCATTGACCTGGCTACTCACATGTTTTTGGTTGCGTTGCTTGATGTTTTTCTGCTACCTCACTTGTAAAGTACCCCAAGCCTTGGGATGGCTCTGCAAAACCCCACCCTCCAATTATGTTCTTTGGGGATTTTCTTGGTGGAAAAGGTGCTAAAGTCTTCATTAAGCAAGTCAATTAAGCAAGACTTAAGTCGGACTTCAACTTCACTTAGCTTTAGAAACATTTTTAGAACCATGGCAGAAATAGCACTTTATGAAATGTCTGTTTCTTCCAGTTGGAATGCAAACACATTTGGTTTCCAGAGCTACGCAGTCTAGTGCCTCAGAAAATTGTTTCTGCCTGGAAAAAAATGCCTGGAGAAGGAATAAGATCATGGTGCACAAGACAACTGAAAGCATCAGAACATTTTTTCGATCAGGCTTTTAGGAAGGGAAATGTCGTGGAGTCCGCCATTACACTTTCATAGCTCATCCAAGAATGTCATTGACCAAGAAGTCCCAAAGTGTATATGTTATGTCTCTATTGTGAAATGCTTCCTTCTATACAGACAACTTCATGGATTGTACATATTAACCAGAAACTTTATATTCGTAAACAAAGGGAATTGAACTGGTTTCTACTTTTTTATTGTAAACGGCGCATTTTTCAAAATGTACATTTTGTTTAATGGTGGTTGTGGACAGCTCAGTGAGCTTAATCTTCTTTAAGACACCATGAAGAATTCAAAGCTTCATATTTTAGCAAAAAAAGAAACTGGATTTTGGTATCAGGAGATGTACAGCTGTAAAAGGAAACATAGTATGTTATGTATTTGTTCCTTACCTAATGTTCTTCTGCTTGAGGCCCCCATTGAAAGCGTCCAATGTAATAAATGTTCACTTCAACCACAAATTTCGATCTGGAAGTATGTGTTTTTGTGGAGCTTCTGTAAAGACAGTGTTGTCCTCCTCTTTGCTGTCTGCATGGATGGGCAATTGATGGTCCTCTTCTGATTGTGATACAGAACCCTTTGTGATCCTTGGAAAGGATGTTGCACATTACCAGGTATCCCATCCCTCCCCTGAGTGGACATGTGCCACCCATGTGTGCTTTATGTGATCCGTTTCACCTCCCAATTTTTTTTAATTCATTGTGTCTGATGTCTTCATTCCTTCATTCATGTCTGAATTTTTTTAATACAGTCAGCTTTTGGCTACTTTACAGTTTCTCTGTCTGCCATTAAAATGTTAATGCATGTTTCCATTACAGAACAAATATTTGCCTTTAACCTAGGTTTGCTTGGTTCTTGAAACTGCTGTGCCACTTTGCCTCACCTGGGCACTTTACATCAGAGCTATACATTAAATCTAAATACTTATTAGATGCTGGATTACCTAATTCATAGGTTAGATTGGAATTTCTACCTTGCTAACATGTTACTAGTCACTTTGATTCCTTTGTCAGAAAGTAATGAAAGTGATTCCCTGCAATCTTGCATGGGTCCAAGAATCTGATGAATACTTTTAACTGCAGATTGGTTACCTTGTGAAATGCCTCAGTCACCAGACGGGATCAGAAAACTCTTTGCAATAGCAGGTTGTGCTTCCATCCCACCTCCAGACATTAGGACTTAGAGCCACATACAGGTGCTTCCTTGCCCTCTGACTTCAGGTCCTCTTTTTGCACTCCCTTCAGTGCCAATCAGGAGCTCTGGTCCTACCGTTTTCTGTTACTTTTTCCAACGTTTCTTCAAAACACTTTACAGTGTGCAGGGATATGACTCTCAAGGTGACAGGGTTGATACTGTCGTAACACAAATGGAGAGTTAGGGAGATTGGAACAAAACAATTAGAAGGAATCGACCCATACTAACTCCCTACATATAAAGCCACAAAACACAAAAAGGGTATCGGGTTCACTAGTGATGAGGAGCTGTACCCATGGGAGATTATCCAGGGGCTCCTAGACCTCAATGGGTGTATGAATGAAGTGTGAGTGCTGTGAAGTGGTGATGGGTAGGGAGAGGGGGTATTTCCTTTACGGACTAGGTGGTCTCACACACTATATAGTGTCATGCTTCATAATTTGACCACCTCGCCCCACCCAGGTAGGGCAATGCCACACCCCTTATAGTCACACTTACGTCAAAGGAGCGCATCTCCTTTGACGTAAGTGTGACTATAAGGGGACACTCCCCCTCCTGGAATCTGGGGCAAGTAGCCTTTAGATGTGGGGCCTTCGCTAGGTAGTTCCGCGCCACAGGTAGGCCTCATCATTTCTTATATTTCTTTTCCCACTCTCTTATTGAGTGTTGGATTTGTGTCTCTGCATTGCATGACGTTGAGGGATCCTAGGCCCTGAAGAATGCCCCCAAACCTTCCTTGGCTCATTGTAGAGGGCAGAAACATGTCGGTCATTTTTGACCCAGTGAGTCCTTGCTCTCACCCTGGTGTCCCATCCTTGTTTTTAATACACCAGCAGATACCATTATTAAAAGTGTAGATTGCACACCAGTAACTGCTTAGGTGTTTTTATATATTTCCCTAGCTTAGCTGGATCCCACTTACCCCAGATAATAATAATTTACCCACTCCCTCCCGTTCCTTTAACGGAGAGGTTGAGTCCGCCCAGGTGGCATTGCCCTACCTGGGTGGGGCTAGGTGGTCAAATGATGAAGCATGACACTATATAGTGTGTGAGATTCTAGTCTGTAAAGGAAATACCCCCTCCCCCTACCCATCACCACTTCACAGCACTCACACTTCATTCATACACCCATTGAGGTCTAGGAGCCCCTGGATAATCTCCCGTTGGTACAGCTCCTCATCACTAGTGAACCCCATACCCTTTTTGTGCTTTTTAGGGTTTATACTGTGCCACGCTTGTTGCAAGCATACACCTTTTACAAACCTGTTCAGTGTCTGTCTTTGGTATCCCAGCACCAAACATGATTCCAAGTCCTGTGGTAAATGCTCCATGAACACCTGGAGACCTTCAGGGAATGGAAGGCTTACATAACTAAATATCAGAAGTGAGGTTGGTCCCTCTCCACGTCACAAGTATGTTCTTGTTCCCCGGCCTGGGTAAGCCTGGGATGAAATCAAAAGGCAAGTCCTAGAGAAAACATAAAAAGTGTCAGCGAGGCTTCACCTCCCAACTGTCCCAGTCTCGGGAAAGATCTCATTGTGTGACCTTGAAAAGTACTACTCTGGGTTAGACACCCGACTCTGAACTAATTCCAATTCTGGAGCCAATGTGGCCTGAATTCCCTTGGTCTTTGTTAACTCTGCAGAATATTGCACCAGTGAAGGAGTCAATGTTGCAACCTTCAAGATGGCCCGGATCTTCACATGTTTTTTTTTAATCATCTCAGTGCCATGGTAAAATCCTTTCTGTGGTTGGACGCCACCTGTTGGATCACCATCAACCAGTCAATCAATCAAAAATGTATAGAGCACGGCAATTCACCTGTGAGGGTCTCGAGGCACTGGAGATGTATGCTGCTGTGTGGAAGAATGATCATTCGAACATCCATGTCTTCAGTTCTCTTCTGAATAGCTAGAATGACAGTGTAGTCCTGAGGTTCAGGGGGAAGGTTGTTCCAAGACTTGGCTGCAAGGTGCAAGAAGGAGCGTCCTCCACTCTTGGCTTGACTAATACGTGGGGTGTCTGTGTGTGTGTGTGAGAAAGAGAGAGAGAGATAGATAGGGAAGCTGATCGGAGGTGTCTGGTTGGTTGGTAAAAGGCCAGGCGTTTGTTGATGTATGCTGGTCCTTGGTTGTGTAGGGCCTAATAGGCATGGGTCAGCATCTTGAACTTGCATCTCTTCTGAATCTGAGGCCAGTGTAGTTTTGTTTTTTTTGATGGGGTGTGATGTGGATCCTTCTAGGGAGGTCGAGTACGAGTCTTGCCGCTGAGTTCTGTATTTTCTTGGCTCTCTTCGGGAGGCATGCTGTGATTCCTACGTAGTGTGTGTTTCCGTAGTCCATTCTGCTGGTGATGAGGGCCTGCATGACGGTCCTTCTGGTGTCTCCCGGGAGCCACCTGAAAATCTTGCATAGCATGCGAAGGGTGTGGAAGCAGACAGATGACACTGTGTCAACTTGCTGCTTCATGGATAGCTTGCTAACCAGGGTGATGCTGAGGTTTCGGGCGTGGTCTGGAAGAGCGGAGGGTGTGCTGAGCTCTGCGGGCCACCAGGTGTCAGTCCATGGCGAGGTGTTGTTTCCAAAAATGAGGACTTCCATTTTTTGGTGTTGAGTTTGAGACAGTTGTCCTTCAACCAGTCGGCTATGTTCATCATGCATCTGTGGAAGTTAGCTTCTGTGGTGGAGTGATCTTCGGACATTAAGAGGATGAGATGGGTGTCAGCGTAGGTGATGTTGAGTCCATGTGATCTGACAGTGACGGCCAGGGGAGTCATTTAGGTCTTTCAGAGGGTCAGGCTAAGGGACGATCCTTGGGGGATCTTCTTGGGCTCAGTGGTGAATGGTGGAAGACTGATCCTTTGGGTTCTGCCGGTGAGGTACGAGGTAATCCATTTGAGGGTGTTTCCTTCAATGGCCAAATGATGGGAGTCACAGTATAGTGGAGCAAATGAGGTCGCAGACATACTACTGAGCAGCTCAACTAATATTTACTAAATTCTACTATTCCAACAGTTCAGGGAATGCTCAAGGAGCTTTGCTAATTGCCAGAGGTAGCCCTTACAGTCAGACCAGCCTTTTCTTGGCTCCCGAGGCAATGGAAGCAGACATGGGCATCAGCAGATGCAGCAGTCCCCCTCTTTGCCTGGCACCACTGCTGAAACGCCACTCTAGTTTACGCTTGAGTAGCCATTAGACAGCAAGATTTAACATTGTCTTCCAGGCTGTAATGCAATTGCTTTATGCCAGTTGTTCCTTCACATTATCCAGTTTGGTTGTACTCTCCCATTCTGATAGCTGCTTCTACCTGTAGGACAAACACCAGGCATCTATCTGAATCCAGAAAAATTCAAAGCTGTACTCGGTAGAGGGCGCTGTACTCGGTTGATGCTGGAGTTGTCACAACCTTCTTCCGGCTGCAGCTAGGAGTTCGCCTCTGCGTCTTATTTAGGAAACATTTGAGCCTCCTTAGTTAGGATGTGGAGAAGGGGACATGTTAGAGCACAGCATTAACGACCACATCAGCTGTTCCGAGTAGTGAAGAGATGCAGCAGCATCTAAGTACACATATGCACATACAGAAACACACACCCAACATGCACGGACTTTGAACTATACTCGTCATGTATTAGTTAGTTGGGGCATCTACACATCAAAGTGCCTTATTGGGTAACATCTAGTTAAGGTCATCAGCCAACAGAAGTAGTCCTGATTGTTCCATTAAGCTTCATAAACCAGCTCCAGATTTTTCCACTAAGGTGAAGTGAAATGTAGAAATCACAATAGCCATTTTTGTTTAGCCCACTAAATGGCCAAGCATGGGGCACCGCCTTGTTCGGCAACTGAATTCACAGAGACAAGTCTAGTCACTGAATGATGAGGCTAACTTCCGTTTCTCATTGTTGCCACATGTGGCACTCAGCATCTTGACAGACCTGTAACAAGAGGATAAAGAGCCAGAAGAAATCAGTAAGACTTTACTTTTGTAAGAGCGCGCGCTCACGGAAATCAGTAATTTGTAATCCTGAACTAAACAGATGCATTTCAGGTTACAAAAAAGAACCCACATACATTGAAGGCAATCACATTTCAGATTAAAAGCCAGTAAAAATGACATTGTGCGCAGGACATCTGATAGATACTTCTAGTTGCAGATTCCTTACCTTAGCATTTTCCCCAGGCGTTAGACCGTATCCGGAGATTTTTCTTCGAGCAGTACCCTTACGTGGTGTCTGTCGAATCCGTGTTAGTCATTGGCATCGTGGTCGCCGTGATGACGTCGTGGTCATTCATAGGTGGCACCCTGGCGTGTTGATGTCAGTTGTTTTTTTTGTCCGCACCAGTGTGCGCACAGATCCAGAGATGACATACACTCAGTCACTTTTTGACTGTCTTTTCGACCCTTTTGTTAAAGTTTTTGACCTTCTTGGTGCGTCGAGATTTCTTCCCTTAAGACCAGATTCAAGCGATGTGACTTGTCACTGCATGATGTCGGTGACGGATCTGCACTTCGTGTGCTTGTGGTATCTGGAGCGCGGCAACGACCCAAAGTCGTGCTCTGAGTGCAGGGCCATGAACCAGAAGGCTTTGAGGGAGCAGTCCTTAAAGCTCATGGCAGCTTAGTGCTTGGCTCCGCATTGCTCCCGGTCTCACTTGAGAGGAAGATCACAAGACCACTAGCGGAGCCATCACTGTTCATCCTCGTCCCATTCCAAGTCCCCTGGACATTTGGGTCACAAGAAGAAAAAGTTGAAGAACAAACGTTCTTTGACTTTGCCCTGTTGCTCGGAAGATGCAACACGGGAGGAACCTGCTTCTGGGTCGGCTCCGCACCTCCCCGAGTTTCCGAGAGTCTGAGCCACCCCTGCCTAACTCAGGGAGTTTTATGAGGCCAAACACCTCACCTTTGGGCAGACTGCCCCCCTCACCCCCATGATGCCTTCTGGCACATTAGGGTCTGCAGGGGCCCCCTCTTGTTCTGTGGCAGCGGCTTCAGTCTCGGCTCTGGAGGGCACACCAGGATAGATTACTGGACCCAAGACAATTCTGGTTGTACCATTGCAACGTTCCCCGGCACCTGTACAGAAGTTGACGTTCCTGATGTCGGTCGGGCCCACGATCGACATCAACCCCATACTCATTCCTGACTCTGACCTGGAGCCGGAATGATGTCACCCAACATTGATTCAGACTTCAACAGGGATCTCATTCCCCAGGTTGGATCCTGACCCATATGCCTAAGGGTTCGTGTATGGTGAGAGCCTTTGGAATCCCAGCTAGATGACCCTGATGTAGACTGGTCTCAGAAGTTGGGTAAAGCTAGTGGTCTTGGCACCTCCCCTGACTCTGGCATCCTTTTTCCTCATACCATGGCTATAGAGGGAGCCTCCTACTCAATGGTGGCGCGAAGAGCGGCTGAGGTCCTGGGCCTCGAGCTACCTTCTGTGGTGGTTAGGACTAACCTCCTGACTGAGGTGCATCACCCGGGTGTAGGAGGCTTGCCCAGTGTGTGTGGTGGACACCTATGGTGTTAAACCCTATCCTTGTACCAGGCATCCCTTATTAAATATTGTTACAGTGTCTAGGTAGCCAGGGCTCTCTAGTGGTAGTTGTGGCGAGCAGCCAAGACTTATCTAGGAGGAGTGTGAAGCACTTGCAATACCACAGTAGTCACACAGTAACCTATGACACAGTGTTGCAAAAATAAAAGTACTTTATTAAAGGAACACCAAACTAGATTACTATAGGCAACCCCCCCTCTGGAGGGAAGTACACAGGTAAACATTAGGAAATAGCATAAAATAGCAAGGGCCCTTTTGGGGGGGGGGGCAAACCATATACTAAAAAAAAAGTGGAAAGCAAGAATGGGTCCCCTGCAAGAGGATATGGAGTAGTTAGCCAAGGGCTGGGAGAGAGTGGAACCCCAAGAGGTAAGTATCTAGAAGACCCCCAGCGAGCAGGAGAGCAGAGGGAAGTTACCTGGTCGTCCCATAGGCTATTATGGGGCCTCGTAAAAGGAATATTTCAAAAGCAGGACCAGGCCGGTGGAACCCAATGGTGGATTCTGGAAGAAGAGGACCTGCAAAGAAAGGGACAGAGTCCAGTCCATGCAGTAGTGTCCAGGTGGGGCAGGAGGGAATGCCCACTCTTCTGTGGGTGAAGAGCCGAGTCAACGGTGGTGGATGAAGTCCAGCTGTGGAGTCCAGGAGCTGCAGAAGAGTCCCTGAAGTCACCTAGCAGCTGTCCCTCAATAGTTGCTGGATTGCAGACAGGTCAATGGTCAGCAGCATCACCAACAAGCACAAGCTAATACAGCTGTTGGAGATTTGCAGAGCTAAAGAGGATTGCGCTTTGGGACCTGCTCACCACAAACTCTCCTGACATCGCCTTCCTCACTGAAACATGCATAATCTCCTCATCAGAACCCGACATCGCCATAGCCATCCCAGAAGGTTACAAAATCACCCATAGAGACCGCACCAACAAACCAGGAGGAGGTAACGCCATAATACACAAAAACCCCATCAAAATTTCCACCAACAACACCCTAGACAACGCAGAACACCTACACTTTCAAATACACATCAATGCCAACACCACCCTTAGAGGAATCCTCATCTACAGACCACCAGGACCCCGCCCCTCATTCTGTGACACCATCGCCGATACCATCAGCTCCCACGCCCTCACGTCCACAGACAACATACTCCTTGATGACCTCAACTTTCACATGGAAAGCACCCACGACTGCAACTCCACAGCCCTGCAGGACAACCTCACGAACCTCGGCCTCAAGCAACTGGTCACCTCACCCAGCCACTCAGCGGGACACCGATAGACGCCATATTCACCTCCAGCAGCCACATCACCTTCACTCACACCACCGAACTCCACAGGACTGACCACCACTGCGTCCACTCTTCCTTCATGAAACCCACCACCAACAACACACTACACCATACCGCAAGTGGAACAAGATCTCCGAAGAACACCTGATCTCCAACCTCGCACAGGCTCCACTTCCCATCACCAACGACCCCAACACCGCCGCCCTCAACCTCACATGATGGCTAGAAACTTGCTCAGACTCCCTCGCCCCTTTGAAAACAAACAACACCCGCACCATCAAGACCGCCCCCTGGTTCACCACAGAACTTCAGTCTTCCAAACGAGAATGCCGAAAAATTGAGAAAGCCTTGCGCCAAGAACCCTCAATGAGCAACTTCTCCGCACTCAGAACAGCCATGCGCAAACACCACCAACTCATCCGGACCACCAAACGGTCCTTCTACAAAGAACGCATAGATAACAACACACACAACAGCAAGGAACACTTTGCCATCATCAAAGGACTCACCAAACCCAAATCCTACACCATCAACCCTCCACACTCCCAAGACCTCTGCAACTCCCTCTCCACCTACTTCCACCGCAAAATTGCAGACATACACGACAGCTTCACATCATCAGCACCCACCATCACCACCACTGATACAGCCAACACCACAACACCCTGCCGCACCAACCTACTGAACACCTGGACCCCCACCAACGACAAAGAAATCGGCAAAACCATGAACTCATCCACTCAGGCTCCCCAACAGACCCTTGCCCCCACCACATTTTCAACAAGGCCAGCCAAATCATCGCTCACCAGCTCCGTGCCATCATCAACAGTTCCTTCAACACCGCAACCTTTCTAGATATCTGGAAGCACGCCGAAGTCAACGCTCTTCTCAAAAAACCCAAAGCAGACCCTGAAGACCTTACAAACTACTGACCCATTTCTCTTCTCCCCTTCCCCGCAAAGGTCACTGAGAAGATAGTAAATGTACAGCTGTCTCGCTTCCTAGAAGAGAACAACATACTCAACGCCTCCTAGTTTGGATTCCGCAAGAACCACAGCACTGAGACAGCCCTCATCGCCTGCACAGACAACATCAGGACCAGAGTTGACAAGGGCGAGACTGCCACCCTCATCCTTCTAGACCTCTCTGCAGCTTTTGACACTGTATGCCACCAAACCCTCCGTGCACGCCTTTTCGACGCTGGAATTTGCCACAAGACCCAGGACTGGCTCACCTCCTTCCTCTCCGAAAGAACCCAAAGAGTTCACCTCCCTCCTTTCCGGTCTACAGCCACCAAGATCATCTGTGGGGTCCCCCAAGAATCCTCCCTCAGCCCCACCCTCTTCAACATCTACATGGCTCCTCTCGCAAACATCCTCCGCCCCCACGACATCATTTCATATGCTGACGACACCCAGCTCATCATCTTCCTCACTAGGAACCCAGCCACCACCAAGAAGAACCTGCACGCCGGACTCCTCGACATCGCCAAATGGATGACAGCAAGCCACCTCAAATTGATCTCAGACAAAACAGAGATCATCATCATCTTCTGCCCCAACAAGACAGCATGGAACGACTCCTGGTGGCCCACCACCCTCGGACCACCCCCAGCACTCACCACCCATGCACGCAACCTTGGCATTATACTGGACTCGTCTCTATCCATGACCCAGCAAATCAACGTCATATCATCCTCCTGCTTCAACACCCTTCGCATGCTACGCAAGACTTTCAAATTGATCCCTTTAGAAACAAGAAAAACAGTCACCCATGCCCTCATAAGCTGCAGACTGGACTACGGCAATGCCCTCTACGCAGGGACCACAGCCAAGCTTCAAAGAAAACTCCAGTGAATCCAGAACGCAGCCGCACGTCTCATCCTCAGCCTCCCTCGCCATGAACACATATCCACCCACCTCAGATACCTACACTGGCTGCCCATCAACAAAAGGATCATTTTCAAAATCCTCTTCCACGCTCACAAAGCCCTCCATGACAATGGAGCGGCCTACCTCAACGAATGAGTCAACTTCCACATACCAGCTCTGCTCTGCCGACCTCGCCTTCGCTACAGTCCCCTGCATCCATCGCACCACCTCCGGCGGCAGATCCTTCTCCCACCTCACCGCCAAGACCTGGAACTCCCTTGCCATCAACCTACGCAAGACCTGGAACTCCCTCCCCACCAACCTGCGCAAGACCCAGGACCTCCTAACCTTCAGAAAGCACCTAAAACATGGCTTTTCAAGCAGCAACCCCCCCTTCCTTCCCCCCCCCCAGCGCCTTGAGACCCTACCGGGTGAATAGTGCGCTTAAGAAATTATTTGATTGACTGACTGACCCGTAAGGTCCTGGGTCCTCTACCTTTGGAGGGGAGTCCAGGCTGACCCTCAGAAGACAGGAGATTCAGGAGAAGCAGTTTGAACCCCCATGAGCAAACCACTGGCAGCAGGCACAATAAGTCGCAATGAGGCCCAGGCAGCACACCTGAAGAGGAGTCCCAAGTCCCTGGAGCAGCAGAGAGGAGACTTTCCTTGCAGAGGTAGAGTGCTGGGGATCAGGGTTACTTGGAGCCTGAAGATCCCTCGGAGCAGGAGTTAACAACTCTTAGTTGCTGCAACAGTTGCAGTGCACAGGGGTTCTTTCTTGGAGGAAGAGGCAAAGGCTCCCAAGTTGGACAGCAGGAAGAGTAGACCTTCCAGAACCACCACCTGTGTTGAGGAATCTTCACAGGTCCAAAGGACAGCAGATCCCAGCAGACAGACGTCATTGCCTTAGGTGCCTGCAGATGCAGGGGAGTGAGATTCCTTCTTGCTTCTTTGCTGCAGCTGAAGTCTTGCCAACCCCAGAGGATGCACAGCCATGGAAATGTTGCAAGTTGCTGACAGGAGCTGCAGAAACAATGTTGCATGGAGAGGTTGTCTCGGGGTTGCAGTCTTGTTCAGTTCATGTGACGTCCAGCAGCGGTTCCGGTGGCCTGGAGCAGAGGAGTCCTGGTGGAGTCTTGGATACCGAATCTGGGGACCCACCCACAAGAGAGTCCCTCAACAGCCCAAAAATGGGCTTAGTCACTTTGCAAGGTGACCACCTGTCAGAGGGGGGTCACTGACGTAATCTGCCTAACCTGACCAGTCAGATGCTCCCAGGGGCCTCTGCCCATCTTGTTTTCAAGATGGCAGAATCAAGTAGCCACCTGGAAAAGCTCTGGATACCGCCCCTGGGGTGGTGCTGGACAGGGGAGTGGACATTCCCCTTTTCTTTGTGTATTTCGCGCCAGAGCAGGGACCAGTGGTCTCTGGACTGGTGCAAACTGGATTATGCAAGGAGGACAGAAAATTTGCCCTTCAAAGCAATCTGGTGACGTGGGGAGGCTACCTCTCCCCAGCCCTGTAACACCTCTTCATAAAGGAGAGGAAGTTGTCCCCCTCTCCTACAGGTACTCCTTTGTTCTGCTGTCCCCTGCTTGAGCTGGCCGAGCAGCAGGAGGGCAGAATCGTGTCTGAGGGGCTACAAGAGCACGAGCTGCCCGCAGACCCTGGAAGACTGGCAGGAGCAGAACTGGGGGGATCCTCTAAGCAACCCCCAGAGTGCATGGAAGCATGCCACCAATACTGGAATCAGTATTGGGGTATGATTCTGACATGTTTGATACCAAACATGCCCAGATTCAGAGTTACCATTATGTAGCTCGACAACAGGTATTGATTGACCAGTGGCTAGTACATAGCTAAAATGGCTTCTCAGCACTTACGAAGTCCAGGGAATTGGAACTGGAGTTTTTAGGGGCACCTATGTTCATGCACGGGTCCCCACACATGCGTGGACCTGCACCCTGCCCTTTGGGCTGAAAGGGCCTACCATAGGGGTGACTTGTAGTGACCTGTACTGAAAGGGTGCATGCACCTTTTCATGCAGGCAATAAATGGCCGGCCTGCAGACACAGTTTGCATGGGCTCCCATGGGTGGCATAATACATGCTGCAGCCCATGGGGCTCCCCTGGTGTACCAATGCCCTGGGTACCTAAGTATCATAGACTAGGGACTTACAGGGGTATACCAGTATGCCAATTGTGGGGTGTAAGCAGTACCAAAGCAACTACGTTTGGAAGAGAGAGCACAATCACTGGGGTCCTGGTTAGCAGGAACACAGTGAAAACAGTCTAAGCACACTGACAGACAAAAAGTGGGGGTGACCATGCCAGAAAGAGGGACTTTCCTACATCTCCTGTCACCAACAGTTTGGGAGAGAATGGCCCAGGCCTCCTGCTACAAGAGGACGACTCGTCCTGCAGGACCAGCAACCTCTACAAATCCCCAGAGGACTGTCTGCCTACCCAAGGACCGAGATCTCCAGAGGACAGCGGCTCTGTCCACAAAGACCTCAAAAAGGACTCGAGAACCGCACCAGACCCACACGTCCTCCCACTCTCCACCCAACACCCACGACTCGTGTCCAGGTAGGCCACTAGTCCAGAGAAGATCCCCAGGTAATTCTGACCTCTAGTCCACCCTGGGTTGACCCCTCCTGACTAACACTACGCCTGCAGCGTAAATCCAGAGGACTCACCTGACCGCGACCGGCTCCGGTGAAGATTTCCCAATGCCTAAAAGTACCCCTGCACCCGCAGCCCCTGGGCCTTGGGGATCCCAACCGATAGCCCAGCAACACCCACTGGACTATCTACTTACCTGTCCAGCAGTTTGTTTTCTTCAGTCAACTTCCTGGACAACGCCTACAGCATCTTTGTGACCCCAAGGTTCCCTCATTGAAAAGCATTGGACGTCCGAAGCTGTGTTTGCACCCTGCACCTGGACGAGAAATTGCGCTGTGTCCACTTTTGAAATTGAAAAGTATTACTTACCTGTAAACTATTTTACCTGTATATTCAAAACAAAGTACATTTGATAATTGAAAGTGATACATACTTGAAACCGTACTTACATGCAACAAAAATCCTTTTGGTTCTAGAAATAAAGTAACAGTATATTTTTGATACATAAAACATTGGCCTAGAGTTAGTCATTGAGTGTGTGCCTCATATCTGATAGAGACTTCTAGCTGCAGCTTCCTTACCTTAGAATTCCCTGGTGTCAGCTTCGAATCCGGAGTTTTTTCTGAGCAGTACCCTGTGCGCGCGCCGTTGGGCGGCGTCGTTCGGATCCGCATGCGTCGTCAGCTGTCTATGACGTCACGGTTGTCTATATAGACGCCGACTAGGCACGTTTACGTCAGTTCTTTTCCTTCCGCGCCGGTTAAGCGCAGTTTTGGAAAAGAGCTACCCTTCGACGGTATGTCGACGCTTTTTTGGCTGTTTGGGGTCATGTCTTCGAGAAAGACAGGATTCAAGCCGTGTGGTGCGTGTCATCGCACCATGTCGGTAACGGATCCGCACCGAGTTTGTCTTTGGTGCCTGGACAAGGACCACGATTCCACCTCGTGCTCCGACTGTCGGGCCATGGCGCTGAAGGCCTTGAGGGAGAAATCTCTTAAGCTTCTTGCGGCCCGACATTCGTCTTCGGTCGGTGTGACTCCGCGGAGGTCACGGTCTACCAGTAGAGGGAGGTCGCGGCACCGCTCCCGGAGCCCCAAGTCCTCTTCCTCGCATTCGAGGTCATCTGAAGGTAAGAGGCACAAGAAGAAGAAGAAGTACAAGCAGACTTTGTCTTTGCCACGCCCGTCGGCCGACAAGGTGTCTCAGGAACGTTGACATTCCAAGTGCGGTTCTGCGGAGCCGTCGCCAGGGTCGACTCCGCGTCTTCCCCCCCTTTACGGGGACTGGATCGACCCCCACGCAAATAAAAGAACTCTACGAGTCCATGCGTCTCGTTTTTGAGCGGGCTGTACCCTCGGGTGGGTCTTCGGGCCCCGTGGGGTCAGCAGAGGCCCCTTCGGATTCGACGCCGGCGGCTTCGGCGCCATTGGGGACCTCAGGATCCGATACCGGATCTTCACCGGCGCCGGTCTCTCACAGTCGGCCTCCTTCGGCGCCGGGTCCGACGTCGACGATTCCGCCACCGGCGCCCACCGGTGGCAGCCCCATCCTTATTCTGGATGAGCCGGAGCGACGACGTCCACTCGACTTCGACGGAGCCGATTCGGCCCAGATCATTGTCTGAGCATTATTTAGAACAGCCAGACGCAGGAGAGGAATGGGAGGGGTCTGAGGACCCTTAAGAATCAGGATTGCGGCAGGACTGGTATGAGGATCTAGGGGAGGCCAGTGGACTGGACACGTCTCTAGATACTGGTATGCTCTCTCCTCCTAATGGAGGAGGGGGCTTCTTTCGCTATGGTGGTGCGTAGGGCAGCTGAGGTCTTGGACCTAGATTTGCCTACGGTGCCAGTCAGGACGATGATGGAGGACCATCTGGCTTTGCTCCGCGAGGAAGTTACAGCTCTCTTGGCCAAGTGAGCCATAGAAAGAGTCCCGATATCAGAAGTAGGCAGTGGTTGTTATTCCTGCTACTTTCTGATTCCCAAAAAGAACAAAGGCCTTCGCCCTATCTTGGATTTAAGGGACGTCAATCTCTTCCTCAAGAAGGAGAAATTTAAGATGCTCACTCTTGCTCAGGTTTTGTCTGCCATAGGCCAAGGAGACTGGATGGTAGCGTTGGATTTGCAGGATGCATATTTCCATATTCCTATCCTGCCCCTACCTGGACGATTGGCTGTTGAAGGCTTCTACGCCCCAGGCTCTCGTCATCCACCTCCAGACAATGGCGGATCTCTTGCGTTCGCTGGGGTTCACTATAAATGTGCCGAAGTCACACCTGACACCCTCTCAGAAGCTCTTTCATCTGAGCTGTTCTGGACACAGTGCAGTATCGGGCTTATACTCCCGATCAGCGGGTTCAGGATATTCAGGTTATGATTCCGATGTTTCGGCCTCTATCCTGGATCTCAGTGAGACAGACTCTGAGGCTGCTGGGACTTATGGCTTCCTGCATCCTGTTGGTCAAGCATGCCAGATGGCGCATGAGGGCTCTGCAGTGGGACCTGAAGTTCCAATGGGCACAGCATCAGGGAAATCTTACCGATGTGGTTCAGATCTCGGAGAGGACTGCGGAAGATCTGCAGTGGTGGTTAGTGAACTGTGAGTGGGTCAAGGGCAGACCCCTCTCCCTTCCCCAACCAGATCTAACGGTAGTGACAGATGCGTCACTTCTGGGATGGGGCGGCCATCTGGGGTAGGTGGAGATCAGAGGTCACTGGTCTCCGGCGGAATCCGGGCTCCACATCAACTTGTTGGAGCTTCGGGCGATCCGGCTAGCATTAAAAGCATTTCTTCCTGTTGTGAAAGGGAAGGTGGTGCAGGTGTTCACGGACAACACTACCGCAATGTGGTACTGCAACAAGCAGGGCGGTGTGGGGTCGTGGACCCTTTGTCAAGAGGCTTTACGTCTCTGGACATGGCTGGAACAGCAGGGCATGACCCTGGTGGTTCAACACCTGGCAGGTTCTCTGAACACCAGAGCAGACGAACTCAGCCGAAAATGCTTAGAGGATCACAAATGGTGTCTCCATCCGGAGGTGGCGCAAGGACTCTTTCAGCAGTGGGGAGAGCCTTGGTTGGATCTGTTCGCCTCCGCAGAGAACGCGCAATGTCAGCAGCTTTGCGCGTTGGAGTTTCTAAGGGAGCTATCGCTAGGCGACGCTTTTGGTCGCGAGTGGAGTTCAGGCCTCCTGTACGCTTTTCCACCTATACCACTTCTGCCCAGAGTTCTCAAGAAAATCAAGAACAACCGGGTCCAAGTAATCCTAGTGGCTCCGGATTGGGCACGTAGAGTTTGGTATCCAGAGCTTCTCAAAATGAGCATCAGTCCTCCAATCAGGCTGCCTCTTCGGGAGGATCTTCTGTCGCAGCAGCAGGGGAAGGTTCTCCACCCGAGCCTGTCAACTCTGCGCCTTCATGCGTGGAGATTGAGCGGCGACAGTTGATGGTTTATGACCTCCCTCCCGAGGTCTGTGATGTCATTCTGGCAGCCATGTGTCCCTCTACTAAGTCGATCTACGCCTGCCGTTGGAAACGCTTTGTTTCATATTGTTGAGAGAGGTCTATTGATCCTCTTTCTTCTTCTCTGTCTAATATCCTTTTGTTTATCTTGTCTCTCGCCCAGCAGGGTTCCTCCTTGGGGACTCTCAAGGGCTATCTTGCAGCCTTATCGGCTTTTCTTCAGTTGCCTGATCAACCATCTGTTTAAATCACCTATAGTACAGAGGTTTTTGAAAGGGCTTGTGCATCTGTTCCCGCTTGTGCCTTTTATTATGCCCCAGTGGGATCTTAATTTGGTTCTTACCTTCCTTATGTGTGCTCCTTTCGAGCCCTTGCATAACTGTCCTCTTCTGCTGCTCACTATTAAAACAGCTTTTGTGGTGGCAATTACATCTGCCAGGAGAGTGAGTGAGCTGCTGGCTTTATCTTCAAAGCCACCTTATCTCATGATATAGCCTGACAAGGTAGTGTTAAGGACTCGTGCCTCTTTCCTCCCCAAGGTAGTGACCCCTTTCCATCTGGGTCAAAATATCACCCTGCCCACCTTCTTTGCACCACCGCATCCATCTAAGGAAGAGGAGGGTCCATCGACTGGATCCAAAAAGAGCGTCATCGTTCTACCTTGACCGCACTAAAGAGTTCCGGGTGGACGATCAACCCTTTGTTGGGTATGTTGGTGCGAAGAAGGGTCGGGCAGTGCAGAAGCAATCCATTTCGCGCTGGGTCATTCTCTGTATAAAAATATGCTACGCTTTGGCGTGGAAGCAGCCTCCCGAGGGCTTGAGAGCTCATTCTACTAGGGGGAAAGCTGCTACCACTGCGTTAGCACGTGGCGTACCGGTGGTGGACATCTGTCAGGCTGCAACGTGGGCTTCTTTGCACATGTTTGCGAAACACTACTGCCTGGATAGCCAGGTGAGAAGAGAAGGGCATTTTGCCCGTTCTGTCTTGCAGGACTTCTTAATATAATTTAAAAAAAAAAAAAAAAATCTCCTTCAGACCCACCACCATGGGTTATAGCTTGGGTATCTATTCTAAGGTAAGGAAGCTGCAGCTAGAAGTCTCTATCAGAAGAACAAGTTACTTACCTTCGGTAGGACTCTATCTAGCTGCAGATTCCTTACACCCGCCCAAGCCTCCCCGCTCTGGGGAAATGTTTTCTCATGTAGATATGTAGATATATGTATATATGTATTAACGTGTACATATGTATATTTTTGATTTTGGCAACTTTTGCCTTTCTTATAGGCATGAAAGTGTTTTTACTCCAAACAGTCAAAGAGGTAAGGTGCATATTGGTTGGTTCTTCCATGACTCTGCGCTTCTGGCGTGGGAAGTTGTGGAAAAGAACTGACGTACGCGCACAGAGTCGGCGTCTATATAGACAACCGTCACGTCATAGAGGACGCACGCGGAGCTGATCGACGACGCGCGTGCGCGCGCAGGGTACTGGTCAGAAAAAACTCCGGATTCGAAGCTGACGCCAGGGAATTCTAAGGTAAGGAATCTGCAGCTAGATAGAGTCTCTACCAGATACCTCGTTACCGAAGGTAAGTAACTTGTTCTTCTTAACTTTGTGTGTACAACGAATGCTTAGCACTACCCTCTGATAAGCCTAACTGCTCGACCACACTACTACAAAAAGAGACAATTAGTATTATCTACTTTAGCCTCTGTAAAGCCTATGGCGATCCACTGGACTCTGTGCACACTATTACCTTACTTTGGGTATAGTATATACAGAGCCAGCTTCCCTGCATTTAAGATTAAATTTACTTCTTCCTGAGACATCTGTCCTCCACATTACTGAAGATTGCCAAAGGGTGCTCCAGATTGTAAAGCATGTCTACTCCCTACCTTTTCTGTATTCTCCCCTGGACATGCCACACACACTGCAACACCTCTTGGAGGACCACCTGTACATACTCTGCGAAGAAGTTCAAGCTCTCTGGGCAAAGGGAGTAACAGAGAGGGTACCAGCAACAGAGATCAGGACTGGCTGTTATTCTCGTGATTACCTGGGACCGAAAAAGGGCGGAGGTCTCTGCCCCATCCTAGATATTCATATCCAATCATCTTCCTACAGAACGATGAGCTCAAAATGCTCACCTTGACCTAAGTTCTCTCTGCCCTGGATCCATGTGAGTGAATGGTGGCACTCAATTTGCAGAACGCATATTTCACATCTCCATCCTGCAGTTCCACAGATATTGCCTGCCATTCTGGCAGGTCTAGAGCACTTATAGTTCTGCTTGCTCCCCCCTGACCGAACAAATGCACATCAGGTGTTCACAAAGGAGATGGTGGTGGGTACAGCCCATCTGCAGAGGTTGGGAATACCAATCTTCCCATACTTCGACACCTGGCTACTGAAGGTGGACTCATCTCAAATAGTCATCAACCACCTCCAGGCGACAGCCACTCTGTTATCATAATTAGGTTTTTCCATCAATCTGCCAAAGTCACACCTGACTCCTTCATGGCAGTTTTCTTTTATCGGAGGCATCCTGGATACAGTGTTTTCCCTTGCTATTCCTAAGCAACTCCTGGACATTTGGGCTGTGATCCTGATGTTCCACCCATTTACCTGAGACTTGGTGAGAGTAGCTCTCGGACTTCTGGGCCTTTTGGCCTCCTGCATCCTGCTTGTAGACCATGCAAGGTGGCACATGCATGCTCTGCAGTGGGATCTGGTCTCAGTGGACTGTCTCAAGGCAACCCATCACTTCATCCAGGTGTCGAAAGAGACTGCAAAGTAGCTGAAGTGGTAGCTGCTCAACCGTAACTGGACCAGCAGCAGACCCATCTTCCTACCCCAACCAGAGCTAATGGGTGTGAAGGATGCATTATTGCTGGGTTGGGGAGGTCATCTGGGAGAGGCAGAGATTAGAGAACTCTGGACTCCAGTGGAGGCTCACCTTCACACTTGTTGGAGTTGAGAACGATTTACTTGGCACTGAGAGCTTTCCTCATGACCATCAAGGAGAAACGAGTACACATTCTCACAGATCACCTCTTAGTACAGCAACAGGCAGGGCACAGTGGGGCTGTGGGTCCTTGGCCAGGAGGCCCTGCACATCTAGAAGTGGCTGAATGATCAGGACATCTCCCTAACCACCCATCAGCTGGCAAGATCTTTAAATACCAGGATGGACAAGCTCAGCTTCTGTTGCCTAGCGGATCATGAATGGCAGTTACATTCAGAGGTGCCACAGGATGTCTTCCAACAATGCTGAGAGCCCTGGGTCTATTCATCTCTGCAGAGAACGTGCTGTGTCCAAACCTTTGCTCCCTGGATTTCCAAAGACAGTCCTCCCCAGAAGACACCTTCTATCTGCTCATAAGCCTTTCCACCCCTCCCTCTCCTGTTGAAAAAGATCAGGAAAGACCAGGCCCAGGAAATATTTGTGGCTCTGGACTGGGAAACGAAAATGTGGTTCCAGAAACATCTGGCCTTGAGAATTTGCCCTTCAATCCAGCTGCCCCTTCGATTGAACCTTCTGTCAGTATAACAAGGTCCTGCTCCCAAGTCTGCACAATCTACACCTTGATGCATGAAGATTGAGCGTCCCCCTGTTGATGGCTTTTGATCTTCCTCTCTAAGGATTTGGGATCATTCTAGAAGCCTGGTTTCTTTTTCACTAAGTCAGTATATTACGGGCGCTAGGAGAAGTTTGTTGCTTGGTGTTTCCCATGTTGTTTGCAAGCCTTGCAGGCAAGCTTGTCAGACATCCTTTTGTTTTGTCTTTTATTGACCCAGCAAGGCCTTGCTGTTGCCACAATTAAAGGTTATCTCTCAGCCCTTTTGGCCTTCTTTGGTTACTGGATCGGCCTTCACTTTTTAAGTCATCCATTGTGATGCTTTGGAAGAGACTGGCCCACATGTTCCCACCAAAACCTTTTGAAATGCTGCAGTGGGGTCATCATTTGATTACCACTTATCTAATGTCCACACCATTCAAACCTATGCACAATTGCCCTTTGTGACTCTTAACCATCAAGACTGTGTTCCTTGTTGCACTTCGCCCAATGTGTCCTGCAGGATATTCTGGTCTGAGTCATTCCACAAACCCATCACTTAAAGTGGTACTGCTTTGGTATCTATTCACAAGGTGAGGAACCTGCAGTTAGACATCTCTATCAGAAGAGCAAGTTACATACCTTCAATAATGCATTTTCTGTTACAGACTATCTAACTACAGATTCCATATAGGCCCACACTCCTCCCCATTCAGTGGAATGGATTCAGAGAGCCCATTAATAAGATACCAAATCTGAAATGTGAGAAAAGGCCTTTTTGGCATGATTAGCCCCTACTTTGTGCCTGGTATGTGATGTAGCCTATAAGTTAGTGCCCAGGGTCCCTGCTAACCAGGTTCCCTGCGTCAGAGCTCTTTCCCTAAAGTGTTGTGATGCATTGTAACAATTGGCAACACCTTTAGCTACCACTACAAGTCCCTAGTAGATGGTACTGAGGCACCCAGGGCATGGGGTACTAAGGGTAGGTCCCTGAAGGCAGCAGAAATGATTGTGCCACCCTTTAGGGCCATGCATCCAGATGCACCCGGCACTGCCATCGCAGGCTGAGTGCTCTGATGCAAACCTTAAACACAAACTTGACATGAGACAGTGCCAGCGTGCCCTGTCCACCATACACTGCATATGCTATAGGTAAGACATCCCTCTGGCAGGCCTTCCAGCCCTAAGCAGGGTGCACTATACTGAATGTGAGGGCATAGCTACATGAGCAAAATGCCCCCACGGTGTCCTTGCCAAACCTGGGACATAGTGAGTGAACAGAGCAGTCATTTTAATACATGTGCTGGACACTGGTCAATGCAATTTTCACAGCTACATGATGGCCACTCTGAACCCAGGGTTCAGAGGAATCAAATAACCAAATGATAACTCCAAACTGGTACCAGATTAGGATTTATTACCAAATGTACCCAGGGATCACCTTAGACATGCCCGCTGCAAAAGCTAACTAACCTGGCATGGTTGCTGACTGGTCCTGACCAGCCTGCACTGCCAGACACACATCTGCACCCCCTGTGGTGAGAGATCCTTCTATCTGGGATGCAGAACAAAGCCTTTCCTCGTGCTAACACGCCCTCCCTGAGGAATGTGCACTGCTGTATTGGCGAGCTTCAAAGGGCTTATCGCCTTTGAAACACAACCTCCAGGCCTGCTGCTAGCAGCAAAAGGCTTCCCGGTTGCAAACCCCCACTTTTGTGGGAGCAACAGCGAGAAACTCAAAGGATAGGAGGAGTGGCCCTACCTAGCATGCACCACCCCTAAGGTGTTGCATGCGAGGTGGGCTCCATTTCATTTTCCTCCATCTTGGATGGAAGGAAAATAGCCAGTCTGGTGTTAGGGAAGTAACCTCTGCGCCCAGGAAGTGGTTACTTAGTGGGTGTAGCCACCCTAAAGTAGATGACCCATTGGTCACTACCAGGTTCCCCCTTAAACACCCACTAAATACAGTAATTTGGGGGCAACCCTAGACCAAGTAATCAGATTCGACGGACAGAAGACCAGCACCAAGAAGATCCAAGCCACAAGAACTGTGGACCTCCTGCACAAAGACGCCAAACCCTGCCTGCTGAACCCAGCAATCGACAATCGCCACTGAAAAGCTGCTGGGTAAATGGAAAAACCCCAGAGGACCTCCAGGTTTCGCAAATTGCCAGAGAACTCTCTCCAGAGTAGAAGTATCACTCTAAAGGGCATATTTATACTCTGTTTGCGCCGAATGTGCGTCAAAAAAGTTTGACGCACATTCGGTGCAAATACTGCCCCATATTTAAACTTTGACGCCCGACCTGCGGACGTCAAAATTCCACCATGTGCGTCATTTTTTGGAAGCGGGAAACTGCCTTGCGTTAATGATATGCAAGGTAGGCGTTCCCTTCCAAAAAATGACTTTAAGGCCTGTGCGCCTTATTTATACCCCAGCATCATTTTGACGCACAGGAGGGGGTGGGCCTTAAAAACGGCGCACAGCCTGATGTGCGCCTTTTTTTAACGCCTGGGTCAGGGCAGGCGTTAAGGGATCTGTGGGCTCGGAAGGAGTCCAGAGGTGCCCTCCCCTGCCCCCAGGGACATCCCCTGCCATCCTCGCCCACCCCTGGATGACACCCATGGATGGGTGACCCATCCCAGGGAACTAAAGGTAAGTTCAGGTACGTATTTTTTTACGTTTTTTTAAAGTGGCATAGGGGGGCTTGATTTGGTCCCCCCTACATGCCACTGCCCAATGACCATGCCCAGGGGACATAAGTCCCCTGGACATGGCCATTGGGCAAGGGGGCATGACTCCTGCTAAGACAGGAGTCATGTCAATTGGGATTGTGCAGAAAAAACAATGGCGCAAGTCCGGTTTGAGGCCTGATTTTTGCCTCAGACCTGACTTGCACCATTTTTTGACGCACAACCCCCATTTTCCCCATACGCCAGTGCTGCCTTGTGTGTCATTTTTTTTTACTCAGACCAGTCCGCAGCGCCAGCTAGTGTCATTCCATAAATAAGGCGCCCGCATGGCACGTTGGTATGGCGTTAGCCGGCGGTGAAATTTGTGACGCACAACTGCGTTGGCGCAGTTGTGCGTCAAAAACTATAAATATGGCCCTAAATCCACAAGGAACCAACAAGCCAGTGAGGTCCACTTCACTGACCTGATCCTAACTCTGGAACAGGATGACACAGCCAGACAAAACTTCACACCAACGACCTCAAGGACAAACCTTGCCAGTGTGCCACGTTTAGTGGGACTGCACCTTCCAGCAGCTGAACCGTACCAATACCCAGGGTAGGTGAACCCTAGGGTACCCAGGGTAGGTGAAATTTGAAAGAACCATGGCACATCCAATCAGTCCAAATGTATATCCTTTAATCTTCTTGGGTTATTCATTGGATAAAAACCATTATAATGTTCCATTGTCCAATGAAGGACTGAGATCTAAATTCATTAGACTAGAAAGACTAAAAAAAAACAAGAGCTTTCCAGATGGTGGGACTCCACTATCCTACAAAAATATTTGCAAAACAAACAAATACCGAGAGGCTTGAGGGTAGTACTCTTTCCCTCTTTTGGTGATCTAAATCCAACACTCCTACAGGAATGGGAACAATTACTGATCACATCTTCCTATGGTATCATGGACATTCTCATCAGAGATGCAGATGAGAAGAGGGAGAAATTATTGGCAGAAATCAGTGAATTAGAGAAAGATATCCAAGACACAAATTTATCGGAAGCCATTACGAAAAACTATGGTATCTTAAGAGAAGTCCTTCAGGGACACCAGGAATACTTGAGAGAGAAGAAGATGCGCAAACTAAAGAGAGATGCAACTGATTACGCGACAGGGAGAATTTTCACCTACTCACACAAATTTGATAATACTAGTTTAGAAAGACGTGGTAACAGTAGCACTAGAACATTTTCCCCCGTTGTCTCGAATATGAGAACTAGTAACACAGATGTGTCCAGTTGTTCTAGTATTAATAGTGAAGATTCTGTTGGTTCCTTACGTACTAATACAGACACTGGTAACACTAAGTCACCTTTTTTACAGGAATTAGAGCGATTCCGAAAAAGACAAAAACTCACAAGAATAGGGCCGGGTATGTACCAAAAAGAACTCGGAGAGGTAAAAGACAAAATAGTGGAACCAAACATAACAAAAGCAGGAGTATCTACAAGGTCGACCACACGCAGCACCAAGAACTAGAGCACAGTGATCAGGAGTCAATCTCTGATCCCAATGACATATGTGTGATAAATTTATCGGATAAAGTGTTAGACATGGACCAACTAAGCGTCTTGAACAAGGGATTAGGGTTTGTACCCACTTCCATACCTGATTATACTGAGTTACACATTAATCTTCAAGTTTGTACGCAAGTGTAAACTTTTCAAATACTTCAGCGACAAACAGAATAAGACCGGTGTTACTCCCATTGACATTACACCCTGTCCATTACTCATAGAAGATATCAAAGATATACACACACTACTATCCTTGGAGAATAATGATGACGTACCCACACATGATGAAATCCTATCGGATTTGGGTTGGGACAGTACTGACACTTGTGTTAGTGGACTCAAACCTGCTTCTCGTTTTGTCCCGGTGTTGCCGACAGATTGTGCCATTGACCTTTTTTTACAACCGGGTAACTAAGGATTTATATCAGTTGGAAGCACGACAGAAGAATAAATTTAGAACTATTCCACAGAACATTACTACCAAGGAACGTGCAGCACTTAGAACTCTAATACAAGACAAAGACATCGTAATAAAGGAAGCGGACAAAGGGGGCAACATTGTTGTCATGAACCAGGTAGACTATGTATCAGAAATTGACAGACAACTACGGAACAATCAGGCGTATTGTAGGATAACCAATAATCCCATGGGTAGGATCGTAAGGGACATAGAAACCAAACTATCTATTTGGAGAGATATGGGTTTGTTGACAGATCTAGAGTACAAGTACTTATTCAACCCAACACCCAGTTTCCTGTGCATCTACACATTCCCTAAGATACATAAAATGGCTGAGTTCCCCCCTGGGAGACTGATCATTTCTGGGATCAACTCTCCGACTGAGAGACTTTCGGAGTACATTGATCTGTACCTACAACCCATTGTACAAAATCTTCCATCATACATTAGGGATACGAAACATCTGCTTTCCTTAATTTCTGACTATCAATGGACAGATGGGCACTTCTTAGTTACCCTGGATGTCACATCACTGTACACATGTATACCTAAAAAGTCTGGCCTATTGGCTATTAGACACTTTTTGGACAAGAGGGATGCAACTTGTTTTAAACACTCATATATGTTACTTGACCTCATACATTTGGTCATGACCAATAATGTCTTTTTACATGAAGGCATGTGGTATCAACAAATACAAGGAGTGGCAATGGGGGCTAAGTTCTCACCCTCATTTGCCAACTTGTATATGGGTTACTATGAGCAACAACACATTTGGCACAACTGCGCACCGGTACTTACACAACATATAATGTACTAGGGACGGTACATTGATGACGTTCTACTGGTGATCAGACAACTCTTGACCAGTTTATCAATCATCTCAATACCAATGATTACAATATCCAATTTACCAGTCAATATAGTTTGGTGAATATAGATTTTTTTAGATCTTACTATTTACATTCGGAATGGTAACATTCACACCAAACTATATAGGAAACCCACAGTGACCAATTCATTATTACATGCATCTAACGCCCATCCCTCCTCTCAAATAAGAGCAATCCCATTTGGCGAGGCAGTAAGGGTGAGACGTAACTGTTGCGAACAACATGAATTCACCAACCAACTTGGCTTACTGAAACAACGATTCCTCAAGAGAGGATATTCGGGACAACTGTGGGATAAGACACACAAGAGAATTTGTACAATCGATAGAACAACACTATTAACCAATAACCGACCCAGAAAAACCACTAAAGAGCACAAGGAACTTAGTCTGATTACCCCATTTAGCACCATTAGCTCAGATGTTTTCAAAATTTTGAGAAGGAAGTGGCCACTACTATTGTCGGACAACACCTTGAAAAGTGGCCTGAGAGACAGACCTAATGTTGTATACAATAGGGGTTGCACGCTGAGAGATCAGTTATGTCACAGCTTCCTACCTAGCATTCCTAAGAGCAACTGGATCCCACGACCACCTCAGGGTTTTTACAAATGTGGTCAGTGTAATATCTGTGAATATACCATGGATAAAATCAAAACATTCTGCTACAATACCGGTGTAACGCATTACATCAGACATTTCATAAACTGCAATACTAAATATGTGGTATACTGTCTCATTTGTGTATGTAACTATATCTATGTAGGTAGCACCATCAGACCCTACAAAGAAAGGTTACAGGAACATCTTCGAGCTATTAAAAACAATAATAAAGACTATCCATTTGCACTACATTTTAACTCAAGACATACCAAGCGGGACATGTGCAACATCAGAACGCATGGCATTGCCACTCTGGGTGTCTGTTCTAGGGGTGGTAACAGGACACTAATGTTGAGACAGCTAGAAAGTAGATGGATAATTAAGCTTTGGGCTGTTGAGGACGGGTTAAACAAAGAAAAAGACCTACATGTCTTTCTGTGATTGTACTGTGTAACTGCTGGGAATGTACATTAATAATGTTGTAACAACTTTTATATTGTCAACCATATACTTAACATGTGTACATCCCAATCTCTTTGAATGGTTAGTCATGTGAAGTTTGTTCACTCTACTGTTTGAACTGTCACCTAAGTGTTACTGCTCTGGATCCTATACACTGGCACCAAATGACTGTTATCCAATATAAAGGTGTATTTGTGTGTGATATTGGAATGTTGTCAGTAATGCTCTTGTCAGCCTCATACCATCAAACATATCCCCTATGATAGGATTGCACTCCTAATATTTGATTACTAATTGGTTTATAAAAATGTGGGCCACACCTTGGGTGTTTTCTTGCATGCCTACCGTTTCACTTTACATTTGTTTTCCTTCGACGAACCGTTCTTTTTCTTTTTTTCTATTTTTTTGCCGATCTTTACTAGTACACTTTGGGCTTTGCCTATTCCAAGATGGCCGCCACCGGGATACTGAAATCCTTGTCCTTTTTCCATTTCTATTCGAATTACTTTAAATATTTGTCGGGCCAACCTAAGCGCGCCTGTTATTCGAAGCGCGGGACAAACTCTGACACACTACCGGTAAGAACTCACCTCCGGATTTATGATACCGATTATTACTTTTCCTGTCGTAATGAACACGATGAGTGTTTAGTTCGTTCCTATAACGATAGCAAGATAGACAGTCAACCAACTAGCAACGGGTTTCTTTTTCTCTCTCGTAATTGTATAACAAGTGGTCAGACGATTATATCGGAATGTTTGATGGCCCAACAATGTTGGTTATAAACAATTAGCAGTGCCTGCTTGGCGGAGAATCTCAGTAACCCTCTCTGGGTAAAGAAGATACATGTTGGGTTACCCCACACTAGTTTTATCACGGATTCAGAGTTTCTGGCAGTTTATTTGATCCGGCTAAATGTAGCGTTTGGATTACTTGCTTTCCTATTGATATTTTGGGCACACTGCCATAGCTTTAGGCTCTGTTGCCCCAAAGTGTGTGAACATCCATCTTCCTTACCCATAGAATGGGCCGTTTTCCCTACTCAGTATCTCTGTTTGTATATAATACGATGAATGCTAAATATTAGCATATTACTTTGGGTTGAGGTTGTCTTTATCATATTGTCCAAACAATAGACCGTAAACCAGATGTTAGCGGTTTTTTCCTTTTTCCTCTCTCTCAAGTTTACAACACGTGGTCAGTGGAGTGTTTAGTTATATTTCATGACTGTACAACTTTGGTTATATTAATTATCACTGCCTTTGTGGCGGAAGATCTTAGCAACTCGCTCTTGCCTCAAGACAAGACATGCTGGTCACCTGATACTATTTTTTCTTACTGATTCTGAGTTTGTGGCAGCTTATTGGATTTGGAATAAGTTGCGCTTGATTATCTGCATTCTTATTGGGCATACAACCATAGCTTCAGGATATTATGCCCCACAATATTTTAACTTCTATCCCTCTTACCCATAAAATGGGACGCTTCTCCTTATCCAACACTTTTTTTTAAGCTATTTTTAGATCGAGACATTTGTACCTTATGGGCTGCTTGGCACAGAGTTGATCGCTTGTTTGGTTTCTTTCTTTATTTTTTTCTCATAGTTGGACTTATCATGGTCCTGGTATGATCTTGATATTTTTCCAAGGTGTACCCCGGATTATAAATCGGAATACCCTCACATTTGGAGAGGAACTTCTACTTTCAATTGACACAGTCTGGATGTGTTTTAACACTGCTCTAACAATACATATTCTATTTAGTAAGGTATGTCTCTTTGCTGCAACCTCTATTCTTCTTCTCTATACTCTTATCCCCACAGTGACAGGCATTTATTTCCAAATAGTATATACATTTTTTGCACAGGGTGGTGTAACATTACACTTCAAACTTTATCCATGTAGGACATGTGTATAGAATGTTTAGTATTTTTCTCTAGCAACATGGAGAGCACCAATTAGCGGTTTTATTAACCTACCTTGTTCTGGGATTAAGACGATTTAACACCTCTCGGTTTTTGCCTGAGGCATGGTTTGAACACACTTATTGGTCATATCACCTTTGGGTGAAGGTAAAAAGATCGTATACTAGACAATGGAATTATTGGCTGACTATGTTATTTTAAATATTATTTTACAGCCTTGAGAAAGTCGTTGTTACGACGAAACACGTGTCAGCTGTTTGTACATGGAACATTATAATGGTTTTTATCCAATGAATAATCCAAGAAGATTAAAGGATATACATTTGGACTGATTGGATGTGCTGTGGTTCTTTCAAATTTAATTTACTCATTGTGGACCTCTTGGCTCACAATCTACATGCCTTGTGGCTGGGTGTGGAACTACCTTGGCACTCCTCACAACATACATGCTTGGTGTTTCAACATTATTGATTGTTAGGGACTTATACTAGCAAAATATAAGTTATGAAGTGCGCACCATTGTATTACACAGCCACCATTTGTCTTGAGAATTACCCAGGGTAGGTGTTCACCTAGCTTCGGACATGCGAAAAAACAGCCCACCCGGGACTGTAAAAGAACCGAGAGGAAGCCACAGTCGAGGAGCTTCAGAAACACCCGGACCTCCCACCAGAGTGCAATCGACCCTTGTACCATCCTACCTCCTGCTTCTGAGGGATACTTGCACACACCTCCTGGCTCATAGACTCGCTCTGCACCCAGCCACAGTGTGCCCTGCACCGAGAATCCAGCTGTGTTCTAAGGGTCCCCCAACCCCTTGCAATCTCGACTCCCCAACGGGAACACCGGGATTCACCTTTAAACTTACCTGAGCAGAGCTCTTTCAAGTGGTCCCCCGCAATGACCCTGCACCAGCTCCAGAGACCTTTACCCGGTGCTCCTAACGGAACCGGGAGCCACCCAAACTTCTCCAGCTGAATCAGTGTGCCCATCGACAGTCTGACCAACCTGCAAAAGAAGAACTTGGCAAACCTACAGTACGATTTTTATATGCATTTTTAAAAGTTATCCTCCATTGATTCCTATGGTGCATAACTACGCACAAAGGACTATTTTTATTAAACTTCAAAATGTCATATCTCGAAAAGTAAGTAACCGATTTTGATGATCTTGGTTTTTAACTTTTCATAAAAATCTGAAGTATTTTGATAAATTGGTCTCAAGTTATTCCTTTGAGTGTATGAGTTGCAAGATTGATGCTGTGAATACAACAAATGCTTTGCACTTCTCAGAGACTAGTCTAACTGCTCGACCAAGTTACCATAAAAGTCAGAGCACTAGGTGGTCTAGGTTTTGCCTCTATAAACTAACATGTGGTTGCCTGGACTCCCTGCATAGTGTGCGTAATTTTGCAGATTACTTAGAGGGCCAGCTTCCTACATGAAACATCTCCACACACCGCTTCTGATTTCATTGGCTCTGTGTCCAACTGCACTTACAGAGATAAGAAAGAAACTGACGTCAGTGCACAGTAGTGGCGGTCTTTTAGTGGCCTGACATCACATCTAAAACTGGTGGACCTGATGTGGAGCCACATGATGCCACTCGTTGGCATGTGAGGGAAGTGCTATTGAAGTTTCTGGATCTAATTTGGAGCCTGGAAACATTCACATGGTGAGAAATCTGCAGCTACATAGGGTCCCTACCAGAAAAGACATTACTGAAGATAAGTAACTTATTCTTCTGATAGAACTATCCAAACAAGTAACTTTCTTGTTTTGTCTCCCCATCATATTTCCTCATCATGTATGTTTGAAAGTCAAAACATCTCGGTCCTTCTAATATTGAGACATTTTAGGGCAAGAGTTGTTAGTTTTCTTTTTCCTTCATGTTATTCTATTCTCTAGGGTCCTCATCTGCATCTCTAACTAGTCCAACTCCTGAACTATATTTATGTGGGCCCCATTCATAAGTGACATGCAGTACCCTCTTTACCACCTACGTGAATGTTTCCCCACACTATCAATGCAGTTTATGCTCAGCCTTGATTTTAACATACTGTTGGATTTCAATGGTTATTGCCTCTTGAAACGCTATATCTTCCTTGACCATTTACTGTAGCCACCATGTCAGGATAATGAGGCTCTGTCCCTCTCATCTGTAGCCCTACAATAGTGGATTATGGTTTGATGTGCTCTTGCAGAGATACTCGATCTCTGACTGCTGAGTGAAACTCTGCAGTGATATAAAATCTTTTCCAATCTTGCATAAAAATTATACACTTGGGAAAAATGAAAATATTCCGTAGCTTCCGAGTGTTGTACCTGTCACATGGCAAAAAGTGTCTTATTATCAACCCACTCGCCAATTGCCTTTGCTACCCTACTTTTGTGGTGAATCCTAGTTTGTTTTAATGGGAATCAGGAGTTAGCTTAGCCTTCGGCTTGCAGACTCAAGCCCTCGTCACCTAGAGACTTTTACCCTACTTAGCGTGCTCTGTTTTAGTGCATTTATTTAATTAAATCTTTTAAGGTGGCTGTCTTGTTTATAGTTAGGCCCCTGATTTAGTTTTGTGTTGTCAGTGCCACAGCGTCAATATCAAGCGACAAAGATAAACAAACTGTAGGTGTACACATTAGGTACCTTCCCTCTTCACGACTTCGAGGGAATTGTTTATATAAATTACCATCCCAAGCATGTCTTGTTATCTATTGTTTGGGAACAGACCTACGTGAGGGGTCCGAGCAGATGTGTATAAATACTCCTCACTTAGTCGGAGGACTTCTGACCAGATGCCATTCTTGCTGTCGATGCTGCACTTCGCCTTGACGCTGCCCCAGTCTTCGTGTCCCTACGGAGTCTGAGCTAGAGACCTCATTCCAAGGTAACGAGGGTTGGGGGGGCTCTTATCATGGATATGGCATTAGCAGATTAGGTTTATCACACCTAGCTCTCTTTAAGGTTAAAGACTAGGTTCATGACATTAGGGTATTAGGACATATATTATATCCCATTTCATTTTATGCCACTGCAAGATGTTGGGGATCTTTATATTAATGACTCTTGTCTTTACCATTCTGTTTCTTGCACTATTCATTATCCTAATCATTGCAGCACATGCAACTTATTGTAGTTTGCATTTTGTTAAATAAAACCTATTGAAACCTTACTGCATCTTCTTTATTGCCTGTGTTTGATTCAGACATGTTGTTCATGTGAGAAAGGGGTAATCTCAGTTTTAACCACTACACTCCCTGAGACGTCACACTCTTGAGTCCATGCGAAAAGGATGCCACATATCACCTTTTACTGTTTGGGTTTTTGGTGAGGTGCTGCTTGTGAGCGGAGAGGGTGGGACAACAGTTGCGATTTGTTGTAGGATTGGCATAGTTGCCTACAAATATAAGTACTGTCATCCTTAAACCAGCAGTCTTGCCTGGAGCAAGAGTCAAACTACGAGATGGCGCCACCAACGATGGTGTATATGCAGTAATTTACGGAGTCCCTGACTATCATTGTCTCACATACAGCAGGTACCCTAAGTACCATTATACAGACACATCCGTGATCTTGGGGGAAATCCTCCTCAGCTGAACAGGGAGCACCTAATTAGGCAGTAGGTTGTTAGAGCTCGAACTCTTAAAAGGACTTTACTCCCCATTTGGTGTTCCATCTCCTTACCCATTTCACAATTTGGCTAGCACCATAGATATTCCTGAGAATGCTAGACAAGCATTAACTCTACACCTAGTAGTGCATGGCTTAACAGATGAGGGCGGGGATGTCGCATTCATAGTAGAAGCAAGTGACACATACCAAACAGAAACATTCTGTTTTTGGGTCACTTTTCCTGAGGAAGACCAAAGATAATTCACATTCCATACATACAGAATTGCAAATGTACCTCAATGGTACTAAGCATACCAGTATCTTGAGATTCCGATTTTTTACCAAGATGATCAGAACTGGTTTAATAGCGACCTACCACATGTAATAAAACCTCTGAGATTAGGTCCCTTAGGTAATGATGGACCAACGTGGCCTGTTTGCCACATATACACCTCACCCAGGTATACAACATATACAGGCAGCAGACCTGCGAAACTTATATCTTGAGCTAGTAACACTTTAGAGATGACTTGTTGAGTTCGTAATGCGAACTTTGAACATTACACCAGCACGTCCAGCACCTGCTGGATATCAATTGGCTACTTGGATTAATCCACAAACAGTACATACTATCATGGGTAACGTACCCACAGAACGAGAGAAAATACTGTTCTGGATAGCCCAGAAAACAAATCAGCTGGAAGCTGTTTTTCCCCATATGGGACTACAGGAGAAACATAGAATTCTCACAGTCGGGTACAGTCTTCGCTGCAATTTATACTACTACACATGGTACCCCAACACTTGCCAATTTACTGGAAGTATTAAAACAAATTCAGAATGCGAATTGGGCTGCACCAGCCCTAGATTTCGGGATGAAATTAATGCGTAACTTTGACCCAGTCTCCTCAATCATACTCTGTAACGTTAAAGGGGAAGTGGTAGCACTGGCTATATGTCAGTGCCTCCGAGAGATTCCACATTTGGACCAGGAGAAACAGCTACCGAAAATGATTTCCTATGACTTAATATGTCCTGATATTTCTAGCAGACACTAGACAGTTGAACACAGGCATCCTTCAGGAATTGCAACAGCACATGCTAGAAGCAAAAATCTTGCACACCCGTGACAACAAAACTTGGTCATCAAAATTATTGCTGGTGCAATTGGGTTCACTTATGTCACTAACAAGGACGACACAGTGCCCATAGCATATAAATTACATTTATACTCAAATGCATAACAACGTTTTGCACCAATAGAAAAAATTCTAACTGCAGTTCAGATGGCTGTCATTAAGGAGAGGCCACTTGCCCAAGGGAAACGCATCACTGTCGTTACCTCGGTGCCAGCCTTAGAGGCCATCACCAAAGCAAGCGTTCCTAACGCTAAGGCATTACATCCATGTTGGATTCAGTGGGCAACCTCCCTGACTGCCACCGATGTTGACTAAATCTTTAATCCAAAACTCCAGACACAAGAACTTCTCCAATATGAACAAGAGTACCCCACTCCTCTAGATATTTTGCCACTTGACAGATACCATACTGTCATTTACACTGATGGTTCAGTACAACCAGCGTTAAGTACCAAACATCAATACTCAGCCGCTTGTGAAGCTGTGAGTGGAGTGATGAAGGATGGAATCTTCCACTCTCACAATACCTACACGCAGACCTTGGTGGACTGCACAGCTCAGCTGGATGAACTTAAAGCCCTTATATTAGCGCTAGAACACACAGAGCCAGGATAACTGACTTTAAATGTCTGTGACTCATACTACTGCGTCCAGTCCTACAATGATTATCTTAATCATTGGCGACTGAACAGGTTCAGAGACTCCAAAGGGCGCACCATAAAACACAGAACTCTGTGGGGGAGGGTAGCTGATCTTATGGCTAAGCTACCTTGTGTCCAAGTAGTACATACATTGGGTCACCAACGTGTAGGAGCACACGTTATCGGCAACACTTTGCCTGATGAAGCGGCCAAATCTGCAGTAGCTACGGCTTCTGTGGCTGCAGTGACTCTTTCTCAGATGAGATTGGATAATGAAATTCTGACTGCCGTGAAAGCTTCGGCTGAAGGCAAGCCTCTTCCAAAAGCATGCCCTACAAAATACCCTTACCACATTAGTGCACAATATGTTGCTACGCAACACTTCCTGGGGTTGGAGATCAAGTGATCCCCTGTCAAGACCAGAGATTAGATCTAATAAAGGCAGCGCATGAGGGTGTCGCTTCTGCATTTCTGGTATTTCGGCCACAGTAACACTGTTACAGAAACGCTTCTGGTGGCCCAGTCCATACAAACAAAACAGTATGTCCTTTGTTGTGACAGCTGGCAGCAAATCAAGGGCTCAAACATCAAATGCCCACCGCAGACATCCCTCTTAGTGTCCAGTAGGCCACTACAATGTGTGTACCTGGACCACTGCGGTCCACTCCAACCTGATAGTGCATACAAATACATCTTAGTCCCTGTAGATTCTTGTTCTAGATTCCTGTGGGTCTGCCACAGTGGTCGGCTGACGCTCGAACCTTTATAAAAGTCTTGCTGATCTTTATCGCTACATATGCTGGTGCAGCATTCCATTCAGACCAGGGCCCTGCCTTTGCCTCTGCCTCAAAGAAATTCAGGGACACAATGGGGACGATGGGTGTTGAACTCCATTACTCCTCACCATACCATCCTGAGAGAAATTTGGTCGTGGAGAGGAGGAACGACTATCTAAAGCAGTTCTTAACAGCTAGAGTATTAGGTTCTGGCCGCAGTTGGCTCCATCACCTATATGGGCTCCAGAGAGCACTGAATAATCTGCCAAGACGGTCCTTGTGGGGGGACGCATCCCTATGAGGTTCTCTTTGGGATACCTATGTATTTTCCACACCTTGATGGCCCTGGTTTAGTGGCAGCAGACACACCTTTTGACATAAATGAGCGTCTCACTGTCTTACAGGACCTTCGGCAATTTTGTGATGATAAATCATCTGCCAGTGCTGCCACCTTAGGAATAAGAGATTTACCAACAACTCCCACTGGCTGGATTCCTAAAGTTTGGGGATCTGGTTTGTGAGAAGATTTCTGTGAAGAAGGAATTCAGTCCATCCTACACAGCATCGGTCCCATCGGTCCCAGTCCTAGGAGTACAAGGTACTAGAACTGTCATCTTGCCGCAGCTACCTGGTTCCAAAGCAAACAGATTCATTTCCATTGATGACATCAAACTTCACCATGTGGCCGATCCTGCACAGTAGACCCAGAGGTCCCTTGGGTAGTTCCCGGTCCCCTGCCACTACCCAAAAGGACATACCTCTTCAAAGAAGGAATAACTGCACTACTTTGGATTACACAACCAATGTCCAACGATGCTACAAATGCCTCCTCGACCATGGGGAGGGCAGAAAATGAGCTCTTTCTGATTCCAGTTACCACTTCAACGACAGCACCTATCCAAGATTTGGCTGTTTTCTACACCAACACTACACAGACTGACGACATCATCTACTATGAGCCTCCACGTGAAGTGGATCCATCCACCAGTAATGCACTTGCTCCTGTGTTTGCAGAGACTGGCTCTGATTAGTTAATCGACATTGATGATTTTTCTTCAGACTCATCCACTCCAGTAATTGAAAATATATCAAAGAAATGTAAGGTGTACCTATAAACCCATGGAACTATTTATGGTTCTGCTTGACAATTTTTGCATTGTTTCTATGGATTGGTTTCGTGACTGTTTTCTTTTTGCTCATAAATGGTCATTACCTTCTTGAACGGTCCTCAGTTTAGCCTGTGGATGAAGTCTTAACTCCATATCATTCCTCACATAAAGTCCGAAGAGACTTTTCCCTTGTGAACATTTCAGCTGTACCAATTCCTGATGGGATTGTGTGGGACAACATTCCGTTTGATATATACAGGCCTACTGAGGTCATTCAAATTCCATATGTCTTTAAAATTTCTATGACTGATGTAATTACACTTGGTGTTGTATCTGATGATTGGGATGTCCAGACAGTTGATTCTTTGTTAACTGAAATGAAGGACTAGTCAGTATTTGAAAGTTATGATGTATATACAAATACATTTAATTATGGGGAAATGTTCTACTATAACAACTGGGGACATTACTAACTGCACTGTGCCACTAGACAAAGACTAGTACTTAACTACACACAGTGGGAACACTCCTCAACACCACCTGTGGGGAGCCCAACACGTTATTCAGATAAGTTCACCTATTTTTCTGGCCATGACACAAAACATCTAGAGTCATAATATTTCATGTTACCTTCTTCCAAAATTAGGAACATTTTGCTAACTGACACAAAACTGATTTATTCAGACTCCTTTGTTTCCTGTCTTGCAGTTGAAGATTACGAATATTGGAAGAACACTATTGATTTGAAGAGTGTATGGGGAATACTAGATTAGCAAATACAGGGTAGGGAAGCTTTATTTAGAGTGTGCCTGATTCCTGTGCAAATTATCTTTTTAAATGACACCATTCGACAGACTTCGTGTTTAGGGTTAGCAAAAATAAAAGAAATTAACACGCCCAGTATCCCCACACCGGCAACATTTAATGATTGGCAGTTCTTCCTGATTGTCACTGAGGAAGAGCTAGATGCAAAGGTTCAGACTGGTACCTATAAACTCTTCACATTCCAGCCCCGGCGGGTGGTCGATTTAGCCAATAGACACAAATGGGTGTTGGGTAAGTTTTTTGAATTCCTCAGGAGGTTTCAAGATTAGCCGGCCAGACCCTCGCTTTCTCTCAGGTCAACACACAGGTATAGTTACAACATACAGTGTGGGTAAACCGTGCCAACAATTGGTACAGTCTAACACGTTAGCCGCAGTCAAAGAACATCTTAACACTCTTTCTGAAAATGCAGACTTGCAGGACTTTTTCTTAGGTATATATGCTATAAATAATGAGATCTGTAAGCTTTCTCAGATAGAAGCTGCTGCGCATTTAAGGCAAATAGATAAGGAAAATTTAGAGAAGGCTTTAGCTGTTGTCAATAACGGCATGAACACACTGTCCAACAGTATTTATTCCTGACAAACATAGTGCTGTCTGCGATAGATATCATTCAGACATGTACCTTCTGATGGATACAACTACCTGTGGATTCCTCACCTCATGAATACTCCCATGGCGCCAGCATTCGACGGAAATCTTCTTACTAGTCTCTGCACGTCGACGAGGACGTCACTGTCTCGCACGCGACGCCGTCTGACGTCATACAGGCAATAAGAGGTCCTCGACGACGTGCAGACGTCAGTTCCCTTTTTTCCGTGCATTCGAAACGGTTATCTTCGAGGGAGCAACTGTTACTCTTGCGGTTACAGTGTATATCTTGCTGCGTACTCTTTCTCTGTGGAAATAATGTCGCAGAGAAAGTCTGGATTTAAGCCTTGTCGTGAGTGTGGAGGCAAGATGTCGGTGACGGATCCTCATTCCGATTGCCTTTGGTGTTTGAGCTCCGACCACGACGTCTCGACTTGTGATTCGTGTCAGCACATGAATCCGAAGGCCCTTAAAGAACGCGAGGCGAAGCTGTTTATGGCCAAGTCAAAGGAGAAGCATCATAAGAAAAAGTCTTCTCCAAAACATCGGCGTCATCGAGACTCCCGGCGCCGTAGAGAATCTCGGCGTCATTCAAGGGAGGCTCGTTCCAGGTCTCCGGATCGGCGCCGGAGGACATGGGAGATCAGCCCCACGGTGACGCCGCATCCTTCGACGCCGTTGCTCTCTCCGGCGTCTCCAACTTCGCCTGGACAGGCGTCGGTGATTGAGGTATTAGAGCCTCAAGTGTTTTCTCCGGCGCAGACGCCGAGGCCGGCGTCGGGGTCGCCTCCGAGTCAGGCACCCCAGTATCCGGCTTTTCCCACCCCTGGAGCCGATAGTTCCGCATTCTTGAATGCGATGTATGCCATCTTCCAGCAGATGGCTCCAGGGGGTGCTCCGGCTGGGCCTTTGGCCTTTTCTTTGGGTGATCCTGCGCCTCTTCGGCCGGCACCCTTTATGCCCTTTCTCCCGTTTGGGAACGTGGGCTCGGCGCCAGTGTCGGCGCCGGTGGCCGCTCCGATGGCTTCGGAGGGATTGGCCCCAGGGATTCCCATCCCGTCGAGATTTCGGCCTGTGACTCCGGTGGGTCCATCCGTTTCATCTGCTCTTCAGTCGGCGCCGAAGTTACCTGTGGCGCCGGATGCGGCGTCGGTGGCTTCGGAAGATCGGCGCCGATCTCCGACTTCGGCGGAGGTATTGTCGACTCCGCGGATTGAGCAACGACTGCATTCAAGGAGGCGTGCTCTCCGGGTACTAGAGGAGCAGGAGTACCAACGAGCTCTAGAGGAAGGAGAGCTAGAGGACTCGGGTGATGGGCTGCGTGGACTGGAGTCGGCCAGTGGGCTGGACACTTCCCCTGAGTGGGACCTTTCATCCCCGGGGGAATATACCGAGGAAGCTGCTTCCTTTCATACAGTGGTACGGAAGGCAGCTAGTTTTTTGGACCTGCCTTTGCCGGTGGTGGAGGCGAAACAAAACCTTTTGACAGAGGTGTTGCATCCGGCCTCAGCCGCGGCGGAGCCTCTATTACCTTTTAATGACGCTCTGCTGGATCCGGTTTTAGAGGTGTGGAAGAAGCCGGCATCTTCCCCAGCAGTTCACAGAGCCGTGGCCAGGAGGTATCGGACGGCTCCAACTGATCCTGGTTTCCTATCTAGGCACCCTACGCCGGAGAGCTTGGTTGTGCAGGCCTCCTGTTCGTCCAAGTCAGCGCCTGGTTCTTTTCCGACGGTGCCTGGGGACAGAGACTCAAAAAAGCTGGAGGCGCAGTCGAAGAAGATTTTTTCGTCCTGCAGTCTGGCATTAAAAGCCACCAATGCAACCTGTATCGTGGGGAGGTATATTCATGCTCTGATGGATGACATCTCCTCTTCGTTTACAGAGCTTCCCCAGGGTCTTTTGGATCTTGTCTCTGATGCCCAGGCTGCTGCGACCCAAATTATCCAGACGGGACTGGATACCACCGACTCGGTAGCCAGAGCAATAGGCACAACTGTGGTGGAAAGGAGACAGGCCTGGCTCCGTAACTCGGGCTTTTCGACAGATGTACAGTCCACATTGTTGGATCTCCCGTTTGATGGGGACAAACTGTTTGGGGCTAAGGCTGATTCGGCCTTGGAACGGTTTAAGGAGAGCAGGGCCACGGCTAAGTCGCTGGGACTCCAAGCTCCTTCTTCCACGGCCTCTTCCAGATTCTTCAGGAGGTTTCGTGGATTTGGGCGTGGCTCTTCCTCCTCTTCCTTTCGGGGAAGATATCAGCAACCTGCCTCTTCCCATCCCTATAGATCTTTTAGGGGGAGGGGTAGGGTCCGCACCAGGGGAGCTTCTCAGCAGCACTCTGCCTCTTCCTCATCCTCTGGCGGGGTGCAGCAGGGGAAGCAGCCTTAGGCTTCCACCATTTCCCACTCACTCCTCTCCTGTAGGGGGAAGATTACAGCATTTTCTCACCAAATGGGAGACTGTTACGTCGGACACTTGGGTTCTCAGTGTTGTGGGAAAAGGCTACACCCTTCCCTTTCGGGAGTTTCCGCCCCTCATCCCGCCCCGCCCTTCGTATTGTTCACAAGAACACCTCCTGTTGCTAGAACAGGAGGTAGAAGTCCTCCTTTTAAAGGGCGCGGTGGAGTTGGTCCCGGAGCAGGAAAGGGGTCAAGGAGTTTACTCAAGGTATTTCCTGATTCCCAAGAAGGATGGTCGTTTGAGACCAATTCTGGACCTGAGGATCTTGAATTGGTTCCTCAAGCAGGAAAAGTTCAAGATGCTGACCCTAGCACAGGTGCTTTTGGCGTTGAACATGGAAGACTGGATGGTGTCTGTCGACTTGCAGGATGCTTACTTTCATATCCCGATACTCAAGTCACACAGGAAGTATCTCCGGTTTGTGGTGGGATCGCAACACTACCAGTTTGCGGTCCTTCCGTTTGGTCTTACTTCAGCACCTCGAGTCTTCACGAAGGTGATGTCGGTGGTTGCGGCAGAGCTCAGAAGGAAGGGGATAGCAGTATTCCCTTACTTGGACGATTGGTTAATCAAAGCCAAGTCCCCGGAGCTTGTGTTGCGTCATCTGCAGTCAACAACCCAGTTGTTGTTCGACCTGGGCTTTTCGGTGAACGAGCCCAAATCTCACCTAGAGCCCTCTCAGCGCCTCCTGTTCATAGGGGCAGTACTGGATACAACATTGGGTCGGGCCTTTCCTCCGCCTCAGCGGATTCAAGATATTCAGGATTTGGTTCCAATGTTTCGAAATGGAGCGGTAGTTCCAGTCCTCAAGGTCCTTCGTCTGCTCGGTCTTTTTGCCTCCTGCATTCTGTTGGTCACGCATGCTCGCTGGCACATGAGGGCTCTTCAGTGGTGCCTCCGAAGGCAGTGGTCTCAACACAGAGGGGATCTAGAGGGTACTGTCAAGATCTCCAGAGATGCTGCTGTGGATTTGAAGTGGTGGATTGCAAGCAACAATCTTTCACAAGGAAAGCCGTTCCAGCAGTCGCCACCAGTGACAACAGTCATAACGGATGCTTCCACTCTAGGGTGGGGAGCTCATCTGGGGGATCTGGAGATCAAAGGTCTTTGGTCTCCAGAGGAACAGATTTTTCACATCAATCTGTTAGAGTTACGGGCTGTACGTCTGGCTCTCAAGGCCTTCCTCCCTTCCCTTCGTGGTCAGTCGGTACAGGTCCTAACGGACAATACTACCACGATGTGGTACATAAACAAGCAGGGAGGAGTGGGGTCGTACCTTCTCTGCAGAGAAGCTCTTCGACTATGGTCCTGGGCAAAGGACCATCGGATTTGCTTGATAGCAAACCATCTGGCCGGAGTTTTGAATGTGCGTGCGGACAGTCTGTCGCCACTTCTCGGCAGACCACGAGTGGCGTCTCCATCCAGATCAAGTCCGTTTAATCTTCCAGAAGTGGGGGTTTCCTCGGGTAGATCTGTTCGCCACTCGAGAGAACGCGCATTGTCCGTTGTTCTGCAGCCTTCAGTATCCGATGCAGGAAGCGTTGGGGGACGCGTTTCAAATGACCTGGTGCGGCCAGTTGTTTTACGCGTTTCCTCCCATACCCTTGATTCCTCGAGTATTGAGGAAGATTCGCCAAGACCGGGCTCTAGTAATCTTAATAGCTCCGGATTGGCCAAGGAGGGTGTGGTACTCCGATCTTCTCCAACTCTCAACGTGCCCGCCGCTCCGTCTCCCTTTCAGGGCAGACCTCCTCTCGCAGTCGCAGGGGCAGGTTCTACACCCCAACCTCCAGAGTCTGCACCTACATGCCTGGAGATTGAACGGGGCAACCTGAGTTCCTTCTCTCTCCCGCCTGAGGTAGTGGATGTTATATTAGCGGCCAGGCGACACTCCACTAAATCTATCTACGCTAATAGGTGGTCTAAATTTGTTGCGTGGTGTGGAGAGAGGCAGATTGATCCCTTACATGCTCATCTGTCGGACATTTTGTCTTTTGCTCTATCTCTGGCGCAAAAAGGTTGTGCAGTGGCTACCATTAAAGGTTATTTATCGGCCTTGTCAGCCTTCATATGTCTTCCAGACCAACCATCTTTATTTAAATCCCCTATTGTTATCAGATTCTTGAAAGGTCTTCTAAATCAATATCCTCCAAAGCCATTCGTTATGCCGCAATGGGATTTGTCCTTAGTCCTGACTTTCCTTATGGGGTCCCCTTTTGAACCTATGCATTCTTGCCCCTTGAGGTATTTGGTTTTAAAAACAGTCTTCCTTATAGCTATAACATCAGCAAGGAGAGTGAGTGAGTTGCAGGCCTTATCAGTAAAACCCCCTTATACAACTTTTTATGGGGATAAGGTGGTGTTGAGGACCAAGGCTGCTTTCCTCCCGAAGGTTGTTTCACCCTTCCATTTGGCCCAGGCAATTACTTTGTCCACGTTCTATCCTCCGCCTCATCCTTCCAAAGAGGAAGAAAGACTGCACCGTCTGGACCCAAAGAGAGCGTTGAGCTTCTTTATCGATAAAACAAGGGATTTCAGGCTGGAGGATCAGCTGTTTATTGGATACGTGGGCAAGAGGAGAGGAAAGGCAGTCCACAAGAGAACACTATCCAGGTGGGTTGTTCTTTGCATTAAAATATGTTACTCTTTGGCAAAGAAGGATCCTCCTGAGGGCATTAGAGCTCATTCCACCAGAGCTAAGTCGGCCACTTCGGCCTTAGCCAGAGGTGTTCCTGTGGTCGACATCTGCAAGGCCGCAACTTGGTCGTCCCTTCACACTTTTGCAAAACATTACTGTTTAGATTCTGAGGTTAGAAGGGACGGCCATTTTGCACGGTCAGTGCTGCAGGATTTCTTGGTTTGACCATTTAGGCACCCACCGCCGGGCGTGGTACTGCTTTGGGACTCTATTCATGAGGTGAGGAATCCACAGGTAGTTGTATCCATCAGAAGAACGAGTTACTTACCTTCGGTAACGACTTTTCTGGTGGATACATTAGCTACCTGTGGATTCCTCACGGTCCCACCCGCCTCCCCGTTGCCTTTATGGTCTTGCCAAGTAATCCTTGAGTGCGCTCCTCTTGGTCCTTGAGGGTGCAATAGATGTATATATATAATATATTTGTATATATATATGTGTATATATCTTTATGTATATACTTGGTGTGTGTATATATTTTAAAAGAGAGAGTTTTATATATATATATATGTACATAAAAAGATTTACAGTTATTCATACAATGTGGTGTATTTTACAATATAATGGATGTTGCCTTGCTCTTTCATTGCATTGCCTGGTTGTTCTCATGCACGTAAAAAAATGATTGGTACTGACGTCTGCACGTCGTCGAGGACCTCTTATTGCCTGTATGACGTCAGACGGCGTCGCGTGCGAGACAGTGACGTCCTCGTCGACGTGCAGAGACTAGTAAGAAGATTTCCGTCGAATGCTGGCGCCATGGGAGTATTCATGAGGTGAGGAATCCACAGGTAGCTAATGTATCCACCAGAAAAGTCGTTACCGAAGGTAAGTAACTCGTTCTTTTGTATCATAGACAAAGTCAGCTGCGTTCCATCATGCAGTTAGTTTGGACGTTACAGACTTTTAAAAATGGCCAAGTTCCATTGAAGTACATAAATGGTAGTGAATTGTTCACCGCTTTAAATTTATCCAAGGAACAACAGACAATGGCTAAAAGGAAAGTGAGTTTCACCATGCTTCACATAGAGAAGTTAGAACAGTTGCCTTTCACAGTTGCAGAGTCCTTTAACAGTATGGCTCCTACATGGCATTATTAATCTGCCCATTTCCACTGTTCGTTTTTCTAAATGTTTAAAACATCTTGCTGTGGGCAGGTACGAGCAACTGGGCAATAGCTATATTAAAGAAGAGTGGGAGTTGCCCTTTGAATACCATTGTCTGAATGGCGAAAAAGAGGTCTTTCTCAGCTGAAGCGAATGCAAGGCTACTGTTAGTGATTCAATGATCTGCAAGCAGGTGTCCCTTCACGGCCTTTGCAATGCGGGGTCGCAAACTTGGCCTGTTTTCTGAAGGTTACTCCAGTCCCTTTGATTCGACCAGCATTTCATGTACTTTCAAATAGAAGTTATGTGGTGCTGAGTGACCAAAGCTGTTGCGGTATGCAATCAGGAATTGCTTACACAATTTCAGTCTCTAAGGTCATTATGTGTTGTGGACCATTTTTCTCCCCTCTCCCCCCTTCCACACGAGAGAGAAAAGAAATGTGGCCTCACATTGATACTGCTAATGTAAATTATGACAAGCTGAGCAGACTAAAGGTGCTACTGATCCAATACCAAGTTGCATTGACAGCTAGAGAGACGTATGCTCTGCAGATTTCGAGATCATCAGCCGAGATACAATCCCTATTAAATGCCAACTCCTCCAAGCACTTTGGAGAGCTGGTGTCCAGAATTTTGTCAATGCTTCGACGAGCACTACGGGGATTGTCCATTTCTTTAAGGCTGTTTGGTCTGGATTTGTGTCCATCTTCCAGACTGTCTACGGAATCATTCAATCGGCCATCCACTCACTCTTTTCAAGTGTGTTTGGCGGCATTCCTATAATTTTGGCGTTGATTGGCGGAATACTGCTGCTATTTCTTCTGATTTGCAGTGGTTGTGTCTTTCCATCTACGCGAAGAAATTGAGCCACTGGCTCAACGGTGCCGTGAACGCATGGTTCAGGTTTTTAATGCTCCGTCGCTGGAGGAATTGGAGCATGGTTGGTCATTGTCATTCCGACCACTCCTATGATGCGTGCAACCACTCTTTTGCTGAGTATGGTGCCTCTTCGAACCCTTGCCTACAGTGTGTCTTGCTATTACGCCGGTGCCTTGCGTGGACCAAACACTGCTGATGTCCCCTATGAGGGTTCATTCATGGTCGTGCCCCTTGATACTAAGGCTGATTCGCGGGGCAATTTATGAGCCACACTTGGTGAAAGATCTGGCTCTTTTTTGGTGCTGTGGAGACTGCCATTCCTGCAGGTGGATCTGCACAAGAGACTACTATGCACTACTGCTCCGTGGATCTGTCTGCCTATCCTGTGATCGATCTAACATCTGACAATGTGGCCTCTTTTCTGAGGTCCTTTGCATTTGATGGCTTCTATTAGAAAGATTTGATGATTGGCTTAGAATACCAAATTCAAAGTTTGCATTTATTGCCTTTACATTGGCCTGCTGTGCTTGTCATGGTCAACATATCTCTTTGTATGTATTTGAGCTATTGATTTTTAACACGTTTTTAACTGTGATTTTTATCTAGTTTTTATGCTTTTAGTTTTTAGTCCAGAGCATTTTTAGCATTTATCATTGGCGTCCATAGTATGATGCCATACGTGTTATGGCAATGTAGTGAAGTGTAGTGCAAATGTAGTGAAATCTAGTTTGTTTTAATGAGAATCAGGAGTTAGCTTAGCCTTACGCTTGCAGACTTGTGCCCCCGTCACCTAGTGACTTTTACCCTACTTAGCTTGCTCTGTTTTAGCGCATTTATTTAATTAACTCTTTTAAGATGGCTACCTTGTTTTTAAGTAGGCCCATGTTTTAGTTTTGTGTTATCAGTGCCACCGCGATAAGGTGTCAATATCAAGTGACAAAGATAAACAAACGGTAGGTGTTCACATTAGGTACTTTCCCTGTTCATGATTTCGAGGGAATTGTTTATAAAAATTATCGTCCCAAGCATGTCTTGTTATCTATTGTTTGGGAACAGACCTACGTTCGTGGTCCGAGCAGATCTGTATAAATATTCCTCACTTAGACAAATAGTCAGAGGCATTCCGACCAGATGCCATTGCTGCTATCAATGCTGCACGTCGCCTTGATGCTGACCCAGTCTTTGTGTCCCTACGGAGTCTGAGCTAGAGACCTCATTTCAAGGTAATGCAGGTTGGTGGGCTCTTCTCATGGACATGGCATTGGCAAATTAGGTTTATCACACCTAGCTCTCTTTTAGGTTAGAGATTAGGTTCATGACATTAGAGTATTAGAACATGTATTATATAGCATGTCATTTGATGTCATTGCAAGATGGTAGGGGTCTTTGTATTAATGACTCTTGTCTTTACCATTCTGTTTCTTGCACTATTCATTACCTTAATCATTGCATCCCGTGCAACTTATCGTAGATTGAAGTTTATTGAAACCTTACTGCATCTTCTTTATTGCATGTGTTTGATTGAGACATGTTGTTCATGTGAGGAAGGGGTAATCTCTGTTTAACCACTACACTCCCTGAGATGTCACACTCTTGAGTCCATGCGAAAAGGCTGCCACAAATCACCTTTTACCGTTTGGGTTTTTGATGAGGTGCTGCTTGTGAGCCGGGAGGGTTGGGAAGACAGTTGCAGTTTGTTGTATGATTGGCATAGTCACCTAAAAACATAAGTACTGTCATCCTTAAACCAGCAGTCTTGCTTAGAGCAAGAGTCAAACTAGGACATTGTCATGTGAAAAAGGGATACAAGGTATGATCCGTTTCTGCATATGTCCCTCTGTTGTAATTTCTACCTAAACTCATGGGTAGGTGGTTAAAAAGAGCCAAAACATTCAGCAGGCAATCTAGAAACTGGGATTCATTCATGCTCAGGTGATTTATACAAAAAAATAGTAGATCTAATCCATTTAACCTGCCCACTACCATTGGAGGTCAGTCTTCCTCGTCCATTAAAGTTTATTTGGCCATGAACAGTACACAGGGCCAAATCCATGTCAAAGAGCCCCTGCAGGGGGGTGGGACCAACCAACATGGCCGGCAGGAAGTGATCCACAGAGCCTCTGCCTAGCAAAACCACAGATTTTATAGCTTAATTGCCATTGAAGTCACATTTTATATTCATGGGACAGAGAAGCAGCCCCAGATGACCAGCAACCATCAAAACCCGGTTCTTGGAGTGAAGATCTACGTGTTGAGCCAACTGATGTAGGCACGGCTGCGAAGGCCTAGCATGACTCCTCTACACCTATAATGAACCCGGAACGAGCCTGTGTCTGCAATCTACACTACTACAGCCTCCCGCAGTAAGATCTGAGTCTTCCCCTCTGCCAGACTCTTCGTACTTGATAGTAGACGCGAGGCAGGAGCAGTGGGACATTGACACCCCGTCTCCTAGTACGGTGTGGCGGCTGGGGTGCGTGGTGACCCCCCCCCCCAGCTTGCCATGACGGCTGCGTCTAGCTTTCAAAGCCCCCCCCCCCCTTCAGAAGCTAACGAAACTGGAGAGAAGGGTTCACACTCATAGGCGACATCCCCTTGGTACATTGGACAAGGCCGCGGCCACCCATGCACTACCAGTGAGATCCTCTGCCCCACACAGCTGCCTAAGACAGCGAGAGCGCCCGTTCTACCTCAGCAAATCGCCTCTCTCTGGGGTACTTTAAGCTAAAATTGCATCGCAAGCAAGAGACTGCCAAGAAACCTGATCTGCTTCACTCACTGAGAGTCCTCCTCCAAACTGTGGCCTCTGGAAGCCCACCTCTTTAATATCAATATCTATATTTGCACTACAAGAGGACACCTTACCCTACTCATATAAGTAGGTCACCTCGTGGATGTTTAACTAGGGCCATCATTGAGGGTACATCCAGTGATCTGCTCCCTTGGAGGCCTACATACTTACCCAGGCGCTAGTTACATACACTGTCCTTTACTTTATATGCCACCGAAAAGTGCAAACCCACCAGATATCTAGCTACTTGCAGAGGTGAGGTGCCCGCTCTCCACTACCACTCCGGACAACATCATAGCACTCACTAAAGAGGATCTCCTGATGTCCCTCTGAGATTTCAAAACAGAACTTTGTGAGGAACTTAAAGCTGATATTGCCATCTCTTTCGACTCCTTCAAAACGGAGATCAACTCAAAATTGGTCTGTGAGAGGAGGCCACTTTTTGCATGGTTAGCCCCCCACTTTTTGCCTGATGTTGATGTGGCCTAGAAGTTGTAGTGCCCAGGACCCCTGCTAACCAGGTTCTCTGGGCCAGAACTTTTCCTAAAACTGTTTTAATGCTTGGCACAATTGGATACACTCTTAAAGTACTTAAGTATCCCTGTAAGTCCCTAGTATATGGGTACATCTGTACCGAGCGCTTGGGGTATTAAGGGTAGGCCCCTGAGGGCAGCAGCACTAATTGTGAGCAAAAGAATTGATGTATTAAACCCTGATCTGTGACTGGGGGTGTAATGTTTGATTGGTTCCCCATTCCGTCCATCATTTCTGTTTGTTTACTTTGGTAGCACAGTGCCTCCTCTGGCCGAGTTGTGTCAATACCCCGAGTATTGGACAGTGCACGTTGGACAACCTCAACAACAGCTCCCCCAGAGCTGCAACTGGACCATTAGGAAGCCCCAGTTGAAGGACTTCAGTGACACACCGGACCTCTCACCAGAGTGCCAGCGACATCCTGCAGGACTTCAAGAAGAAGTTTTGCCTCCAGCTCCAAATGGCCCCTTTACGCAAAGCATCCAAGACCTTCAAATCCCCCTGCACCTGGCTGCCATGAGCTTGCATCGCGGGGCCTGCTGTGTATTCTGGATCCCCAACCCCTTGCGACTTCAACAGCCCAAGGGAACACTAGGCACCACCTTTAAACCTGCAGGCCAACTCCTTTTCCAGGTGGCCCCTCCAAGTGACCCTGTGCCTGTGCAAAGAGACTTTCCAGCACTTCTTCCTCCGGAACCGGGAGCCACCCGAGACTCTCCAGCAGGCATGTGTGCCCACCGACCTCATTGACCATCCTGCAGAAGAAGAGAGTGGTAACTCACCTGTGTGATTTTATGTGCATTTTTATAGGTGGCCTTCCAGTGATTCCTATGGTGCGTAATTACGCACGGAAAGACTCAGGCCCATATTTATACTTTTTTACGCAAACCAACACCGGCACTGGTTTGCGCCAAAAATTTTACCACCGGCTAACGCCCTTCCTACGCACCATGCGGGCGCCTTATTTAAGGAATGACGTTAGCCGGCACTGCGGACTGGTCAGGGTAAAAACAAAATGACTCAAACCAGGCAGCGCCGGCGTAGGGGAAAATGGGGGTTGTGGGTCAAAAAATGGTGCAAGTCCGGTTTGAGGCAAAAATCATGCCTCAAACCGGACTTGCGCCATTTTTTGACACACAACCCCCATTGAAATGACTACTGTCTTAGCAAAGACAGGAGTCATGCCCCCTTGCCCAATGGCCATGTCCAGAGGACTTCTGTCCCCTGGGCATGGCCATTGGGCACAGTGGCATGTAGGGGGGCCCAAATTAGGCCCCCCTATGCCACTTTAAAAAAATAAAATACTTACCTCAACTTACCTGTACTTACCTGGGATGGGTCTACCCATCCATGGGTGCCCTTCAGGGGTGGGCAAAGGTGGTAGGGGGTGTCCCTGGGGGCAGAGAAGGGCACCTCTGGACTCCTTCCATGGTCAGAGACCATGGAAGTGAGCCCACAGGTCCGTTAACGCCTGCCCTCACCCAGGCGTTAAAAAACGGCGCACATCAGGCTGTGCGCCATTTTTTAAGGCCCGCCCCTCCTGTGCGTCCAAATGATGCCGGAGTATAAATAAGGCGCACAGGCCTTAGTCATTTTTTGGGCGGGAACGCCTACCTTGCATGTCATTAACGCAAGGCAGTTTCCCGCATCCAAAAAATGACGCACACAGAGGAATTTTGACGTCCGCGGGTGTCAAAGTTTAAATATGGTGCAGGGTTTGCGCCGAATGTGCGTCAACATTTTTGACGCACATTCGGCGCAAACAGAGTATAAATATGACCCTCACTTTATTAAATCTTTGAAAAATTATATCTAAAAAAATACTTAACCTATCTGGATCACCTTGGTCTTAAAGATTATAATAAGATCTGAAGTATTTTTTATAAAATCTGGTCTTGAGTTATTCATTGAGCATGTGTGGTGCATGATTGATATTTTGGTATAGCAAATGCTTAGCACATCTCTGGAATAGCCTAACTACTTGACCAGCTACCATAAAAATTGGAGCATTAGGTGATCTACTTTTTACCTCTGGAAACCAACGCATGGTTGCCTGGTCCCCCTGCATAGTGCACCTAGTTTTGTACACTACATAGAGGGCCATCCTCCTACATGGTCGCTCTGCTATCTGATGTTGACTACGTCTGTGTAGGAAAGTGCCCTCTTTCTTGGCATGACTACCCCCATTTTCTGCCTGTTGTCAGTGTGTTTGACTGTGTTCACTGGGATCCTGCTAACCAGGACCACAGTGATTATGCTCTCTCCCTTATAACTTGGTAATTTGGTTACTTACACTCCACATTTGAAAAACTGGGTCCCCCATGTAAGGCCCTAGTATATGGTATCCAGGTACCTAGGGCATTGGGGTACTAGGGGATCCCCATGGGCTGCAGCATGTATTATGCCACCCATGGGGAGGCAATGCAACGTGTACCTGCAGGCCTGCCATTGCAGCCTGCGTGAAAGGATGCATGCACCCTTCTCACTACAGGTCACTGCACCAGGTCACTGTAAGTCACCCCTATGGCAGGCTTTCTCAGCCCAGAGGGCAGGGTGCAAGTACCTGTGTATGAGGGCACCCATGCACTAGCGGAGGTGCCCCCATGAACTCCAGTTCCATCTTCCTGGACTTCGTGAGTGCAGGGATGCCATTTTATGTGTGTACTGGACATAAGTCACTACCTATATCCAGGTTAATGATGATAACTCTGAACCTAGGCATGTTTTGTATCAAGCATGTCAGAAGCACACTCCAACATTGTTGCCAGTACTGGAAGTATGATTCCATGCACCCTGGGGGCTCCTTAGAGTACCACCAGCATTGCTCCTATCACCCTTCTCGGGTTTTCCGGGCAGCCCAAGCTGCTGCCACCCCTCAGACAGGTTTCTGCCCTCCTGACCCACTCAATTCCAGGAAGGTAGAATAAAGTATTTCCTTTGGGAGAGGGGGGGTAACACCCTCCCCCCTTTGGAAATGTGTTACATAGCTTGGGAGGGGTAGCCTCCCCAAGCCACTAGTATGCTTTGAAGGGCACATTTGATGCCCTCTGTGCATAAACCAGTCTACATAGGTTCAGGGACCTCCAGTTACTGCTCTGGCACAAAACTGGACAATGGAAAGGGGAGTAACCACTACCCTGTCCATCCCCACCCCAGGGATGGTGGCCAGAGCTTCTCCAGAGGGTCCCTGGGTTCTGCCACCTTGAATCCAAGGTTGACAGGGACCTCTGGGAGCATCTGAGTGGCCAGGTCAGGCAGGTGACGTGAGAGCCTGGCTAGGTGACCAATCCCCCTTTAAGGGCTATTTAGGGTCTCTCTCTTGGGTAGGTCCTCAGATTCGGCTTGCAAGATTCCAGCAGGACTCCTCTGCAACCTCTTCTTTGACTTCTAGCCACTGGAACCACGACTGGACCCTCGAGGAACCGCCAATCTGCATCCACGACGAAGACTCTTCTTGCAACATTGTTTCCATGGCTCCTTCCAGCTTCTGCACATTTCCCTGGCAGTGTATCCTCTGAGGGCGACAAGTCTTCAGTCTGCACGAGAAGAAAGAAGAAATCTCCCTTGGAGTCACTCCCCTACATCTGCAGGCACCAACTGCAATGACGACCAGCTGTGTGGAAATCCTCTCATCCTGAGCAGCGTGGATCCTGCATCATGAGTGGTGGTCTGGAGTAGTCCTCCCTGCCAGCTGTCCAACGCTGGTGGAGGTAAACCCTTGCCTTCAAAGGCTTGTTGGCATCTCCTCCAAGGGATCTTCAGGCTCCATGTAGCCCCAGCACTGAGCACTCCTTGTGAAGCTCAGCCTTCTGCGTGCTTCTCGTGGCATGGGACCCTTCTCCAGTTGTGCTGCATGGGCTCCTCCGGGACTCCTGGTTCCTCATCCAGTGTGTCTCCTGTGGGGGCTGCCTCTTCTTCTGTGGACTCCCTGCCTTGCTGAGGGTCCCCCTAGGACTCCCTCCATGGGTTGAGTCCATCTGGACCTTGCTGGTCCCTGGCAGCTCCACTTTTGCTTCACCGCGTTTTCTGCCTTTGCCAAGGCTTTTTGCTGGCTTTGCCATGCCACTGACTGATTGCTGTCATCCATCCGGCATGGAACATCGACTGCATTCTCCAGGAACTCTTCACCTGCTCCACGACCGCATTCCTGACCATCTTCGTCCTACCGTTGACAAACTCCTGCATTCACAGCTGAGTGGGTACTTCTCCTGGACTCTTCTGTGACTTCTGGACTTGGTCCCCTTCTTCCACAGGTTTTACCCTTCAGGATTCCACTGCTGCTTTCTAGCAGTCTTGTCTGGGTGTTGCATTTTCTTCCTTTTGGGGGATTTGGGGAAAATCTAGTAATTACTCCTTTCCTCCTGGTCGCTAGGGGGCACCGTGGTACTTACCTTTGGGGTTTCCTACTATCCCCAGCTCCCCTCTACACATTCCACTTATCTAGGTGGGGGTCCTGTCTTTGCATTAAATTTTTTTAGTATATAGTTTAGGCTCCACCCTACGGTCATTATTGTCTTATTGCATTTGCACTGTTTTCTATCACTTTCTATGCCTATTTCTGATAACTAGTGTACATATTTAGGGGCATATTTATACTCGGTTTGCGCCGAATTTGCGTCCTTATTTTCGACGCAAAATCGACGCAAAACTAACTCCATATTTATACTTTGCCGTTAGACGCGTCTAGCGCCAAAGTTCATGGAGTTAGCGTCATTTTTTAGCGTGAACACCTTCCTTGCGTTAATGAGATGCAAGGTAGGCGCTCCCGTCTAAAAAAATGACTCCCAGGCATGTGCATGGTATTTATACTCCCGGGCAAAAATGACGCCCGGGAGTGGGCGGGGCAAAAAAACCTGCATTTGCGCCTGAATTTAACGCCTGGGTCAGGGCAGGCGTTAAGGGACCTGTGGGCTCAGAATGAGCCCAGAGGTGCCCTCCCCTGCCCCCAGGGACACCCCCTGCCACCCTTGCCCACCCCAGGAGGACACCCAAGGATGGAGGGACCCACCCCCAGGGACATTAAGGTAAGTTCAGGTAAGTATTTTTTTTAAATTTTTTTTTGTGGCATAGGGGGGCCTGAATTGTGCCCCCCTACATGCCACTATGCCCAATGACCATGCCCAGGGGACATAAGTCCCCTGGGCATGGCCATTGGGCAAGGGGGCATGACTCCCGTCTTTGCTAAGACAGGAGTCATGTTAATGGGGGATGGGCGTCGCAAAAAAATGGCGCAAATCGGGTTGAGGGGATTTTTTTGCCTCAACCTGACTTGCCCCATTTTTAGACGCCCATACGCCATTTTCCCCTACGCCGGCGCTGCCTGGTGTACGTGTTTTTTTTTCACGCACATCAGGCGGCGCCGGTCAGCTAACGCCATTCTATAAATATGGCGCCCGCATGGTGCTTCAGAATGGCATTAGCCGGCGCTAATTTTTTTGGCGCTAAACTGCGTTAGCGCAGTTTAGCGTCCAAAAGTATAAATACGGGCCTTAGTGTGTTTACTTACCTCGTATTGGAGGGTTGCCTATCTAGTGTTTTGGTACTGTTACTGTCATAGAGACCCTTTATTTTCGTAACACTGAGTGTTTGCTTTCATGTGTCTAAGTGCTGTGTGACTACAGTGGTATTGCATGAGCTTTGCATGTCTCCTAGATAAGCCTTGGCTGCTCATCCACAGCTACCTCTAGAGAGCCTGGCTTCTAGACACTGCCTACATTTCACTGATGCCAAAAGGACAATAAATGTGTAAGGGCCCTGGAGGAAGGTATTGAGGGGACTCAACTGGAGGCCTTCATAGTAGGCAAATTTTCAGAACTTTTGGGGTCTGATTGCCCGGGGGTTCAAATAAAACGAGTGCACAGGGTGGGTCCGTCAACCTCGGCAGGGGGAAAAAGACCTAGAAACATTCTTGCCAAACTGAGTTCATCGAAAACAAAAGAACAGATTTTGCGTGGCTCAAGACAGAAAGACTTTTCATTCCAGGGGGGGTCCTGCACCCTATTCCAGGATTTAGAACTGGCGACCTGTGTTTGTTGCTTACAATTCAAGCCCATCACAGATGCGCTACATTGAGATCAATTAAAATATTGATGGAACTATCCATTTGGAATTGCTTTTAAATATCATAACAAACATCACTTCACAAATCTGGAACAGGCGGCGTCCCTCTTGGGTCTTTAAATTCCTGACTGCAAATCCAGATACCTCTGGAGAGGCAGCGACGAGAGAATGTGCCAATGATTCTACTACTGGAAATTGGCAGTCACAGCGAAAGGGTAAAAGTAAAGGCAAGAACTGATCTAGTCACCTCCTTAACTGCATATGGGGACTTAAATTTGACTTTATTATGGTCACGGAGATGTCCTCTACCTTCCTACACATACGTTCTAACTCCGGACCCTCCCGCGTAAGGAAGGGAGTGTAATATGGAATCAACATCTTAAGCTCTAATGTCTGTTTGCAACCTTATTCATTTCTTTTAGGTTGTAGGTGTAGGATGGTAGCCTCTTTCTAGCCTTGTTATCCCCACTTTTAGCCTGTTTGTGAGTATCAATCAATCATTTATAAAGCGCTCTATGTACCCGTTAGGGTTTCAAGGCGCTGAGGGGGGGGGGGGGCTGTTATCGGTCGAAGAGCCATGTCTTGAGGAGTCTCCTGAAGGAGAGGAGGTGCTGGGTCTGGCGTAGTGAGGTCGGGAGTGAGTTCCAGGTCTTGGCGGCGAGGTAGGAGAAGGATCTGCCGCCGGAGGTCTTGCGCTGGATTCGGGGAACGATGGCGAGGGAGAGGTTGGCCGAACGGAGTTGGCAGGCGGGGATTGTAGAAGTTGAGTCTGTTGTTCAGGTAGGCGGGTCCGGCGTTGTGTAGTGCTTTGTGCGCGTGGGTGAGTAGTTTAAAGGTGATCCTCTTGTCCACGGGGAGCCAGTGGAGGTCCTTCAGGTGGTGGAAGATGTGGCATCGGCGGGGTATGTCGAGGACCAGGCGGGCAGATGCGTTCTGGATGCGTTGGAGTCGTTGGATGTCTTTTGTGGGGATGCCTGTGTAGAGAGCGTTGCCGTAGTCAAGTCTGCTGCTGACGAGGGCCTGGGTCACCGTCTTCCTGGTTTCCGTCGGGATCCACTTGAAGATTCTGCGGAGGGTCTTGAAACAGGAGGAGGAGACTGCGTTGACCTGTTTGGACATGGTGAGAGTGGAGTCGAGGATGAAGCCGAGGTTGCGTGCGTGGTTGGCTGGAGTGGGTGGGGGGCCCAGAGCGGTGGGCCACCAGGAGTCGTTCCAGGCCGAGGGCGCGCGGTCGATGATGAGGACTTCCGTCTTGTCGGAGTTTAGTTTCAGTATATGTCGGAGTGTTTTTACTGTCTCACTGGGATCCTGCTAGCCAGGACCCCAGTGCTCATAGTGGAAACCCTATGTTGTCAGTGTGTTTGATATATGTCACTGGGATCCTGCTAGCCAGGACCCCAGTGCTCATAAGTTTGTGGCCTATATGTGTTCCCTGTGTTGTGCCTAACTGTATCACTGAGGGTCTGCTAACCAGAACCTCAGTGTTTATGCTCTCTCTCTGCTTTTTAAATTGTCACCGCAGGCTAGTGACCATTTTCACCAATTCTGATTGGCACACTGGAACACCGTTATAATTCCCTAGTATATGGTACCCAGGCACCCAGGGTATTGGGGGTTCCAGGAGATCATTATGGGCTGCAGAATTTCTTTTGCCACCCATAGGGAGCTCAGACAATTCTTACACAGGACTGCCACGCAGCCTGAGTGAAATAACGTCCACATTATTTCACAGCCATTTCACACTGCACTTAAGTAACTTATAAGTCACCTATATGTCTAACCCTCACTTAGTGAAGGTTAGGTGCCAAGTTACTAAGTGTGAGGGCACCCTGGCACTAGCCAAGGTGCCTCCATATTGTTCAGGGCAATTTCCTCAAACTTTGTGAGTGCGGGGACATCATTACACGTGTGCACTACATATAGGTCAATACCTATATGTATTTTCACAATGGTAACTTCGAACATGGCCATGTAACATGTCTAAGATCATGGAATTGTCCCCCCAAGCCAAATCTGGTATTGGGGTGCCAATCCCATGCATCCCGGGGGCTCCAACATGGACCCCAGGTACTGCCAAACTAACTCTCTGGGGTTTTCTCTGCAGCTACCGCTGCTGCCAACCCTCAGACAGGTTTCTGCCCTCCTGGGGTCTGGGCAGCCCAGGAAGGCACCCTTTGTAAATAGGTGTTAAGGGCTGGGGAGGAGTAGCCTCCCCCAGCCTCTGGAAATGCTTTGAAGGGCACAGATGGTGCCCTCCTTGCATAAGCCAGTCTACACCAGTTCAGGGATCCCCAGCCCCTGCTCTGGCGCAAAACTGGACAAAGGAAAGGGGAGCCCTGTCCATCTCCACCCCAGGAGTGGTGCCTGGAACTCCTCCAGTGTGTCCCAGACCTCTGCCATCTTGAATGCAGAGGTGTGAGGGCACAATGGAGACATCTGAGTGTCCAGTGCCAGCAGGTGACGTCAAAGACCCCTCTTGATAGGCTCTTACCTGGTTAGGTAGCCAATCCTCCTCTGAGGGCTATTTAGGGTCTCTCCTGTGAGTTTCTCTTCAGATAACGAATGCAAGATCTCACCAGAGTTCCTCTGCATCTCCCGCTTCGACTTCTGCCAAGGATCGACCGCTGACTGCTCCAGGACGCCTGCAAAACCGCAACAAAGTAGCAAGACGACTACCAGCAACATTGTAGCACCTAATCCTGCCGGCTTTCTCAACTGTTTCCTGGTGGTGCATGCCCTAAGGGTTGTCTGCCTTCACCCTGCACTGGAAGCCAAGAAGAAATCTCCCGTGGGTCGACGGAAGCTAACGCCGGCACCAAACTTCTGCTTCACCGGTCCTCTGGGTCCCCTCTCATCTTGACAAGCATGGTCCCTGGAACACAGGAGCTGGATCCAAGTGACCACGACAATCCAGTGGTCCTTCTGTCCAAATTTGGTGGAGGTAAGTTCTTGCCTTCCCACGCCAGACAGTAATCCTGTGTACTGCGTGATCTGCAGCTGCTAGGGCTTCTGTGCATGTTTGCAAGCATTCCTTCATGCACAGCACAGCCCAGGTCCCCAGCACTCTGTCCTGCATTGCTCAACTCGCTGAGTTGACCACCGGCTTTGTGGGGCCCTCTTTTGTTGTGTTGAGATGACCGCCGTGCTCAGATTTCTTGAACGCCTGTTCAAGTGCTTCTGCAGGTGCTGCCTGCTTCTGCGTGGGCTCTCTCTGTTGCTGAGCGCCCCCTCTGTCTCCTCCTCACAGGGGTGACCTCCTGGTCCTTCCTGGGCCCTGGCAGCACCCATTTTCTTCAACCGTGACTCTTGCCGCTAGCAAGGCTTGTTTGTGGTCTGTCTGTGTGGAAAGAACTCTGCATCCTCCAGCACGCCGTGGGACATCTTCTGACCAAAGGAGACGTTTTTGGCACCTTCGGTTGTTGCAGAATCTTTGGCTTCTTCCACCCGGAGGCTGCCCTTTTGCACCTTCATCCGGGGTTTAGTGGGCTCTTGCCCCCCCCCCGGACACTTGCGTGACTCTTGGACTTGGTCCCATACCTTTGCAGGTCCTCAGGTCCAGGAATCCATCTTCAGTGCTTTGCAGTTAGTTGTTGCCTTTGCAGAATCCCCTATCTCGGCTTTACAGTCTTTCTGGGGTAGTAGGGTAACTTTACTCCTACTTTTCAGGGTCTTGGGTTGGGGTATCTTGGACACCCTTAGTGTTTTCTTACACTCCCGGCGACCCTCTACACACTACACTAGGCCTGGGGTCCATTCGTGGTTCGCATTCCACTTTTGGAGTATATGGTTTGTGTTGCCCCTAGGCCTATTGTCTCCTATTGCAGTCTATTGTGTTCTACAGTGTTTGCACTACTTTTCTAAGTGTTTTACTTACCTGATTTTGCTTTGTGTGTATATTTTGTGTATTTTACTTACCTCCTAAGGGAGTATATCCTCTGAGATACTTTTGGCATATTGTCACTAAAATAAAGTACCTTTATTTTTAGTAACTCTGAGTATTGTGTTTCTGCTTTTATGATGCTATTTTGATACAAGTGGTATAGTAGAAGCTTTGCATGTCTCCTAGTTCAGCCTAAGCTGCTCTGCTATAGCTACCTCTATCAGCCTAAGCTGCTAGAACACTACTAATCTACTAATAAGGGATAACCGGACCTGGCACAAGGTGTAAGTACCACAAGGTACCCACTATAAGCCAGGCCAGCCTCCTATTGTAGGTATTACAGCGGACACTTCATCTGAAACTAGGCAATTCTATTAGAGATAACTATTTAGTAGATTCTGCGGAAATGCCCGGTGAGTTCTTGTCCACCATGCCCCTACCATTTACCTTACATTTGAAGTAGCGAGTTGGAGAGAATACACTCTCCCCCTACTGTTTCCCTTTTTTGGTTGTGTTATTGTTGTGTTATTGCTTGTTCTGGTCAGGATGCATTTTTAAGAGTATGCGTCTGGACATGGGGGGTGTGGATAAAGTGGGAAGGTTGGGAGACGGAGGGAATGGGAGGATGTGAGTGAACTTCCTTTGGCACCCTCTGATGGGAACAGGGAGGACAGTTTATCACCCTGTAAATAGATGGTATTAAACACTCTTACTTGGAATGTTAAGGGGCTAAACTCTCCCAATAAGCGCTTCCAATTGAGGAAATACATTCTCAATAGGTGTTTTGACATAATTGCCCTCCAAGTAACCAACCTTAAATGGGCGAAAGCACATAGACTGAGACGCAAATCCTATCCCCTTAATTACACCTCTTCTTCACATACAAAACACAATGGAGTTGCAATTCTTTTTTGACTCAAAAATTAGCTTCCAACTAACGAATAGTAAGTCAGATAAGGAGGGGAGGCTACTGATGCTTAAGGGGCTTATAAAGGGCTGCCCATGTACCATTGCCACAACTTATGCTCCTAACTCTGGACAGGCCCAATTCTTTGGTTCCACACTTACACTTCAGGGGGTTTTGCAGAGGGGGATATAATACTAATGGGTAACTTCAACTTAATTTGGGATCCTAATCTGGATAGTACACACCCCCACAGGTCACATACCGGACTTTTTACTAAGGCGGCTATAACAAGCCTACACTAACTGGAACTGGTTGATGCCTGGGGGGCTACGAACCTCACCGTGAGAGATTACACCTTCTTCTACCACACCCATAGAACCCATTTGAGATTAGACCAAACCTTTGTCAGCCAACAGTTATTACATACTATTATGACTACCTCTATACATCTGATAACCATATCTGATCACGCTCCACTAGAAATTGTCTTGGATTGGAATATTCAGAATACACGCTTTCATAGATGGTATTTTCCCAATATACTTACGAGAGACCCCCTCCACCGCATGGAGATTCATAAATCAATCAGAGAATATTTTCAACTCAAGATGCTTCTCCCCCTCTAGTTTGGGATGCCTTTAAAGCGGTCATCTGGGGCAAATGCATATCCCTGATGTCTGCATTAACGAAGCAGAGGAGAGCATAAAGTTAGAGGCCGAGCTCTTCGCTGCTGAAAATATATACTATCTCAAAGTTAGAGGAAGTGTGCACAGAGTCCAAGGGTTCCTCTTAGAGGTTCACAGTGGCAACAATAGATAATATTAATGCTCTATTTTGTGGTAGTGTGGTTCAGCAGTAGGCTTATCAGAGGGTAGTGTTAAGCATTTGTTGTACACACACAGGCAATAAAGTACCCAGTCAGTCTCCTGGGCATAGGCATCCCACCGGTGGGGGTTCAAAGCAATCCCAAAGCCACAGCACCAGCAACACCGGCCGGTCCGGTGCAGAGGTCAAAGGAGGGCCCAAAACACATAGGCGCCTATGAAGAACAGGGGTGCTCCGGTTCCAGTCTGCTGGCAGGTAAGTACCTGCGTTCTCGGGGAGCAGATCAGGGGGGTTTTGTAGAGCACTAGGGGGGGACACAAACAGGCACACAAAACACACCCTCAGCGGCACAGGGGCGGCCAGGTGCAGTGTGCTGAGTAGGCATCAGGTTTGCTATTGAAAGCAATGGAGGGACCCAGGGGTCACTTTGGCGATGCAGGCAGGGCACAGGGGGCTTCTCGGGCCAGCCACCGACTGGTCTAGGAAGAGGGCCACCTGCTGGTCACTCATGCACTGGAAGGTGGTTCCTCTCGGTCCTGGGGGCTGCGGGTGCAGTGCTTGGTCCAGGCATCGGCTTCCTTGTTACCAGGCAGTCGCGGTCAGAGGGAGCCTCTGGATCCTCTCTGCAGGTGTCGCTGTGGGGATGCAGGGGGGTCGACTCAGGGTACTCACGTCATTGTAGTCCTCTCTGCGGTGTCTGTTCTCAGGAGCTCGAGCCAGGGGTGTCTGGTGCAGAGTGAGAAGCCTCACGCTTCCGACGGGAAGAGAGAGTTCTTTGGAAGTTGCTAAAAAGTTGCAACTTTGTTGCAGTTTTTGAACAGTGCTGCTGTTCTCAGGAGCTTCTTGGTCCTTTGGGTTCAAGGCAGTCCTCTGAGTCCTCAGGGGTCGCTGGTCCCTGTCGGATGCGTCGCTGTGCAGGTTCTTTGAGTCTGGAGACAAGCCGGTAGGGCTTGGACCAACTCAATTGTTGTCTCTGCTGGGCTTTCAGGTCCTTCTTGTTGTTGTAGGTTGCAGGAATCTGATTTCCTGAGTTCAGGGTCACCCCCTAAATACTGAATTTAGGGGTGTGTTTAGGTCTGGGGGGCAGTAGCCAATGGCTACTATCCTTGAGGGTGGCTACACCCTCCTTGTGCCTCCTTCCTGAGGGGAGGGGGGCACATCCCTATTCTTAATGGGGGAATCCTCCAAAACCAAGATGGAGGATTTCTAAAGGCAGGGGTCACCTCAGCTCAGGGCACCTTAGGGGCTGTCCTGACTGGTAGGTGACTCCTCCTTGTTTTTCTCATTATCTCCTCTGGACTTGCCGCTAAACGTGGGGGCTGTGTTTAGGGGACAGGCATCTCCACTAGCTGGAGTGCCCTGGGGCATTGTAACACAAAGCCTGAGCCTTTGAGGCTCACTGCTAGGTGTTACAGTTCCTGCAGGGGGGATGCGTTAAGCACCTCCACCCAGTGCAGGCTTTGTTTCTGGCCTCAGAGAGCATAAAGTCTCTCACCCCAGGGGGTCAGAAACTCGTCTCAGTGGCAGGCTGGCATAGACCAGTCAGTCCTGCACTGAAGGATTGGGTAAAATACAGGGGGCATCTTCAAAGATGCCCTCTGTGCATTTTTTAATAAATCCAGCAGTGGCATCAGTGTGGGTTTATTATTCTGAGAAGTTTGATACCAAACTTCCCAGTATTTAGTGTAGCCATTATGGAGCTGTGGAGTTCGTCTTGACAAACTCCCAGACCATATACTTAATATGGCCACACTGTACTTACAATGTCTAAGAACCGCCAGGGCCGCGAATGACGGAAGCACCGCCAACAGGCTGGCGGTGCTTCCTGGCCCATTCTGACCGCGGCAGTAAAGCCGCGGTCAGAAAACCGGGTCCGGCGGTTTCCTGCCGGATTTCCCCCGGCTGGGCGAATCCGCCATGGCGGCGCTACCGCCAGCCTGTTTCTGCCGGTTGTCACCGCCAGGAAGAGGCTGGCGGTAACGGGTGTCTAGGGGCCCCTGCACTGCCCATGCCACTGGCATGGGCAGTGCAGGGGCCCCCTAACAGGGCCGCATGAAGCTTTTCACTGTCTGCTTAGCAGACAGTGAAAAGCGCGATGGGTGCAACTGCACCCATCGCACTCCTGCAACACCGCCGGCTCCATTCGGAGCTGGCTTCAATGTTGCAGGCCTCCTTCCCGCTGGGCCGGCGGGTGCTACCTTGGGTAGCGCCCGCCGGCCCAGCGGGAAGGTTGGAATGGCCCCAGCGGTCTTTTGACCCCCATAGACACTGTAGGGGAATATTGCTCATGCAGCTATGCCTTCACCTGTGGTATAGTGCACCCTGTCTTAGGGCTTTAATGCCTGCTAGAGGGGTGACTTACCTAGGCCACAGGCAGTATTTTGTGTGCATGGCATCCTGAGGAGGATGCCATGTCGACTTTGCCTTTTTCTCCCCACTGACACACAATCTGCAATGGCAGTGTGCATGTGTTAGGTGAGGGGTCCCTTAGTGTGGCACAACACATGCTGAAGCCCTTAGGGACCTTCCCTCGTCACAGGGCCCTTGGTACCACTGGTACCTTTTACAAGGGACTTATCTGTGTGCCAGGGGTGCACCAATTGTGGAAACAATGGTACATTTTTAGTGAAAGAACACTGGTGCTGGGGCCTGGTTAGCAGGTTCCCAGCACACTTCTTAGTCAAGTCAGCATCAATATTAGGCAAAAAGTGGGGGGTAACTGCAACAGGGAGCCATTTTCCAACAGTCACTGTAAGTCACCCTATGGTAGGCCTTCTCAGCCCAGAAGGCAGGATGCAGGTACATGTGTGTGAGGGAACCCCTGCACTTGCAGAGGTGTCCCCATGAACTCCAGCCGATTTTACTGGACTTCGTGAGTGCGGGGATGCCATTTAATATGTGTACTGGACATAGGTCACTACCTATGTCCAGCTACATAATGGTATCTCGAACCTGGGCATGTTTGGTTTCAAACATGTCTGAATCATACCCCAATACTGTTGCAAGTACTAGAAGCATGATTCCATTCACTCTAGCATTGCTACCACCAGTCTTACAGGGTTTTCAGGCCAGCCCAGGTGCTGCCACCCCTCAGACATGGTTCTGCTCTCCTGCTGCTTGATCTGATCAAGTCCAGGAAGGCAGAACAAAGGAGTTCCTTTGGGAGAGGGAGGTAGCACACGCTCCTTTTGGAGATAGGTGTGACTGGCTTGGGAGGGGTAGCCTCCCCAAGCCACTGGTTTGCTTTGAAGGGCACATTTGGTGCCCTCAGTGCATAAACCAGTCCACACCAGTTCAGGGACCCCCAGTCCCTGCTCTGGTGTGAAATTGGACAATAGAAAGGTGAGTGACCACTCCCCTGACCATCATCACCCCAGGGGTGGTGCCCAGAGCTCCTCCAGAGGGCCCCTGGATTCAGCCATCTTGTTTCCAAGGTTGGCAGGGAACTCTGGGTGCATCTGAGTGGCCAGGCCAGGCAGGTGAAGTCAGAGGCACCTTCTGCTAGGTAGTTACCTGGTTAGGTGACCAAGCCCCCTCTTTGGGCTATATAGGGTCTTCCTCTGGGGTGGGCCCTCAGATTCGGCTTGCAAGATTCCAGCAGGACTCCTCTGCATCGACTTCTGGCCTCCGGAGCCACGACTGAACCCTCCAGGAACCTCTAAGCTGCAGATCCACAAAGAAGACTCTTTTGGCAACATTGTATCCAGAGTTCCTGCCAGCTTTGCAACATTTCCCTGATTGCGTATCCTCAGAAGACTGCAACTCTTCAGTATGCACAAGAAGAAGAAGGAATCTCCCTTTGGGTGAAGGCATCATTCCCCTGCATCCGCAGGTACCTGGCTGCAAGGATGACCGTCTGCATGGGTCTCCCCTCATCCTGAGTGGCGTGGATCCTGCATCACAGGTTGTGGTCCGGAGTGGTCCCCGTGGTCCTCTCTACCAGCTGTCGCACTTTGGTGGTGGTAAGTCCTTTCCACTGCACACAAGACAGTCAGACAGTCCCCCGTGAACCTCGTTCTTTGCAGCTGCTAAGGCTTGTTTGCTTCACCTCCAAGGGGAATTTCAGGCAACGTGTAGCTCCAGCCTCAGCACTCCCTCCTGCAACTCCTGGGCCTCTGCGTGTTCCTCTGGCAACACGGGAGCAACTTCAGTGGTGCTGCGTGGGCTGATTTAGCGACGTCTGTGTCCCTTTCCTGTGGGACACCTGTAGGTGCTGCCTCTGCTCCTGTAGGCCTTCTGCGATGCAGAGGGTCCCCTGTGATTCCCCCTCTCTCCCCCTCTTGGGTAGAGTCCTCCTGGACCTTGCTGGTTCCCCGCAGCACCTCTTTTTCTCCAACCACGAGTTTGCCTTTGCCAAGGCTTGTTGGTAGAAATCCTTCACTGACAGCCATCTGCAATCCAGCTTCCCGCGTGGGACACCTTTTGCACTCATCAAGAACTCTTCTCCGGCTTTTGGGCTGCAGTGCTGATCTGTCTTCCTTCTTCGTTGACCAACTCCAATCAGTACCTTTGCGTGGGTAGTACGTCCTACTCCTACTGGACTCCACAGACATGTCTGGACTTGGTCCCCTCTCTCCACAGGTCTCCCTCTTCGGTAATCCATTGCTGGTTTCTTTCAGTCTGTTCTGGGCATCTACTTTTTCTGCTTATTCATCCTTTGTGATGGTTTTGGGGGTATCCAGTGTTTTATTCCTGGTCGCTGGGGAGTACTACATTACTTACCTGTGTGGTTTCCTAGTATTCCCAACTTCCCTCTACACAATTTACTTACCTAGGTGGGTGCCCTGTGTACGCATTCCATTTTCTGTGTATATGGTTTGGGCTCACCCTAGGACCGCCATTGCTTATTGTTAATTTACAGTTTTCTAATATTTTTATGCCTCTTACTGTTTATTTGTGTGTGTGTGTGTGTGTGTGTGTGTGTGTGTGTGTGTGTGTGTGTGTGTGTGTGTGTGTGTGTGTGTGTGTGTGTGTGTGTGTGTGTGTGTGTGTGTGTATGTATGTATGTATGTATGTATGTATATATATATATATATATATATAGAGTGTATTTACTTACCTCCTATTGGAGGGTTGCCTAACTAGTATTGTCTGGCACTGTGTGCCAAAAATAAAGTACCTTTATTTTTGTACAGCCAAGTGTTTTCTTTCTTGTGTGTAAGTACTGTGTGACTGTAGTGGTATTACATGAGCTTTGCATGTCTCCTAGATACACCTTGGCTGCTCATCCACAGCTACCTCTAGAGAGCCTGGCTTCTAGACACTGCCTACACTTCACCAAGAGGGGATACCTGGACCTGGTATAAGTATCATAGGTACCCACCACACACCAGGCCATCTTCCTACATGGTGGTTTAATGGGAGATTTTTTATCATATTTAGTGGTATTGCCCAACAATCTGACTTTTCTGGGAGGAGATCCTGGCCCAGTGTGAGAGGAGGCCTCTTTTTGCATGGTTAGCCCCACTTTTTGCCTGATGTTGATGTGTCCTAGAAGTTGTAGCGCCCAGGGCCCCTTCTAGCAAGGGTCCATGGGCCAGAGCTCTTTCCACAATAATTGTTATGATGCTTGGCACGATTGGATACACTCTAACATATCACTGTTAGTGACCCTAGTAAATGGGAACCTAGGGCATGGGATATTATGAGTAGGCCCTTGAGGGCAGCAGCACTGATTGTGCCAAGGTCTAGGGCCCTACACCCAGCTGCACCCAGCACCTGACACTGCATATGATATGGGTAAGTCACCCCTCCTGTAGGCCTTACAACCCTAAGACAGGGTGCACCATACTATATGTGAGGACATGATTGCATGCCAAACCTGGGACACAGTGAGTGAACAGAGCAGCCATTCTAAGTACATGCACTAGACACTGGTCAAACAAGAGTTCCCCAGCTACATGATGGCCACTCTGCACCCTGGGTAGTTTGGTATCAAAGAAGCTCAGGATGATAAATCCAAACTGGCACCAGTATTAGATTTAACCCCAAAAGTGCCCCCTGCAAAAGATAACCTAACTGGCATAGTTGGTGACTGGTTCCATCTAGAACTCCCACTTCCAGACAGCCAATATACAAACCTGGGGGAGAGCCCTGGCTCTCTGTTTTGTAGAACAATGCCCTTCCTGGGTAGAGGAGCTAACACGCCCTCCCCCAGGAATGTGCACTCTCCTGGCAGTGAGCTTCAAAGGGCTTCCACCCTTGAAACTCGAGCCCCCAGACCTGCTGCTAGCAGCAGAGGGCTTCCCCCTTTGTCAACCCCCACTTTTGGCAGGAGCAAAAGAGGGAAACCACAAAAACGGTAGGAGGAGGGGTCTCACTGAGCATGCACCAACCCTAGGGGCTAGCAGGCGAAATGGACCCCCTATTTCATTTTCCTCCAAGTTAGATGACAGGAAAATATCCAATGAGGTTTAGGGAAGTGACCCTTCCCACAGGAAGTGGTCACTGTAGTGGATGTAACCACCCAAGGTTAAGAGTCCCATTGGATACTACCAGCTTACCCCTAAAATGCCCACTAAATTCAGTATTTCGTGGGCTCCCCTAGACCAAGAAACTAGACTTATCAGGAAGAAAAGAAGACAGCACCAAAGAAGCGGACAGGGCGAGAACAGAGGACCTGCTGCACCAGAAGAGGCCCCAAGACCCCTGCTTGCTGCACCAGAGTCCTGACAATTGCCGCTGAGGAGGAGCTGACCACTGGACCAACCTCAAAAGACGCGGAGGACCTCTAGGCTTCGCAACTAACCCAAGATCTTCCTCCTGAGTGGAGGCACCACTCAAGAAGTCAATGAAACCTACAAGGAACCAGCAAACCGGTGAGGGTCACTTCACTGACCAGATGATATCTCCACAACTGAAAGTCCCAGCCAGACACGCCGACACACTGATGACAGCCCGGACGAGACCTGCAAGTGTTCCAACTTTGGTGGCACAACGCCCTCCCGTGGCCGAGTTGTGCCAATACACCCGGTACTGGTCAGTCCACGTCAGACATCACCAAAAACAGCTCACCTAGAGCTGCAAATGGACCAAGAAAAAGCCCCAGCTGAGGGACTCCAGTGACATCCTGGACCTCCCACAAGAGTGCCCTCAATGTCCTGCAAGGCCCTCAGAAGAAGACTTACCTCCAACTCCAAAGGGTCCCTTTGCGCACAGTGTCCAAGACCTTCAACTCCCCCTGCACCCGGCGGCCCTGCATCGCAGGATCTGCTGTGTGCCCTGGTCCCCCAACCCCTTTCAACATTAACAGCCCAGGGGGACCCCAAGGTACCATCTTTAAATCTGCAACCAGCTCCTTTTCCAGGTGGCCCTGTGCCAGGAGACTTGCCAACGCTGCTCCCGCTGGAAATGGGAGCCGCCTGAGGCTCTCCAGCTGGCACAGTGTGCCCACCGACTACTTTGAACATCCTGCAAAAGAAGAGACTGGTAACTCAACTGTACGTATTTTTAAAAGCGACTGCCCATTGATTCCTATGGTGCGTAATTATGCACAGAAAGACTAACTTTATTAAAACTTTGAAAAGTCATATCTCAAAAGGTACTTAGGCCCATATTTATACTTTTTGACGCTAAACTGCGCTTTACAGGTCCTCAGGTCCAGGAATCCGTATTCAGTGCTTTGCAGTCAGCTGTTGTCCTTGCAGAATCCCCTGTCTCGACTTTACTGTCTTTCTGGGGCAGTAGGGTAACTTTACTCCTACTTTTCAGGGTCTTGGGGTGGGGTATCTGGGACACCCTTAGTGTTTTCTTACACTTCCAGCGACTCTCTACACACTACACTAGGCCTGGGGTCCATTTGTGGTTCGCATTCCACTTTTGGAGTATATGGTTTGTGTTGCCCCTAGGCCTATTTCTCCCTATTGCATTCTATTGTGTTCTACATTGTTTGCACTACTTTTCTAACTGTTACTTACCTGGTTTTGGTTTGTGTGTGTATATTTTGTGTATATTACTCACCTCCTAAGGAAGTATATCCTCTGAGATACTTTTGGCATATTGTCACTAAAATAAAGTACCTTTGGTTTTCTTATGATATAGTGCTAAGTGATAAGAGTGGTATAGTAGCAGCTTTGTATGTATCCTAGTTCAGCCTGAGCTGCTCTGCTATAGCTACCTCTATCAGCCTAAGCTGCTAGAACACCTCTAATCTACTAATAAGGGATAACTGGACCTCACACAAGGTGTAAGTACCACAAGGTACCCACTATAAGCCAGGCTAGCCTCCTACAAACACAATCTCTGGGCCGGACATTGCGATCGCTGTTCCCCAAGGATACAAGATCACCCGGAAAGACTGCCCCAGCCACCCCGGCAAGGGTAATCGCCATCGTCCACAAGTCTAACATCTGACTGAGTACACACTCCGAAGACCCCAGAAGCCTGAAGGAACACCTTCACTTCAAACTTCAGACAAGTCCAACGTCCCCCCTCAAGTGAACCCTCATCTACTGCCCACCCGGTCCCGCGCACCTTTCTCCGACTCCATCACAGACAGTATCACCGCACAAGCCATCACAGCCGCCAACTACACCCTGTTGGAAGATCTCAACTTCCACCTCGACAACCTACAAGACCCCAACACCACATCCCTCCTAGACAACCTCCACAACATACGGCTCCGACAGATCGTGACAGAACCAACGCATTCAGCAGGACACACCCTCAACCTCATCTTCACAACAGGAACCTCTGTCACCTTCAGCCACACCTCCGAACTTTCATGGACAGACCATCGCTGTATCCGTTTCACCTTCAACACATCCACTATCCTCAGACCCAAACATCAACCCTCTCGTAGAAGCTGGGCAACAATTACCGACGACCAGCTCACTGCCACCCTCGCCAACTACGCCGCCCTCATCGCACACGATGACGACCCGACCATCACAGCACGCACCTTTCACGAATGGATCGCTGACTGCCCCAACACATTAATGTAGGAAAATGGCTCCTTGTAGCAGTTACCCCACCCCCCCACACTTTTTGCCTGATACTGATGCTGACTTAGCTGAGAGTGTGTGGGACCCTGCAACCAGGCCCCAGCACCAAAAATGTACCATTGTTTCCACAATTGCACACCCCTGGCACACAGATAAGTCCCTTGTAAAAGGTACCATTGGTACCAAGGGCCCTGTGACCAGGGAAGATCCCTAAGGGCTGCAGCATGTGTTGTGTCAACTAACACATGCACACTGCCATTACAGATTGTGTGTGCTGGTGGGGAGAAAAAGACAAAGTCGACATGGCACTCCCCTCAGGATGCCAGGCACACAAAATACTGCCTGTGGCCTAGGTAAGTCACCCCTCTAGCAGGCCTTAAAGCCCTAAGGCAGGGTGCACTATACCACAGGTGAGGGCATAGCTGCATGAGCAATATGCCCCTACAGTGTCTAAGTCCATTCTTAGACAATGTAAGTACAGTGAGGCCATATTAAGTATATGATCTGGGAGGTTGTCAAAACAAACTCCAAAGTTCCATAATGGATACACTGAATACTGGGAAGTTTGGTACCAAACTTCTCAGAATAATAAACCCACACTGATGCCAGTGTTGGCTTTATTAAACAATGCACACAGAGGGCATTTTAGAGATGCCCCCTGTATTTTACCCAATCCTTCAGTGCATGACTGACTGGTCTGTGCCAGCCAGCCACTGAGATTCTGACCCCCTGGGGTGAGAGCCTTTGTGCTCTCTGGAGCCAGAAACAAAGCCTGCACTGGGTGGAGGTGCTTCACACATCCCCACTGCAGGAATTGTAACACCTAGCAGTGAGCCTCAAAGGCTTAGGCTTTGTGTTACAATGCCCCAGGGCACTCTAGCTAGTGTAGATGCCCACCGCCCTGGACAAAGCCCCCGCTTTTGGGAGCAAGTCTGGGGAGATAATGAGAAAAACAAGGAGTCGTCAAGCCCTAAGCTAGGTCCACCCCTAAGGTGACCAGAGGTGAAGTGATCCCCTCCTTGAAAAATCCTCCATCTTGTTGTGGAGGATTTAGCCCAATAGGGATAGGGATGTGCTCCCCTCCCCAAAGGGAGGGAGCACAAAGAGGGTGTAGCCACCCTCAAGGACAGTAGCCATTGGCTACTGCCCTATGACCTAGCACACCCCTAAATTCAGTATTTAGGGGCAACCCTGAACCCAGGATTTTAGATTCCTGACGACCTACACAGAAGAAGGACTGCCTAGCTGAAAAACCCAGCAGAGAAGAAGGAAGACGACAACTGCTTTGGCCCCAGCCCTACCGGCCTGTCTCCTACTTCAGAGAACCTGCATCCTGCAGGCCCAGCGACCTCTGCCGACTCAGAGGACTGCCCTCCAACTACAAAGGATCAAGAACTCCCGTGGACAGCGGACCTTTCCAACCAAAGAAAGAAGAAAACATCTTTATGGGGACTCTCCCCTCACTCCCGAAGCGCGAGTCCCCACCGCTCTGCACCCGATGCCCCTGGCCCGTGTCCACAAAAACCAACGACCCACAGAGGATCCCCAGGCGACTCCGACGACATGTCCACCCTGGGCTGACCTCTCTGCACCCCCTCAACAATGCCTGCAGAGGGAATCTCAAGGACCCCCCTGACCGCGACTACCCAGGACGAAGATATCCGACGCCTAGAGAAGCACTGCACCTACAACCCCTGGGCCCGTGAGAAACTGACCACTAGTGCAGCAGTGACCAGCAGGCGGCCCTCACCATTGCCCATTCGGTGGCTGGCCCGAGAAGCCCCCCTGTGCCCTGCCTGCAACGTCTGAGTGACCCTCGGGTCCCTCCATTGAATCCTATTGCAAACCCAACGCCCTGTTTGCCCACTGCACCTGGCTGCCCCTGTGCCAGTGAGGGTGTGTTTTGTGTGCCTACTTGGGGCACCCCCAGTGCTCTACTAAACCCCCCCTAGTCTGCCCCCCGAGGGCACGGGTACTTAACCTGCCAGCAGACCGGAACCGGAGCACCCCCTGTCTCCATAGGCGCCCATGTTATTTTTGCTCCTCTTTGACCTCTGCGCCTGACCGGCCCTGTGTTTTTGGTGCTGGGTGTTTGGGGTTGACTTGAACTCCCAACGTTGGGCTACCTATGCCCTGGAGACTGAACTTGTAAGTGGTTTACTTACTGTATTAACCAAACTGTACTTACCTCCCCCAGGAACTGTTGAAATTTGCAATGTGTCCACTTTTTAAATAGCTTATTGCCATTTTATGAAAAACTGTGTACATTACTGTTTTGATTCAAAGTTCTAACTATACCTATGCAAAGTACCTTATATTTCATGTATTTACCTGCAAGCTGAATCTTGTGGTTCTAAAAATAAATTAACAAAAGTATATTTTCCTACATAAAAACCTATTGGCCTGGAGTTAAGTCATTGTGTGTGTGTGTGTTTCCACTTATTGCTTGTGTGTGTACAACAAATGCACACCGAAGATACACTGAGGACAATGAGGACCATACACTACGGGGCACCCCCGGACCCATGCCCTCCCACATCTTCAACAGAGCTGCTGAAACCATTGCCCCCCGAGCTGCGCCTCACCATCACCCGCTCCCTAGCAGACACCTCCTTCCCCGACGACTGGAAACACTCCGAGATCAACCCTCTCCTCAAGAAACCCTCGGCGGACCCCACCAACCTCAAGAACTACAGGCCCATCTCTCTGCTCCCTTTTCCAGCGAACGTCATCGAGAAAGCCATCAACAGCCAACTCCCCACTTTCATCGAAGACCACAACATCCTCGACGCCTCCCAATCTAGCTTCAGAAACAAACAGCACCGAAACAGCCCTCTTAGCCACAACAGAAGACATCCCTCTCCCTGCTGGACAAGGGAGAGACTGCGGCCCTCATCCTGCTTGACCTCTCGGCAGACTTCGACAAAGTCTCCCACCACACACTGATACGCAGACTTCACGAGGCCGGCATCAGAGACAATGCCTTTGACTGGATCTGATCTTTCCTCTCTGGCAGAACTCAACGAGTAAGACTTTCCCCCTTCCTCTTGGACCCCACACCCACCATCTGCAGAGGATCCCAGGAATCCTCCCTCAGCCCCACGCTGTTTAACATCTACATAGCCCTGCTAGCTGCCATTGCCTGAAACTACGGACTGAACATCGTCTCCTATGCGGATGACCCCCAACTCATCCTCCCCTATCCAACGAACCCAACACAGCCAGAAACAACGTCCGCGAAGGCATGGGAGCAGTCGCCAACTGGAAGAAAGACAGCTGCCTACAACTCAAAGCAGACAAAACTGAAGTACTCATCATGGACCCTCAACCCGACACGTGGAACGACTTCAGGGTGGGGGGACCCTCGGAAGCCCGCCCTCCCCCACGAACCAAGCTCGCAACCTCATAATCACCCTGGATTCCAAACTCAACATGGACTGCAAAATTAACTCAGTCGCATCCACCTGCTTCCGCACCCTCCTGCCTCGTCGCACACACCCTCGCTACGGCAACGCGCTCTATGCTGGAATCAACAAGAAACTCACACGCAAACTACAGAACATCCAGAGAGCCGCCATCAGACTGGTCCTCGACCTAACTCAACACTGTCACATTTCCCAGCACCTGCGCACACTACACTGGCTCCCCATAGAGAAAAGAATTACCTTCAAGTATCCTCACCCACGCACACAAAACCCTCCACGACACCGGACCAGCCTTCCTGAACAGGCGACTCAATTACCACGAACCCAACAGGACTCTACACTCAGTGCAGCCCTCTCTTGCCGAAGTACCCCGCATCATAAAAACAAGAACAGGGGGACGCTCCAGCCTGGAACGCCCTACCACCCCACCTCAGACAGACTACAACCCTCCTCAGCTTCACAAAAGAGCTGAAGACATGGCTATTTGAAGAACCACCGCACTGATGGATGCTCCAGACCCATACCCCTCAGTGCCTTTAGACCCTCATGGGTGAGTAGTTGCGCTTAAGAAATACTGGTTGATTGATTGATTGAGTTTTGGATTTAACCCTAAAATGTACCCAGGGGTCAACTTAGAGGTGCCCCCTGCAAAAGCTAACCTAACCTGGCATAGTTGCTGACTGGTTCCATACAGCCTGCCACTTCCAGACGGCCAATATACAAACCTGGGTGAGAGCCATGGCTCTCTGGTTTGTAAGACCCTCCATCCATATTGAATGGCAGAAAAATATCCAATAGCGTTTAGGTAAGTGACCCTTCCCACAGGAAGTGGTCACTATAGTGGGTGTCGCCACCCAAGGGTAAGTGTCCCATTGGACACTACCAGGTTCCCCCTAAAACGCCCACTAAATTCAGAATTTAGAGGGCTCCCCTAGACGAAGAAACTAGATTCATCAGGAAGAAAAGAAGACAGCACCAAAGAACCCAACAGGACGAGAACAGAAGACATGCTACACCAGAAGAGGCTCCAAGACCCCTGCTTGTTGAACCAGAGTCCTGGCAATCGCCGCTGTGGAGGAGCTGACCACTGGACCAACCTCAGAAGACCCTGAGGACCTCCAGGCTTCGGAAATAACCCGAGATCTCCCTCCTGAGTGGAGGCACCCCTCAAGAAACCAAAGGAACCTACAAGGAACCAGCAAACCGGAGACGGTCACTTCACCGACTGGACGATATCTTTGCAACCAGAGGACACACCAACCACAGAGCAGATGGGACCTGCAAGTGTGCCAACTATGGTAGGACAGCACCCTCCTGTGGCCGTGTTGTGCCAATACCCCTGGTACTGGTCAGTGCACTTCAGACATCACCAAAACAGCTCACCCAGAGCTGCAACTGTACCAGCAGGAAGCCCCAGTCAAGGTACTTCAGTGACACCCTGGGCCTCCCACGAGTGTGCCCTCAATGTCCTGGAAGGCCCTCAGAAGACTTACCTCCAGCTCCAAAGGGTCACTTTGTGCACAGCATCCAAGACCTTCAACTCGCCCTGCACCCGGCTGCCCTGAGCCCTGCATCGCAGGAACTGCTGTGTGCCCCGTGTCCCCAGCCCTTGCGACCTCGACAGTCCAAGGGGACCCCAAGGCACCATCTTTAAATCTGCAAACCGGCTCCTATTGGTGGACTCATTTTTGCCTCTGGAAACCAACATGTGGTTGCCTGGACCCCTGCACAGTGTGCCTAGTTTTGCACACTACATAGAGGGCCAGCCTCCTACACCCAGATAAAGGACGTGCTGGGATACCCAGAGGCCTTGGCTCCAGCGAATGTCTTGCTGGGTTTTCCATATTCTTTCAGATTCCTCTCTCAAACATCGAACACCAGGGGACCAGGCTATTCTATGGCTATGGCTATGGCTATGGCTATGGCTATGGCTATGGCTATGTCTTGGAGCATTCAAGATGACCTTGGCAACTGCTTGGAAAAAACCTGAGGCGCCTTCAATATCTCAATGGCATACTTGACTATGGCATGCACTTACAATGGAGCGTACAACCGACATAATGACAGACACTAGGAAAAATGTTGAATTTATTTGGGGCCCCTTGGTGCAGTACTTATCGCGGGGTCCCCCCTTTTCTCATGACCCACTTGAACCAGAGACTTCACCTATTTTAAATATGAGCTCAGCCAAATGACCAGTCCTTATGCTCTGAGAAACCCAGTCGAGATACTCCTCCCATACTTCCCGGCAACATCCTTACACACTGATAGTCTTCCTACGATCCTGACACGTTTGTTCCTCCCCAAGGTTTCTTTTTTTAATTTATTTTTCTAATTTTGATTACCACACGTTATATGTAATTCTTTACTGTGACTACATGTTTTGGCAATGTCTTTGGGGCACGCCCTATTTTAATGTACGTTTGAGGTACAAATTACTAGGGTCCTGTTTCTGTTACTAGCTCACTAATAGTCATAGGCTTTATGATGATTACACCTTCATTTATTGTGTTGTAAACTTGAAAATAAATAAACACAGTTTGATTTTTTTTAAAAGAGCCTCAGGATATGCTTAATATTCGTTGTAGACTAGTTGACCTTGCCATGTGTGTACTAGATCCCTTCCTACCCTCGTATTCAAGTGGGTCTCCTGTAATAACACATCTGTGCACACCTGCAACTAATATGATTGTATCTAATATGATTGTAGCTTACTGAGCTTGCAAATTGTATCCATGCCCCTAACATTGTAAGTCACAAAGACCTATTTAATGAGGAAAGTTATATTTGTATGTAGAGTTTGTAAACTAATCATCTTTTTTTGCCAGCCTCTGGTATTTTATATTTTTGTGTTTCACATGCTGCCATCAAAATCCGGGACCTGTTGCATTTTTCCCTGCTTGTATCCATCAACTGCCAGACATTTTAAACTCTAAACAATAATCTGGAAGTAAATCATCTAGTAATTTGAAACCGAAAATAGCAACAGCATATGGGATGTGTGTCGCTTTCTTTTGCCATAAGGTACACCCCTCGCCAGCCTGTGTTCCATGGATAAGAAAAAAAAATATTTCTGATGGATACTTCTACCTGCAGATTCCTAAACTTCAGTTACCCGCCAGATGCCAGCCTGGATCGGGAGAAATTTGTAGCAGTGCTCCCGTGTGTCGATAGGTGGTGTCATGTAGCTCTGCATTGACTCCATACCATCCCAACAGTGCTGGAGTGGAGTCACTCAGAAGCCCCACCACTACATTCTGATGTCATTTCCTTCCTGGGCGAAAAGAGGTGTATTATATGGTGTGGTTTTGAGATCGCACAATGTAATAGGCTCACTACCTGTACTGTGCCAGTCAGATTCATTTGAAAAACCCCAACCTTGGGTAGATGTGGGTCTGAGCAATCAGGCTTAAACAAAGGAGCCAGTGTAAAGAATTCCGAAGTATCAAACCAGTCAAATAAGAAAGAAAGGAGACAATAAAAAAAGATCACAGACCAATTTATACAAATAGGTTGCATTTTTCATCTTCCAAATGACACCTCAATGGCAAAAATCCTCCTCTAGAGGGTTCCAGGGATATGAATTTTCAACGGAGCAATAAATCACTGCTTTTTCATTCAATGCAATAAGTCATTGCAATGAACCATGCTTTCAGTCAAACTACGGAAAACTTTTATAAACTTGTTGTAAGGAAATGCCTCCTTGGCATGGTTGCCCCCTGACTTTTTGCCTTTGCTGATGCTATGTTTACAATTGAAAGTGTGCTGAGGCCTGCTAACCAGGCCCCAGCACCAGTGTTCTTTCCCTAACCTGTACTTTTGTATCCACAATTGGCAGACCCTGGCATCCAGATAAGTCCCTTGTAACTGGTACTTCTAGTACCAAGGGCCCTGATGCCAAGGAAGGTCTCTAAGGGCTGCAGCATGTCTTATGCCATCCTGGAGACCTCTCACTCAGCACAGACACACTGCTTGCCAGCTTGTGTGTGCTAGTGAGGACAAAACGAGTAAGTCGACATGGCACTCCCCTCAGGGTGCCATGCCAGCCTCTCACTGCCTATGCAGTATAGGTAAGACACCCCTCTAGCAGGCCTTACAGCCCTAAGGCAGGGTGCGCTATACCATAGGTGAGGGTACCAGTGCATGAGCATGGTACCCCTACAGTGTCTGAACAAAACCTTAGACATTGTAAGTGCAGGGTAGCCATAAGAGTATATGGTCTGGGAGTTTGTCAAACACGAACTCCACAGCACCATAATGGCTACACTGAAAACTGGGAAGTTTGGTATCAAACTTCTCAGCACAATAAATGCACACTGATGCCAGTGTACATTTTATTGCAAAATGCACCCCAGAGGGCACCTTAGAGGTGCCCCCTGAAACTTAACCGACTGTCTGTGTAGGCTGACTAGTTCCAGCAGCCTGCCACACTAGAGACATGTTGCTGGCCCCATGGGGAGAGTGCCTTTGTCACTCTGAGGCCAGTAACAAAGCCTGCACTGGGTGGAGATGCTAACACCTCCCCCAGGCAGGAGCTGTAACACCTGGCGGTGAGCCTCAAAGGCTCACCCCTTTGTCACAGCACCGCAGGACACTCCAGCTAGTGGAGTTGCCCGCCCCCTCCGGCCACGGCCCCCACTTTTGGCGGCAAGGCTGGAGGGAACAAAGAAAGCAACAAGGAGGAGTCACTGGCCAGTCAGGACAGCCCCTAAGGTGTCCTGAGCTGAGGTGACTCTAACTTTTAGAAATCCTCCATCTTGCAGATGGAGGATTCCCCCAATAGGGTTAGGATTGTGACCCCCTCCCCTTGGGAGGAGGCACAAAGAGGGTGTACCCACCCTCAGGGCTAGTAGCCATTGGCTACTAACCCCCCAGACCTAAACACGCCCTTAAATTTAGTATTTAAGGGCTACCCTGAACCCTAGAAAATGAGATTCCTGCAACAACAAGAAGAAGGACTGCCCAGCTGAAAACCCCTGCAGAGGAAGACCAGAAGACGACAACTGCCTTGGCTCCAGAAACTCACCGGCCTGTCTCCTGCCTTCCAAAGAACTCTGCTCCAGCGACGCTTTCCAAAGGGACCAGCGACCTCTGCATCCTCTGAGGACTGCCCTACTTCGACGACGACAAGAAACTCCCGAGGACAGCGGACCTGCTCCAAAAAGACTGCAACTTTGTTTCAAGAAGCAGCTTTAAAGAACCCTGCAACTCCCCGCAAGAAGCGTGAGACTTGCAACACTGCACCTGGCGACCCCGACTCGGCTGGTGGAGAACCAACCCCTCAGGGAGGACCCCCGGACTACTCTACGACTGTGAGTACCAAAACCTGTCCCCCCTGAGCCCCCACAGCGCCGCCTGCAGAGGGAATCCCGAGGCTTCCCCTGACCGCGACTCTCTGAAACCTAAGTCCCGACGCCTGGAAAAGACCCTGCACCCGCAGCCCCCAGGACCTGAAGGACCGGACTTTCACTGCAGAAGTGACCCCCAGGAGTCCCTCTCCCTTGCCCAAGTGGAGGTTTCCCCGAGGAAGCCCCCCCTTGCCTGCCTGCAGCGCTAAAGAGATCCCTTGATCTCTCATTGACTAACATTGCGAACCCGACGCTTGTTCTAACACTGCACCCGGCCGCCCCCGCGCCGCTGAGGGTGAAATTTCTGTGTGGGCTTGTGTCCCCCCCCGGTGCCCTACAAAACCCCCCTGGTCTGCCCTCCGAAGACGCGGGTACTTACCTGCAAGTAGACCGGAACCGGGGCACCCCCTTCTCTCCATTCTAGCCTATGCGTTTTGGGCACCACTTTGAACTCTGCACCTGACCGGCCCTGAGCTGCTGGTGTGGTGACTTTGGGGTTGCTCTGAACCCCCAACGGTGGGCTACCTTGGACCAAGAACTGAACCCTGTAAGTGTCTTACTTACCTGGTAAAACTAACAAAAACTTACCTCCCCCAGGAACTGTGAAAATTGCACTAAGTGTCCACTTTTAAAGTAGCTATTTGTGAATAACTTGAAAAGTATACATGCAATTGAAATGATTCAAAGTTCCTAATGTACTTACCTGCAATACCTTTCAAACAAGATATTACATGTTAAATTTGAACCTGTGGTTCTTAAAATAAACTAAGAAAAGATATTTTTCTATAACAAAACCTATTGGCTGGATTTGTCTCTGAGTGTGTGTACCTCATTTATTGTCTATGTGTATGTACAACAAATGCTTAACACTACTCCTTGGATAAGCCTACTGCTCGACCACACTACCACAAAATAGAGCATTAGTATTATCTATTTTTACCACTATTTTACCTCTAAGGGGAACCCTTGGACTCTGTGCATGCTATTCCTTACTTTGAAATAGCACATACAGAGCCAACTTCCTACATTGGTGGATCAGCGGTGGGGTACAAGACTTTGCATTTGCTGGACTACTCAGCCAATACCTGATCACACGACAAATTCCAAAATTGTCATTAGAAATTGATTTTTGCAATTTGAAAAGTTTTCTAAATTCTTAAAAGACCTGCTAGGGCCTTGTGTTAGATCCTGTTTAGCATTTCTTTTAGAGTTTAAAAGTTTGTTAAAAATTTGAATTAGATTCTAGAACCAGTTTTAGTTTCTTAAAAAGTATTCCAACTTTTAGAAGCAAAATGTCTAGCACAGATGTGACTGTGGTGGAACTCGACACCACACCTTACCTCCATCTACAGATGAGAGAGCTAAGGTCACTCTGTAAACTAAAGAAAATAGCAATGGGCCCCAAACCTACCAAAATACAGCTCCAGGAGCTTTTGGCAGAGTTTGAAAAGGCCAACCCCTCTGAGGGTGGCAACTCAGAGGATGAAGATAGTGACTTGGAGGGAAATTCCCCCCCTCCAGTCCTACTTAGGGAGAGCAGGGCTACTCAAGCCCTGACTCCACAAATAATAGTCAGAGATGCTGGTTCCCTCAGAGGAGGGACCAACAACTCTGAAATCACTGAGGATAACTCCAGTGAAGAGGACATCCAGTTAGCCAGGATGGCCAAAAGATTGGCTTTGGAAAGACAGATCCTAGCCATAGAGAGGGAAAGACAAGAGATGGGCCTAGGACCCATCAATGGTGGCAGCAACATAAATAGGGTCAGAGATTCTCCTGACATGTTGAAAATCCCTAAAGGGATTGTAACTAAATATGAAGATGGTGATGACATCACCAAATGGTTCAGAGCTTTTGAGAGGGCTTGTGTAACCAGAAAAGTGAACAGATCTCACTGGGGTGCTCTCCTTTGGGAAATGTTCACAGGAAAGTGTAGGGATAGACTCCTCACACTCTCTGGAAAAGATGCAGAATCTTATGACCTCATGAAGGGTACCCTGATTGAGGGCTTTGGATTCTCCACTGAGGAGTATAGGATTAGATTCAGGGGGGCTCAAAAATCCTCGAGCCAGACCTGGGTGGACTTTGTAGACTACTCAGTAAAAACACTAGATGGTTGGATTCAAGGCAGTGGTGTAAGTAATTATGATGGGCTGTACAATTTATTTGTGAAAGAACACCTGTTAAGTAATTGTTTCAATGATAAACTGCATCAGCATCTGGTAGACCTAGGACCAATTTCTCCCCAAGAATTGGGAAAGAAGGCGGACCATTGGGTCAAGACTAGGGTGTCCAAAACTTCCACAGGGGGTGACCAAAAGAAAGGGGTCACAAAACCTCCCCAGGGGAAAGGTGGTGAGACAGCCAAAAATAAAAATAGTAAAGAGTCTTCTACAGGCCCCCAAAAACCTGCACAGGAGGGTGGGCCCAGAGCCTCTTCACAAAACAATCCTGGGTACAAGGGTAAAAACTTTGATCCCAAAAAGGCCTGGTGTCGTAGCTGTAATCAGCCTGGACACCAAACTGGAGACAAGGCCTGTCCAAAGAAAGGTTCCACTCCAAACTCCAATCCAGGTAACACTGGAATGGCTAGTCTCCAAGTGGGATCAACAGTGTGCCCAGAGCAAATCAGGGTCCACACTGAAGCTACTCTAGTCTCTGAGGGTGGGGTGGATTTAGCCACACTAGCTGCCTGGCCTCCTAACATGCAAAAATACAGGCAGCAGCTCTTTATTAATGGGACAAGTGTAGAGGGCCTGAGGGATACAGGTGCCAGTGTCACCATGGTGACAGAGAAACTGGTTTCCCCTGGCCAATACCTGACTGGAAAAACTTATACAGTCACCAACGCTGACAATCAGACTAAAGCACATCCCATGGCAATGGTAACTTTAGAATGGGGAGGGGTCAATGGCCTGAAACAGGTGGTGGTCTCCTCAAACATCCCAGTAGACTGTCTGCTTGGAAATGACCTGGAGTCCTCAGCATGGGCTGAGGTAGAACTAAAAACCCATGCAGCCATGCTGGGTATCCCTGAACTGGTGTGTGTAAAAACAAGAGCACAATGCAAGGCACAGGGTGAAAAAGTAGAGCTGGAGTCTGGAAAAATGGCCCAGCCTACCAAGAGAAAAGGAAAGTCAGTTGGGAAACCAACTGCAACACAGTCAGAAAAAGAGAACCTCTCTTCTCAGGAAGAAGTTCTGCCCTCTGAGGGAACTGAGCCTTTGGAGCTTGAACCTTATCAGGTTGAGCTCTTAGGCCCAGGGGGACCCTCAAGGGAAGAGCTGTGTAAGGGACAAGAAACCTGTCCCTCTCTTGAAGGCCTTAGGCAGCAAGCTGCTGAAGAGTCCAAGGGCAAGAAAAATGGAACACATAGGGTCTATTGGGAAGATGGACTCCTGTACACTGAGGCCAGAGACCCCAAACCTGGTGCCACTAGGAGAGTGGTAGTGCCTCAGTCGTTCAGAGAGTTTATTCTGACCTTAGCCCATGATATTCCCCTTGCTGGGCATTTGGGACAAACCAAGACGTGGGAGAGGTTAGTCAACCACTTCTACTGGCCCAATATGTCCCAGAAGGTTAAGGAGTTTTGCCTCTCCTGCCCCACCTGTCAATCCAGTGGTAAGACAGGTGGGGGTCCCCTTTGAAAGAGTGGGTGTGGACATAGTTGGTCCACTGGAACCTCCCACAGCCTCAGGAAATATGTACATCCTAGTAGTAGTGGATCATGCTACTAGGTATCCTGAAGCTATTCCCCTTAGGTCGACTACTGCCCCTGCAGTAGCCAAGGCCCTCATTGGTATCTTTACCAGAGTGGGTTTCCCTAAGGAGGTGGTGTCTGACAGAGGTACCAACTTCATGTCAGCATACCTAAAACACATGTGGAATGAGTGTGGAGTGACTTACAAATTCACTACACCATACCATCCACAAACTAATGGCTTAGTTGAGAGATTCAACAAGACATTAAAAGGCATGATCATGGGGCTCCCAGAAAAACTCAAAAGGAGATGGGATGTCCTCTTGCCATGTCTGCTTTTCGCTTACAGAGAGGTGCCACAGAAGGGAGTAGGATTCTCACCCTTTGAACTTCTGTTTGGCCACCCTGTAAGGGGACCACTTGCTCTTGTTAAAGAAGGCTGGGAGAGACCTCTTCATGAGCCTAAAGAAGACATAGTGGACTATGTACTTGGCCTTCGCTCTAGAATGGCAGAGTACATGGAAAAGGCAACCAAAAACCTTGAGGCCAGCCAACAGCTCCAGAAGTTTTGGTATGACCAAAAGGCTGCACTGGTTGAGTTCCAACCAGGGCAGAAAGTCTGGGTTCTGGAGCCTGTGGCTCCCAGGGCACTCCAGGACAAATGGAGTGGCCCTTACCCAGTGCTAGAAAGGAAGAGTCAGGTCACCTACCTGGTGGACCTGGGCACAAGCAGGAGCCCCAAGAGGGTGATCCATGTGAACCGCCTTAAGCTCTTCCATGACAGGGCTGATGTAAATCTGTTGATGGTAACAGATGAGGATCAGGAGGCCGAGAGTGAACCTCTCCCTGATCTTCTATCATCAGACCCAAAAGATGGCTCAGTAGATGGGGTGATCTACTCAGACACCCTCTCTGGCCAACAGCAAGCTGATTGTAGGAGAGTCCTACAACAGTTTCCTGAACTCTTCTCCTTAACCCCTGGTCAGACCCACCTGTGTACCCATGATGTGGACACAGGAGACAGCATGCCTGTCAAAAACAAAATCTTTAGACAGTCTGACCATGTTAAGGAAAGCATCAAGGTGGAAGTCCACAAGATGCTGGAATTGGGAGTAATTGAGCGCTCTGACAGCCCCTGGGCTAGCCCAGTGGTCTTAGTCCCCAAACCTCACACCAAAGATGGAAAGAAAGAGATGAGGTTTTGTGTGGACTACAGAGGGCTCAATTCTGTCACCAAGACAGATGCTCATCCAATTCCTAGAGCTGATGAGCTCATAGATAAATTAGGTGCTGCCAAATTCTTAAGTACCTTTGACTTGACAGCAGGGTACTGGCAAATAAAAATGGCACCTGGAGCAAAAGAGAAAACAGCATTCTCCACACCTGATGGGCATTATCAGTTTACTGTTATGCCCTTTGGTTTAAAGAATGCCCCTGCCACCTTCCAAAGGTTGGTGAATCAAGTCCTTGCTGGCTTGGAGTCCTTTAGCACAGCTTATCTTGATGATATTGCTGTCTTTAGCTCCACCTGGCAGGATCACCTGGTCCACCTGAAGAAGGTCTTGAAGGCTCTGCAATCTGCAGGCCTCTCTATCAAGGCATCCAAATGCCAGATAGGGCAGGGAACTGTGGTTTACTTGGGCCACCTTGTAGGTGGAGGCCAAGTTCAGCCACTCCAACCCAAGATCCAGACTATTCTGGACTGGGTAGCTCCAAAAACCCAGACTCAAGTCAGGGCATTCCTTGGCTTGACTGGGTATTACAGGAGGTTTGTGAAGGGATATGGATCCATTGTGACAGCCCTCACTGAACTCACCTCCAAGAAAATGCCCAAGAAAGTGAACTGGACTGTGGAATGCCAACAGGCCTTTGACACCCTGAAACAAGCAATGTGCTCAGCACCAGTTCTAAAAGCTCCAGATTATTCTAAGCAGTTCATTGTGCAGACAGATGCCTCTGAACATGGGATAGGGGCAGTTTTGTCCCAAACAAATGATGATGGCCTTGACCAGCCTGTTGCTTTCATTAGCAGGAGGTTACTCCCCAGGGAGCAGCGTTGGAGTGCCATTGAGAGGGAGGCCTTTGCTGTGGTTTGGTCCCTGAAGAAGCTGAGACCATACCTCTTTGGGACTCACTTCCTAGTTCAAACTGACCACAGACCTCTCAAATGGCTGATGCAAATGAAAGGTGAAAATCCTAAACTGTTGAGGTGGTCCATCTCCCTACAGGGAATGGACTTTATAGTGGAACACAGACCTGGGACTGCCCATGCCAATGCAGATGGCCTTTCCAGGTTCTTCCACTTAGAAAATGAAGACTCTCTTGGGAAAGGTTAGTCTCATCCTCTTTCGTTTGGGGGGGGGGTTGTGTAAGGAAATGCCTCCTTGGCATGGTTGCCCCCTGACTTTTTGCCTTTGCTGATGCTATGTTTACAATTGAAAGTGTGCTGAGGCCTGCTAACCAGGCCCCAGCACCAGTGTTCTTTCCCTAACCTGTACTTTTGTATCCACAATTGGCAGACCCTGGCATCCAGATAAGTCCCTTGTAACTGGTACTTCTAGTACCAAGGGCCCTGATGCCAAGGAAGGTCTCTAAGGGCTGCAGCATGTCTTATGCCACCCTGGAGACCTCTCACTCAGCACAGACACACTGCTTGCCAGCTTGTGTGTGCTAGTGAGGACAAAACGAGTAAGTCGACATGGCACTCCCCTCAGGGTGCCATGCCAGCCTCTCACTGCCTATGCAGTATAGGTAAGACACCCCTCTAGCAGGCCTTACAGCCCTAAGGCAGGGTGCACTATACCATAGGTGAGGGTACCAGTGCATGAGCATGGTACCCCTACAGTGTCTAAACAAAACCTTAGACATTGTAAGTGCAGGGTAGCCATAAGAGTATATGGTCTGGGAGTTTGTCAAACACGAACTCCACAGCACCATAATGGCTACACTGAAAACTGGGAAGTTTGGTATCAAACTTCTCAGCACAATAAATGCACACTGATGCCAGTGTACATTTTATTGCAAAATGCACCCCAGAGGGCACCTTAGAGGTGCCCCCTGAAACTTAACCGACTGTCTGTGTAGGCTGACTAGTTCCAGCAGCCTGCCACACTAGAGACATGTTGCTGGCCCCATGGGGAGAGTGCCTTTGTCACTCTGAGGCCAGTAACAAAGCCTGCACTGGGTGGAGATGCTAACACCGCCCCCAGGCAGGAGCTGTAACACCTGGCGGTGAGCCTCAAAGGCTCACCCCTTTGTCACAGCACCGCAGGACACTCCAGCTAGTGGAGTTGCCCGTCCCCTCCGGCCACGGCCCCCACTTTTGGCGGCAAGGCTGGAGGGAACAAAGAAAGCAACAAGGAGGAGTCACTGGCCAGTCAGGACAGCCCCTAAGGTGTCCTGAGCTGAGGTGACTCTAACTTTTAGAAATCCTCCATCTTGCAGATGGAGGATTCCCCCAATAGGGTTAGGATTGTGACCCCCTCCCCTTGGGAGGAGGCACAAAGAGGGTGTACCCACCCTCAGGGCTAGTAGCCATTGGCTACTAACCCCCCAGACCTAAACACGCCCTTAAATTTAGTATTTAAGGGCTACCCTGAACCCTAGAAAATGAGATTCCTGCAACAACAAGAAGAAGGACTGCCCAGCTGAAAACCCCTGCAGAGGAAGACCAGAAGACGACAACTGCCTTGGCTCCAGAAACTCACCGGCCTGTCTCCTGCCTTCCAAAGAACTCTGCTCCAGCGACGCTTTCCAAAGGGACCAGCGACCTCTGCATCCTCTGAGGACTGCCCTACTTCGACGACGACAAGAAACTCCCGAGGACAGCGGACCTGCTCCAAAAAGACTGCAACTTTGTTTCAAGAAGCAGCTTTAAAGAACCCTGCAACTCCCCGCAAAAAGCGTGAGACTTGCAACACTGCACCTGGCGACCCCGACTCGGCTGGTGGAGAACCAACCCCTCAGGGAGGACCCCCGGACTACTCTACGACTGTGAGTACCAAAACCTGTCCCCCCTGAGCCCCCACAGCGCCGCCTGCAGAGGGAATCCCGAGGCTTCCCCTGACCGCGACTCTCTGAAACCTAAGTCCCGACGCCTGGAAAAGACCCTGCACCCGCAGCCCCCAGGACCTGAAGGACCGGACTTTCACTGCAGAAGTGACCCCCAGGAGTCCCTCTCCCTTGCCCAAGTGGAGGTTTCCCCGAGGAAGCCCCCCCTTGCCTGCCTGCAGCGCTAAAGAGATCCCTTGATCTCTCATTGACTAACATTGCGAACCCGACGCTTGTTCTAACACTGCACCCGGCCGCCCCCGCGCCGCTGAGGGTGAAATTTCTGTGTGGGCTTGTGTCCCCCCCCGGTGCCCTACAAAACCCCCCTGGTCTGCCCTCCGAAGACGCGGGTACTTACCTGCAAGCAGACCGGAACCGGGGCACCCCCTTCTCTCCATTCTAGCCTATGCGTTTTGGGCACCACTTTGAACTCTGCACCTGACCGGCCCTGAGCTGCTGGTGTGGTGACTTTGGGGTTCCTCTGAACCCCCAACGGTGGGCTACCTTGGACCAAGAACTGAACCCTGTAAGTGTCTTACTTACCTGGTAAAACTAACAAAAACTTACCTCCCCCAGGAACTGTGAAAATTGCACTAAGTGTCCACTTTTAAAGTAGCTATTTGTGAATAACTTGAAAAGTATACATGCAATTGAAATGATTCAAAGTTCCTAATGTACTTACCTGCAATACCTTTCAAACAAGATATTACATGTTAAATTTGAACCTGTGGTTCTTAAAATAAACTAAGAAAAGATATTTTTCTATAACAAAACCTATTGGCTGGATTTGTCTCTGAGTGTGTGTACCTCATTTATTGTCTATGTGTATGTACAACAAATGCTTAACACTACTCCTTGGATAAGCCTACTGCTCGACCACACTACCACAAAATAGAGCATTAGTATTATCTATTTTTACCACTATTTTACCTCTAAGGGGAACCCTTGGACTCTGTGCATGCTATTCCTTACTTTGAAATAGCACATACAGAGCCAACTTCCTACACTTGTAAACTACTACTTTGACCGCAGTCTCCCAGGATGCACATTGGCAGTCAGGTGTTCTTGGCTACCAACTCACCAAGGTTGGCTTCTTCAGATTTTGTGGCCCTGTAGCTGTAACAGGAAGTCAACCAACTGACACATAGAGTCCCGATCCTCTCTACCCTTTCGAATAGTGTAATTTAGTGTTTGATTATAAACAAAGGCTTTAAGTGTAACCCAGAATGGGCGTGTCTGGGACAGGAATGGAGTGGTATGGATCTCGCCTCAGCTCTGGATCCCTGTGGGTCTGCACAATGGTTTTTGGGTCTTTAATCATCACCACCTCTGCAATCGTACTGGGGCGACACCCAAATCCATGAGAGGGAAGCGATGACGGCGAGCCCTGCCCAGGGGCTGTCCTGTGACGACAAAGTTTGGGGACCAGCAACTTGAGCTGCTGCCACTGAGCGGCCATTTTGCCTGCGATCTTGCCATCCAGTGACTGCTGTCACACCCAGAGAGAACACAACCTGGGCAGGAGCGGCACTGGAGACAGCCTGCCCTCGGGGGACCTGCATCAACAAGCGCAGCCCCTAGGGACACGACTGAGTGGCTGGGGGGAGCTAGGCTGAGCCAGGTACACGAGGTACAGCGGCTGTGGGGTAGGCTTGCCATCACCCCGCCTCCCTACCCCCGTCAAGCCCATGCCAGCTATGGAGGGCACACGGATGACGGTGAAATGAAACGAGCTCAGGGGCTGAACTGTGATCTCTAAGCTTGATGACCCATGGTCCGGGCCACTCCCACTGAATGGCCCCCATTCCAGCAGTTATGCTGCCTAGTGTGTCCTGAACTGCCCAGAGTGACTACGGTCTGGACTGCTGGGTGGTGGGGTGGCATCAGCAGAGGTGGGGCTTGCCCTTGGGATCCTTCAGCAATGCTTATGACCTCCTAGGGGACCCATGAGAGGGACTGTGCACTGCTGAGTCAGGCCTGTGCAGTGCAGCAGGGCAGGCCCACCATCGCCTCACCTCAGTGCTACCTGCTTCTCCTCCTTGATGAACCTGTGGCTGCTATGCTGGTTTAGCCTCCCAGGGCTCTGCAGTGGACCACATCTGTGGCTGACTGCCCCCATGGCTATGTGTGAAAGGCTTGCATGCTGGAGATGCCTTGCTTGGCCACCATCTTGACTCAGCCCTGGCTAATTTGGACACGCTAGGTAGCTGCTAGAGGCCACGGAAGATGAGCATTTGGGGACATTCGCTACTGTGAGCCGTGCACCACCCCATAACTGCCCTGGGGGGGGGGGACCCAGAGGTATTTAATGCCCCCATGGTGTCTTTTTTTTGGAAGAAGAGCCTAACCGTGACTCACCGGGCCCACGAGGCATGGCGCTGGTGGAGCAGGCCCACCTGCCCCTCTTTTCTGCCCTTGCTGGATCAGTGACTGTTTTGGGGAGGGGGCCTCTGGGGACCCTGCAGAGAGACCCTTGCTAACTTTTTCGTCCTTGGGGCCCCGCCCGGCAACCTGTAGCCCAGCTGCCATCTTGGCTACTTCCTTCATACCCTGTTTCAGTGGGGAGGTCTAGGATGGCCCGCTGCAGTTGCTAACTGGTCCCTTTGACACCACAGGCTGAACCACACATCGCACCTGGCCGGTGAGGGCTGTGAACAACACCCCAATAGGGGTCTCTCTAGAAAGAGCTGGTACTGCGCACTGGGGCATCAGGTGCATGTTCTGTGAGGCTAGATTGAATTCAGTGGTGCAGTAAGCATGTGCCCTACGTCTGGGCATACCCTTTCCACTTAGGGTGACAAAAGCAAAAACAACGGATGATGGACGAAATACTGAAGAATGCAAACATTCACCCCCAGTCACAAAGATCTGGGTTTAATCCATTATTTGTTTGATTGGGGGGAATGTTTGCATTGTTCAGCATTCTGTGCATCATCTGTTTTTTTTTGCTTTTGTCACCCTAAGTGGGAAGAGTATGCCCAGACGCAGGTCCCGTGCTCACTGCGCCACTCGATTCAAGCTAGCCTGGCTGATGAGGGAAGATACCCCGAAACCAGTCTCAGGATGCTTGTTTCAAGTCAATGGAGGGCCTGGCCTGGCAGTTCGGGCTGGACTGTTCCTATTGGAAGCAGGTTCAAGACTGATTTGCATATGACTGGGTCCAAACTGTGATGGCGTGGTGGGCAAAAAAAAATGATGGATTAAACCCAGATCTTTGTGAGTTGGGGGTGAATGTTTGCATTGTTCAGCATTCCTTCCATCATCTTTTCTTTTTGCCATTGTCGCAGAGAGGTGGCACTTGAGGACCAACAGATTGAACTACAGGCCAAGCAGGAGGATCTTGAGAACAGATGTCGCCGGAACAATATCCACATTTGAGGCGTACCAGGAGGGGCAGAAGGTGACAACATCATGGCTTGTACTGCTGACCTTCTGCATGTGATTGGGGGGTAGGAGTGATGACGCTTTGCTGTCGGCTTTTGACAGGGTGCTTCAGGTGGCACTGGCTGCAGTTTGCCCCTTTCAACCTTGATATCTTGACAAAGGTCTACTTTTTTTTACCGAAAAGGAATCAATTCTGCAGCCCGCCAGGGACAAGGCCGAATTGATATTTGAAGGCCATACTGTTCTGCTTTTCTAGAATCTCTCCCTAGTCACACTGAGGAAAAGACTCAACTTCAAATCGATCATTGACTGACTAAGGAAACCAGACATCTGCTATCAATGGGGACACCTCTTCACTCTTCTATTCTTTTGGGAGGGGAAACAGGGGTCTATGCACTCCTTGTCTGATGCTAAAAAGCTGCTGGGAATCAAATATGATGCATCAGGTGGGGGCATCCTCACTGTCATGTTGGGCCCCCTCAGATGGTCTGCATCCTGCTTGGAGCAGGGTGCAGTGCCACTGCCTTCATCTTACTGGCTGTGGGCCTGTTGGCCCGAGGGGCCTGCTTTCATGCATCTGCTGGTCAATAGGGACCCAGGGGCTGTGCCCACCTTCCTATTTTGCAGTTACAAGATGACTTCCCTTCTCACCCCACCTCACACCCCAAGGGGGTGACCCCCCCGAGCAGGTTCTGTGCGACTACATCCCAATCTCCAAAGAAAGCAGAGGACTATGTTGGGCCTGTGATTGTGTGGTTTTGTTATCTTTTGTTTCAGGTCCAGAACTTCTGGGGAACATTACACCTGAGATCTGGCATTCCCTCTCCATTACCTGCCACATCTTGCACCTTGCAACATTCCCTGTCTGTTATGGGTACTGCACGCTCTTTGACCTTCTTTGATCTATGGGGACAATTCTGCACACTAAGCTGCTTTCCTTAAATGTCATGGGGTTAAACTCACCTAGCAAACGTAAACAAGTCTGGCGGAACCTCTTTCAACAGGACCCGATTGTCATTCTTCTTCAGGAGACTCACCTCCTGAGGGAGGACTCACACCAAATGGAATATCTGAAGCATCCGCATTGCTACTGGGCACATGCCCCCACCAAAACTCTAGGAGTGGGTATCCTGTGCAAGGCGAGATTCTGTACCATCGTCCAGACAATAGTTAGATAAAGAAGGCTGCTTCTTAATATTCTGAATCCTAAGGGTCCAGCACTCCATTACGCTATTTAATATTTATGTCCCTAATCAGACGCAGGAAGTCCAACTTCAGCGGTTCCTGCAGGACCAATTATCAGGTGTGGAAGGGGGACATCATAGTGGGCGAGGACCTGAATCTGGTGTGGGACTCAGACCTTGATAGAAACACCACATCTTATCAAGGCACAGGTGCTATGTCTGCTCAACTCAAACAAGATATTTTGGACCTGGGCACAGTAGACGCTTGACGTTATCGACACCCGGAGGTGTGTGACTACTCATTTTACTCCCATGTACATGCCTCATAGTTATAAATCGACTATCTTTTTCTCACTCACTCCCTCCTTAAAGATTTGGACACTGCAGCCATATCAGATATTTTAATCTCTGACCATGCCCATGTGGAGGTGGTGTGGACCACGAACAAGCATACAGCCAAGGGACCACCACGCTGGTGCACCCCTCGCACTTGCTTCAGGACCCCATTGACGTAGAGGACATCTGAAAGGGCATTGTGGACTATTTCGAACTCGACACTCTTCTGGACACTTCTTTTCCCACGGTCTGGGATGGGTTGAAAGCCTCCATACGGGAGGTGATTCCCACCATCGCTATTGCCAGGGTATGAGAGTCTAAGCTGGTAGAAACAGGCTTAACAGCCAAGATAAAGGACCTGGAAAGGTGAGACCATGCCGCCACCACTAGACACAATAAACACCAGCTGGCGATCCTGAAAGGCCAGTTGTGGGCACATCAGACTTTAAAAGGTCGAACTTTCTCTCCTAGCCTTGAAGCAAAAACATTATGAGGGGGGAAACAAAGTGGATACAGTGCTCGCTCGTAAACTCCTCCAGCACCAAACCAAGACCCACATAGCCAAACTCTGGCGCGGGTCGGAGACTTGGGCAACCACTGAACGTGATAAGCAAAAGGCATTTCAAGATTGTTATTGAACCCTATGTGCAGGGGATGACATCCCCCACAGCCTAATGTGGGGGGGGGGGGGGTTATACCACAGTCATATTAGGTATTTGACCCCTATCATTGGAAGCTATGTTACATATGAACTAGGCAGTAGCCTCTCACCTCCTCTGGGACCTGGCTTGGCTCCCCCGGCATACTCAACCACATAGAGCTTACCTGGCCACCCCTACTCAGACGGTCCTGAAGATCTAGGATAAGCTTGTGCTTCAAAGAGGTCTTACTACCTTTCCCTCCCCTAACACCCACATTGCCCGCAGCCGAGAGTTCACCCCTGCACTTGGCCCCCAAATGTTCCCCAGCTGGGCAAATGGGAAACGTTGAACATTATGAGACCTGTTCCTCGGTAGCACCATCAGGTCCTTCGAACTCTGCAAGACAGATTTCAGCCTCCCTGAGTCGGCGTGCCTACAATATTGGCTCTAGGGGTCTGATCTCCAATACGTGTCAACCGTACAGCACACCACATCCCCTCGCATACACACCTACCAAACTGGCTGGGAAGGTGGTGCCCCAGAGGTCTTCTCGACTAAGCACTGGGAAATCTTGTGGCGAGATATCACCAAAACATATTGCAGCATTCCTCAACGAGAGACAGCCTATAAGCTAATGGTTCAGTGGTATTACACGCCGACTCGCCTCCTCACGATCTGCCCTTCTACGTCTCTGCTGGCGATGGGGAAGGAGAGACTGGACATTTGCCATATTTGGTGATCCTGTTCCCTTAGAGCTACATATTGTAAGAAGATTCTGGCATTGCAAGGAAGTAGTGGGATACCTGATCCCCCCTACTTATACCACAGTCATATTAGGTATTTGACCCCTATCATTGGAAGCTATGTCCCACGCAGAATGGTGGCTTATTAATCATTTGCTCAATGCTGCCCAGCAGCTTAGAGCGCTGGCTTGAAAGAAATCAGTGGCACCCCTTGTTGCCCTATGGTTCCAGTGCCTCTGGCATGTTATGGCAATGGAACAACTCTCATATAATCTGGCCCATACTTTTGCCAAGTTCCTGTATGTTTGGCATCCCTTACCTACATATCTAACTCACCTTGAGTTTGCCTGCTTTACCCCAGAAACTTAGGCCCATATTTATACTTTTTTAGCACCACATTTGCGTCATTTTTTGATGCAAAACAGCGCAAACTTGCAAAATACAATTGTATTTTGTAAGTTTGCGCCGTTTTTGCATCAAAAAGCGGCGCTAAAAAGTATAAATATTGGCCTTAAAGCGTTGCAGCTCTTTGATTAAACATCCCTTTCAATGAAGGCATTCTGCTAGCGTTGCAAGGACGAACTACCTCCCCTTGCATCTGAAGGCTTCTTCCATGAGCCCACCTGGTGCTACTGTGGGACTGGGAGATGTTAGAGACGCTTGCTACCCTGATGTTACCAACCTTAGTGTATTGTCTGTTTATAAACTTTTATGAAGAGTCTTCAAGAAAAAAAGTATCCTAGACAATCGTGAGACTGGCCAAGCTTCTGCTGATACTAATAAATTCCCTTAAGCGTGCCTCCATATGAGTCAAATCAGCAAGATCCAATAACAACTCCCAATCAAAAGTCTAACTGTGCAGCACTGCAGTGTTGGTCACTGTACTCGACTGGATGAACAGTGATAGTGGATTGTGATCTGACATTATCCTAGGATTCATTTTAATGGAAAGGGCAGAATAAATTCAATGACTGTCCAGAAACATATCTTTACAAGATGTCCTGTGAGGGATAGAATGGAAAGTGAAGCCATTTTCCCCATCATGGCAAGCATGCCAGACATTAGTCCAGGCATGTGGCTTGAGAATTTGCATCAGTGCAGTTCAGGACTTGTGTATACGCCTCCGGCTTAGGTTAGAAGTGTCATTTGAATCCAGCCATGGATGGATTGTCAAATTGAAGTCACCACATATAATGACTGGATCTTGACACATGTAAACTCACCACGGAGCAGTTTGAACACTTCTAACCCATCGCTGCAACCCCAGGGGCTACCACCTACTAGGGGCACACTTTTTGAACAGATGCAGGGGAGCGCCACCCCACCAACAGCCACAGGTACTGCCACCTCCCCGAAACAAATGTGGAGGGGCCGCCTGGCCCCTGCCTCAGAGCAGAGACCACCACCTCCCCAAAGCACAAATTGTCAACAAATGAAGGGGAGTGTCCGGCCCTCCCTCTCCTAACCACCGCAGCCCCAGGGACCATCACCTACCTGGGGAACAATTTAAATTATGAAGGGATCCATTATGGACCACTAGCCCCGGGAACCACCACCTCCCCAAAGCTATTTAAGTTGGAGAGGGGTCACGTGGCACCCTTCGAAGAGCTAATGATGGCCCTGGGAACCGCCACCCCCTAGGGCCGGTCCTGCTTTGTCCTGGGGCCCACCTCTGGGACATAGCTGTTTGCTCTGACTTGGCGGGAGCTTTGACAGCACCCCCCAAGTCAGAGAGAACACTTCACTTTCTGCAAGTGAGAGCTGTCAGACAGCTCTCACTTGCAGGAAGTGAAGTTTTTATCTGTTTCCCTGCAAGCAAATAGGCATGCAGGGAAACCAATGAAAACATAGCTCCCACTAGCAGGGAGCTGCTATTTCAAGAAGCTTCCTGCTTGTGTGAGAAATGCCGGCTTCATCAGGGAAACCGGCTAGGACAGCAGGGGCCTTGAGGCTTCCCCTAGGTCCTGTCACTCTCTCATTCATTCCACGATGGGATGGAAAAGAGAGAGAGATTGTATTGCAATGGTTTCTCTGTACAATGACTTCAAAGAGTCAGACTATCAATATGTTTGGTACCAATGTTGTAGTTATGTTTGGATGCAGAGCAGTCACTTCTGGCCTAATGGTCAATGTGTTGTGCTGTCACTCAAAAGGCTGAAGCTTCAAATCCTACTATAGCCTGTCAGTGTGTCTGTTTATTATCTAGTGGTTTCACTTTTAAACATTCTTAGTGATGGAACATTGAAGTCTTTTTACCCTCAAAATCTGTGGGTTGAATGTCATAGCTAGGTCTGGAACTGTACAGTGAGTCACCTCTGGCCTAGTGGTTAAGACCTCAGACATGCACACTAAAGGTGAAAGGTTCTAGTCTAGGTGAGTCTGTGGTCATTTCCTGCTTTAGTTTCTTTTCAACTATAAATATTTAAGTTACATACTGAAAGGTAATCTCACCCTTTTTAATTGACAAAAACTTTTTCTTTTCAATTTGTCTGCAAATATCTCATTCTAAGTATATCATTCAGTAAAGCCTAAATCACCCTCTCCTTAGAGGACCCCTAGCATTGCTCCTACCAGTCTTCTGGAGTTTTCTGTGAGCCCCGCACTGCTGCCACCCTTCAGACAGGTATCTGCCCTCTCACTGCTTGACCAGCTGAAGCCCAGGGAGCAGGTCAAAGGATTTCCTTTGGGAAAGGGAGGCATGCTGAGCTATACATTTTATTAAAAATCTCCAGACGCTACTTTTCGATATGTACCTAGCTCTCATTTGGCTCCTTTAGGCTCTCTCATACTTTCTCTAATCATTCCCGAAATTCATTCTCTGTCCCGCTGCCTCTCTCAACCTTTTCCCTACTATCCCTGCTTGTTTGCTGTGGCCTCGGTCTTCCCTTTCCTGTCTCGCCTGCTCTTGTTTGCTTTTTCTATTTACTCTCCTTTCTTTTTTTTTTTACTCTGGTCTCATTTTCTAGACCCATTTCTCTCTATCTTGCCTTCTGCCTTTTGTGAACTTGGCTTTTTTCTCCATGTAGCATTTATTATGCCTGAAACTTTCTTTTGGCTATGCATGGCGATTAGCAGCACCTGCCATCTTTCTTTGATCATTGTGCTTTTTGCTGTTCCTCAGTCCCAGAATCTTACCATCCTGGGGGCCTCCTGGAACGGGAGATGTCCCCTACAATTGTGGCCATCATATCCCTGCAGCTTATTGCCAATTCTTGTAGGACAAGATATAAGCCTGCATGGATTTTGTGGGTTTTAACTGCTACAGGGCAGACAACGACGATCCACTAATGTCCATCACACTACTTTTACAGTGTGATGGATTTCAACAGGTCATCCACAGTACAGGAAAATAATATATTTCTGGACAAACACCAGAAATATTTTCTTTGGCATAATCTAAGTTAGTATGTGTGGAAAATACTTCCCAGTAGTCTGAAATGTGATTTTTTTGTTTTGCTGTATTGCACAACATGCTGTGCGCACTGACGTTACACCACAAAACAGAGGGCAAGCAGATCACACAAACAAACCTGCGGGAAACCACAAATGTTTACACTTCTCCCAATCACAGCAGTATACCACTTGTGTGACTAGGCTATGGCCATGAAAAGAAATGCTCCCTAAGGTCCCAATGACACAAAGAAAGATCAAAGGTAATGTGGGTAGCTGAGGTATTGAGGCTGGTGATTGGTCAGCACCCACGGAAATCTTTAAGGCACAGACGTTTCTGAAAACAAGGTACCTAGAAAAGCCTGTGGTGGTACAGTTTGCATGGATCCTAATACTTTTTCTTAGCCAGAATGCCCTGCAAACACCAAACATTGGCTAAATCACAGATTGTGTTATATTTCTGTGAAAGGAATACTCCAGAATCTGAGAGGATCCATAGAATTCTTAACACCCAGTGTTCTCACACTCCACCCAATAAAAACTACCCCAAATGTTCACTAACTATCATTCATTTAGTAGATTAATTACATAGGATCTCCTAACAGCAATGCATCTGTTTTGACCATATATAAGCTAAAGATTAGTCAGAATTTCAAAAGAGCCAATAAATTTCAAAAAGCAGATTCATACTATTCAGATCATAAATTACAATATACAAAAATCAGGAAATTCTAGTCAATGTCCTGCAGAGTTGCCTAGGGAGGTCACTTATAGTACATATGCTTTCACCCTCAGGTGCCCTGATTATGGCTTCCACAATATTTGGTTCTAGGAGATAAATCCTCAGTGTGTTGAATCCAACAGGGTTAATATTAAATCATTTTTGAAATGATGTCTGTTATAGCAGCACTCTGTGACATGGCAGGCTATAATGGGTTATTTCAGATTCATACTACTGCTAGTTAGGGAATTTACATCCCTCTGTAGCATTTACATAAACCTAACAAAGTATATGGCTTCTGCAAACAAAATAACGATCTGTGGAACAGGTACATTATCTCACAAGGCTATATTTTACAGCAGGCAAGTGTAGGCAAGAGCAATGTCAGTCAAATATAAGTCGTACCTGACTTGTGATAACTTTGCTGTGGGACAATAGGGTAATAAAAGCACCATTCCATATTGAAATCTGGAGTTTCCTGATTGAACGTTGCTTCTGAATGACTGGTGGGTTTGGGTAGTGGCAACCACTTATGTATCAGGAATAGGAAATGTCATAAACGTTTCTGTCTTATTAAGAATATGATTAAATGTCCTGTACAGTTGTGCAGTCGCTTCACACAGCATATAATTATTTGGCATACCATACCCTCAAAATCTGGAGAAGGGAGTTGACCTAATGCCCATTGAATTGTTGGCCTCTCATGCGTGATGTGAACTAGTGTTGATAACAAATTTCATATCAGTTCCTCACACACAACACTGTGGCACCCCCATAGGGGCCAATCATATCCCCTTTACTCTTCAACATCTGTCTGACCTCATTACCAAACCTGATTGAATCATTCAAACTCAGGTATGTAATTGACACTCAAATCATTTTTTTTAAATGGATGGTCTGAAAGACCTCTACAATTTAAAACTTGATGACTGTCTTTAGTTCATAAACACATAAATAATGAATTACCATCTAAAGCTAAATACCGCAGAGCTTATGACCTGCAGACAATGACAAAAATACCAGCCTACCTCCATATGGCCTAGGGAACATGAGGTCCCATCAAAAATATCAAGCGAAGTCAGAAACCTAAGGGTAACCATGGATTCAGACCTATATTTAATACTGATACCACGTTATTTTTTTAATAACTCTTTTTATTGAAATAAAGCTTAGGGTGCAATCTACATACATTTACAATTGCAGGTCGACACAAGTAAGCAGTAGCGATTATATAAGTTATCAATTTACGTTCTATACTACACATTTTCACAGTTTGGTGCTTTTACGGCCCAATCACAACTATCTTGAAGCATAACATACATTATCTGGCTCCCCCTTCCAATGCGTGTACGGTTACTACAGGTTAATGTAAAACAGAGTGGCTTCTACACCATGGAAACATTACATTGCATCCTCCCATACCTTGGATGCCAACAGAAGCTACAAACCACCCTCACACTGGTAATCTATAAGCGTAATATGCCAGCCGCCTATACCATGGCAAACTAGCATTCATATTATACAAAATACAACTCATTCAAAACACTGCTGCAAGATTTCTTCTCTGCCTTCACCCAAGAGAACTCCAGTTTTGCAATCACTCCACTGGCTACCTATATCAAGCATGGCACTTTGCATTGTTCGCAGTGTCTCCAGGGAAAAAATACAGCTAAACTGAAGCAATAAAAATAAATTGAGACACTGTGCTCCAGGCTTCCATCACTTCTCATACACCAACTTACCATAAGACATACATAGGAGGCACTGCTTTTTCAGTACAAACCAAGGTATGGAACACACTACTAGTTGGAATTTGGAGCATCCAGGAGCTGACACACTTTAGAAGACAGTTAAAAACATGGCTATTTCCAAGACAACTATACCACCAAACATCCTGGAAGCATAACCTGTAAAGACAGTTGTACTCGCAAGCTCAATCTTTAGCTTACAATCCACAGATTGAAAACAACCCAACAAGTGAACTACTTCCAATAAGCTGGTAAGTTAAGGAGAGCCGACCTATGCTTCATCGAGGCATTATATTGTTATTTCAGTTCATGCATAACATTTTTGGCCCACACTTATACTAATACCGAAACGTTAAGTGGTCATTGGCCAACTGTATCTTACACCTCTTACATTCAATTAAGGCATACATGCTACAAAGGTTGTCAATCACCAGTATTGTTTAGCCAATGAACCAGCATCACTAAATGAACAGGCATGGAATAACTGAAGAGATCTGTCACACACTCCAGGTCACTCAAAGGACTTTAATCTAATCTAGGACTGCAGGACACAAATATCTATACAATATGTCTGCTTATTTTCATCTTACAATGGCTATAGGTATGGGATGATAGTAGCAATGCACATCTCAGCAGATCTCTCCACTTCTGTCTCCCTACAACAATGCCAGTTATGGACCACATCTATACACTGGGGTGGGGTGGGGTGGGGTGAGGGAGGGGTGGGGGTGGTGAGGGGTAATAGATTTGCTAAGACTTTGCATCAGGGTTGTGGCACAGCCCAGTCGCAAAATAGTTTTTGGTATTTATTAAGCCATGCAAAGTCATCTTGCATGGCTTTGCACAGTTTAGCTATCATTGCCTTGCACTGGAAAGGTGGAGCATGGGCGTTCTCATGCATCCACCCATGTATTCTGGTGCAGTACCAGATTTACTAAACTTAGTAAATCTGGGAAGATGCTGGGCCACCCCAGTGAGGCGTAACACAGAGAATGAAAATGTCACTTACCCAGTGTACATCTGTTCGTGGCATCAGTCGCTGAGATTCACATGGTATGCATGAGCTCGCCATCTGGTGTTGGGTCGGAGTGTTACAAGTTGTTTTTCTTCGAAGAAGTGTTTTCGAGTCACGGGACCGAGTGACTCCACCTTCTGTGCTCATTGCGCATGGGCGTCGACTCCATCTTCGATTGTTTTCCCCGCAGAGGGTGAGGTAGGAGTTGTACTATAGTAATAGTGCCCGCGCAATGAAAAATGTAAGTATGTACCTATTAAAGGATTAAGTAATATATACAAATGTACAAAATTGAAGGTAACTTCTGAACTGCTACAGGCTTCCGGGGAGGTGGGTGGGTCCATGTGAATCTCAGCGACTGATGCCACGAACAGATGTACACTGGGTAAGTGACATTTTCAGTTCGATGGCATCTGTCGCTGTAGATACACATGGTATGCATAGACTAGTAAGCAGTTAGTTCCCCATAAGCGGTGGTTTAGCCTGTAGGAGTAGAAGTTGTCTGAAATAGAGTTCTTAATACAGCTTGACCTACTGTAGCTTGTTGTGCGGATAGCACATCTATACAGTAGTGTTTGGTGAATGTGTGAGGCGTAGACCAAGTGGCTGCCTTACATATTTCCTGCATTGGGATGTTTCCTAAAAAGGCCATTGAAGCACCTTTTTTCCTTGTTGAATGTGCCCTGGGAGTAATGGGCAGTTGTCTTTTTGCTTTAAGGTAGCAGATTTGGATGCATTTAACTATCCATCTGGCTATACCTTGTTTTGATATTGGGTTACCTGCATGAGGTTTTTGGAATGCAATAAATAGCTGTTTAGTTTTTCTGATGTTCTTTGTTCTGTCAATGTAGTACATTAATGCTCTTTTGACATCTAATGTATGTAGTGCTCTTTCAGCCACAGAATCTGGCTGTGGGAAAAATACTGGTAGTTCTACCGTTTGATTTAGATGGAATGGTGAAATAACTTTTGGTAAAAATTTTGGATTAGGTCGTAGGACGACCTTATTTTTATGTATTTGTATAAAAGGCTCTTGTGTTGTGAACGCTTGAATTTCACTTACTCTTCTTAGAGATGTAATGGCGATGAGAAAGGCAACTTTCCAGGTTAGGAATTGTATTCCGCAAGAGTGCATGGGTTCGAAAGGTGGGCCCATGAGTCTTGTTAGAACCACGTTTAGGTTCCATGAAGGAACAGGTGGTGTTCTTGGTGGTATAATTCTTTTAAGCCCTTCTATAAATGCTTTGATAACTGGTATCCTATACAAGGAAGTTGAATAGGTAGTTTGCAGGTATGCAGATATTGCTGCAAGGTGTATTTTAATAGAAGAGAAGGCTAGCTTTGCTTTTTGTAAATGGAGCAAGTAATTTACTATATGTTTTGGAGTTGCATCTAGCGGTTGTATCTGATTATGATGGCAGTACCAAACAAATCTTTTCCACTTACTTGCGTAGCAGTGTCTAGTGGATGGCCTTCTGGCCTGCTTTATGACTTCCATACACTCTTGGCTAAGTTGTAAGTGTCCGAATTCTAGGATTTCAGGAGCCAGATTGCTAGATTCAGCGATGCTGGGTCCGGGTGTCTGATCTGTTGGTTGTGTTGCGTTAACAGATCTGGTTTGTTGGGCAGTTTGATGTGTGGTACTACAGACAGATCTAGCAGTGTTGTGTACCAGGGTTGTCTTGCCCAAGTTGGTGCTATTAAAATGAGTTTGAGTTTGTTTTGACTCAATTTGTTTACTAGGTAAGGAAGGAGAGGGAGAGGAGGAAAAGCGTAAGCAAATATTCCTGACCAGTTCATCCATAGGGCATTGCCTTGGGATTGCTTGTGTGGGTATCTGGACGCGAAGTTTTGGCATTTTGCGTTCTCTTTTGTTGCAAATAAGTCTATTTGTGGTGTTCCCCAGAGTGTGAAGTAGGTGTACAGAATCTGTGGGTGGATTTCCCATTCGTGGACTTGCTGGTGATCTCGAGAGAGATTGTCTGCCAGCTGATTCTGGATCCCCGGAATAAACTGTGCTATTAGACCAATCTGATGGTGGATTGCCCACTTCCATATTTTTTGAGCTAACAAGCTTAACTGCGTTGAATGTGTTCCTCCTTGTTTGTTTAGATAATACATCGTTGTCATGTTGTCTGTTTTGACAAGGATGTATTTGTGGGTTATGATTGGTTGGAAAGCTTTTAGTGCTTGAAAAACTGCTAATAATTCTAGATGATTTATATGCAGTTTTGTTTGATGTATGTTCCATTGTCCTCTTATGTTGTGTTGATTGAGATGTGCTCCCCACCCTGTCATGGAAGCATCTGTTGTTATTACGTACTCTGGCACTGGGTCTTGGAAAGGCCGCCCTATGTTTAAATTTATACTGTTCCACCATAGAAGCGAGAGGTAAGTTTGGCGGTCTAGCAACACCAGATCTAGAAGGTGACCCTGTGCTTGAGACCACTGTGAGGCTAGGCACTGTTGTAAGGGCCTCATGTGCAGTCTTGCGTTTGGGACAATGGCTATGCATGAGGACATCATGCCTAGGAGCTGTAGTATTGTTCTTGCTTGTATTGTTTGGTTTGGAGACATGTGTTGAATGACCCTGTTGAAATTGTGGATCCTTTGTGGAGTTGGCGTTGCTACTCCTTTTGTCGTGTCTATTATGGCTCCTAGATATTGCTGTACTTTGCTTGGCAGAATGTTTGATTTTGCAAAGTTGACGGTGAACCCTAGTTTGTAGAGGGTTTGTATGACTTGATTTGTGTGGTTTGAGCATTGTGTGAGCGAACTGGTTTTGATTAGCCAGTCGTCTAGATACGGGAACACATGTATTTGCTGCCTTCTGATGTGTGCAGCGACTACTGCTAGGCATTTTGTGAATACTCTTGGAGCGGTTGTTAAACCAAAAGGCAATACTTTGAATTGGTAATGTATTCCTTTGAATACAAACCTTAGATATTTCCTGTGTGATTGATGTATTGGTATATGGAAATATGCGTCCTTGAGGTCTAGGGTTGTCATGTAGTCGTGTTTTTTGAGCAATGGTAACACTTCTTGTAGTGTGACCATGTGAAAGTGGTCTGATTTGATGAATGTGTTTACTACTCTGAGGTCTAGAATTGGTCTCAGTGTTTCGTCCTTTTTTGGTATCAAGAAGTACAGTGAATAAACTCCTGTGTTTATTTGTGTGCTTGGTACTAATTCTATTGCATTTTTTTGCAGTAGTGCTTGAACTTCTATCTCTAGAAGCTGTGAATGGTATTTTGTTAAATTTTGTGATTTTGGTGGTATGTCTGGAGGGAATTGCAGGAATTCTATGCAATAACCATGCTGGATAATTGCTAGGACCCATGTGTCTGTAGTTATTTTGTCCCATGCTTCGTAATATTGACGTATCCTCCCCCCCACTGGTGTTGTGTGGGAGGGGTGTGTGACATGTGAGTCACTGCTTGTTGGTAGTGGTTTTGGGGCTTTGAAATCTTCCCCTATTCCTAGGGAATTGCCCCCCTCTATACTGGCCCCGAAAACCTCCCCTGTACTGTCCCTGGTAGGTGGGCGGTGCGGACTGTGAGGTGCTAGCTTGTGTGGCCTGACCCCGAAACCCTCCTCTAAAAGGTGTTTTGCGGAAGGTGTTATAAGATCCTCTGCTCTGCGGGGAGTAGAGTGCGCCCATGGCCTTGGCAGTGTCAGTGTCCTTCTTGAGCTTTTCTATAGCTGTGTCGACCTCCGGACCGAACAGAAGTTTCTCGTTTACTGGCATGTTAAGCACTGCCTGTTGAATTTCTGGCTTGAATCCAGACGTTCTGAGCCATGCGTGCCTACGGATGGTAACCGACGTATTAATGGTTCTTGCGGCCGTGTCTGCTGCATCCATGGAGGAGCGTATTTGATTGTTGGAAATGTTTTGACCCTCCTCAACAACCTGTTTTGCTCTTTTTTGCAGATCTTTTGGGAGATGTTCAATGAGATGCTGCATCTCATCCCAGTGGGCTCTGTCGTATCGCGCTAGCAGCGCTTGTGAATTTGCGATGCGCCACTGGTTTGCTGCTTGGACAGCAACCCTCTTCCCGGCTGCATCGAACTTCCTACTTTCTTTATCTGGGGGAGGTGCATCCCCAGAAGTGTGTGAGTTTGCCCGTTTTCTGGCAGCCCCTACCACCACAGAGTCTGGTGGCAGCTGAGAGGTGATGAAGACAGGGTCCGTAGGAGGCGCCTTATACTTTTTGTCCACCCTAGGCGTCACTGCCCTACTTTTAACTGGCTCCTTGAAAATGTCCTTTGCATGGCGTAGCATGCCTGGGAGCATCGGCAGGCTTTGGTAGGAGCTGTGGGTTGAGGAGAGGGTGTTAAATAAAAAATCATCCTCTACTTGTTCCGAGTGTAGTTCCACATTATGGAATAGAGCTGCTCTAGCCACCACTTGCGAGTAGGCTGTGCTGTCTTCCGGTGGTGATGGCCTAGTTGGGTATGTGTCTGGGCTGTTATCAGACACTGGTGCGTCGTACAAGTCCCACGCATCCTGATCTTGGTCGTCGTGGCTCATGGCGGTGTGAGCTGGCGAATGTGACGGGGTGTAAGTTGGCGAAGCCGGAGTTACAGGTGGAGGCGAGGGAGGAGGTGTTACCTTTTGTGTTGTTTGTTGCTGAGGAGTAAACTGAAGCGTTCTCTTTCGTTTGACAGGTGGGAGGGTACTGATCTTCCCAGTCCCCTGCTGAATAAAGATACGCTTTTGCGTGTGATCCACGTCAGTGGATTGCAGTTCTTGTTCAAATCTATGTTTCTTCATTTGAGAAGACATAGAATGCTCTTCGGTATAGGAGCCAGAAACAGGGTCTGATGTCGCTTTTTTCGGCTCCGAAAGCCCTGTCGATTGTTTTTTCGGCTCCGAGGTAACCTTCCTCTTTTTCTGTGCCGAAAATTCTTGGCCTCTATGGTCTTCGGCGCCACTGTCTCGGCGTCGATCGGTGTCGACACCGAACTCTCGGTGTCGATGCTTCTGTTTAGCACTCTCTCGGTCCCGAGGAGGCTGCGTGCCGGTGTCTCGACCGAAGTCGGACGATCTCGACACTGAATGGGCCTTTTTCGGTGCCGATTGTTGGTCACCGAGAATTTGGGTGGAGCCATGGCCGGTTGGCAGTGGCGTCCCCTGGGCCTTCTTTCCTTTTTTAAGGTTTGATCTCGACGTCTTACTCACAGTTCTTGTAGAGTGTAGCTCGTCGGAGTCTGAATCCTGGATGGAAAAGGATTCCTCCTGTTCCTCTTCTGTCTCGAACTGTGGACGCTCTTTTGGCGTGGACGCCATCTGGAGTCTTCTCGCTCGACGGTCGCGCAGAGTTTTTCGGGACCGGAACGCCCGACAGGCCTCACAGGATTCTTCGCTGTGCTCGGGTGACAGGCACAGATTACAGACCGAGTGTAGGTCCGTATAAGGATATTTGTTGTGGCATTCGGGGCAGAATCGAAACGGGGTCCGATCCATCGGCGTTGTCCTCCACGCGGTCGGGCCGACTAGGCCCCGACGGGGTGCCGAAATCTACCCCGAAGGGCACCGAGGCGCTTCGATGTTGAACGCGTCGTCGTATGTGTCTATCTCTAACCGGATCGCAACGATACCGTCGAAAATCTTCCGTCTTCAGCTAACTTTCCGTTCCGAAACTCGGAGCGACAGGAACACGTCCGAACCCGATGGCGGAAAGAAAACAATCGAAGATGGAGTCGACGCCCATGCGCAATGAGCACAGAAGGTGGAGTCACTCGGTCCCGTGACTCGAAAACACTTCTTCGAAGAAAAACAACTTGTAACACTCCGACCCAACACCAGATGGCGAGCTCATGCATACCATGTGTATCTACAGCGACAGATGCCATCGAACATATATTTCTTTCTCCTTGATACTTTCTCATTCTATGTGTGCTGCATTGTGCAGCGCGCATAGAAAGTGGAATTTGCCTCTAAGGATTGTTTTTGTGTAGGAAGTTGTCCATTCCTGCACAAAAACAATCCTGCCTGTAACACAGACAACCTTGAACCACAGTGCATGGGTGCCCCCCTTTGGGGCTAGTCAGTACGCAGGGCGCCAAAGCTAGGAAACATTAGAAATGTGCCATATCTATGTAAATAGGACACATTTGTGCTGTCTTCCTTTCACACAACACAGCAAGTTGCCTTGCTGTGTTGTGTGAAATGTAAACAGATTTGCCCCATAATCTTTGATTGGACAACCCAGTGGCCAGCTAAGCAGACTATAATCATATAAAATACCATATTGGGATCCGGAGATCTGTTCAAAGCTGCCAGCTTACTGAAACACCACACACTGCACATTTGTGTCTCACATCTCATCATTCGCCACATGGCTACTGCTGTGTCTCATAACACTATAGGCCTCATTTACAAGGCGCTAGCTGCATTCTGCGCCACCGGAACGTCATTTTTTGGGTGCTCCGGTGTTGCAGTGTGCCAGCCCATATTTACAAGGCCATGAAAGCCATCTTGCATGGCTTTTCATGACCTTGTAAATATGGACCCATTTCATGCATAACACTGCGTGAAAGGGGCATTCCATGGGTGTTGATTGGGGTGTTCCCACTCAATACTCATGGAACCCAAATGAATCTGATGCATTTCTAGATTTACAGGTATGCAGCACAGACAGGAAGAGGAAAACGCCTCGTGATTGTTTTTGTGTAGGAAGGTGTCCCTTCTTGCACAAAAACAATCCTGTCTGCAACACGCAGCCCTGCACCAAATGCAAGGGTGCCTACGTTGGCGCATGGCAACAACTTGTGCACCAGCACAGGGAGAGAGGCAGAAATGTGCCCGATCTATAGATACAGTGCATTTCTGACCTTTCCCGGTGGTGCAGGGTGGTGCAGCAAGGCACCCTATGACTGCACCTCGTGGTCATCATGCACAACATGGAAATATTTCCTCCATTGGATCACAAAGACAACGCTTTTGTAACCACACACTACCCTATATGGCTCTTGTACCCACACACTACCCTACATGGTGCAGTTTGTTGCCCATGTAGGTAAGTGCTTCAGTGCCACACATAGGGATAGTAGGTGCTATTCAAAAGTCAATACAATAGAATCCAGTATTTGTAATTTGTGCATCACGAAGATTTGTTGTGATCCTATTAAAATCTTTGTTTTCATCACACTTCAGCATTATGAAACAAAATGTGCTTCATTTATGCTTTCATAAGTGCTGGTATATCATGTTGAAATATTTGCACAGTTCATTTAAAGGTATTTAATGTTTTGTGAATTAGTAACAAATTGACATCTTACAGCATTTTTTCGTACTCCCTGTAGACAAGGCCACTGGATTTATGCGATTCTGTGGCTGTGGAATTGTGCAATTCTGTGGTCACGCATTTTCTGCATAATTATAAATTGACAGCATTCACCAAATAATCCATCATCTGCATAATATACAGATTTGTAACTAAAAAATACATTTAGTTTCTAGCTCAAACATAACAAAATTACTAGAAATTCTGCAACACGTTCTGTCCTTCGCAAAGGTGACTGGTCACCTTTCAGTTACAGCTGTATTTGGATTTTGAAACTGGTACTAATGAATTGAAAGCTTTGCCTATACAGAGCTATCGTGGAAAAAGTACAAAATAATTAAGTGATACTATTAGAAAATATGCTGCATTAAGCCTCACAATTTGTGTTTTCATGCCACATAATTTAGTCAACATTGACGCATGATTTAGGCCTCTCCTGCTGACTAATTCCAGTGGCTCTGTCTGTTCCACAGATATAGTCAGATAGTTCACTTTACAGAATCTTCAGGGAAGGTCTCTAAGGGCTACAGCATGTCTTATGCCACCCTGGGGACCCCTCACTCAGCACACACACACTGCCTCACAGCTTGTGTGTACTGGTGGGGAGAAAAAGACTAAGTCGACATGGCACTCCCTTCAGAGTACCATGCCAACCTCACACTGCCTGTGGCATAGGTAAGTCACCCCTCTAGCAGGCCTCACAGCCCTAAGGCAGGGTGCACTATACCACAGGTGAGGGCATATGTACTAATGATGTGCATGACCTGCCCGAGTTGTATTTATAAAGATACATTTTTAAAATATCCCAATATATATGTACAGCAAAAGTGAAAAACAGTAAAAAGCACATAAATCAAAAACATGATGGAAAGATAATGTAGCAACCATACAGTAATAAACCAGGGCCAATGTATATTAACACTATATACTGATCAAAATCAGTAGCTGATTGCAAACACTGGAACACTCTTAAAAGAGAACACCATGAAGAGCAAATTAAGTTACAATAAAATAAAATGTTAGGTGGTTCACACAGTGTTTTGCATGCCGTTCACAACCTTTATGCAATCATGAACACCTTACTAAAAAACAGAGGATCACAATCCGCCCAAAACAATAACAGTTGGTGTAGAGATGATGCTCCCTGTGCAAAGTCATTTCAAAGTCACCTGCATTTGATGATGTCTTTTGTGGGGAGAGCACCCTTCTGTTTGCTGGTGAGGTTGAAGTTTCCAGGCTTTGTGTCCATCTCAGGCTTTAAGCTGCCTCACTTCAGAAGTCAGGAACGCTCTTAAAGATTTAATTTGTAGCACACTCACACAAGCCTTCCACAATAGCGACCATAAATTAAGACTACATTCTCCTGAGATCTTAGCCACCCATTAGGTAGTTTGTTAAATCTAGAATTTGACTTTTTGCAGGATGTTTGAGCAATTGATGGAATCAACCCACAAACGTTTAGCCCAAGACATTGCTATTTGAAGAGCAACCATAACTACAATGCATCCTGGGTTGTAGTGCAATTGAGTTTACGTTGGGAATCATCATCAAATTTGGAAGATTCCTCTCATAAGAAACTCATTATACAACCTGTGATGTCTAGTAAATTGTAAATATTTTCCCCACCATGAGCACTGTGCTATCTACACTTAATTGTCTACTAATCTATTACAATGAATATGAATACAACAAGCATTTTCTGAAAAAAGTGATCTTCCATAAATTTGTTTTTGTATTTATTGTGGCTAATGGAAATGTATACCAACAAATAACAGTGATCAATTCGCTAAGGAACAATCCATTTGATGTTAGTATTATAAATGAATCCCACTAGACACTAATACTTGTCCTGTAACTATCCTAGTGAGGTATATAGGATATTGTCCATATCTATAGGTACTTACAACAAGCACTATGATTGACTGTGAGCACAATATCTATACATTTATTAAACTGAAGATAACAAGACTAGCCAAATCTTCAAATGCTCCAATATTATACTTGTTTCTGGAAATCTTCAGACATATTGAAATGAGGAGGCTGGGTTAAGGGCAAATGAGCAAGTCATTTGTTATAGTAGCTCTTACTCTGTAGTGGGTTTGACCTCTCTCTTGTATAGCAATCACCCTTTTTCTAGTTTATACATCTGTTTATCTATTAGCCTGAGAAAATAAACAGAAGGACAAGTGGCATGGGTGAGTAATTGGGGCTGGTGTAGAAATATTAAACAGACAGGTGAACCATGCATATATCTTTAGGGTCAGTACATTCCAAAATGCTCCTGATGGAACAAGTTCAATTAGTGGCTGTCTAGATCCGGAGCTAGTAAGGCAGCAAGAATACTGGATTCCTGCAATGTCACTCTGCAGTAAACACACGGGTAAAACAGCACAGAGGAGTTAGAAAGAGTCATATTTACTATGGTTCAACTCTCCCTGCAAATTGGCTGTTTGTGGGGCTGTTGCTTGGACCCAAAAGCTGGCAAGGTTCATGTTTAACAGCCCCTAAAATGGTACCAGACTGATGGTATTTTGTGGAAGAGTTTGTACTACAGCCTTGGCTATCATTGAGCATTCCACAATAATAATTTTTCTTCAAGCACGGATGGAAGGCATCTTATTTTGGCCTGGACTACATGCATCCTATGCTGTGGAAATAGCTGCATTTAGCTGACTGCTCTAGTTAATGTTGCAGAGAAATCGTCATTATGTTTGTGGACTCCACTCTCCTCCACCTGCTTTTTGCAATGGAACAACTAAGTTAAAGGTCCCATTCTCTGCTTGATGGGTCTGAAATAGGGAGATCCAGTGTAGGTCATATTTTGTGCGAAGAAACTAATTACTTGTTGACATACCCCGGGTATTGTTTCAAAAACAACCTGCTTGGTGTGCACTCTTGAATTTTTCAACTCAATCTTTACTGTATGTTATTCTTTTGTGTAACCTCAGGGGTATTTTTTGGATCACAGAAGTCATATTAAACTATGAGTCTTCTCTGCATATATATTTAGGTAAAGAAACCCTGACACAGCCTATTTGTGCTTGCCTGGGATGATTCCACTTTAGACAAAAAACCCTTGGAAAGTTGTTTAATACCACTTGTGTATACCACTTTGTTTGTTCAAACATTTCTTGAAATTGTTCACTTTAACTATTTTTTTCAAGGTAATCTAGGTTTTATACTGCAAAACTCATGACATTTATCAACTGGTTATATTAGAGTACCACAAACATAATCTTCTGCGGCGTAAAGTATTCCTAACAGGGTATGCTTTTCTCAAGGAGCATGGCATGGCTAGAACCTAAAATGTGTGCACCACTTGTCTCATAAAAAGCAGTCTCTTCAAAAACTTCCTATTGTGTTCTAATCTGATGAAAGAATTGATGTATTTACCTTTGTCAATCTTGGGCAGAATTAATCTAGTTAAGGTGATCATTTTACCTAAAGTTACTTTTCTATATAATTCAATCCCCTTTCAGTTTGATAAAGTTTTGATTGGCAAATTTCAGCAAGATATAAATTCATTTATATGGGCGCAGAAGGGAGTGAGGATCTTTTGGAAAAAGTTGCGGAGGAAAAAGGAAAGAGGTGGGTTAGCGTTACCTGATTTGCAATTATATGGGTGGGTGTTTCAATTTAAAAATGTCAGGATTTTGGGCTCTTCCTTAGATACCACAGAGATGGGGTGTATGTTTAAGGCTATGTTAGCAGAAGTAAACAAGGGTCTAAACCATTATCTGTTTAAATTTGGAGATCCTAAATTTTTCAAAGAAATTACGTTAAAAGTCCTGCGGAATGCTGCGCAGTTATGGTTTAATGTTAGGTCTTTGCTCAGGATTGATTATTATAGTAATCGGTCACCTATCTGGGATCCACCAGGCACACCTGAGTGTCTAAAGGATGTGTTGGCTATTCCAATCAAGAAGGCAGGTTTTAAATATTGGGGGGATTTAGTTAAGGAAGGGGACTTAATATCTTGGGAAGAAATATTGCATAAAACAGGTGGGGCCTTGTCAAGGATAAAATACCTTCAACTGAAAGAATGGATGGCTAAGGATGATAAGAGATGTGGGTGGCAGTTTCAGATAGAAGACAAGATTCTGGAAGATCCCCTCCCAAAAAAAAGTAGTGGCGAGTTGGTACTGGGAGATAGCGGAGGCAGGGGATGGTGAGTTTAATCTGCTCAAGGTTTTATGGGGAGACTTTTTTCTGGAAATACAGCTCAGGGAGGTTTGGGTGGCATCTATGTGTACCCTATATCAAGTGGTCAAGCCCACCCATTCAGGCAAAACCATACATTCGTGCTACATAGAGCATTCTTGTCTCCTTATAGACTTTCAAAGATGGGGAAAGGTGAGGTGATCAAATGTGGAAAGTGTGGAATGGAAAGGGTGTCGGATGTCCATATGTTTTTTGAATGCTCGTCAATTCAACTTTTTTGGGAAGAAGTGAGGAATACGATATCTAAGGTATTGGCGGTTGAGATCAAGATCACCTAACTATTAGTTATTTTTGGTAGATTGCAACAGATAGTACATTTAAGGGTGAATGTGCAGAAGTTGCTATTTTATGTTATTCTATTAGCTAGAAGAAAATTTGTAGAAAATGGGTAGGCAGGGTTACTCCCTCCCACAAAGAGTGGTTGGATCATGTGAAATATGTATTCAAAATGGACACTGTGATGGGTATCACCAAGTCAAGGAAATTTTGGCAACCTTTTCAAGCCTGGTTAGCGGAACAATTGGGGAATATATACATTTTGTCAGATGATTATTCTTCCCTTGTGTCTCTCACAATTTATTGAATCAGGGTAATGTATGTGCCCTTTTTTTTTTACCTCTACCTTTATTATGAGGTGGACATGTTGAGAGAGAAAGAAGGAGGCCCCCCCTCCCCGGTTACGGAGAATGGTCGATCACAAGAGTGAAGGAAAAAGACCTGGTGCCTGGGATGAATGAGGACAAAACAAAACAAAAAAAAACTTCCTATTTCACTACACAATATTGTTTAGTGCATGCTAAAAAGTATAGCTATGAGAAACATACACCAAACAGATTATCAATAGATTTCTAACGTGTTGGTGTATCATTTGCTTACTCTATAGTTAGGCCTTACTCCTGAGTAAGAAGCAAACCAGCCACATAGATGTTCATACCAAATAGGTGTACACGAGAAGCAAATGTGGGTCTGTTCTCCAAACACAAGTGCAGACACCTTCCAGGAAAACTACCTTCAATGAGCGAGTACAACATTTATGAAAAAATTGTCCTTCAATAACAAAAATATAATGATCCTATCCCTCTACCGCAAGGATAATTTATTCTCAGGCACAGAGTAGTTTTAGATCACAACTGTAATTCCATGTACTTTGGTATGTTACAATTGTCTCTTTTATCCAGTCCTGCCTTTTTAGTTAAAAGCAATTTGGAGTCTTCTAGTTTTGCCTTTTCACAGTATATGCATGGACCTACTGACTCAGCATGTAAAAGGATGATAGCCTGAAAGCCAGGGCTGACCGTACTTTGCCCTCAGGACACAGAGGAAGTTGGCAGCTAGAATCATATCTACAAACCTTTTTTCCTTTTTTAAGATAAGGGAGCTTTAAGTGTAAATAAACTATCACAAGAAGCAATCTTCACACACAATTAGCAGCACAAGCAAATCCTTTATTTTAACGTATAAAAATGAAACACCCCCAAACAGACATGCAGATGACTTAACAAAACAAGTTGTGCAAACCCCCTGCAGGTGGTGTCCCTTTTCTTATTTATGATTAAAAGAACACGTAAAGATATTTACACACTACTGGGTCAGACATCATAATCAGTCTTTTAAACTTCTTCATTCTCCTTCAAAAGACTTTCACATGTTCTATAAAACCGAAATCCATACCCCACCACCCATAATTATAACTTCAGGAACTATATGTCCGACACTATAAATGGATTCTCAGACAGTCGAACAGAAAGCAGTGCAGTCATCTCAGTATCAGGCGTGTAAAATTGAAGCGTGAGGTATTCCATTCAAATTGTGTGTACAGTGGAGGGGATCCAAGGGCAGACCTCCACAAACTCCCTTTCAAACAAGCTTCATAAATAGTTGGCACATTCCAGAGTCATTCTTCCCAAATCGTCAGTGTCCAGAGGAAAACAAAAATGTGCCATCAGGGTTTTGTTTGTGTGTCTCACGGGCTTGGGTCACTTCGCTCACTCAATCTCGGCTTGGACAAATAGAACTGCATACTTTAGGCCCCCTCCGCCGTTCTGGCTGCCTGTTGTACCCCCTCAAGCTGGGCATAGGTGGTACAAAGCAAGAGTGAAAGAAATGCATTGCTTTACCATGTGAAGATAATATCGGAGATTAACAGAGGGGGGAAAAAGCATATATTGTCCTCTGAAAAATGTGTTCCCACTCCACAGCACCCCACAGGTGCTTGGTAAATAACTATAGTCCTGGCCTCATATAGGTTTGTACAGCAGTGTTGTGACATACTTCTTCTTGTATCTGTGGGTGGCACTGAGGACCATTACTCCATCCTGCAAAAGAATTAAGACACCTTAGTGTACAGAGGAGGTAACACATGAAGAAACCAACCACACACCTTTTCACACTTACTTTGATTGAAAGTGCATACAGATGATTCAACATGACATGGTTGGGCTCTGGCAGGAGGGCAGGATCACACTGAAAAAAGTGAGAGTTTCCACTTAGTGTCATTGTCAATTAGGGCAGATAGTTAAAAAGGTACATTAGGCTATGTGTTTAAGAATCACACTTTATCCACTGTATGTTTAATTTTATTACATCCATTATTTTTCAAGCTCCCTACAGTAACTTCTTTATTTAAAAAAAAAAAAAAAATAGTTGTGTAGTGTTGTAGATTCACATGCTTTGCATGCTCCTAACTTCTAGTGTTGGACTCTGAGATCACAACTTGTTTTTCTTTAAGTCAAGAATGTGCTGCTACTCCTCCCTTAGACTTTGATGTGCATTGGCACCGACTCCACCTTAGATTGTCTTCACTCAGCAGGAAAAAGTAGAGTATAGAGTAAACATACTCTGATGTGAAGTGTGCATTGCAAGTTTGTAAATATTAAAAACGCAGGGAGCATGTGGCATCATTGCCAGCTCCCAGGGACGATGTATTTGTATCTGCAGCACTATATACTACGAACAGATGCTTACAGGGTAACATTTTCAGTTTTTAGCATGTGTGGCCTTAAAGCAGTTTCCTCCCAAGTGATCGCTACTGAACAGATGACTGGAATAATATTCTTATCACAGTCTATAAAATCTTAGCATACTGGTGGGCAAATATGGACACACAATAATGATTTGTGAAGATGTATGGTGTTCACTAGGTAGTGGCCTTGCAGATGTCAGTAACTGGGATGTTACCTGCATGGTGGCTCCCTTCTTACATGTACAGCATGTACTGGGAGGTGCAGTGGGTACACATTTAGGTTTAGCGCAGCTAGTTTGGATGCATTTAAGACTCAGAAATGGGGTTACACTTTTGTGGGGTGTAAGGAAATGCCTCCTTGGCATGGTTGCCCCCTGACTTTTTGCCTTTGCTGATGCTATGTTTACAATTGAAAGTGTGCTGAGGCCTGCTAACCAGGCCCCAGCACCAGTGTTCTTTCCCTAACCTGTACTTTTGTATCCACAATTGGCAGACCCTGGCATCCAGATAAGTCCCTTGTAACTGGTACTTCTAGTACCAAGGGCCCTGATGCCAAGGAAGGTCTCTAAGGGCTGCAGCATGTCTTATGCCACCCTGGAGACCTCTCACTCAGCACAGACACACTGCTTGCCAGCTTGTGTGTGCTAGTGAGGACAAAACGAGTAAGTCGACATGGCACTCCCCTCAGGGTGCCATGCCAGCCTCTCACTGCCTATGCAGTATAGGTAAGACACCCCTCTAGCAGGCCTTACAGCCCTAAGGCAGGGTGCACTATACCATAGGTGAGGGTACCAGTGCATGAGCATGGTACCCCTACAGTGTCTAAATAAAACCTTAGACATTGTAAGTGCAGGGTAGCCATAAGAGTATATGGTCTGGGAGTCTGTCAAACACGAACTCCACAGCACCATAATGGCTACACTGAAAACTGGGAAGTTTGGTATCAAACTTCTCAGCACAATAAATGCACACTGATGCCAGTGTACATTTTATTGTAAAATACACCACAGAGGGCACCTTAGAGGTGCCCCCTGAAACTTAACCGACTATCTGTGTAGGCTGACTAGTTTTAGCAGCCTGCCACAAACCGAGACATGTTGCTGGCCCCATGGGGAGAGTGCCTTTGTCACTCTGAGGCCAGTAACAAAGCCTGCACTGGGTGGAGATGCTAACACCTCTCCCAGGCAGGAATTGTCACACCTGGCGGTAAGCCTCAAAGGCTCACCTCCTTTGTGCCAACCCAGCAGGACACTCCAGCTAGTGGAGTTGCCCGCCCCCTCCGGCCCGGCCCCCACTTTTGGCGGCAAGGCCGGAGAAAATAATGAGAATAACAAGGAGGAGTCACTGGCCAGTCAGGACAGCCCCTAAGGTGTCCTGAGCTGAGGTGACTCTAACTTTTAGAAATCCTCCATCTTGCAGATGGAGGATTCCCCCAATAGGGTTAGGATTGTGACCCCCTCCCCTTGGGAGGAGGCACAAAGAGGGTGTACCCACCCTCAGGGCTAGTAGCCATTGGCTACTAACCCCCCAGACCTAAACACGCCCTTAAATTTAGTATTTAAGGGCTACCCTGAACCCTAGAAAATTAGATTCCTGCAACTACAAGAAGAAGGACTGCCTAGCTGAAAACCCCTGCAGAGGAAGACCAGAAGACGACAACTGCCTTGGCTCCAGAAACTCACCGGCCTGTCTCCTGCCTTCCAAAGATCCTGCTCCAGCGACGCCTTCCGAAGGGACCAGCGACCTCGACATCCTCTGAGGACTGCCCCTACTTCGAAAAGACAAGAAACTCCCGAGGACAGCGGACCTGCTCCAAGAAAAGCTGCAACTTTGTTTCCAGCAGCTTTAAAGAACCCTGCAAGCTCCCCGCAAGAAGCGTGAGACTTGCAACACTGCACCCGGCGATCCCGACTCGACTGGTGGAGATCCGACGCCTCAGGAGGGACCCCAGGACTACTCTGATACTGTGAGTACCAAAACCTGTCCCCCCTGAGCCCCCACAGCGCCGCCTGCAGAGGGAATCCCGAGGCTTCCCCTGACCGCGACCCTTTGAACCTAAAGTCCCGACGCCTGGGAGAGACCCTGCACCCGCAGCCCCCAGGACCTGAAGGACCGGACTTTCACTGGAGAAGTGACCCCCAGGAGTCCCTCTCCCTTGCCCAAGTGGAGGTTTCCCCGAGGAATTCCCCCCTTGCCTGCCTGCAGCGCTGAAGAGATCCCGAGATCTCCCATTGACTTCCATTACAAACCCGACGCTTGGTTCTACACTGCACCCGGCCGCCCCCGCGCTGCTGAGGGTGAAATTTCTGTGTGGACTTGTGTCCCCCCCGGTGCCCTACAAAACCCCCCTGGTCTGCCCTCCGAAGACGCGGGTACTTACCTGCAAACAGACCGGAACCGGGGCACCCCCTTCTCTCCATTCTAGCCTATGTGTTTTGGGCACCACTTTGAACTCTGCACCTGACCGGCCCTGAACTGCTGGTGTGGTGACTTTGGGGTTGCTCTGAACCCCCAACGGTGGGCTACCTTGGACCAAGAACTGAACCCTGTAAGTGTCCTACTTACCTGGTAAAACTAACAAAAACTTACCTCCCCCAGGAACTGTGAAAATTGCACTAAGTGTCCACTTTTAAAACAGCTATTTGTCAATAACTTGAAAAGTATACATGCAATTTTGATGATTTGAAGTTCCTAAAGTACTTACCTGCAATACCTTTCGAATGAGCTATTACATGTGGAATTTGAACCTGTGGTTCTTAAAATAAACTAAGAAAAGATATTTTTCTATACAAAAACCTATTGGCTGGATTTGTCTCTGAGTGTGTGTACCTCATTTATTGTCTATGTGTATGTACAACAAATGCTTAACACTACTCCTTGGATAAGCCTACTGCTCGACCACACTACCACAAAATAGAGCATTAGTATTATCTATTTTTACCACTATTTTACCTCTAAGGGGAACCCTTGGACTCTGTGCATGCTATTCCTTACTTTGAAATAGCACATACAGAGCCAACTTCCTACATGGGGTTTGATGTTTATTTCAGGTAGAAATCTGTCTAACATACATAAAATATATGGAGTAATAAACCATGTTATAAAACGGATATAAACACTGGATGGATTTGTTAGGGAATAGAACAATAATGTACAGTTGGTAACATTATAACAATCCATAGAACCTAGATCTTCTACGCCAAGCTGTGTATAAAAACCTTGATATCCTAAAAGCAATGAAAGCTTTAAGATCCAATGTGCAAATTCTCATAGCAACTAGATTCTGTTGGATGCCCAGATTGGGACAATCCATTTCTTCCTTAGGAGCTAGTATCTATGGCAAAAATACAATAGACTGTATTTGGTTTCTGGCACTGGATCACCCTGAATATAGGTTGGACCAATTCATACCAAAATTAGCAAGCAGTAAGATCCCAAATCTAAATTAGCGCTCAAGGTGTTTGGCTTGCACAGGGATTAATAATGTCCATTAGAGTATCACATTGTAGACTACACTTAAAATCTAAAAATGATACAATCTGTCCCTCTCTAGGTAACCTGACAAGCCACCTTTCCATAACAAAAGTCCAATATTTGTGATAGACGCCAGGTTGTCCCAAAATTCATTCAGAAACCAAGTCCTTACAAAATAAAGCCATGGGATGTCAGAAACATTGCTCAGGTCTTTAAACTCAATTAACACTTTTCCTATATTATAAGGCATCTAGCGACCAAATATGCAGCCTGTTCAGAAGAAGTTTAAGGTTAGTAATATGAGCAATACGTTATAACCCTAGATCAAGATGAGCTCCATATACAGTGCTTTGTACACTTGAGTGGCTAGTAATGTGGGTTTAAAACTCAATTGCTTTGAAATTTTCGGAAAAGCAGCGTCTCTGTGTTGTAAGGTTAATTTACTTCAAATTATGGGGGAACAAAGAAAGGAATTTAAACCAATCTAACTCCCAAGTGATAGAAATCTCTTAACACCTCAATTGGGGTATCACAACTTTTCAATGACGACCCCCCCCCCCCCCCCCCCCCAAAGAAGGATCAAAAGGGATTCAACGACATGTACTTGGTCAGGCTGTGAAGTTTGCAGAAAATAGAAAACTTGCTCACTAGTGTTTGTAAGCCCACTGGTGTTTTAGCTATCAGCAGGGTATCATTTACAAATAATGCTGGGATCTTCTGGACAACTAATTTTAGGAAGTCATTATTGGAATTAGGGAAATGTTCAATTACCACATTTATAAAGGTGGTGAACAGGATAGTGCTAATACACACCCATGGCACACTTATTAATCTTTGAGGGGTTGGTTACCTCCCAGCCCCCAGTGGACCCGAGCATATTTATTAGAATACAGGTGCATTATTAACAATTTGTCAGCACTTCCCATTGCTTTGCTCTCAGAATAAAGTCAAATGATGCCCTTAAGTTAACGACCGCTGCATATGTGTCTCCACTTAATTACTATTGGTTTTCTACAGGAATACAAAGCAGAAAACTTGATCAACGGTACTGATACGTGACCTAAATCTAGAGAGTAATGGGATAAAACCTGTGATTCAATCATGAAAAGTTGTAATTTATCCAGCACTTGCTTGATGAAGACTTTTTGTTCGCTGTCAATCAGATGTATTGGGCCATAATTCCCAGGAGAGGTGCAACATCCTCTCTTGTAAATGGGAACAATTTCCACCCCCTGCCAGGACTCTGGGACAGGAGCAACCACTGAAATAGCGTTGGATCCAATATTAATATAAGGGTCCAAATAATAGATGTTCTTCATTGGAAAATGTCCCCGGGAATCTTTTCCAGTCTGAGAGTCTTTCCATGTTTCTAGCTGTCAATTGATTTCTGCGCATTCAAGAGGAAGAAATCAATTGCAGTAAAAAGCTGACAAGACAATTTGCACTTTGTAAAACAGCTTCAATGAATGAATGATACATTTATAGAGCGTAACATTGCCCTAAGGTGTCTAGGTGCTGAATGAAGACCTGGAGATAATTTGGCCCATCTCCCGCACCATTTACGGGTGCTAGAATAAATGACTTATCAATATGACGTGCAGATGAATCCTGCTTCCTAAGCTAGGCACAAAACTGGGATGTTACTAAGAGAAAAGCCACGTTTTTAAGGTTTTTCTAAAAGGCAGATACAATTTAATCCCCGCTAGGTAATGGGGGAGGGAATTCCAAATTTTGGCAGTGGTCACTGAAAATGCCACCCCCACCATCTCTTCCTGCGCACTTTAGGAATGAAAACTAGGGTTCCGAGTTGATGATCTATGAGGTCTGTGCGAAGAATACCACTGAAACATGGGTTTAATCCCCCCTGCCGCGGCACCATACAGTATACAGTGCCTTATGCACAATACAGTTGACCTTGAATATCACTAGCTTCTGAATTGGAAGCTAGTGAAGTTTGCACAGTCTGATTGAAATTGAAATATTTTTGGGACAGCTAATACCAGCCTTGCTGTAGTGTTTTGCACAAGTTGGAGTTTGGCTAGGATAGTCTTTGTTGGACAAGTTGCTTACCTTACCTGGTAGGCACAGTATCTAGTTACAGATTCTTTACCATAGAATTTTCCCCCCCAGGCGGCAGTCTGGATCTGGAGATTTTTCTTAAGCAGAACCTCTGTAAGCCATTAGGTGGCACAGATTGGCTCCACGTCCGTCATCTGTGTTGTGTGCATCGGATAGGACACTGCAGGTCCTAAATAGGCGCCACCCCGGTGTCCTGACATCAGTTTCTTTTCCCAACTTTACACGCCAGGAGCGCAGAGCCAGAAAGAACACGGACAACTGGTGTGTCAAAACTAGGGCCCTGAAAGTGGAATCCCTGTCCCTAGAAATCAGTTTGTAGAGCATGGAGGATGGGTGGGTTGGTAGGGAATCTGCAATTAAAATAAGTCTCTACCAGATAATTTGTTACCAAAGGTAAGTAACTTGTCCTGATAGACATCTGTAGGAAGCTGGCTCTGTATATACTATCTCAAAGTGAGAGATAGTCTGCACAGAGTCCAAGAGTTCCCCTTAGAGGTTGATAGTGGCAAAATTAGAAAATACTAATGCTCTATTTTGTGGTAGTGTGGTTGAGCAGTAGGCTTATCAGAGGGTAGTGTTAAGCATTTGTTGTACACACACACACACACAGGCAATAAATGAGGAACACACACTAAAAGACTTAACTCCAGCTCAATATGTTTTATATAGAAAAATAACTTTTCTTAATTTATTTTAGAACCACAAGATTCAAGATTTGAGGTAAGTACATAAAATGCAAGGTACTTCACACAGGTAAGTATAGAACTTTGATTTAAAACAGTAGTACACACAGTTTAGGTTAAAATGGCAATGAGGTATTTTAAAAGTGGACACAGTGCAAAAATCAACAGTTCCTGGGGGAGGTAAGTTTGGTTAGTTTTTGCAGGTAAGTAAAGCACTTACACAGTCAGTCTTCTGGGCATAGGCAGCCCACCGTTGGGGGTTCAAGGCAACCCCAAAACCACAGCACCAGCAACACAGGGCCGGTCAAGTGCAGAGCTCAAAGGAGGGCCCAAAAACATATAGGCGCATATGAAGGACAGGTGCTCTGGTTCCAGTCTGCTAGCAGGTAAGTACCTGCGTCCTCGGGGAGCAGACCAGGGGGGTTTTGTAGAGCACTGGGGGGGGACAGAAACAAGCCCACAAAATACACCCTCAGCGGCACAGGGGCGGCCGGGTGCAGTAGGGCAAAGTAGGCATCGGGTTTGCTATTGAAAGCAATGGAGGGACCCAGGGGTCACTTAGGCGATGCAGGCAGGGCACAGGGGGGCTTCTCGGGCCAGCCACCGACTGGGCTAGGATGAGGGCTGCCTGCTGGTCACTCCTGCACTGGTCGGTGGTTCTTCTCGGTCCTGGGGGCTGCGGGTGCAGTGCTTGGTCCAGGCGTCGGTTCCTTTGTTACCAGGAAGTCGCGGTCAGGGGGATCCTCTGGATACTCTCTACATGTGTCGCTGTAGGGGTTCAAGGGGGTCGACTCAGGGTGCCCACGTCATCATAGTCCCCTGGGAGTCCTCTCTGCAGTGTTGGTTCTCCTGAACTCGAGCCGGAGGCGTCAGCTGCAGAGTGTGAAGTCTCACGCCTCAGGCGGGAAAGGAGTTCTTTGAAAGTTGTTTTAAAGTTGCAAAGTTGTTGCAGTTTTTAGACAGTGCCGCTGTTCTCTGGAGTTTCTTGGTCCTTCGGGTTCAGGGCAGTCCTCCGAGGTCACTGGTTCCTGTTGGATGCATCGATGTGCAGATTCTTTGAGTCTGGACAAAACAAAGGGTACACTGTTCCAAAGGATCACACAGGGAGGACCAGCATAAACAAAAACAAAACTTCTCCTGAAGTGCTCAAAATATCAACACTATTAGGTCTGTATGAGGACAGAAAAAAGGGGGGTGGGGAACAACTCTCATCACTTACATTAAAGTCTATTGTCTGTCCGGTCAACTAAACAAAAAGGTCGCCCATCCCCAAATTATGGATTTGGCTCCCTGGGAAGATAAAAGCCTAGGACTGTTGCTGTTGATTTTCAGCGGTCCGTCCTTGTCGAACCTACCCCGGCACGCCTCTTCCCGTAATTTGAGACAGGCCGGTAGGTCTGGGTCCAAGTCAGTTGTCATCTCCGTCGTCTCTGCGCGTCTTTCAGGTCAGCAGTCCTCCTTCTTGTTGTAGGTTGCAGGAGTCGGATTTCCTGGGTTCAGGGTCGCCCCTAAATACTCAATTTAGGGGGGTGTTTAGGTCTGGGGGGCAGTAGCCAATGGGTGGCTACACCCTCTTTGTGCCTCCTCCCTGAGGGGAGGGGGCACATCCCTATTCTGATTGGGGGAATCCTCCAAACTCAAGATGGAGGATTTCTAAAGGCAGGGGTCACCTCAGCTCAGGGCACCTCCGGGGCTGTCCTGACTGGCAGGTGACTACTCTGCCAGGTGTTACTGTTCCTGCAGGGGGAGGGGAGAAGCACCTCCACCCTGTGCAGGTTTTGTTCCTGGCCACAGAGTGACAAAGGCACTCACTCACCCCATGTGGACAGAAACTCGTCTGGTTGTGGCAGGCTGGCAGAAACTGGTCACCCTAGAACTAGGAGTTGGACTGGTATTCAGGGGCATCTCTAAGATGCCCTCTGGGTGTATTTTACAATAAATCCACACTGGCATGAGTGTGCATTTACTGTGCTGAGAAGTTTGATACCTAACTTCCCAGATTTTGGTGTAGCCATTACGGAACTGTGGAGTTCGTAATTGACAGACTCCCAGACCATATACTCTTTATGGCTATCCTGCACTTACAATGTCTAAGGTTTGGCTTAGACATTGTAGGGGCATAGTGCTCATGCAACTGTGCCTTCACCTGTGGTATAGTGCACCCTGCCTTAGGGCTGTAGGGCCTGCCAGAGGTGTGACTTACCTATGCCACAGGCAGTGAGAGGTGGGCATGGCACCCTGAGGGGAATGCCATGTCGACTTAGTCTTTTTCTCCCCACCAGCACACACAAGCTGTGAGGCAGCGTGCATGTGCTGAGTGAGGGGTCCCCAGGGTGGCATAGACATGCTGCAGCCCTTAGAGACCTTCCCTGGCCACCAGGGGTACCATTTACAAGGGACTTATCTGTGTGCCAGGGCTGTGCCAATTGTGGGAACAAAGGTATAGTTTGGGGAAAGAACACTGGTGCTGGGTCCTGGTTAGCAGGGCCCCAGCACACTTTCAAGCATAACTGGCATCAACAAAAGGCAAAGGGTTAGGGGGGTAACCATGCCAAGGAAGGCATTTCCTTACAACATCTATTTGCAGATTCCTCACCTTAGAATAGATACACAAGCAATACCATTCCTCCAGGTCGTCTGCAAATAAATATCATACTAGAAAGGCCTGGATGAGCAAAGTGCCCGTCACTACGGACCTGACTGCCTAGGCTGTAGTGTTTGGTGAACGTGTGCAAGGACGCCCACGTGCCCGCCTGACTGATGTCCAGGACTGGAACTCCGTGTGCCAAAGGAGCGGTTGCAGCTTTCGCTCTGGTAGAATGAGCATACAAGCCCCCAGAGGGTTGTATTTTAGCCAATGTGTAGCACATTTTAATGTAGGGTACGACCCATCTGGAGATGGTTCTCTTCTGCACTGCCCAACCTTTCTTCACACCCACCTGACCAACAAAGAGTTGATCATCCACCCAGAACTCTTTAGTGCGATTAAGATAGAACGCTGATGCTCTTTTTGGGTCCAGACGGTGGAGTCTCTCCCCCTCATGAGAAGGATGTGGGGGTGCATAAGAAGTAGGCAAAGTGATAGATTGGCCTACGTGAAAAGTTGTAACAACCATGGGAAGGAAGAAGGCCCTTGTGCATAGCGCTACCTTGTCAGGATGTACAGAAAAGAATGGAGGCTTGAAAGAAAGAGCCTGGAGCTCTCACTCTGCGAGCAGAAGTGATGGCCACGAGGAAGACAGTCTTGAGTGGAAGGAGCTGCAAGGGACAATTGTGTAACGGCTCAAAGGGAGCACACATCAAGTAAGTCAGGACAAGACTGAGCTCCCACTGAGGCATGATAAATGGATTGGGAGGATACAAGTGGGTTAGACCTTTAAGAAATCTACCTACAATAGGGGATTTGTAAAGCGAAGGTTGATCTGGCAATCTAAGAAAAGCCGAGATATCTGATAAATAGCCTTTAAGAGTACCCAAAGCAGAACCTTGATGGGCTAGTGAAAGTATGAATAAGAGAACCTCAGCAAGAGGGGCAGAGAGAGGATCAACTGACTTGTACGTGTACCATGCCACAAATTTATGCCAACGACAGGTGTATACTGTTTTGGTGGAGGGACGCCTGGCTGCCAAGATAACAGCACAGACTTCAGGCGGAAGGTCAAAAGCCATCAACTGCCGCCACGCAATCTCTGTGCAAGAAGGCGGAGTCTGGACAGGTTTGGGTGAAGAACCGTCCCCTGCTGCTGCAACAGAAGATGCCCCCAAGATTATCCAGTCTTTTTGATTCCCTATACAGGGGAGCCGAAGGGAATGCGCCAGATCACAAGGATGCCTGAATGACCAGGATCTCAGGAGTGGGGCATTGGGTCAGAAATTTAGGGTCGTTTGGGGAAGGCCAATGGCGGTGAGCGATTGTCCTATTCACAGGAGCCCCTGTGCTGGGTATGGACCAGATACCCAGTAGGGTATTAGTGAGGGCTTCTTTAAATGGAAGGAGAGGCTTCGAAGCAGAGGCTCTGGGCTTAAGCACCTCCATCAGGAGAATAGTCCTGACCGCAACAGTAGGAAGCTCACGGCCAAGGACCTCAGCCACCCTACTGACCACCACGGAGTAAGACGTTCCCTCCGCCGTATCCATAGTAAGAGGAGACTGCATGGCACGGTCTGGAGAGGTATCAAGACCGATTGCGTCGCCCAATTCCTGAGCCCGGTCCATGTTCTGCTCATCTTGCTGGTATTCATAAGGGTCCAGCTACCCCTCCAATCCTTCCTCATACTCATACCCAAAGTAACAAGCATTTGCGATGCAACGGGTCTCGTGTTAGAGCTATTAGCGTTGTAAACTCCTAAACTGACTTTTCTTGCCACAAAAACTAATAATGAAAAACAGTTTCACATATGCGAGCCGATGGTTGCCATGAGCTTGAAGTTGACACTGAAAAGGAAACAGAAGTTCGCTCGCAGTGAAACTTATCGCCAAAAGTGCAATTATCCAGGTTACCGGCAAAAGTGCAATTATCCATGTAAAAGGGTCAAGGTCATGCAAAGCACTCGACTTCTGCCCAGCGAGATCGCGCTGCGCAGGAAATTAAAAGTTAAAGTAGTCCAGAAACCAGCTAAAAACATGGAGCCTCGTATGTTTTCAGCAGTTTACTGGTGTGCTTAAGGAGGGCTAAACACCGGAAAAGGCATGACGTGTGCATGCCTTTCACAAGTGGAATCAATCGATTTTCAAAAGGACAGCCCACAAACTAATGAAAGTGACAGTTGTGACATGGGCATGGTTAGAAGCCCACAGAGAGATTACAACATGGTACAGAGCACTTGCGCGCTCGACCCTAAAAATAGTCTGAATCCAACCTGGGGTGGCTAGGCCCTGTCGAAGTCGGAATCGGAGTCGACCGGCGCCGTTCCAGCTCCGAGTCATCAGGGATTAGGATCGGATCGACGTCAATTGTGAGCCCAACCGACATCGGGAGCATCGGCAACTTTGCCGGTGCTGGGGAAGGTCTCAATGATACGACCGGAGCCAGCGTGGATCCGGACAGAGATCTGGAGGGATCCTCGTTGCCCGGAGTCTAGATGATTTTGAGGAAGACGTGTGGTGATGATTCCGCCGCCAGTCTGGAGGCCTTCCTCTCAAGCGAGAATGATGTGGAGTCTAGCGCCGGGCCGCCATGAGCTTTACGGACTGCTCTCTCAAAGCCTTCAGGTTCATGGCCCGGCACTCGGAGCACGTCTTCGGGTCACTGACATCATTTAGCAACAATCCTCGCAAGGCTTGAACTCAGCCTTCGGGGACATAGACGCACCAAAAGACACCAGAAAATTTGACAAAAGTGTTGAGGCTGGTCAAAAAAGTGACCAGGGTAGCTCTTCTCCGGATCAGCGCATGGTGCGGAAAGAAAAGAACTGACATCACCGCGCTGAGGTGGCGCCTATTATCGACGTCATCACGCTGACCACGACACCAACGACAGATGCGGAGTCGTCTGATGCCACCCGACGGCACGCAAGGATACTACTCGAAGAAAAAAATCTCCAGATCCAGTCTGACACCTTGGGAAATTCTTAGGTAAGGAATCTGCAACTTGAAGTCTCTATCAGATAGAATGTTAGCAGGCAGGAGAGAATAGCGGATGTCAGTCAGGAAATTACCATGAAAAAAGTGCACACAGAGCTGCACTGTTTTAGTGCTTGTTATTTGCTCGAAGGCACAGTATCTAGTCTAAACTATGAGTGGAATTTACAGTCCCATGTGTTCAGCAGCTCTATAAGATTCGACCTTTGACTAAGCCCAGAGATTTAGCAACTGGCTTAGCTTTTTGGTCACGCCCTCTGCAGAGCACCCTTTTCCTCTTCACCCACTTGACTCAACCTTTAGTTATGGGCAATAGGTGTTCCCATAGCACCACTTTCCACGCTTACTGGGCTCAGCGTTTTGCTGTGCTCAAAGAGCTCTAGACACATGACCTGGTCAAGAGCCTGCCGAGCACTGCCTGCAGCCTTGTCAAGTGAACTCTGGGGAACAGGCCTGGTCTTCTGCTGGGCCTTACACATACTCTTCACACCATAGCCACTGGCTTAGAGATTTGAAAATCTACGTCACTGTAAAGGATATGCTTATGCTCCCAATTAAGGTGTGAAAAGGCAAACATCTGCTGCTTCAGTGATGCTGCCAATGGTTAAGTGAGGTCACTGAGGTTGTTATCTGTGATATCGTGAGCAGGGGATGGGCTATGGTCATGTAGCTTACCATGACAGGCGAGTTTCAAGGTGCTTTAAGTTTTACATTACAATCAAAATGCCTGTTCTATTTAGTTTTTTTTTTTTTAGGGGGATTTGCATTTTTGATGTAATGCACCACATTTTGTCTTCCAAGTAAAAGTCACAACATTTTTTAGGTCAATTGCTTTGGTCAGGTATTTTTTTGGCTTAGACTGTGGGCAACAGGCACAAGGCATGATATGTTATCCATGGCCATTGGAGCATGGACAGTTTTGCTTTTCTCTTTTTTTTGTTCCACACTTTTTAAAATTCCCAAACTACAAAGCAAGCATGTGCAAAGCCAATAAATCTCACCTTTGATACCTATTGGCTTTGCCAATGGTTTTAGCAATGCTACATTGCATCCACAATGCTGTTCATTGTGGCTAATAAAGGGGAAAAAAAGTCTTCATGGCCAGCTGTGACATTTTGTAGGTGTACATGTCAAGCATGTGCGCCTACAAATTAACACTTTTTTTTTCTTTTTGTTTATAGAGCCAAGTAGGACTGGTTAAAAAAGAAGTAATGCAAACGGGTGGTGGAGAACACATAAGGGAAAAGACATGTAGTGCAGAATCACTGAGGGCAGGGAAACAACAGGAGGAAGGGCAACATGGAGAGGGTGGAATCAATGCAAGGGTGTGTGGGTAAGAGCAACCCCAAGGGTGTGGGAAGGGAAGCAAACGGAGATAGAGCAACATGGAGGGATGGAAGCGAAAAGGGAAAGCACAACGTGGCTGTAAGGAAAGCACACAGGAGAATGGCTCAAAGGACAAAGTTCTGGACAATTACATTTTTATAATGTTATGAAAATAAAGGTGCTGGAAGAAGTGGGACAACACAGAGGGGGAAAAGCATGCACGCTCAAGGAGTGTTTTTACAAAAAGTTCCTGAATAGCAGACACTTATAGGAGGATACAAGGAGCCAGTCATAGAGATGGTAAATGGGCTATGCTCCACGGCAGGGACAAAGACAAGATGGATAGGCTAAAGCAGTGGTTCCCAACCTTTTGATTTCTGTGGAACCCCACTTTAATATTAATGGAACCCAGGGACCCCCACTGAATCATCATTCGAATCCGGGGACCCCCCGCCTGAGTCATTACTGGAAGCTGGGGACCTAATTTGTCAATATTTGTTAATATTTTTTAATTTTCTTAGCAGTCGCGGACCCCCTGAGAAGGCTTCGCGGACCCCCAGGGGTCCCCGGACCACAGGTTGGGAACCACTGGGCTAAAGCAAATACAATCATGGGATAGAAAGCTACAAATTAGGTGTGACAAAACAAAAAGTCAATGGAAAAGCAATGGATGGAGTTGCTTTTAAGGTTAGTTATCTACATGTCTCTAATATGTCTCTCACAACCAGACAACTGTGCCGCCTGGCAGTGTTTGACCTCATGACGTAGCCAAACCAGTAACCTACCAAGCTGACTATGAGCAGTAGAGGTCTGTTGACGATTTGTGCACTTTTATTGATCACATTTAACTTAAGTGTATCACAGCACCCCCAAAATAGTGAGTGAATATACATGGATTTATATTTAAACTCTGCAAGCTAAACCTTTTTTGATTGATGGAATTTCCACAACTAGAGGAGTAGGTCAATCCGATGGGAACATGTGCTCAACGTGCCCCTAAGAAAAATCACTGTTTTCTTTCCTACAACATAGGTTTGCGGACAGTTAGCATTGAATAATGGCAGTCCGAACAAACATTTTAGGTTCGCCACAGGAAATCTGATCTGTGGTGTTAACAAACCAGACTGAAGTTTGCGAACCATAAAATGCACAAAAGGAAACACTGACATTTCAGCCAACCAGAACCTTTTGGATGTTAAAATGGGTTTCAGAAATCTAATGTTTGCCAGGTATTTGTGAAACTAACAGTCAGATAAACAAAAATAAAATGAACCCTTTCAAATTATGAGGTTTCCTTCGAAACATTATTGAATGGATTTACATACATTATAAACTAGTTACATGCATGCATGCCAAATCTGGTGTATTTCTATCCAGCCACATTTTCTGTGACTCATATCAAATCCTGTGGTGGAAATTAACATGAAGTAAAAAGGTTCTGAGAAATCCATGCCTGCCAGTCGGATCTGCAAGAAACTTTCAAAGACTGAACAAAAGAAAAATACGCTTTACTTTTGAACGTTTTGTGCAGATTCGTCATGGTTAGGCTGGTGATGAGAAAGAATACAGGATGCAGTCTTCAGTCACAAATATCTAATAATGGTTTCTTTACAGATCATTTCCATTGGTCAGTTGTTCTTTTAGAGAAAATAGCCTACTTCTGGGCATATAAATATTGTTATGCTTCCCTAAACCTGAAGATGTCCACTTTGGGCTCAGGGTGTCACTTTATTCACAGATTTGGGGGGGGGGGGGGGGGGGGGGGTCTGGGGAAGGAAACAAGGAAAAGGCCACTCAGGATTGTTTTTGTGCAGGAAGGTGTCCGTCCCTGCACAAAAACAATCCTGCATGCAACATGGGCACCCTTGCAACGTGCCGCAAGGGTGCCTCCGCTGGCACGAAACAGCCAAAAGTGCGCCAGCACTAGAAAAGGACAGAAATATGTTGTATAGTGGTAAATAAGCACAGCACATTCCTTTTCCCTTTCATGCCGCGTTAGCACTTTCTTGCGAGCTGGGTGCACCTCGGAGCACAGTTCCGCAAGGCGGGAGTAGAGGAATAAACACCTAAACAAATGTAGTTGCTAACAAGAAGGTAACAAAGGTGTTTTTCCACCAACTTTTCCGGCTTCCCAATTTTCTTCCTTCACAAAAGTTGTGAAGTTTCCATGTTTATCCTTACAAAGATTTTTATCCACATTGCACAATAATTTTCACAACATAGTAAGATAATGTTTTTCACTCTTATCAAAACAAGCCAACATGGAAAATGTATGCAGAATGCTTCTTGCCACGTTTAGCTTTTAAACACTTTTTTTGTAAAATGGCACTGCAAGGAAAAGAACAATAACTGCCTAATTATATCCTAGGCAAAATATTTTTTATCACAAAAAACAGCAAATGTCCAACAAATTGTTTCAAAAGTCACCATTTTCATTCATAATTGGCAAACCCAACATTTTTGCAACCTTGGTGAAACTGAGTATTCCATAGAATATAAAACAAAATTTACACTTGCCTAGTTAACATCAGCAGCATACTTAGAGACGATCTAAGAGTCTTAACAGTATGATTATTGGAGAGAATTCAGGAGAATGAAGGAGCTTTTCTATGGCAAGGCACGTGGACAATGTAAAGCGTTTCCTGTGCAACTGAAAGAGGATTGATTCCCAAAGTAAGTTATTATCTGTCCAGTAAACCACTGCACCTTTGAGGCATCATATGAATCAATCAAATATATATGATGAAGGTGTACAACATATCCTCACACAAAGCTTGACCTGATAATTTCCTCTCCCATCCTACCAATTACTGTAAAAATAAAGATTTACACTGATTCAAAATATCCATTTTGATCCAACAGAGGACCACCCAACCATCCACTCCCCTCTCCCAACAAAACAAAATCCCAGGCACATTTTCCCCCGCACTCATTCTCAATGCTCCATTTTTGCATGTCCCATTCATTTAATGTGATAGTTGAATTACAGAGCCCAAGCTCTGGTACTTGCCGAAATGCCTGTGTCCTTGTTCAGGATGACTTGAAGGAGATGTGGAGGTAGTATGGGTGGTGATTTGAAGCGTTCTTCTAATTTACAAGTATAAGGATCTTGGTGGTAGGGCCCAGGTGGTGAACTAGACAGTTCTGAGGAAGAAGCAAAAATTGTTGATTAAGTCATTTTTAAAAATCCTCAAAGGTTTAAACTTATTTGCTGGTGCCATCTGTTTGGCCAGTAACTTAAACTTTGCTCTCGCTAAAGAAGGTTGATTAAAGTTGAACTGAAAAGATAAAGCTGAGGAACACAAAAGAAGCATTTAGAAACAAGAAGTGTCTATCCTCCATGGTAATAAGGCAATTTTTTAAAACCTTAATTTTTGCATTTTAATCATTATTAATAAGCATGACACATTGATCAAAACAATCAGCCTTCCGCAAGACAAAGCAGTATAACAAAATGAATCAGAAAGACAATTCACAATATCAGTAACAGCATGCTACTACATTAGATGAATGAGGAAGCATTAAGTACAGTGGTAAGCAATAAAAAGGGCCATATAGCAATATCCCACAGGCCAAGGGAAGGAGGTATGGGCCGCCGTACAGGCAGTCCTTATACTCTCCAGGTAGCTATGTTGTAACTATATCATGAGGTATCCTCCTCAGACTCTGGGGATGAAACTGTCCACAAGTCTGAGGCTCGAAGAGTTTGCAACATAGCAAAGTGTATGCCCCTTAACCTGCCTTGGTGGCAGATGTAGGTAAGAAAGGGACGCCACATGGACTCGAATTTAGTCTGTTCGTCTCTAAGTATTGCAGTGAGTTTCTCCATAGTGCATATGTTCCACACCTTACTCCACCACAGGTTAACAGTAGGGGTGTGAGGCTGTTTCCACATCTGGGCTATACAGAGGTATGCCGCTAATAAGAGAAAGGATATACATTTGCCTCTAGAAGTAGTTGTAGAGAAAGTCCTCTCGGCCCCAGGGTCCCCCAACAGAACAAGCAGTGGCTTGTGTGGCAAAGTAATGTTGGTGATATTGTATATGTTCTGCAGGATAGTAGCTCAGAAAGACTGTATGGAGGGGCATGCCCACCAAGCATGTAAGGAAAAGTGCCCACTCCCCACGCCTCTTCCAGCAGACGTTGGGGCTCCCAAACATCTAATGCAGACGAACAGGGGTAAGGTACCAACGGGTGATAAGTTTGTATGCAATTTCTTTATGCTTCAGGTATATAGAAGAGCCAGAAGGCCTCTGCTAGATGGACTGCTAGAAGAACAGTCACCCACGCCCTCATAAGCAGCAGACTGGACTACGGCAACGCTCTCTACGTAGGGACCACAGCCAAGCTTCAAAGAAAACTCCAGCGAATCCAGAACGCAGCCGCACGTCTCATCCTCAACCTCCCTCACCATGAACACATATCCACCCACCTCAGATCCCTACACTGTGGCTGCCCATCAACAAAAGGATCATTTTCAAAATTCTTGTCCATGCTCACAAAGCCCTCCACGACACTGGACTGGCCTACCTCAACGAACAAGTCAACTTCCACATACCAACTGGACAGCCCGCTCCGCCGACCTCGATACAGTCCCCCCGCATCCAACGCACCACCTCCGGCGGCAGATCCTTCTCCCGCCTCACCACCAAAACCTGGAACTAACTCCCCACCAACCTACGCAAGACCCAGGACCTCCTAACCTTCAGAAAGCACCTAAAAACATGGCTTTTCGAGCAGTAACCGCCCCCCCCCCCTTCCCCAATGCCCCCCCTCCCAACGCCTTGAGACCCTACCAGGTGAGTAGTGCACTTAAGAAATGTATTTGATTGATTGACTGCCATGTGGCTTCCAGGATCGACATCCCCAGCTCCCTCTCCCATTGTGCTTCAAAGGCATGCTTCCTGGAAGGTGTGAGGGCCAAGATATAGCGGTAGAGTAATAAAATGCCTTTACGTCAAGCATTTGAGTGGTAAAGAGATTCAATGTCCGATTCGTCTCTCTCCATCGCAGCACGGGCTCTTTGGAGTCCAGCCCAGCGTAAAACTTGGACTAAGCGATATGACACTGACCTGGAGAGACCAAATTGTTCCCAGAGGATATCACCTGACTTCAAGGTGCCTTCATTCTAGAAGTCCTGCATCCGCGGAGTCTCAGTATTGCTCCAAGCATATAGACCAGGATTGGTAGCCCCAGGAGGAAAGTCGCAGTTAGGAGCTAATGGCGTAAGAGGAAAGGGGTAAGAGGGAAACTTACATTTAGACCGTATTTCCCACCAGTATGTCAATAAAAGGGAAGTCAGTGGAAGAAGAGGGGGACCCGGAGGGACTCTCGTAAGGGGAAGCCTCAACAGGTCATCCAGGGGCACTTGGGAGTACGCTTGTTCGACCTGAACCCATGGTTTGCTGCCAGGGTTGTGATTGCAATCAAGGGCGGGCGTAGCTGCACCGCGAGTTTATATGTACGTATGTCTGGAAACCCTAGGCCTCCATCAGATTTAACAACACATAGTCGCCCTTGCCACTGTCGGGGATTTATTGCCCCAGACAAAACTAGTCATTTTAGCATGGATGTGGGCTAGTGTGGATGTGGGAACAGGCAGAGGAAGGTTCTGGAGTGCATATAGAAGACACAGCATGAAATTCATATTAAGACATTTAAGTCTGCCTAACCAAGAAATCTCCAGCTTGTCCCATCGGTAATGATCTTTAAATAAGGCATTTGGCAAGGGGAGAATATTTCCTAGAAACAAAGCAGTAGTGAGGGATGCGAGTTGAATGCCGAGATATGTAATGCTGTCCATTGTCCATTGAAACCAGCCAGTCACACGGGTTGTTCCAAAGTGCCCCTGGCACCGGCCACACCCATACCCATACCCAAAGATTTTGTGAAATTGACCTTGAAGCCTGAAACGGACGAGAAAGCATAGAGTTCCTTCATCAGAGCCTGAACAGAAGTGGACGTTTGGGTAAGGAAGCAAAGAATGTCATCCGCAAATACAGCCAATTTGTGCTCCTTGCCCTCTACCCTAATACTGTGAATGTCAGGGTTGCCCTGGATCCTGGCAACCAGGGGCTCCATAGACAGCACAAAAATAGAGGGTTAGAGGGTGCAGCCTTGATGATTCCCTCTCATGAGAGGGATGAACGTGGAAAGAGTTCTGTTGATTTTCAATTTTGCCCTGAGTCGTCAAAAATTGGATTGGATACAGATCGTCAATTTGGGCCCCATGTGGAATTTAACCAGAAGTTTAAAAAGGAAGGCCCAGTCTACCCTATAAAACACCTTCTCGGATCTAGAGAAAGAATGAGCAAGGGATGACCAGTGCGTTCTGCTACTTCCATAAGGGCTATAGCCAAATGTGCGTGATCATTGGCTTGGCGGTTTTGTAGGAAGCCTGCCTGCTGTGGGGAGATCATGCGGGGCAAGACATATTTTAGACGCCGAACCAATATCAATGCACACATTTTTACATCATAATTGAGGAGGGCGATGGGGCGAAATGATGTGCATCTAGTAGGAGGTTTGTTCGGCTTTGAAAGCAGAGTGATCTGAGAATCCATCATTGTGTCAGTGACAGATCCAGTAGTTAAGAAATAGTTGAAAACTCGTTTTAGGAGTTTGGCTAGGAGGTGAACAAAGGCCTTAAAAAACATTGTTGAAAACCTGTCAAGGTGCCTTCCGTGCAGGTAACCCAGTGATGACCGATTTAACCTCATCCGAGTTAATCTCCAACTCGAGTTGTAGTAGATCTTCCTTGCAATCAGGGGGATCAAAACCATCCCTGCAACTGCTCACACAGAGCAGAGACTGGAACAGGGCCGAATATTAGTCGTGGAAGACCTTCATTATGTCCGGGGTAGAGGAGAAAGGGCGGTCATCATCATCCCAAGTTTCATATTTGTGGTTTCATGTGGAATGGAGGCGTAATTTGTGCTCTAATAATCTATCCGCCGTGTCCCCTTGCTCGTAGTAGGTCTGACCATTGTAAAGAAGTTTCTTAGCTGCCTCTTTCATAAGGAGGTGCTCCAACTTTCCCCTAATGTTTCTGAGGTCCTTAAAAGTGTGAGTCGTACCCAAGCGCTTATGACAGGTGTAGGAAGCTGGCTCTGTATATATAATATCAAAACGAGATATAGCATGCACAGAGTCCAGGGGTTCCCCCAAGAGGCTTGACAGAGGCAATAATAGATAATACTAATGCTCTATTTGTAGTAGTGCGGTCGAGCAGTTAGGCTTATCAGAGGGTAGTGTTAAGCATTTGTTGTACACACACACGCAATAGAAGAAACACACACTGAATGACTTAACTCCAGACCAATCAATCAGTGTTTATAAAGCACAGCTACTCACCTGTTAGGGTCTCAAGACGCCGGGGGAGTGTAGCATGTACCGGGGGTGGATTAAAAAAGCCATGTCTTTAGTTCCTTTGTGAAGCTGGGGAGGGAGGTGGTTTGTCTGATGTGGATGGGTAGGACGTTCCAGTAGGTGGCGGTGAGGTAGGAGAAGGAGCGTCCCCCTGTTCTGGTTTCCTGATGCAGGGTACTTCTGCGAGAGAAAGCTGGGCTGAGCGTAGGGTCCTATAGGGTACGTGGAAGTTGAGTCGCTGGTTAAGGTAGGCTGGTCCAGTGTTGTGGATGGCTTTGTGTGCGTAGGTGAGGATTTTGAAAGTGATAATTTTTTCCTGTGGGGAGCCAGTGCTGTGTGTGTAGGTGTTGCGAGATGTGGCAGTGTCTGGGTAAGTCGAGGATCAATCTGGCAGCGGTTTTATGGATGTTTTGCAATTGCAGGTGAGTTTTTTGTTGATTCCAGCGTAGAGTGCGTTGCCGTAGTCCAGTCTGCTTGTGATAAGGGCATGTGTGACGGTCTTTCTATGCTCGAGGGGGATCCATTTGAAGGTCTTGCGTAGGAGGAGGAGGGTGCGGAAGCAGGTGGAAGTGACTGAGTTGATCGGATGGTTCATGCTGAGGTCTGGGTCCAGGATGATTCCGAGGTTGCAGGCTTGGCTGGCGGGGTGGGCGGGTATCCGAGGGGGTGGGGGTGGCCACCAGGAGTCGCTCCATGCGTTGGGTTGAGGGCCTAGGATGAGTACTTCGGTCTTGTGTTGAGTTGAAGGCAGCTGTCTCTCATCCATTTGGCGACTGCTTTCATGCTTTTGTAGAAGTTGTGTCTGGCTGGGAGAGGATGAGTTGGGTGTCGTCGGTGTAGGAGATGATGTTTATTCCGTAGCTTCTGACAATGTGGCTAGCGGGGCCATGTAAACGTTGAACAGCCTGGGGCTGAGGGAGGATTCTTGCGGCACTCCGCAGATGGTTGATGTGGGTTCTGCAAGGAAGGGGGCGAGTGTCACTTGTTGTGTTCTGCCGGAGAGAAGAGAAAGGACTGGATCCAGTCGAGGGCCTTGTCTCTGATGCCGGCTTCATGGAGTCTTATCAGGGTGTGATGGGAGACTGTGTCGAAAGCTGCCGATAGGTCAAGTAGGATGGGTGCCGCCATCTCTCCCTTGTCCAGTAGGGAGTGGATGTAGTCTGTTGCGGACAGGAAGGCCATTTCGGTGCTGTGGTTGGACTTGAATCCGGATTGGGAGATGTCGAGGATGTTGTGGCTTTCTAAAAACGTGGTGAGTTGGCTGTTGACTGCTTTTTCTATGACTTTTGCAGGAAATGGAAGTAGGGAGATGGGCCTGAAGTTTTTTTATGTCGGTGGGGTCAGCCGAGGGGGTTCATCTCGGCGTGTTTCCAGTCATTGGGGAAGGTGGCGGCAGCTAGTGAGCAGTTGATGGTAAGGCGGAGCTTGGGGGCAATAGGCAGCTCTGTTGACGTGATGGGGCATGGATCCGTGGGGGCCCGAGTATATGGACTTCATGGTTTTCAATGTATCTTAAGTGGACCGGGGTGTCCAGGTGGAGATTGTGGGTTTGTTGGTGTCTGGGGTTGGAAGGGGGGGTTCTGTGCGTGGGTTGTCCTTGTTGAAACTGTCGTAGATGGTCTTGATTTTGTGGTGGAAGTAGGTGTCGAGTGTCGCCTCTGAAGTGTGGGATGTCAGTTGATTCACTGTTGGGTTTGGCGAACTCCTTCATAATGCTGAAGAGTTCCTTGCTGTTGTGTGCTTGAGAGGAGATCCTGTCTTGGATAGCCTTCTTTCTGGTGTTTCTGATGAGTTGGTGGTGTGAGGTGGCGGCGGCTATGAAGTTGCTGTGGGCTTCTGGGGGTTTGGGGTTTCTCTAGATTTTCGGGGCAGCAACAGGTGTGTCTTGATTCCCGGAGTTCGGGGTGAACCAGCTGGCTCTCTTTGTGTGGGGGGTGTTGTTCTTTCTGAGGAGGGCTATGGTGTTGGTGCAGGATAGGATTTTATATAGAATAATATATTTTTGTTACTTTATTACTAGAACCACAAGACTCAGTTCAGAAGTAAATTCTGTTGCAGGTAAGTACTTAGCATAGACATCAATGTAACTTTGTTTCACTTTAGTCAAGTAAACAGTTTTTAAGAAAGCAGAGAATATCTATTTTAAAAGTGGACCCTGCATTTTCAGAACAGTCCGAGGGGAAGTAAATAAAGTACAGTTTTAGAGATAAGTACACGACTTACAGTTCCAATCTCTGGGTTATCGGTAGTCCACCGTTGGGGGTTCAAGTCAACCCCAAACACCCATCACCAGCAACACGGGCCAGCCGGGTGCAGAGGTCAAATTGAGCCGTTTTAACGTGGGCTCCTCTGGAGACAGAGGGTACTGTGAATTCGATCTGCCAGCAGGTAAGTACCGGCGGCTCGGAGGGCAGACCAGGAAGGGGGGGGGGGGGGTTTAGAGGAGCACTGGAGGGGCCCCAAGTAGGCACCAATCCAACACCCTCAGCGGCACTGGGGCGGCCAGGTGCAGGGTGCAAACAGGGCATCGGGTTTCCAATGAAACTCTATGAGGGAACCCCGGGGGTCACTCAGGCGAGGTCCAGGCGGGTGTCTCGGGCACACCACAGGTCAGACAGGGAAGAAGGCCGCCTGTTGATCGTTGCTGCACCGGGTGTCGATTTCTCCAAGGCTTGGGGGCTGCAGGTGCAGTGGGTCCTTTGGCGTCGGTTATCTCCCTCCATGGCAGTCTCGGTGTGGGGGGGGGGGGGGGGGGGAGGTCCTCGGGATTCCCTCTGCAGGCGGTGTCATGGAGGGGTGAAGAGGTCAACCCAAGGTTGGCACTTGGTCATCCATCGCCTGGCGGTCCTCTCTGGTTGGTTGGGCCACCAGGTCTCGGGCCATGGGCGTCATGTGTAGAGTGGTTAGGACTCGCGCTTCTGCAGTGAGGTGGGAGTCCTTCAGAAGAGATTTCTTCTTCTGTTCTTCTTTGGACAGGGCCGCTGTCCACGGGAGTTCTTGATACTCTGTGATGTAGGCAGTTCTCTTGAGGTTTTTCAGAGGTCACTGGACCTGCAGGACGCGTCACTTTTCCTCTGCAGTTTCCTTGAAGCAGGAGACAGGCCGGTAGGGCTGGGGCCAAGTCAGCTGTGTCCTTTCCTTCGCTGCTGGGGTTTCCGCTAAGCAGTCCTTCTTGTGAGGTCATCAGGAATCTGACTAGCTTGGTTCAGGGAGCCCTTAAATACAAGATTTAGGGGCGTTTTTAGGGGTTAGAGGGCAGTAGCCAATGGCTACTGTCCCTGAGGGTGGCTATACCCTCCTTGTGCTCGCTCCCTTTGGGGAGGGGAGAACAATCCTGTCCCTAATGGCCCCTGTCTTCCAAACCAAAATGGAGGATTCCCCAAGGAGGGGGTCACTTCAGCTCTGGACACCTTAGGGGTGGTTTTTCCTGAGGTGGTGACTCCTCCTTGCTTTTCCTAATTATCCCTCTCAACCTGCAACCAACAGTGGGGGCTTTGTCCGGGGCCTGGGCATCTCCACTAGCTGGAGTGCCCTGGGGCACTGTAACACGAAGCCTGAGCCTTTGAGGCTCATCGCTAGGTGTTATAGTTCCTGCAGGGGAGAGTCTTTGTTTCTGGGCTCAGAGAGCCCAAAGGCTCTCAATCCAGGGGGGAGGGGGGGGGCAGAAACTAATTTCTCCGTGTCAGGTTGGCACAGAACAGTCAGTCCTGCACTAAAGGATTGGGTAAAATACAGGGGGCATCTCTAAGATTCCCTCTGTGTGCATTTTCTAATAAATCCAACACGGTCATCAGTGTGGGTTTATTATTCTGAGAAGTTTGATACCAAACTTCCCAGTATTCAGTGTAGCCATTTTGGAACTGTGGAGTTCGTTTTGACAAACTCCCAGACCATATCCTTAATATGGCCACACTGTACTTACAATGTCTAAGAATGGGCTTAGACACTGTAGGGGCTTATTGCTCATGCAGCTATGCCCTCACCTGTGGTATAGTCACCCTGCTTTAGGGCTTTAAGGCCTGCTAGAGGGGTGCCTTACCAATGCCACAGGCAGTGTTTTGTGTGCCTGGCACCCTGAGGAGGATGCCATGTCGACTTTGCCTCCCCCCCCCACCAACACACACACAATTTGCAATGGCAATGTGCATGTGTTAGGTGAGGGGTCCCTTAGGCTGGCACAACATATGATGCAGCCCTTAGGGACCTTCCCTGGTCACAGGGCCCTTGGTACCACTGGTACGTTTTACAGGGGACTTATCTGTGTGCCAGGGGCGTGCCAATTGTGGAAACCATGGTACATTTTTAGTGAAAGAACACTGGTGCTGGGGCCTGGTTAGCAGGGTTGTCCCAGCACACTCTGTCAAGTCAGCATCAATATCAGGCAAGACGTGACGGGGGAGTTGGGGGACAGGGGGGTAACTGCAACAAGCGCCATCTTCCTACAATGGGCTTCTGCCTCAGTCAAGTTAGTTTCTAATTCCTGCCTTTGCAATTGTGCGGTGCGTTCAAATGCAGCTTTGTGAGATATCAATTTGCAACTGAAAACAGCCTTCGTTGTGTCCCAGAGGGTCGCAGGAGACACATCCCCAGTGTTATTCTCCATAAAATAATGTTGTACAGTGTCTTTGATCCTATCAAGAAGGGAGGGATCTCAAAACGCCACCTCATTCCTCACCCAAGGACGAGGGAAAGGGGGCTGAGGGGTATCAGGCCCTATATCTAAGTGCACAGGTGCATGGTCTGACAGGACCCCGATTCCAATCACAGAAACAAGACGCCACAAGGATAAGGCCCTGGAGACCAAAAAAATAATAATCTATGCGTGAGACAGTTTTATGAACATTGGTTTAAAACGTGTAATCACGTTCTTGAGGATGAAGGTGCTTCCTAGCATCAAGCAGGGAGAGATCAGCCATGCCCTGAAGTAAAGTAGAGGGAAGGTATCTCCAGTTCACCCACTCTTCAGATCTATCAATGCAAGGATCGAGTGTGGTGTTTAAATCTCCCTCCAGAATAATAGAACCACGAGCAAAATGAGAGATGGTGGGACACAGTGTAGTGTAGAAAGAGTCACAATTCAGTACTCCAAGTGCCTTTCCGAGCAGTGTTTACGCCTATAACACCAGTGAAAAATCTGTGTTTGCAGGAGCATTAAGTTTTTAATAGGTAAGAATCACTCCAAAGGTGCATTCCACAGGATTCTATACATTTCTTATTTCACATTTGTTAATTAATTACCAATGGGATTTTAATTATAATCTAGAATTCAAGCCTTCTGGGTGAATATCCTCCATAAAGTGTCAGTTTATAGGAATGTTTCTGTGAAAATAAACACAAAATATTGAAGCAACAGTAATTGTATCAACAAAAAGGCTTAGATATAGTAGGGGAACCAAAAACTATGTAATAAAAAGTTGATGTTTGTAATAAGTGTTATGCCATTCTGTTTCACTTCTATTTTATTAGTGTTCTCTTATAGCCTTAGAGCCTGCCACAGAGGACTATAAAGGCCATTAAAAGCTCATTCCAGTGTTAAAGCCCCGAGCTGAAGGTAAGGGCCTTTAACAACGGAGCGGGACTTTAATTGCTGGTATACCCCAGCTACAGATGTCTATAAGGCTATTAGAACATTCCACCACTAGAGGGCAGAATGTTCTAATAATTAAAACAAAGTCCACACAGAGCCCAAGGGGACTGAAATCCCCTCTGGCTCCGTGAGCCCTTTGCTCACAGCTGTTGTTGGGAACAAAGAACATTGGAATGTTGATGTTCCAGGCTTTCACCAGCCAGTAAAAGTCCAGAAAACTCCATTGTCTCCAATGGAGCTCCAAACATTACAATGTTCTAATATAGCCTTAGAACCCGCCGTAGCGGGCTCTTCCGGCCATTAAAACCCACTCCCGCGGTAAAGGCCCAAGCTGAAGCTCTAAAATCCTGCCACTACCACGTTATGATGTGAGACTGACTCCTTGCAGTGTCATTTATTTCTGTTCCAGCTTGGATTATATAAATTTGTTTTTGGATTACCAAAATAAAGTCTATGTAGGCTGCAGTTCATGCAAAACCTTGCAGCCACACCACTTCATTTCCTAATAAACAATATGCCGATCTGGCCCCAAGGGGGGCAGAAATGGCCTAAAAGAAATTTGAACTCTTCCCCCCCCCCCCCCCCCCCCCCCCCCCCCAAGGTGAGCGACCCTTGCCTAAGGGGCTGCTACCCACATATATTTAAATAAATAAAGAAAAAAACTGGTGTCTAGGGGTTTCTGGCCCCCCCCCAGAGATCTGCCTAAATATAATATTATAATATGCCGGAGGTAGAAATGGCCTTAAATTATTCTATCACCAAGCCAAAGCATTACATCAGGCCTGTATTTCCAAAGTATTATGGTTTAATATATAAACCGTGCACCGACCCAAGTAGGGTAGAGGGCCTTCCGGTCATGACCATCCTGGGACACGTACTGCACAACAGGCAGTTTTGATGGCGCTGATCCCTTGAGAGGATTACCATCTAAACAACAGACCTATTCCGGATACTCTATCCAGGTATGAAGTTGGGGCTAATCCCTTAGATCGGGTCGGCCCAGGCAGAGGTTTATAACCAGTATGCTCTTAGACACAGACAGTGTTAGGTAGGAAACTCTAGACCATTTAGAACCACATACATCATTCTGGGGTTGTTCATCTTCTTTACCTTGATCGTAAAGTTAATGACCGCACTTTGATTCATCTGCGTAATTATCGCAGCACTTGTTTTTTATACTAGATTGCAATTGTTTCGATACATGTATTGAAAACCTATTTCTCATCTTGTGTCTTGCCTTAGCATGTGTGAGTAACTGAGAGAAAGGGGTATGATCTGTTTCCACTGCTTCCCTGGAGAGTTGGAATGTCATGTTCAGGTTGCCATAATCACACTATCACGACTGCATACCAGTATGACAGAGACCGACATTTATTACCAACATTCTATTGCATCTTTATATAGTCCTCCATACCCAGATGTGACATGATACACTGTGTCAGAGTGCAAGGGTGGCAGAGTGTTGTATTTGTTGTGATTCAATATGAGACACATTTTCAACAGCCATAACTAGAGATTTAGTGATAACATGAGAGCAACCAACATAGATTCAATGCCAGCAAGCTAGCAAGAGACATATATTCAGTGAAATCAAGGCAGTTAGGCCTAGAATCAAAGACTCCATGCAGAGATGGCTTTGGATAGCAAAAGCTCAGTGCCAACATGACAGACAGAAATCGGATTTCTAATAATGTGATTCAACTACAATAAAGTGGCAATACCCAACAGCATAGATAATGTCAACCTGACAGACAGAGACAGATACTTAGTGTACACACAGCAGCAGAGTGACTCTTTGCCAACATGTAAGCACCAGCCACTAGCAGACCTGGTGCTGACATGGCACCCAGAGGCCTGATTTAGAGTTAGATGGATTATCCCATCAAATCAGATGGGATTTCCAGTCCATTTATGACACGCATATTATATCCTACATCACTTGTAACAATCATTGGTAAATGCATTAGGTTTTGCCTATGGGATGAATAATAAGTTAAGAGGTGTGGGAGCAGAGTATGAGTGCAGGGAGAATGGTGTAAGTGCTCTCTGTGCAGGGTGAGCAGCGCATGAATGAAGGCTGATAAGTGTCTGAGTGCATGGTGACTGATGAGTGTTCAGTGCAGAATGAGAATTGTGTGAGTATATAGGATGAGAGATGTTACCCTGTACAAGACTGGGCCGTGCGCATCTGCAAAATAGCTGTCAGTGTTTGCATATGGACGTGTGTTTGTAAACAAGCACAGCACAAGTGCTGGATAAAACAGACAGACTGTATATTTGTCTTCTCTTTCTTTAATTGAATCAGAACTTTCCTTCACCAAAGACTGAGAGAATCTGCAATTCGGTGGGCGCTGAAATTTGAACGCGGATGACACCGATAAACTGTGGGTAACTACACGTCTGACATTAAAATTCACTGTACTAAATATGGTTAAAATATGGTACAAAGTAGATAGTGGCTGAACTGCAGACAGTGTAATTAAGGCAGCTGTATAGCTTTCGCTTCCAGAAATTCACCCATAATGCATGGTATGCAGCTTGCTGTCATGCAGCTGGGCAGCCCTGGCCCATGAATAGCTGCGCCATCGCCTGACACAAGTGAAACACTTGCTCATCCTGAACTTTGTAGCAGGTGCTTGAGGGCGATTTTGCTGTCTAAGTTCATTGTGTCCTTTTTGTGATGCTAGCTACTGAAAGGTGTAAACAAATGTAGTCTCCAATCGAACACCAGCTGTACTCCAGGAGCTGGGACGTACTTTCCTACCTGCACAGCAGCAAGCTTAGGTACAATCAACCAGACAGCGGGCTGGGATTTCATGCCAAGGGCCATAAACATACGGAGCAGTCTATCATGTCAAACTTAAAAATCCCGGTACTCTAGTAAACTGCACAATGACTGCCATCTTGGAATGGTGCAGCTTCTTGTTTGCTCAAGTGGTTATAAATTGGAAAAAAAACAAAAGAAAAAAACACACAGGTGTTTCGAAAGAACTCACGCTGGGTCCGTTTTGCAAATAAATATCATTGACAGACAGTAACCACAATAAAAAAAAAATCAATTAAACAAAAGAGGAAAATGTTTGGTGTGAATTGCGAAACATGCATTCTATATGCATACTACATGCGCAGCACCGCCAAAAACATTGGGGATACATAAGCATTTTCGAAACTCACTTACCCTAAGCGTCTCTAGATCGGCACTGTGGTCCTGCGTGGAGACGGAGTCGTGAAAGCCAACCAGATGAGTATTATGAAGACAGTTCGTGCCACGTTGCATTATCAGTATTTACCTGGCAATAGCTTGGCAGCAGCGCAACATTCTTAGTCTGTTTCAGTGTTGTTTATCTTTTAATAGAAAGTGTTGTTGCACTGTAGAGCGGTCGGTGGTGGTAAATGTTGTGATGTTGTTGCAGTGCGCCAGTTGATTTCCAGACACACCAGGAAACTGCACTGGCTTCCTATTAGGCAGAGAATCGCTTTAAGGTACTTTGTATTGCCTATAAAGCACTCAACAACCAAGGTCCTGCCTTCTTTAGCGAAAGCATAAAGTGGTATATACCAGTAAGGACACCAAGATCAGCATCCAGCATGATGGCTACAGTTCCCAGGTTAAACGCTTGGCCTGGGGCGGCAGAAGCTTTTTTCGTGGAGCTATAAAAGGTGTGGAATGCTCTGTTTACCACCATCAAATCAGCCCCCACTCTACTGGCTTTCAGAAAAGCTGTAAAACCTGGTTGTTCAATGTTGACTTAGTCCTATCCCGCCCTCGGGTACCTTGGACTTCTCGTAGGGACTATGTCCGAATGGTCATTCAGCTAGAGCCAAGCCACCTTTGGGTATGAGTTGCTGTTGGACCTGGCTTTTTGACAGGGACATCCCCAAACTTTTTGCCTTCTTCCTCCTATTTTTTCTGACCTGTTGTTGTTGGCTTTTGACCTCTGAGCACTTTACCACTGCTAACCAGTGCTAAAATGCATATGCTCTCTGTGTAAATTGTACTATTGATTGGTTTATCAATGATTTACTATTTAATTTACTTGTAAGTCCCTAGTAGAGTGCACTACATGTGCCTAGGGCATGTAGATTAAATGCTACTAGTGGGCCTGCAGCACTGGTTGTGCCACCCACCTCAGTAGCCCCTTAACCTTGTCTCAGGCCTGCCATTGCAAGGCCTGTGTGTGCAGTTTCACTGCCACTTCGACTTGGCATTTAAAAGTACTTGCCAAGCCTAGAACTCCCCTTTTTCTACATAGACGTCATCCCTAATGTGTGCCCTAGGTAACCCCTAGAGCAGGGTGCTGTGTAGGTAAAAGGCAGGACATGTACCTGTGTAGTTATATGTCCTGGTAGTGTAAAACTCCTAAATTCGTTTTCACACTACTGTGAGGCCTGCTCCCTTCATAGGCTAACATTGGGGCTGCCCTCATACACTGTTGAAGTGGCAGCTGCTGATCTGAAAGGAGCAGGAAGGTCATATTTAGTATGGCCAGAATGGTAATATAAAATCCTGCTGACTGGTGAAGTCGGATTTAATATTACTATTCTAGAAATGCCACTTTTAGAACGTGAGCATTTCTTTGCACTAAAATCTTGTTGTGCCCTTCAATCCATGTCTGGCTAGGTTTAGTTGACAGCTCCTTGTGCATTCACTCAGACACACCCCAAACACAGGGTACTCAGCCTCACTTGCATACATCTGCATTTTGAATGGGTCTTCCTGGGCTGGGAGGGTGGAGGGCCTGCCCTCACACAAAGGACTGCCACACCCCCTACTGGGACTCCGGCAGACAGGATTGAACTGAAAGGGGGCTTGGTGCATTTCTTAGACACTCTTTGAAGTCACCCCCACTTCAAAGGCACAACTTAGTATAAAACAGGGCCTCTGCCCTACCTCATCAGACACTTGCTGGAGAAGAAACCTGAACCAGAAACTACATCCTGCCAAGAAGAACTGCCTGGCTGCTCAAAGGACTCACCTGTCTGCTTTCTACAAAGGACTGCTGCCTTGCTGAACTCTTGTCTGGCTGTGAAAGTGCTCTCCAAGGGCTTGGATAGAGCTTGCCTCCTGTTCCTTGAAGTCTCAGGACCAAAAAGACTTCTTCCTTTCTCTTGGACGCTCCGTGCGCCGAAAATTTCGACGCACAGCTTGTTTCGCGGCGAGAAAAACGCCGCACACCGACGCTGATCGACGCGACGCCCTCGGGACGATCGAAACTTCGACGCGCAGCCCCGCAGAACGACGCGCAGCCGGAAAACAAGCAGGAGAATCCACGCACAGACCCGGGACATCTGGTAATCCCCGCGATCCACAAAAAGAGACTGTCTGCGCGCCGGAAAACAACGCCCGACTTCCCCGCGTGGAAAAGAACGACGCAAGTCTGTGTGTGCGGAGGAGAAATCGACGCACACACCCTTTTTCCACGCATCTCTTCTCCTGTGGCTCTCTGAGGAGATTCCCCACCAGAAACCAGGTACTTTGTGCTTGAAAGACACTTTATTGCTTTTTAAAGACTTAAGACACTTAATATCACTTTTCAGTGATATCTTTACAAATTCTTATTGCAACTTTGATCGTTTTGACCTGCAGTTACCCAGATAAATATTCTATATTTTTCTAAACACTGTGTGGTGTATTTTTGTGGTGTTATACTATGGTGTTGTATGATTTATTGCACAAATGCTTTACACATTGCCTTCTAAGTTAAGCCTGACTGCTCGTGCCAAGCTACCGGAGGGTGAGCACAGGCTGATTTTGGATTGTGTGCGACTTACCCTGACTAGAGTGAGGGTTCTTGCTTGGACAGAGGGCAACCTGACTGCCAACCAAAAACCCCATTTCTAACTTTGGTGATCAGCGGTGAGGATAGGACTTGTGTTTGTGCAGTGACATACAGTAGCTAAGTATTTCACTACCTACCCACAGTTGAAGGTCAACTTGATTTTTCATCTTTTTTGGCTTTTGGTTCTCTGATGTCCTCCTGAATATACTATTGATATTTTGGACTTTGGATTTTGGTTCTTGCTGGTAAAATCTTATCAGAATGGGATTGTGTACCTACTCATTCTTTGTTCGTACTGACCACCTCACTAAGGCTGACCTAAGGAAGCTTTGCAGAAAATGGGGCCTTCCTGTAGCAAGGAGATCTACGAAGGCGGAGATGCTACATCACTACATAGTCTGGGGGGAGGAAAGATGGGCAGAGAGAGAGGCAGCAAGAAACCAAATGACTAAGTACCCCTCAGATGAGGAGGAGGACTACTCACATGAGGAGGAAGACTGCTCACATGAGGAGGAAGACTACTCAGATTTGGACAGTGACCCAGAAATAGATGAATGGCTCCGAAGTCAAAGGCGACAGGAGCAACAATTAGAGGAGTATCTTGCAGAGGATGAGGCAAAAAGACTCTTAGCCCTGGAAGAAGAAACGATTGCAGCTCAAGAGCTGAGCTGTAAAGAGCTGAAACTGGAGGCCGAAAGGGCTGAGTCCAGTTCAGATGGTGGCAGCAAAAATCTTGCATCCAGTACTGCTGAAGAAGGGCACAAGCCCAGAGATGTGGTGCCCAACTTGAAGAAGGGAGTTGACACACCCCAGGTGGTTCAAGAGTATGAGGTAGTTCCCGTTATGCACAGGGTCCCTGAGAAGGATTGGGGAACTGGCACAGGGAGTCATATTCCTACTGGGGGGAGGGACACTTTACTGACTCTAGCAGAGAGTGACAGAGAAAAGGGTTCCCCCCTGGTGGACGTCCTGGATATAGAGTGTAGAGACATCCCAGAAGAGTATGGGTTGAGTGTCAGGGATAGGCAGATACTGTCTCACCAGTCTCAGGAGGGTGATGTAGAGTGCTTTTCCAAGGCTGAGTTACTGGGTGGTTGGGTGAAGGGTACTGTGGTTAATACATGTGAAGGGCAGAGTGATGTAATTGCTGGAGAGCATATGTCTGGTCCTTATTTTCCAGAGCTACGCCAACACCAGGTGGAGTGTGAGTTCTCTGACCCCAGGGAACTTACAATGGAGGCAGACTTCTGGGTGAGTACCAGAGAGTCTGAAGAGGCATTTGGGGGTGCTCCTGAAGGGAGTGGTCTAGGTGGTTCCCGACCAAGTGAGGTGGGAAAGGATTGTAGTGTCCCAGGTAGGTCTCAGAGCCTAACCTGTACCGTAGGGCCACCTTTTGAGGGAAGCCCCGCAGTGTCAGAAGAAGTTGGGGGGATGACTGTAGACAGCATCCCAACAGTTCGGGTGTCTGGCAGTACCACTCCTAGTGAGGGGGTGCAGAAGTCCAGACATAGGGTTGAGAGGGGGTGGCAGACCCCAGTGGAGGATCTTGAGAGTCAGGGGTCAGCTCTGAGAGCAGAGCCCCCCAGGAATGACCCAGGTGAGACCGTTTCTGGTTTGGGGGAAACCCAGACTCTGCCGGATGGGCAGAGGTCGGGAGACCTGCGCCAACCAGACTCTTGTGTGGCCCTTGGGGACGGTGTGTCCCTTGTGGGGGGTGAGAGTGCCCCCCAGGAAGTCCTGGCATGCCAGGCAAAGATTCAACCTCAGGGTGGTGACTCTGGGTTGGATAACCGGGTTCAGAGGTTAAACTCTGACCTGGTGGGGGGTAGATGTGCCCCCCAGGAAGTCCTGGAATGCCAGGCAATGGCTCAACCTCAGGGTGGTGACTCTGGGTTGGATACCCCGGTTCAGAGGTTAAACTCTGACCGGGTGGGAGGTAGGTGTGCCCCCCAGGAAGTCCTGGAATGCCAGGCAATGGCTCAACCTCAGGGTGGTGACTCTGGGTTGGCTAACCAGGTTAAGAGGTCAAACTCTGACCTGGTGGGGGGTAGGTGTGCCCCCCAGGAAGTCCTGGTATGCCAGGCAATGGTTCAACCTCAGAGTGGTGACTCTGGGTTGGATACCCCGGTTCAGAGGTTAAACTCTGACCGGGTGGGAGGTAGGTGTGCCTCCCAAAAAGTCCTGCTGTGCCAGGCAATTGTCCAACCTCAGGGTGTTGACTCTGGGTTGGATGGCCAGGTTCAGAGGTTAAACTCTGACCTGGTGGGGGGTAGGTGTGCCCCCCTGAAAGTCCTGGCATGCCAGGCAGTTGTCCAACCTCAGGGTGTTGACTCTGTGTTGGATGACCAGGTTCAGAGGTTAAACTCTGACCTGGTGGGGGGTAGGTGTGCCCCCCAGAAAGTCCTGGGGTGCCAGGCAATTGCCCAACCTCAAGGTGGTGACTCTGGGTTGGCTAACCAGGTTCAGAGGTCAAACTCTTACCTGGTGGGGGGTAGGTGTGCCCCCAAGAAAGTCCTGGTATACCAGGCAATGGTTCAACCTCAGGGTGGTGACCCTGGGTTGGAGAACCAGGCTCATAGGTTACACTCTGACCTGGTGGGAGGTAGGTGTGCCTCCCTGAAAGTCCTGGCCTGCCAGGCAATGGTTCAACCTCAGGGTGGTGACTCTGGGTTGGATATCCAGGTTCAGAGGTTAAACTCTGACCTGGTGGGGGGTAGGTGTGCCCCCCAGGAAGTCCTGGTGTACCAGGCAGTTGTCCAACATCAGGGTGGTGACCCTAGGTTGGAGAACCCGGTTCAGAGGTTAAACTCTGACCTGGTGGAGGGTCAGTGTGCCCTCCAGGAAGTCCTGGCGTGCCAGGCGATTGTTCAACTTCAGGGTGGTGACTCTGAGTTGGATGGCCAAGTTCAGAGGTTAAACTCTGACCTGGTGGAGGGACAGTGTGCCCTCCAGGAAGTCCTGGCGTTCCAGGCAATTGTTCAACTTCAGGGTGGTGACTCTGAGTTGAATGGTCAGGTGCAGAGGTTAAACTCTGACCTGGTGGGGGGTAGGTGTGCCTCCCAGAAAGTCCTGGTTTGCCAGGCAGTGATCCAGTCTGAGGGTACAGACCCTGGGCTGGAAGACCAGGTTCAGGGTGTCCCCCCGGACCTGGAGGGAGGGGCTACTGATAACAGTGCCCCTACCATGTTGTCTTCTGAGGAGGCCACTCCTAGTTGGAGGGGGCAGGACCCCAGAAGGGAGGGCAGGGGGAGGGAAGCCTCACCCCGGGCCCTAATCCAACTTGAAGGTACAGACCCCAGGTTGGAGGGCCAGTTGCAGGTTAACAGCCCTGCACTGGTGGAGGAATGGTACAGGGCGACTTCTATAAGCACCCTGACCATGTTGGACTCTGGGGGTACCGCTCCAGGAGGGAGGGTACAGAGCCCCAGAGGGGAGGACCAGGTTCAGGCTGTCATCCCTGACCTGGTGGAAGGGAGAGTGGTTAAAGGGTGCCCAGCACCTGGGGCTACCGCCCCCCACTCTCCACGGCCACAGTGGTGGGAGAGCTTTGAGAGGCCTGGGGCCTGGCTCTCATCCCTGGCAACTGTCAGTAACCACTGTGGCTTGCTGTCCCGGTGGACAGAGTTATCCCTGGGGAGGGGACAAGTGTCACACCCCGGGGGTAGAGTGGGCAACACCACTGTGTTGGTCATGGTGGTACTATCCTGCTCCTGGGATACATCTGTGAGCAAAGTAAGGTTAGGTGCTGCACAGATGGGATCCGCAGGTAAGGAGAAAGGTTCCCCATGGGTTGGCTTAGTGGGCCCTGAGAGTATGGACAGAGGGATCCAATTGGAGTCAGGAAGGCGAAGAACTGGAGCATGCCCCTGCTGTTGTGGGCCTGGGTCCTTGTTCTGTCGCCTCAAACAGGGAAGTACATCAGGATAGTGATTGTTCTCCCCTGGCTTTAGGCTGGTAGGGGGTCATGTTGGACCTGGCTTTTTGACAGGGACATCCCCAAACTTTTTGCCTTCTTCCTCCTATTTTTTCTGACCTGTTGTTGTTGGCTTTTGACCTCTGAGCACTTTACCACTGCTAATCAGTGCTAAAATGCATATGCTCTCTGTGTAAATTGTACTATTGATTGGTTTATCAATGATTGACTATTTAATTTACTTGTAAGTCCCTAGTAGAGTGCACTACATGTGCCTAGGGCATGTAGATTAAATGCTACTAGTGGGCCTGCAGCACTGGTTGTGCCACCCACCTCAGTAGCCCCTTAACCTTGTCTCAGGCCTGCCATTGCAAGGCCTGTGTGTGCAGTTTCACTGCCACTTCGACTTGGCATTTAAAAGTACTTGCCAAGCCTAGAACTCCCCTTTTTCTACATAGACGTCATCCCTAATGTGTGCCCTAGGTAACCCCTAGAGCAGGGTGCTGTGTAGGTAAAAGGCAGGACATGTACCTGTGTAGTTATATGTCCTGGTAGTGTAAAACTCCTAAATTCGTTTTCACACTACTGTGAGGCCTGCTCCCTTCATAGGCTAACATTGGGGTTGCCCTCATACACTGTTGAAGTGGCAGCTGCTGATCTGAAAGGAGCAGGAAGGTCATATTTAGTATGGCCAGAATGGTAATATAAAATCCTGCTGACTGGTGAAGTCGGATTTAATATTACTATTCTAGAAATGCCACTTTTAGAAAGTGAGCATTTCTTTGCACTAAAATCTTGTTGTGCCCTTCAATCCACGTCTGGCTAGGTTTAGTTGACAGCTCCTTGTGCATTAACTCAGACACACCCCAAACACAGGGTACTAAGCCTCACTTGCATACATCTGCATTTTGAATGGGTCTTCCTGGGCTGGGAGGGTGGAGGGCCTGCCCTCACACAAAGGACTGCCACACCCCCTACTGGGACTCTGGCAGACAGGATTGAACTGAAAGGGGGCTTGGTGCATTTCTTAGACACTCTTTGAAGTCACCCCCACTTCAAAGGCACAACTTAGTATAAAACAGGGCCTCTGCCCTACCTCATCAGACACTTGCTGGAGAAGAAACCTGAACCAGAAACTACATCCTGCCAAGAAGAACTGCCTGGCTGCTCAAAGGACTCACCTGTCTGCTTTCTACAAAGGACTGCTGCCTTGCTGTTGCCGTGCTGCCTTGCTGAACTCTTGTCTGGCTGTGAAAGTGCTCTCCAAGGGCTTGGATAGAGCTTGCCTCCTGTTCCTTGAAGACTCAGGACCAAAAAGACTTCTTCCTTTCACTTGGACGCTCCGTGCGCCGAACATTTCGACGCACAGCTTGTTTTGCGGCGAGAAAAACGCCGCACACCGACGCTGATCATCGCGACGCCCTCGGGACGATCGAAACTTTGACGCGCAGCCCCGCAGAACGACGCGCAGCCGGAAAACAAGCAGGAGAATCCACGCACAGACCCGGGACATCTGGTAATCCCCGCGATCCACAAAAAGAGACTGTCTGCGCGCCGGAAAACGACGCCCGACTTCCCCGCGTGGAAAAGAACGACGGAAGTCTGTGTGTGCTGAGGAGAAATCGACGCACACACCGTTTTTCCACGCATCTCTTCTCCTGTGGCCCTCTGAGGAGATTCCCCACCAGAAACCAGGTACTTTGTGCTTGAAAGACACTTTATTGCTTTTTAAAGACTTAAGACACTTAATATCACTTTTCAGTGATATCTTTACAAATTCTTATTGCAACTTTGATCGTTTTGACCTGCAGTTACCCAGATAAATATTCTATATTTTTCTAAACACTGTGTGGTGTATTTTTGTGGTGTTATACTATGGTGTTGTATGATTTATTGCACAAATGCTTTACACATTGCCTTCTAAGTTAAGCCTGACTGCTCGTGCCAAGCTACCGGAGGGTGAGCACAGGCTGATTTTGGATTGTGTGCGACTTACCCTGACTAGAGTGAGGGTTCTTGCTTGGACAGAGGGCAACCTGACTGCCAACCAAAAACCCCATTTCTAACAGTTGCGCTCTATATAAAATGCCCAAACATAACAGAATGCTACAGCCAATAGAAATGGGAGAAAAGAAAGTAGCAAGCACACAAGCCAGTGAAAAGCGAAGACAGGACATAAGTCCCTTTTAAGATTTATATTAAGTACAATAGATTTCACAAGCACAGTGCAAGCGCTGCGCAGGCAAAACCTAAAGGTGGATAAGATATCCATCAAGTTTGTGACAGGGCATCCATGTGTCAACTCTGAATCCGGCCCACAATGGCAACATCGATTTAACAGCATAAAATATAGGGCCCCATTATGATCTCGGTGGTAGCGCTGGCGGTCAACAGAAGACTGCCAACGCGACTACCCCCCTGCCGGCCGTGTAATGTTTTCCCCGCTGGGCTGGCGGGCGGAAACAGTGCTTTTGCCCGCCGGCCCAGCAGGGAAAAGGGCCGTAACATTGACAGCGGCTCCAAATGGCTCCAGCAGCACCTGTCGCGCAGATCACTGCCCGTAAATCGGGCAGTGACCTGTGCGACAGGGCACTGCACGGGGGCTGCTGCACTGCCCATGCCAAGTACATGGGCAGTGCAGGGGCCGCCAGGGGGGCCCCAGAGCACCCCTTCCACCAGCCTTTCCCTGGTGTGTGACCCCGCCAGGGAAAGGCTTGAGGAAAAGGGATCACTATCCGAAGGGCAGCGCTGTCGGCGGCAGCCTGGCGGTGGAGGAGGGCCACCACAGGCAGCCCTCACTGTGAACAATATATGGCAGTTCAGACCGCCGTGCCAGTGGCGGTCTTTGCCACCGCCGCCATGGCGGTCTGAACCGCCAGGGTTCATAATGACCCCCATAGTCTCAGTAACAAAACAGCAGTAATGATAGGAGGCAAGATAGAGCCTGAAATTGTGAGTTATTCAAGGTGAAAATATGCTTAAACAAAAATGTACAGAATCACGGTAAGAAGATGATGTATGGTTTTGAGGGATAACTCAGAAACCTCTGCAGCCTCGCCAATCCCTCCAGCTAAGACAAACTTGGCTATCCACTACAACAGTAGTGAGACAGCCATCCCACTACAACAGCATTATCAAAATGGGCACATTTACACAGAAACAAAGACAAAAATATGTTATGAAAATAATTGTGTTTCACCACTGCGCGTATTAGTTGTTCAATGTTCACCAGTAGCACATTACATTCTGTATTCAGTTTAGCTGCCTATTGGCTTTAACGTGGCATTAGACATTTTGTATTCAGTTTAACTGCCTATCGGCTTTATCGTGGAGTTAGACATTGCAGATGAGCTGTGTTTTTCCACATGGTAAACTAAGCTTGTGTTTTTCTCCCACCAAACCCTAGCATGATAAGGGAGCGCATATTTTGTGTTTTTTCTTTAGTCAGCCTTGGGAGAGACAGCCTTGAAAGCCTAGCCAGCTTTTGACACTTGTTTCTTCCAACTCTGACCTACAGTAGCCAGCATTTTTTTTATAATTCTCCTCCAAGAGGGAGGGCTTTCTAGAAAGTTCTCTATTCAAAGATATAAAAAAAGATGACTCTGTTCAGTAGCGTGGAATTCCGAGACTTCAGTCAGGAACGGGCGCCAGCTGTCTGACGTGTCCCGTGGGGGTGGAAAATCTCTTTCTCGCAGTTGAACAGGAGTTATTCTTCTTGCTGGCATGAGAAAGATGAAGCATTTGGTGGGCCCTACTACGGTGATGAATTTGGACTTTTATTCTTTGCTTTGAAATTATGCTATAATATAATCACATATATTTGCTTTGTACATTGCAATTGAGAATCACTTTGATCCTTTCATTGCTGTGACTATTTTTTAATCGTGTGCCTCCAACCTACTAATCTCTTCTCTCAGGAACCTCCTGGTGAAATAATAATAAATGTCTTCTTTAAACTAAGAAGCGCATTCCAGAGATTGTTTTCAACTCTGTCATTAGTGAAAGCAAAACAACATATCAGTCATAATCAGCACAGATCTTTTCTGCTCGATCACCAATACAAAGCAAAGGACAAGACTATGCCGCAGGAATGTGAACTACCGTGTGGAGTCTCAGACTTATTTTCCTTCGTAGTAAATAATTAAACAAAAACGTAACGTGGTCACATGGCAAACACCAATACAATCTAAGACACCGATCACAAGGTCGCAGGATCAAGCAGGACCAAGCCTTCAGCAGCAAAAATCTCAAACCCTGATGAGTTCCATAAGTACGTAATCAGAACCAGAGGTTCATCCAAACCACCCATAGGGTCAGGCAGCCCACACCTCCAACACACCATGCAAAACAGACACAATTCATTCAGATACAACCAAAAGCAAAAGATAACTCTCAACTGATTATGAACATCAAGCCAAAGTAAATTCATTGTGTCTCCAATGGACATCCACCAGTTTGGGGTCACACCAAGTCAAACCTGAAACAACCAAACCACATAAAAGTCGCTGCAAAACACACTCTGCAGAGTTAGATTCAACCGGTTGTGTAAAAACAACTTAAAAGAAGGCAGTCAGATAGTTATCGTATTTGTATAACAAAAAAATCTGAAGCACAGTCTATTTACACACAGTAAAATAAGTTCTACCAAGCAATGGGGCCAACTCTTTGTAGAAGATAAATGTCCATCCAATAGAAATCATGCATACCCCTGATCAAAAGATCATTTTCAAACAAACTTGAAAACAGAAAATGTTCTTACCTGATAGGTCAGAGCCCTTTTGTGAATCTACCATTAAAGCATCGAACACTTCAAAGTCGGTTTTCTTCACTTGAATGACGTTGTTCACAGTGCCCAGTTGACTTGTTACTACTGGCTGAAAAGAAATTAAAGAATAACATATTAGGAGTGCTGAGATGGACAAGGTTCATTTTAGCATGAATGTGAGGCCAAGAGAATGGGCACATCAAAAACAAGGAGAGAGATCTGCAGTGCCTTGTAGCATGAAATCAGAAACAACTAGGGACAGCAATAAAAAAGGGGATGCCCACAAGTTGCACCACAATGAAAAAGTGGAATAGTACAGCAAAAGGTTTAATAGAAGTAGTACCTCGGCAGGATCATGTGTCCATTGGCCATCCACATAAAACTTGTACTGGTGCTCCCCCTCTGGCAGATCCAAGATAGCCACAAAGTTATTTTGGCTTAAGAAAAGAAGAAATGAGACTGATAAAGGAAACATTCACAATCCTTTTGGAGCAATCTTCATTGTCTCCAGACCAAACAGTAAGGCTGTGTACACAAACATTACATTCTAATCAAACCCCATGCTCTTTTCAAGCTTCTCAAGTAGTCTTCCAAATACCTTCTCATCCCACTGAGATCTGGTAAGGTTTATTTACTGAGCAAATAAATCCATTTATGATCTTTAGCCCAATGCCTCAATGCATGCAACTAATACTAAAGCCCTGGGAAAGACTCAGAGGTACTTTTGTGAATGTGATCTGTCTACCTTGGACTCTGTTAACTGACAAAAGGGATGCAGAGCCCCCCCACCTCCCACACACACACACTTCATCATACTGTCCTATACAAACTGTGGAGTTCGAATACGTCCTTTAGTGTCAACTCACTCTTTACTGCGGAGTTTCCACACACTGGCCACGACTGCCCTGTTTATTGAACAAGTAGCATGTGACACCTAAACTCTGTCCAAACCGCCATTACCACCAAACGCATCATTTTACAATTCGCAATAGTCTTTCTGTTCCTCCTTTGTGTCTCCTCTAGCTTCCACTTTTGTTCTTCTCAAAATCTTTATTTACATCACTTACTCTCTAGCAGTACCTCCCCTCCAATTTAAATGTTCTTTTCTTACTTATTAATTTCTTCAAATTCTTATTAGATTTCCTTTTCTCTTTTTCGGTATATAAATGTATTTTACATATAATTTGAATAATTTAATTCTGCCCACAGCATTCAAAACCTGCACAAGCTGGCAGAGTTTGTGAGGAGGGGGTGGACAAAAGAGGAGAGGACATCTTGATTCAGGATATATTATACATTATGAAGATATGCAAATCAGTGATTATCAAAGCATGCGCAGGAAGAGACAATGGACAGGAAGAGACAATGGACAGGAAGAGACAATGGACAGACTGGACATGGTGCAGCACAGTCAGTGCATAAATAAACAACTCTCCATATATAACCGTGTTAAGAGCAGATGTCTTATGTTTATCGGAGCAAGAATATCTTACCTTCGTATGAGAGGGATTTTGCTCCAGTTGTTGAAAGATCCAGAAAGATAAATCTCCTTGCCTCCACCTGTCCAACGGAAGACTGTCGGACGTGCTTGAGTGGGAGTTTTGTCATTCACTTCCATATCGTGCTGCCAAGCCAGGTATTCATCCTTATCTGTAGGTGGCTAGAATCCACCAACAATTTTTATGAATGAAGGATTCATTATGCATTTATCTTTACGTCTTTATGCAAGAAAACAATAACTCAAAGAGGTTTTGTATTTAAATAAAGGACTGACTGAACAGGTTTCATGGGAAGGAGCTAAAAATTTGCTGTAAAATAAAAAATAAATAAAACAAAGGTCATCTTTACTCATAATACCTTCAGTGTAACTGATGAGGATCACTAGTAGGAAACATTATTAGATAACTATTTTCTTAAAGTAGTCCAGTTCTACTCAAATACTGACATTTCTGCACAAATCAGATGAATTTGATGTAGAATTAAGGGCAGCTTAGGGTGTGGGTGACTATTATAGGTCAGAGGTAACTAGCAAATGCTAGACATATCTGCCTTTGCCATTATACAAATAACTCCCAACTCTGATTTCTACAGAAACAACTGCCTTATAGTCTAGGGCAAATTCTAAGTACTTTCCTTGTAACGTAGGAGAACAGAAATAGTCCTATTCAACAGGTTAAATGCCAGAGGAGCAATTTAGTCATAGCATAGGCCAGTGGATGCCTACCCTTCTCTTCCACAACATCACCTTACACACTCTGCGCTGATTTTAAATTTCTTGTAATTGAAGAGGCCAATCAATGAAGGTCACAATTAATCTCAAAACCTAAAGAAGAATGCTTATTGTTGGTGATTGTTCGTAATGCAGATCGCGGTAAGGGAACTGCTCTTTAATGTTCACTGGATGGCCACTTTAAAGACAGAGTCCATTTCAAATGTTTATGGTACAACCAGTGAGGCGCACACACATGTCATCTGTCCCTGAATGTGACTTACATTTTCCGACCTCCAAGCAGACAGGTCTTCTGAGATGTACTGAGATCAACACAAATAACAACAAGAGCAAGGGGCTGCCATAAGGTCCACTCCATGTATATGTAATGTACTGCAAACTCACAGAAGCTGTGCATTGGCGAGACTAAAAAGGATGAGGGAAGTCTAAAGCCCATTTAAGGCAGGTCAAATGCTCCATTTAAGGTTGCCCGACGGCTCCATTTAAGGTGGGTTTAAAAGGCCATTTAGTATGGCAGGTCATTCAAAACTCTTCTCCTATATGAATTAGCTTCTCTGACACTCTTTCAGCTGGAAAGCAAACATAATCACAGAGTACAGAAAATTATTACTTTTTAACAAGTGGGTCATTCACAGAAAATGATCAGTACTGCGGACTAGCAGAAAACTACCATTCATGAGAACAATTTTCCTTCTTCTGTTCGAATCATCAAAACCACCTAATGTTCATAAAGGGTATCAAAACTTGCATTTTTTCAGTTTTTTTTGCAAATATTGTTATTGTTTTTTACAATTACAGTGTCTACTTCAATGTCACAAGGCTATCAACCGTTAACAATAGGGAAGCCGTCAGAAGCCATAATGTGCCCAGAAAACAATAAAAACAAGGTGGTATGTAAAGGCCTCGCTTTCAATGTGTATGCTACCTCTCAAAGGTATATCTGTTAATCCAGGCATTCAATATAATCAGTTTTTGACAAAGCAGACGTGTCCCTGCCTTTTCTTTCCTTTGTTTTATTTTTCAACATTCTTTGCCCGAGCCCTCAGCACTGAAGCTACTTCAGATAAGAGAAATAAAGAAACACAACTGCAGCACCTCTTCAAATATATGGAGGAAATGTATAGTGTTGGAAAACAAGTGTTCAAATACAATGCATTGGAACAGGCATATAATCTGGAGATTAACAACAAAGGGCACTCATTTGGAGTTTGCTCAAATCAGGCCTGGTACCACCAATATTTCAAGAGTAATTCACCATAAAGTACTTCCACTATGGGCCAAAGACATTAAACCACAGAAGGCTATAATCTGATCTCTTAGTACTCCTTCGTGCTAAAAAAAAAAAAAAAGTAATGTTGCTGACAAACTCTGCTACCTTTATGTCTTCAGAATGGAACATGTCGGCATCTTCGGGGCTATCCATTAGGATTTTTGGCCTATCCCCTTTTGTAGTTATGGCTCCACCACCACTGTCACGCCGGGGGGTCTTTTGCCCACCTGGCCGCTCCATCCCACCGCGTTCACTGCTTGTGTTCCCCATCTCTTGTTTTGATGTCTGAAGGAAAAGAAAGAAAAAAAAATGTTGCAGCTGGCGGCTTGAAAAAGAGAACATGTGGCCCAAAAAAAACAGTCTACACAGTTTGACAACATGGCCTTTTCAAACAGCACACGTGGAGCACAAATATTACCAACAATGGGGCACGACAGGGGATTGAGCACATTGGAAGTACAAACAGAACTTTTTTTGTTTGCATCCTATCACCATTTGTACTCCATTTTCTGATAGATAAACCTATGTGCAATTTTAGTTTGTCATTATTTCACACGGGCAGATGCATACCAAGGTGCTTTATGATGGCGACAACAGCCCAAATTGGCAAGAGACAAAATTATTGAAAAACGAAGAAAAACAACATAGATTTGTACATTTATTTTAAGCACCTGCTGGCCATTCAAATTAAACAGCATAAACAAACATGTTGACAAAACCCACTCATGAGTGTGGGAACCCGGACTACAGTTTCTGCAACATTAGCTGAATTGAAGTTGCTAATCTGCAATTGGAGTGATACTCAAACTTCTCTTGCACTAGGAAAAAGGGACAATTCTAGACATTTTAGGACATTACAAGTTATGTTGCCAGTTGCTGGCATGTTACAGAACCTAGAGCTTGTACTCGGCAGAGGTATTTTACTCAGCATTACAGATTCTACAGGTCATGGGAGAAGGTCATTAATGATGCTGTCACAGTTAGAGGGAATGGTAGATGATGGAAGCAAATACCCACAAGAATTGGGCCGGAATTGTGTGTTTTCACTTAACAATGTCGTCTCCTTCCCTGGACTGGAATGCGAGTGATGGAAGGTAGAAGTTCACAGTTTCACACATGGAGCAAAAGGTCTAATTTCTGCTTCAGTACCTATTACTAGAAGAAATCAGGGGGGTTGTCCTCCATTCTGAAATACAATATGTGAAGGATGGGGGGCTAAGCTCGACTGGGAATGGATTGTCATTTTACAATCTGAGAATGCAGAGCGGCGAGGCCGTTTCACAAAGTCTTTTTTTTTTTTAAGTCTAGACAAAGCCTGGCTCGGTTTGGTGCAGAGAGGTCACCAAGTCTCTGTTTAAGGTAGTGAACATACTGCAGGTTTGATAGAGAATTTTGTGGTATCACAGATTACTGCTACCAGGGAGTGGGGATGAGGGCTCGGTGAGTTTAGCTCATCTACCAGAATTAGTGTGAAAACGTTTAATGTAGCTCGGAATTTGCTTTTGAGTAGGTGTGGTTTCATTTTTTGAGGGAAACATAGATAGTATGTGTTTCTCGCAGTATAGTTTTTAAAAGAGATGTGGCTGTCAGTGTGGGGTCATGCTCGGAAGTGGTGGTAAGGGAACACACCACAACGTTCTTAATAGTGTGGAAAAAATATGAGGTATTTGTACGATAGTGTATTAGTAACTGGGGTGAATAGTATCCACCATAGGTGGTAAAGTTACTAACCTGTCAGGTCCAGGCAAATATTTCAATAATTTAAACCTGAGCTCAAACCCTGGTAGCTTTGGCACAGAGCAGACAGGCTTAACTTGGAGAAAATGTATAAAGCATTTAGAAGTCCCAAACAGGTACAACGTTAAAAACACAACACAATAAAAATCTCACTGCAATTTATAAAAAGAGAGAAAAATGTAAAAAGCAAAATGACAACATAATGACAAGACAACAAAAAAAAAAAAAACAGATATATGAATTTTCGAAACATTTAGGGCAAAAAGCATCAAGAGCAAGTAAAGCACCAATCTCTAATCACTGTACGTGGTTGACCAGGATGTAGGTGCAATTTCAGGCTTACAAACAGCAACTAAGAGTGGGTCGGATACACCAGGTTCGTCCTGGTCAAAGATTTTACCTTCTGGTTTAGTCTCTCAAATGGAAGTAAAATGTCCTCCAGTGGGACAAGGCAGCAAGCTCTATCCGGCAAAGTCCCTATTACCTCGAATAGGCATTGAGCGCGGTCCAGCTGAAGATATTGGTTGTGGCGTGAAAAGCCCAGAGCAGGAGAGGTCGAATTTCTCACTCATGACGTTCTTTTGCCGGCTGGATAGTTTTGGTGACTTTGCCTAGTCAGGATTTCTACCTTTAAACGTATTCTGTTTTGCACCTCGTAGTCCTCCAGATCAGCAAGGCAGCAGGCTGAATTCATCAAGGTTGCTATGAAGTTGGATATGTCTATTAGGCTTACCGCTGAACTGGATTTTCAGATAGCAAAAGACTAATCTGACTTTCTTGCCCAGCGAGATTATGCCTGGTCGAGATTGACTTAGGTGGTTGGTCCTGGTTCTTCAGAGGTCTGGATGTTCAAAATTTGTACAAGTCCAATTTTTTTCAGAGATTTCAGAATCAGTCCTTCTGGAAACTATTAATGCTCTTAGGACCTCAGGGACAGCACTTAGGGCTCAGGACTCAGTCCAGAAGAAGTCATCAGTAGGGTCCAGTCCTCTTCCAGTTGCAATTGGTCAAGCCAAAAAAGGCCTTTTGCAGATTCTGATGTCCCTGTAGAAACACAGAACACCTAACTGACCCTTGAAGTCCACTCCTTTGTTTCGAGAACAAGTGAGAGCAGTTTGAGCTCTTCACGTCTCCAGAATGTTGTCACACAACAGGTTCAAGTGCTCTTCTGTATGTCAAGAATGTATTCCAAGGAGCTGGTGGTGAGGTATTTTTGTACAGTTCAGTAGTAAGTGGGTGTGGGTAGCTCCTGGACACTCACTAACCAATGAGGGAAAAGTTCACAGTGGGAAGGTGGGGTTTGGGTCGGCCTGAGGTGGAGGTGACAACTATTCACATCTGCAGCACAGCATGTGTGTTTTACTGCAAAGGGCCTATAATGCATTATTCAAGGGGAAATCCAAGATGGCAGAGACCTTCTGCCTTAGGAGGGAGTTTGTTTGGCCGGCCAACGTGTGTTTAGGCAAACTAGCAGTCCTCTCCTCCAAAGACACTCTGAACTGGTTCTCTTACCAGCTCCCCCTCCCACTGGGCTGGATTCCTATTGGCAATTCTGAGCCTGCAGAAAAAAGGCTTCCCGTTGCTCAGGTCTTTCCTTACTCTATACTTTGAATGGACAAGGCTTCCCCTCTGTCTCTTTCAAGTGAAGGAAGCCTCCCCACCTGCACTTCCTGAGCTGATGTGGATTACCTGCTCCACGCTCAGCAGTTTTGACAAAATTACATTTTTTTTAAAAACTTTTAGTCATCAAACCAAGATGGATCAGCAAATAATAAAAAGTAGTACAGAAGTGCCCTTTTTAAAATGTAGCACAAACCCACTTTAAAAATATCAAAATGGATGAGAGGGATGGCAGTGAAGCAACATGGCACGCAGAGAGAAAAACACATGGGAGAGACAATGCGAACAACATGGAGAACGGTGTAGAATCAGTCGGGTGAGAGAGAGCAACACACAAGTGGGGTGGGGGAGAGAAGCAAGAGTGCAACATAGAGGGGCAGAAGAAAAAGCACATTAAGGAGGCAGCTGGAAAACACATGCCCTCTCATGGAACACCTGACAAAAAGATAAAAGTAGTTCCCTCAAATACAGAAGTGGAAGCTCGGTCCAGACATGGCAAAGAGGCCATGCTTAATGAGAGAGACAATTACAAGATGGACAGGCTGAAAGAAAGTAAACCCTTGAATGGGAAACAACAACAAAAACAGGAGCAACAATAACACAACACAATGGTAAGCAACGGGTGGGATGCAGACACCGCAAAGTTCTTGAGAATCCCACAATATGTGTCTGTTAGACTTGACCCAAAAACACAAAAGGGGGGGGAGGGAGAGGAACAGAAAGACAGGAAAAACAGTGACAAAATGAAAACGAGGCAATGAAAAAGAGCATTCAAATGTGTGATAAAGCAGCAGGGAGTGCCTGGTGGTAGATTAAAGAGGCATAAGATAGAATCAAGCCTATACATCCTTAGTATTCTGCACCACAACATTGGATATCGCTGGTTGCGTGTTTTTGAGCAATACTTTGGACCGGAGGGTGCTTATATTTTTACAAATTAAGCACTGGTACAGTTTATTGTGCACAGTTGGGAGAGTGTGGATTTATACTATTGCCTGTTTGGGAACCAGCTGGTACAATGTTAAACATTACAATGTTTATGGGATACTCAAAATGGAAGGTTTTAACAGACATCAGACATACTTTTCGACCCAGGTCTAACCCACAGATGTTCAGAGTAAGAAAGGAATCCTTTTATAGGACAGTGCTGAAGCTTTGGAATGCTATTATAGAGTGAGTAGCCTAGCAACAAGCCTGTCTTGGACTGGACACAAGCACAAACCTCTGCATTTTTGATGCTCTTGCCACAGTAATTATTTTGTTCTAATCGAACTGGCGTAATGCAAGTTTTAATCCACACTGAAGAAGGGTTTTATAAATGTTTAACTGCATAGTGTTTGCATCCCCCTCGTTGTTGGGAGGGCACTAAAAACCTTTTCAAAAGCCAGCATTCTACTCGGATAAGCTTTTAACATGTATACTCAAGGCACACTCTTGCTGAAAGGCTACGTTCTGATCAGAAGACTGTAGAGAATTATAATTACACAAACGCTGAGTGCTCTTTTTGTTACAAGTTTTGTGCAAAAGGGGAACAAACTACAATGATGGAAATGTACTTCAGTATCCTTCCTCCACAAACAACAAAACCAAGCAATTGCATCAGGAAGCAATATTTGGTATTTTATCCTTGAATTTTTGAAGCACAGTCACTAAAAAACCTTTCTAAGACTAAATTGCTTATGTTAGCATCTTGACCTTAAGATCTCATCTAGAAAATCACATTTCTAGGAATTACATTTTAGAGGCTGCTAAATTGCGGCCGACATTTCCTAATGGTGCAGGAGGGAGTGGTTAGTGACTGGTTGGGGTAGCAGTTACATGGCCAAGTGGGAACAAGATGACCGCTCTCTAAAGGCGTTCTGAGCTCTACTTCTCGATCTGATTCGCTAGTCTATGAGGGGAAAAAAGAGCTGAATGACGAACATTTCAGCATCCCTGGAATTTCTGTTGAAACGTAGGGTTGACAATGCAGGATGGAGGCAACCAAAACCTTCTTTGCAAGCATCAAGGGTGAAATGGAGAGATACTGCTCCTTTGAAGTGAACTCTGTGATGTGTCCCTGATCAGGAGGAGGCTCCCTACTTTGGTGCTTTGGGAATTGTATATCCAGCAGGACTTGGGGTAGGGGATGGAGGGTAGTGACGACAGAAACAGGTTCCTCATGGAACTAATTTGGAGATTGTTCGTGGTGTTTTTTTTTTTACTTTCTATATTCCTTTCTTCCCTGTGCTCCACATGTTTACTTCTGGGGATTGTTATGTTCTATTTGAACCTTATGTGCATGAAAACAAATTTAATTATAACAACTGTTTTGAAGCCTCGCCTTGATGGTGTTATAATATTACTGAGTGGTATAATTGTTTTTTGTGGGTGCTACACTAATGGCATTTCTATAAACTGAATTTACAAAAAAGGCAAATGCCCCTTCGCCAGGGTTGATTTGTCCAAGATCTCAAACAAGGAGAGTAAAAACAATAGGTAAGTACTTCGAACACAGGCAAATTTAAGTAATGACCTGCTTGATGCAAGTCTTTGTGCAGCGGAAATGGTGACCTTAGCGTCAACAAGAAAGCATAGTTGGCAATTTCAGTTGAGCATTGTCTTGCTTCGAAAACCTCCAATAATACATGGGAATTTCTAAGTGATATCTGCACTGTCGTAGCACAGTGACAGATACTAACACAAGTCGATCATTCAGACATCTCCGAGGCGTATTACTCATAAGCAACTTAATAAAACACTTTCAGTAAGGCTTACTAACAGCATTGCTGTTTGCACTAAAACTAGTTTTATTTTGTTTATATTACTTGTGTTCCTACACAGTCTTATTTTCAAAGATATTATTCATACCTTATCAAACACACAAAAGGCGATGGGTGGATGCTTGCAATAAGACTTACCATGAACAATCAGTCCAGTAGCGTTCCAACCCATTGTTTGTTTGCCCACTGTGCCACCTCAGATTAGACCCAGCCATATGCAAATCAGTCTTGGTTCTGCTCCAATGGGAAGAGTTCAGCCCATATTGCCAGGTCAGGCCCTTTCTGAACTGGAACATAAGCAACCCAAGACCAGTTTCTCCCTGATTAGGGCTCTTCAGTCAGGTGTAGCTTTGTTCCAGTGGCACTGTGAGCAAGGGACCCACATCTGGGCATACCTTTGGCCACTTAGGGTGGTATATCAAACACACAAAAGGTGATGGTAGGATGCTTGCAAGAGGTCTAGCCACTAGCAAATCGCTTGGCTTAGCATTCAAATCCATCGTTCTTTTGCCCATAATGCCACCCCAGATTAGACCCAGTCATATGCAAATCTGTCTTGCTCCTGCTCCAGTGGTAACAGTTCAACCCGAACTGCCAAGTCAGGTCTTTTCTGAGAGATTTCCAGTAGTCGGACTTAGTGGAAGCATTCTTCCTTTGCCTTTTGTGTGTCTGATTTTTCATTGGTGCCAAATCAATTAGGTTAAACAATTCAACCTCCGTTTACGGCTCGATGAACAGAACTGCTGTCTGGGATAATTTTTTGTAGTCTAATATAGTATATTTAAAAAATACACACAAACAAATGCATAGCTACATAGTGGGAGTCAAAGGAGTAAACATTTTTCACGTACCAACAACTATTGTCTGTTTAAGTATCCTTCTCACGTCTATAAAACGCTTTGCAATGCACTAAGGACTCTTAATATGAAACATATAATGAAGCATCACAATTTCTGTCAAATTCAGTCCTTCAGCGCTCACAAAGACATCCTAAACAGTAGGCTGCCTTATTGCCTTTTGTATACACTAGGTGCCCTGACCCCTAGCTGGACACCCCAAAGTCTCATGAGATAAACAACAAAATCTTCAATCTCACAAGACTTTTGCAGTCACCTTGTGGCCAGGCTGTCCCTGTTCTCAGAACACAAGATGCCTTTGTGTCACTTTATTCATTACAATCTGCTATGGTGTCCACCTGCTTCTCAAAGGCTGAGTTAGACTCAATCTGTTTATCCAGGATAGACTAGCTGGTATTGACCTTCTCAAAGAACCTTCACACACTCCTCGACAACTACAATCTTCTCACAATACTTAGGTATTTCATGTTACCAAAAACGGATTTACAATCTTACTGGTGTAAACTTTGTGCAACTCTTGTTTTTTCCAAGTGCCTCCAAAACCATGTCACTCTTTTAATAGTATATAAGGCCCAGGCTTCTACAAACAAGGTGAACATGTGGCAACATTTTCCCTTGTAGGATATAGAGGATAAATTCCCTTTCTGTAGACGTCAAAACGGCTATTCTTGCAAAATCTCAGTCCCACCTAGTCAACAGCCTATTATTATGTCACCCTCAGCCAGCAGTAAAGTTTTTTGAGCAATTAACCTCAGAGAACCTTCTAGCACTACTTGATCAAAACAAGTTTTCTAACTTGTATTTAGACCACATCTCCCATTATGTTACATCTATTTTCAGAGTCCTGAGATGCATCATCTCTTCTTTCAATATCTTTCTTCCCTTTGGAATGGTACCTCTGTTGCTGAAGTTGTCTCCCCTTCTTCTGGATTAGAGACATATATTAAAGCTTGGGCTACACTAAAATACGGAAGATATAGTTGGCTGTGTTTCACCCCAGGGTTCACTGCTAACACCCCTCCTACGAAACAACTTTATAAAACACCTTTTTCCATATTCTATGACATTGAAGCATGCTGTTCCACTCTTATGCAGATGACCAGCAGATTTATTTGCACATCAAAGGTCTCAAGATTGAATTTGCCTGAAGGATGGCATGGGACTCATGACTTGTCTACTTGGATGAATTTCAGCAGCGAAAAGCAAGAGGAGTCCAAGTCAAAGATCCTCCATGTGGGTTTCAGCTAGAGTTTGTTGAACTGACATGATTATCCAACCTGACTTCCCAACTCTTTGGCACCACTACTGTATTTATCAACAAAGGCATGAATCTGGAGGTAGTTATAAACTATGAGCTTGGCTTTGGGGAGCCTATTGGTGCTGTTCTAAGTTCTGCTTTATAAAGAAGTTAAACCTATTTACTATTCATAGAAGAAACTTTTAATAAATTAATCATTGGTGCTTTTATCAATGCCAAACTGGGCTACGCTAATGTTCGGGAGCTCCCCACATTTCAAATCAAATGGCTGTGGTAGGTGCCAAATGCTGCTGCCTGCTAGTTGGAACCACTGTACTGGGTGCAACTAGGCAAACAGGTTATCTTGAAACCTCTTTATCTGGTTTACAAATGTGTGGATTGAATTATGCCCTCTAACCTTAACAAAAATATCACCCACTGTATCATACTAGGGTTCCTCGGTCATATAATCAGGGTTTGCTCGCTATCTAACATACAGTTCTGAGAAGGAACGATGACATGAAGCTCCTGTTCTTGGCCACTGTTTGGGAAACATCTAGCCCCTTAGTGCCAGAGACTATACTTACACTTGCTGAGAAACAAAATAAAGCTATTATTATGGATTTGATTCGGTTCTGAATGCTGGTCAGTCTATTATTCCTTGGGCTAGGGTCAACATTTTTTACACAGCTTAGGCTGTTTTTTGCAGTATAATTTAGTCTTTGATACGCCATACAAAGTCAATTTGTTTGTAGAAGTGCCATAGAACTAAATCACAACTGAACCACATCCACACAAATAAAGTAGTAAGAGCTTCTGGCACCTCTTCTGCAATCCAACCACAAATCAGTACAATGCCCCCCCCTCCCCCCACCAAGTATAGCTGCCACGTGGAAAATTATAATTTTGTGCCTCTGCAGGATTCCACCAGATAGACTCCCTATGGCTCTCTTGAATCCAGGTACCAGCAAGGAAGAGGAAAAGGAAGATGCTGCTGCAAATGACATGCCAAAGTAAAAAAAAAAACAGATCCAGCTATAGTTGACATGGGCAGGAAAGTCCTTGCCAGTTTTCTAACTGAAGGACGCTTGGGGGAGATGAAAAGGACACTATGGGGGTTATTACAACTTTGGAGGAGGTGTTAATCCGTCCCAAAAGTGACGGTAAAGTGACAGATATACCACCAGCCGTATTACGAGTCCATTATATCCTATGGAACTCGTAATACGGCTGGTGGTATATCTGTCACTTTACCGTCACTTTTGGGACGGATTAACACCTCCTCCAAAGTTGTAATAACCCCCTATATCTGAACCCCAGGCCATTGGCCACATTCAGCATGGTGAATAAAGTAACATTCTCTCACTCAGAAGCACAACTGCATGCAGTAGTGAGAAAACCACAAAGGACCAATTAACCTACAGTTCAATGTGGAATGGTTCTAACTGACTAGGGTTTGGTGGGACAGAGTAACAGAAAAACTGAGATTCAGCAGAAATCTGCCAATGGACAGAAAATATGTAGCTTGTGCAGCAATTTAGCGCTGGCAGAGCGAGCAACGCTGAAAATCAGCGAGAATGGCACTATGCATCATGCAAGAGTGTGCGGCTTTTCAAGTTGATTTTTCTGCAGCTAGTGTAGAAAATCTACTTGAACTGCAGCAATCTACTCAAACGGCAGCCCTCTGCCCGTGACCGCTCGCCGGCATATCCCCACTTTAAATCAAGGCAGAGGATGCCACTTCACATAATCTGGAGCCTTGCGGAACAAAATTTCTGCCACAAGGTGAATGGTGGAACTTGGCCACAACTGCGTGTTAAAGAGTTATGCGAAGTGGCTAAAATGCTGCCAATTTCACAGGCAGAACAGAATATTTTGCACAAAACTAGTTCTAATAGACTTGTTTGTGAAGTAAAATGGCAAAAGTGAAGAAAGAATTGGGAACACTTTGGGAAAACTGTACATGTAGGTTAATAATCATGCTTTCTCCTCTAAATCCTCACAACACAAGACAGGCATGTGCAAGACCTAGATGAAACAGCTTAGTTTGATCAAGACTACATATAGTGCCTTCATACATCATTCCTTCTGAAGAAACCACGGATTCAACTAAAAACTGAAATGTCATGGAAGATGCTCTCATCCACTTTAAGATAAACTGGCATCCAAAGGAGAGTGCCAGTGTTTTGGGGTATTCCCCAACCAAATGCATATATATTTCTCCTGTGAAATAATTCTATGACCGAGTATAAATTTGTATTTTTTTAATGGACAAGTTAATGTTTTAATGTGCAAAGAAAATAAAGATGTGTTTTGATAAATATGTTTTCCTAGTATCCAGCTGTGTCTGTTCTGTGGCCTAAAAACATACCTCACTGGGCTGAAACCTCTTACATCTTCCAGTGATCCCCATTTCACATTATTTCCTGATTTGCCATCATGTCATACCACTACATCAACCTTAGTTCCTCTGATATCTCTATCCCAGTCCAGGGGTGATCTCCTACAGCATCACTTATGATAAGTGCCCACAACTTGCTTATTGGGTCACACTCATACTACTGCAGATGCTAAACTCTGACTGGCAGATTACTTTTCTACAGTGCATACTATCCTAGTGTATTTCTTGGAAGACTCAAAACGTGACACCTTCCACGTTTTTTCTCGGTAAGGTCTGCCAACTCTACCATTCCTCTGCTTTGTCACAAATTGTGGTGCTCCTGGTACTTCATAAGAAGTTAAATTTGATGCAGCTCATGTCTGCTGGCAAACCAGGATGTCATCTCATTTCCTCCATCAATCTAGACTGGGATCCACAATGACTTGTTACACCATAAGTAGTGAGGACCGCTGCAAAATGTGATTCGTAGGTCTCACTTTTCTCACTTTAGCTCCAAGGAACCCAGACAGGGGTCTTCAAAGCTACAGAGACCTCACTGATGCTGTGTGTTCAAATGCAGCCGTACGCCTTCTATTATCCTCAAGAGTATGAACATAATTGAGCCACCTGGACACAATTCAAGCAGTCACCTGCAAACAGCATCTACCCACCTGCCTGAACGGCTTAGGCTTTAATTCTGTATGGTCAAAAGCAGAGAGGTGCTTAGGGCTATGCTCCAAGGTCATTTTGCACACAATAAGGAGACAATGTGAGCTTCTGGTTTACTTCACTTCTGACTAACATGTCGCACTGAATGACTGCTAAATCTCAGAGCTCCAGAAACAAACATCCAAAGGTTAATTTTCAAGCTATTTTATCCTTGCATGGCTACAAAGGGACTCTGTGAGAGATAACCAAAGTACTAGCTCTCGGTACTTAAGCAGCACCGTCCGTGGTGCAAACCACAGTTTTAAACTCCCAGAGAACTATAAATAATGGGTGGTTGTAATACACAATTTAATGCTACTCAACCTTCCGATCTTGCAAGGATGTAAAGCAGAACTGGCCTTGCCCTCGTTCCAACTAGTGACCTACGAATCACAACAAATGCCAACAGTTAGTACTTATCTGGGGATCAGATTAACTTGCAAACAAACAAACGGGTGTTGTACAGCGCAGCAAAGAAGAAAATGTTCTAGAGGGATTTAATAAATAAATTTTAAAAAAAGTTTTAGAGCATGAGCCACGCAGCCAAAGAAGATAAAATAAGATCCACAGGACACACAGGTTCATGAAAGTGGGAGGTGGGAGGGTGATCTAGGAAGCGCTCATTATGGGAATTGTACTTTTGACCTTTACTAATAAATGCGGGACACCAAACGTTTTATAGAGGGAATACACGTCCTTTCTCCTCTAATTTCCACCCCCACTCTCAATAACTTTTTTGTGAAACGAAGAGTGAAGCATGGAAGACTAGGCCACCAATCGAATGAACCACGGATAATTGGAGGGCAAATACCTCTGATTAGGAAATTATGGTTGAAAAAAAAAAAAAAACTAGCCTGGGAGTAGAGAGAACAGCAAGGAAGTAAACAAGCATTGGCAAAGCAAATAGGTCTCGCCTATGCAAGAGCTGCTGGCTTTGCCAATGTGGTTTATAAACCAGCGTGGCTGCTGTTCAACAAAACTAAAGGTACACCAGGTTAACTTTAGTATATATTTAATACCTACGCCCTTTCAATTCCTTGTTCTAGATTGTGCCACCTAACACTCCATTGACAAATGCGTGGTAAGTTCATAAAATACAACTTGCTCAGTGAGAGTGCTGCAAGGTGGTTATCAATAGAATGAATTAAATACTGATGACCAAAACTGTAAATGAAGGCTTCATATAATATGGAAACAACACAAGGGGTCCATCATAATTCAGTGGACAATGGCATTAGCCAACAAGTAGACATGCATCTCACAAAATGATTAGGCTGATGAAATTACTTTTAAACTCTTTCTGATCATTCTGGGAAGACCGAAGCCTAGGTTTCAGGATGAACTGTTAATTCATAAGGATTCCTGAAATGAGTGATTCTCCACTGAAATATGACAGCTCTCATACAATAGGCATGTTATTCTTGGATCTCATAGAGAATGAGTTCCGGAAGTATATAATAAGAACATGAAGAAGAACGGAAGCACATCCCCAGGCAAGTGCGAGGTAAAGGACTGGTTGTAAAGTTATTAGTGTTAATAAGTAAGAGAAAAGCAACACAGGTCTGTCGGCCTGGTTAGGCAGTAACATTTAGGTGAAGGTCCAGTGTGAAGGCTACAGATAATGGAACACTTCAATAGATTGTATGTTAATCAGATTGGTTTTACATCCAAAAACAGAATGTGTTTTTTTCTTAATAAATGTCCACTCGCAGTATTAATCTACGCTGAAGTACTCACGGCTTCAACCTCACACACAACGCACCCACATCCTCCTCCAGAGTGCACCTATCAACACGCCAGTGCCCTACAACCCTACACCAAGCTATCCCGTCCCAGCACAACCCATGCAGGTGGCCTATATGAAGAAGCCTGGGGGGAGGCGGGCATGTAATGTAAAGCAGAAATTAGGTTCCTGACAGCACCATGCAGTTAAGGCATGGAAACTGATCAACTTGCGGAAAAATTAGCTTGCTAGGTATTGACAATATTGAGATGGCAACAGTCTTTAAGCCTCTCCTATTCTGATTTAGATTTTGGGCTAATCCACTTGCTTTCATTTATAAATTAAATTCACCAGCGATCAGGTCACTTGTCCCAAGGTCCATCTTACCTTTGCTCCAGTTCATTTAGTTCCAGCTGCAGTGCCTCAATTTGAGCTACTTGTGGGCCTTACAAACGTGTATAGCTAACTGGGACCTTATGGTTATAAGGTTTGCTTCCTCGCAAAGGAGACAACTTATTTTTACGAGACAACCCACAGTATAAATATGGGCAGATTTGACCAGATTGTGAAGATAGAATGTGAGCATGAACTATACCTGGATGTCATGTTCCCCTCTGCTGAGAATATTTGTCAAGATCAGCCTACAGTCTTTATCCCTGGCAGCATTCAATTCATACTGGAGTGGCATAAAAAAAAAAAACTCCATCAAATTCTGGCTACAAAGACATTGTTGAGACAGGAAAGTCCCCTACATGGTGTATAGTCATGTTTCCCTGCCCGAAGGCCCGATGTGAGCAACTGGTACATTGGTTTACGATTTTGGCCTCAGCCTCATGTTAATCTACTTTACATGTGTGAAAGCCTAGGCTTGCTCCTTAATATGATTAAGGTCCTGGACTGGTCCTGTGATTTGAGGGGGCACATCAAGCATGCTTTATGAATGAGACGCTGTGGCCAGACCTTTCTAAGTCGAACATACTAGTCAGGCTAGACATGCCCTGTCTGTTAGGAGGTGTATTGTGGCTCACCAGGAACACATTGGGGCTATTGCTTACTGTTGGTTGTCTTTTCTTCTCATTCTGATTTGCCTACTTGTAACTAGTGCCCAGCTCCTAATCTTAAATCTGCCCATTTTATGGAGCATTGCTTCTTTACCATGGCTTTGACTGGCTGGCATCCCTGCTCTCCCACTGCTTGCTTTTGAAGCACTTCTTTTTAGGTTTTGCCTACACACGTGCTTGCAAAATATTTTGTCAGTATTAAAGAAAAAAAAAAAATTAAAGGGGCTTGGAACCAGCGCCTTACTTACCTGAACTTACCACTGGTTTACTCCAACATTGCTCTGATTTGCCTGCTTCGGATGGCCAGCACGTCGTCTTCACATCACTTTCTGTTGTCATCTTCGCTGATCTTGCAGTCGAGTTGCCTGTGGACCAAGTACTCCTTCCGGTTGCTTCTAATTGGACACTGACCAGTATCCTTCCTCTGGCTGAAGGTACTTCTTTCTTCTTGCATGCCGTCTTCCTTCTTTGCGGACGTCTTCTTGGTCTTCTTTCTTCATGACGGTCTTCTTTTTCTTTCCAGCATGCGGTCTCCTTACTTCGCTGACGTCTTCTTTCTTCAATGCCTCCTTCTTTGTCTTCTTTCTTCGTTGCAACACGCCTTCTTTTTCCTTTGTACATACCGTCTTCGGTCTTTGCAGTCTTCTTCACTGCATGCTAGCTTCTTCTCACGTCTGCACTTTTCTCACGTCTTCTGTCATCTTTTACCGTCTTCTCACTCCTTCCTTCTTCTTCTTACACGCATGCCAAAAGGTATCGCCTTTGTCTTTTTTTCTATGTAACTGGCTTACAAATAACATGTTTCTAATATGTTTGTTTTTAATTTAATAAAACAAACATTATTATAACATCTCTAATATTTGTAATACAGTGACATAGGAAGAAAAGACAGAGGCAAAACCTATTGGCTTTGCCAATCCTTGCTTTCTTTGGTGCTAAGCACTCCGTGAGAGTGGGTGTGTTTCCGAGGTCTTTCTTCTCCTGCCCTCCATGTTGCCACCCCTCTTGCGCCACCATGTTGCTAACTCACAACCTTATTGCTTACCTCTCCCTCCCCCACTCCATATTGCTTTTATCAGCTGCTGGCATCTGGTTATTAGAACTTCTTACAACTCCACGGTTTCTACAATTATGTTAAACTTGTAGCCTGGTATTGGAGCACCCTGAGGTGCCCAGTGCTCAGAGCTCCCAGCTTATCCACAGTTTAGTTGTGCTCTTTTAGTTTCTGAGAGTATCATCACAAACACATGCTCACATCTGATTGGTGAACAAGAGGCGGGTGCAAAGAAAATTCACAACGCTATGTCCAGGGCACTAAGTGGGCTGGGTCCCTCCAAGTCTGAAACCAGTCAGGAACTAAAAACGGACGTTGAAATGGGTCCCTCTCAACCCTATGTTCATGTCCTTGACTTTACTGGAAAACAACACTGATCGACTTCTAAACAATTAATAATATATATATATTTTTTTTTTTAAACGTGAAGGTACTCCATGACAGCAATTTAGTTCCTGTTTATATTTCACATGCTTTATTTAATGTTGCATTGCCTAAAAGTGTTTGCTTTTTCCCGGATGTTGTGTTAGAATATTGTTTTCTTCAGGCAAATTATTGCTCTTGTATAGTTCATAATTTCATCTAAATTGCCTCCAGGTGTATTAACTCATAATAATACTAAAACTGTACTCATATTTCCCGATACTAATCCATCACTAATTCTTGTTGGTTTCCAGAGTAGCGTGCTACTCACCGAAAAGCGCTTTGACGGCTCGTCAGGGGTAATAAGTGCTATATAAATACTATTACAATACAATATAACTGGTGAAGAGGTAGACCAAGTTTCTCTTAGTGGGTCAAAAAGTTGTTTACAGGTGAGTGTAATATGTGTTTGGGGTTGGGTAGTGAAGGAGATGTAAGGAAGTGGGTTCAGAAGAAAGTGAAAAGAGGCTGCTGAAGAGGAGAAAGATGAGGTGTAAGACATGCAGAATGAAGGGATGTGGAGAGAAGGACACATAAGTCTAACAAAGTGAGCATACGGAAGCGATTGAGACACTCTGAAGACAACTGCACCTTCCACAGGCCTCGGTAATATTTAGTTTAGGGCTCACAGTTTCAGAATTGAAACATTTTCAAAATTAATTACATACAACAAAATTATTGTTGTTTATTTAGCTTAAACAGCTAACAACCTTTGACAAAGCCAATAGTCCTGCCTGGTTTTAGGAATCGGTCAGTTATGTTAACTATCTGGATGTGATAACAGAGATGAACCAAAATACCAGTTGGGAGGCACACTATGGAAATGCAAGCAATTGTATTTATGCATTTCAGCCACGTCCTTAATTATGGCGGCTGCGCCCCTTTTAGAGACCAACCCTCCCTCCCCCAAAACATTTTGCTTGCCTCTTAAAGCCCTACTGTGTCTCACTCGATTCATTCTTCTGTTAAGCTAAGCTGTACGGCAGCATCACTGACAGGCGGCATTACTTAGCTTCTGCTCCTTCAACAAAGGAGGACAGAGCTACAAAGACCCCCTACACCCGTCAGAGGCCAAAGGCTATTGTACAAAACTCTCGCCCAGCTGAAGTACGTCATGCTGCCATACTGGGCCAATGAGAACCACTCCCATAACGTGTTTGAAAGTTAGATGTCAGAAACTCAAAACAATACCGGCACCAGAATACAGACATGATGGCTGTTATGTTTAGTCATGGACCCGTCCATGACGTCCGCACTGGCAGGGAGATGACCCCAATCTCCCCTCAGTGATATGGAGCAATGGTTTAGTCGGTGACATAACCGACTGTAATAAAAGGGACTCGGGAGGTTTTACCGCCAGTCCAGTTAACGGAGTATTGTGTGGAGTGACCTCATTTCTAGCACGGCCGCTGGTCTCCTGTGGCCCGGATATGAAACTCAACAAATTGCCGACAAGGCAGGTGATCTGGCTGATCGGACCCCCTCGTGCACTCACCTGTTCACTCACCTCGGGAGTGGTATTCTCCGGGCAATGTTGGCAGCCCCCTGCGGGTGGTGGAGCTCTCGCTGGGTGTTGTTTTCCCAGCTGATTGGCGACCTCTGGCTCTTGTTCAGTGTGGGTGCCTCCCGTGTGCTCTGACACCAGAGGGCGTGTTGGTGCCCCGGCACCTGGACGAGGTGGCCGAGGGAGGAGGCAGTGAGTGGACGTGCCTATTCACACGCACCTGTTCAACCAACGCCCCAGCTGATCTGTGTGCCGGGGGCATGGTCCCTCGAGCGTTTGCCTGCATGCGGTGCGCTGGAGTGCCGTTGCGCATCGTGTTCTCAGCCAGAGGCGAGCGTCCTAGTGGTTGCCGGAGCAACCAGCCGCACAAGCAGAAAGTCTTTCACCCGGCACGTGGTGAGCGATAATTAAGAGGGGCGTGGAAGGCCCCTGGGTTTCGGTGGTGCACGAGCTGAAGTGCACAACATCAGAACAGCATCAAGGATCCTGTTTAAGGGACTTGGAGCCTACGCTCATTTCGCTTGTTTTTTTTTTCTCTGCTGGCTATCTGCCTGGACAGTTAGTCTTTTTTTTATGTGTTTTCTTTGTGTGCTTCACCCACAAGTGACTGTGTCCCCTGGAGTGCCACAGGACAAGTGACTCCTGTGCTAAGTGGTAGGATACTGCTCAGACATTTCATTTTCACACGTCAGGTGTGCCTGTACATGACTTAAAGCATGCAGTGATTTTTGTGTGGGTTTTTGTTTGTTCTTCTCCATTTGCATGCACACGACGAACAGTGGGGTGGTCTAACGTCACAGGTTTGAGGTGCAACCATGGCGTCTGTACCAGCTTTGGAACCTTTTGTTGTTGAAGGTCCTCCCTCCGCCAAAGCAGCTCGTTGGAATGAGTGGGTGGACAGGTTAGAAACCTACTTTGCTGCATCAGCTCTGGACAATGACAGACACCGTCCCATGCTCTTACACTTGGGAGGTGCAGCCATTCATAAACTGGAACAATCAGTGGCCGAAGAGGGCCCACCGTTCACCTACCAGTCATTAAAACAGGCGCTGACAGCTCACTTTGAACCCCTGGATTATCCTGATTACGAACGTTTTCTTTTCAGACAAGCCAGGCAACTTCCGCATGAATTAGTTGATACTTTCTATGCAAGGCTTAAGGGCCTAGCTCGCACCTGCACCTTAGGGGACGTCGAAGATGAAGTCCGTGCGCAATTCATACAGGGATGCGCATGCGTGAAGCTGAGAGAACACATACTGCAAGTATCCGGTATGTCGATGGTGAATATCCTCATGCTGGGATGGTCCAAGGAGCTATCTAAGGTACGTGCAGCCCATATGGAAGCGGCACTGCAAACCCAGGTCAAAGTGGAGCCAGTGAACACCGTCACCGCAGCGGCTGCGGATAAAAAGAAATCCAGGCAAAAGGCCACCACGTCATCGCGATCCTGTTACTCTTGTGAAGGTCCGTTCCCTCATCAAGGGGTATATCCTGCGCAAGGCAAGAAATGCTCGAGTTGTAATAAGTTAAATCACTTCACCATAGTATGCAGGTCAACGCCCCCTCCAAGGTCACAGAAATCCAAAGCTGTCAACTCAGTGCAGCCACCAGTTATGACGAAAGAAGATGAAGATCTGGACGATGAGGACGGTGAAGGAACAGTCCATGTGATACATGCGTTGCAATCCAGTGGGCATCCTCGGAAGCGAGTACAAAAGGTGCTCAGTTCTTCTGGCAGGCCATAAAGTTGACGCACTGATTGATACTGGTGCTTTCATCAATGTTATGGCACAATATGTTTTAAAACGTCTTCCCATTCAGCCCAAGCTACGACCTACAATGACTCAGGTGTATGCGTTTGGGTCATCACGGCCATTGCCATTGGCAGGTGTATTTACCACAACACTATCTCATGAGGAACATGCAATACAAACCAAGGTTTTTGTCACCATCACTGGATCGGACATGCTACTAAGCTGCCGGACGGCAGAGCAGCTCAACCTCATCTCCTTTGCCTTTAGTGTTCACCTGGAGACTCTGGAGAGCCTGGTAACTGAGTTTAAACCACTATTCGAAGGCCTAGGTTGCCTGAAGGATCGTATGTCACGATTACACATTGAAAAGTCCATACAACCCTTGGCTTTGACGCATCGCAGGGTTGCTTTCCACCAGAGGCCCAAAGGGGAGGAGGAGCTTAGGAAGTTGGAGCAAGCGGATGTCATAGAGAAGGTTGATGGTCCCACGCCATGGGTGTTGCCTACTGTGATTGCCAGCAAACCCAAGCAACCTGGGGAGGTGAGAATATGTGTGGATATGCGCCTGCCCAATGTCGCCATTAAGCGTGAACGGCATCTAACACCTACTGTAGATGACATTGTTGCAGAGGTGGCAGGGTCAAGATGGTTCTCGAAAATGGACTTGCGGGCGGGATACCATCAGCTACTGTTACATCCCGATTCTAGAGAAATAACCCCTTTTTCCACTCATGTGGGTCTCAGGCGGTATAAACGTCTGAGTTTTGGGATTTCCAGCACCGCAGAGGTTTTTCAGGACACCATTCGTGGGGTACTCGCTGGACTACCAGGAGTCATCAATGTCAGTGATGACATACTTGTGCATGCTCCCAGTGTGGAGTCACATCTTACTCGCCTCAGAACCACATTCCAGAGGCTTCACGAGAATGGACCTGACGCTTCATAGAGACAAGTGTTCCTTCTTACAAACAGAAGTGGCCTTCTTTGGGTAACAGTTCTCTGGAGAGGGAGTGTTGCCAGACCCGGCCAAGGTAAAAGACATTAAATCTGCCATGGCTCCCATCAATGTATCTGGTGTCCGCAGCTATCTAGGCATGCTGAATTACTGGAATTACTGTGGGCGGTTTATCAAGAACCTGACAGCTCCGACGGCTCCTCTCAGAGACCTCATCAAGGCCAATGCTGTTTGGGAGTGGGGACCCGAAAAAGAAGCTGCTTTCCAGGCCACTAAATCAGCGCTATCTGAACACACCACCCTAGTCTACTTTGACCTAGGAAGGAGTCAGAACTGTCGGTGGATGCTAGTCCCACAGGGCTAGGTACAGTGTTGGCACAAAGGCAGATGGACGGGGAGTGGGCTCCTGTGGCATATGCCAGTCGAGCCTTAACAGGGACTGAGCAACGCTACTCCCAAATCGAAAAAGAAGCCATTGCAGTGCATTGGGGCTGCAGACACTTTCATTTGTACCTGTATGGTCAGCCATTTGTAGTACACACTGATCACAAGCCCCTGATTCCTTTGTTTAATGGGTCCTTGTCGAAGCCCCCGCCACAAATCGAAAAGTGGATTTTGCAGTTACAAGATTATCGATTTCAGGTGGTGTATCGACCCGGAAGTCTGAACCCTGCCGACTACCGCTCACTGCATGCTAGCCCTGCTACTTCTCGCGAAGTCACGGATGCGGAGGAAGTAGAAGAGTATGTAAGGTTGACTGTGGAAAGGTCTCGACCACTGCACCTGTCTCTGGACAAAATCAGGTCAGCCACAGATGACGATGAGTGTCTGCAGTTGGTGATGTCAGCTGTGGTATCGGGACAATGGCATTCTATCCTTCGAAATGTGACCCTCTGGACGGCGGAAGCCTGCACCATGTTATCCTCGCTGCACAAGGTCAGACAAGAGCTGGCTGTATCTCCCGTAGGATGCCTGCTGAGAGGGCATAAGCTTGTCATTCCCATTGCTTTGCAGCACTCTGTAGTGGAGCTTGCCCATGCTTCTCATCAAGGTACGGCGAAGACTAAGTCCAGATTGAGGAGCAAGGTGTGGTTTTCGGGACTCGATGACCACGTTAAAAGAGTTGTATGTCAGTGTATGATGTGTCAAGCTGTTGGTCCGGCTGAACATCCCCCACCAATCATTACGGAGACCATTCATCCTGTCCCATGTGTAGGAAGTTGGCTCTGTATATACTATTTCAAATTAAGAAATAGTTTGCACAAAGTCCAAGGGTTCCCCGTAGAGGTAAGATAGTGGCAAAAGCAGATAATTTTAATGCTCTAATTTTGTGGTAGTGTGGTCGAGCAGTAGGCTTATCAGAGGGTAGTGTTAAGCATTTGTTGTACACACACAGGCAATAAATGAGGAACACACACTCAAAGACTTACTCAGGGCCAATAGGTTTTTATATTGAAAAATATATTTTCTCAGTTTATTTTAAGAACCACAGGGTCAAGATTTACAGTTAATACTTTAAATGTAAGGTACTTCACTTAGATACTTTAGGAACTTTGAATGAACACAATATCATGTACAGTCTTTGTAAAAATTGCAATAAGCTATTTTCAAAGTGGACACAGTGCAAAAATCAGTAACCATTCAAAGGAGGGTGATATCAGAGAGTGAAAAGGCGCTCCAATTTTCCAATCTAGGGACTTAAGTTAAATTAAGTTACGGTGCTCTGCACTGGGGTCTCACCCTCTAACCACCCCTACAGGGTTAAACTCCTTAACCAATGTTACATAGAATGTGAAGGCACACGTAAAAACAATCAAAAATTCACAGTCACTTTATAGAGTATCTCATTAGTATATTTTTTCAAAATCAAAGTAATGGCTTAGAATATAGTATTTAGAATTTTTACAGTAAAGTTCTGATCCTATCTCCAATTGAAATCAGCTATCCAAATTAAATGTTCCTTCGATGTTTATTCCAGCTATTTAGTTCATAGTCCTAGACGTTTTTCAATCCATCATAATTCCAAGAGTTCCAATTTTATAAAAGTTCCACGAAATCATTCATATAATTTTATATCAAAGTTCACAAAGAGTTCCTCTTTTGCTTGTTTATAGGTCCATCTCTCTTACTTGTCCATATGTCCGTCAACACGTGTTTCATCCGGGGAGTACCCCTGGACTTCTTCAGGACCTCCCAAAGTATTATATTCAAGTGTAAAATGACCTAAATCAAACTTTTCTTGCAAAGCTGTATCACCTTTAACACTTCATTTTCTTATGTCTCAATTTCAAACCTGACAGTTATATCTCCTTTTTGTAAAATTTCCATGTATATTCTAATGTTTGTATCTCACCAGATTATAACCGTATCTGTATCTGCACTTCGTTAAGCTTTCTTCTTCCATCGCAAGATCAGCGACCTCCACGACAGCTTCGGACACCAGACCCAACCATACACCACTGAACCCGCTTCCCCGGACATCACCCTCAACAACTGGACCCACATCAACACGGAAGAAACCAAATCCATCATGAACTCTATCCACTCCGGCGCCCCTTCGGACCCCTGCCCGCACTTCATCTTTAACAAAGCCGACGACATCATCGCCCCGCACCTCCAGACCGTCATCAACTCTTCTTTTTCTTCTGCTACCTTCCCCGAATGCTGGAAGCACGCTGAAGTCAACGCCCTACTAAAGAAACCTACGGCTGACCCAAGCGACCTGAAAAACTTCCGCCCCATCTCTCTTCTACCTTTCCCAGCCAAGGTAATAGAAAAGACCGTCAACAAACAGCTGACCACCTTCCTGGAAGACAACAACCTGCTCGACCCTTCACAAACCGGATTCCGAACCAACCACAGCACGGAAACCGCCCTCATCTCAGTCACAGACGACATCAGAACCCTGATGGACAACGGTGAAACAGTCGCCCTCATTCTCCTCGACCTCTCGGCTGCCTTTGACACCGTCTTTCACCGCACCCTAATCACCCGCCTACGCTCCACCGGGATCCAAGGCCAGGCCCTGGACTGGATCGCCTCCTTCCTCGCTAACCGCTCCCAAAGAGTTTACCTCCCTCCGTTTCGCTCAGAACCCACCAAGATCATCTGCGGCGTACCTCAAGGCTCATCGCTCAGCCCGACACTCTTCAATGTCTACATGAGCCCCCTCGCCGACATCGTACGCAAGCACGACATCATCATCACCTCCTACGCCGACGACACCCAACTTGTACTCTCCCTCACCAAGGACCCCGCCAGCGCCAAGACCAACCTACAAGAGGGTATGAAGGACGTCGCAGATTGGATGAGGCTCAGCCGCCTAAAGCTGAACTCTGAAAAAACGGAAGTCCTCATCCTCGGCAACACCCCGTCCGCCTGGGACGACTCCTGGTGGCCCACGGCCCTCGGCACCGCACCGACCCCCGCAGACCACGCCCGCAACCTCGGCTTCATCTTGGACCCTCTTCTCACCATGACCAAGCAAGTCAACGCCGTGTCCTCCGCCTGCTTCCTCACTCTCCGCATGCTCCGCAAGATCTTCCGCTGGATCCCCGCCGACACCAGAAAAACCGTGACCCACGCCCTTGTCACGAGTAGCCTGGACTACGGCAATACCCTCTACGCCGGGACCACCGCCAAACTCCAAAACCGCCTGCAACGCATCCAAAACGCCTCGGCCCGCCTCATCCTCGACGTACCCCGCAACAGCCACATCTCCGCACACCTGAGACACCTGCATTGGCTCCCAGTCAGCAAAAGGATCACCTTCCGTCTTCTCACCCACGCACACAAAGCCCTCCACAACAAGGGACCGGAATACCTCAACAGACGCCTCAGCTTCTACGTCCCCACCCGCCCCCTCCGCTCCGCTGGCCTCGCACTTGCTGCCGTCCCTCGCACCCGCCGCTCCACGGCGGGTGGGAGATCTTTCTCCTTCCTGGCGGCCAAGACCTGGAACTCCCTCCCCACCAGCCTCAGGACCACCCAGGACCACTCCGCTTTCCGGAGACTCCTAAAGACTTGGCTGTTCGAGCAGCGATAACCCCCCCCCTTTCCCCCCTAGCGCCTTGAGACCCGCACGGGTGAGTAGCGCGCTTTATAAATGTTAATGATTTGATTTGATTTGATTTAAGCTTCAAAACGCGAGTACGGCGTCCCGTTTTTATTTATTTTAGAATCGCTACATATAGCTGGAATAAACATCGAAGGAACATTTAATTTGGATAGCTGATTTCAATTGGAGATAGGATCAGAACTTTACTGTAAAAATTCTAAATACTATATTCTAAGCCATTACTTTGATTTTGAAAAAATATACTAATGAGATACTCTATTAAGGGACTGTGAATTTTTTATTGTTTTTACGTGTGCCTTCACATTCTATGTAACAGTGCAAAAATCATCAGTTCCTGGGGGAGGTAAGTAAAGGTTACATTAGGAGGGAAGTAAAACACTTACAAGTCTCAGTCCTGGGGCATAGGCAGCCCACCGTTGGGGGTTCAAGGCAACCCCAAAGTTACAACACCAGCAGCTCAGGGCCAGTCAGGTGCAGAGGTCAAAAAGGTGCCCAAAACACATAGGCACCTATGGAGAACAGGGGTGCTCCGGTTCCCGTCTGCCATTAGGTAAGTACCTGCTTTCTCGGGGTCAGACCAGGGGGTTTTGTAGAGCACTGTTGGCACACAAGTAGGCACACAAAACACACCCTCAGCTGCACAGGGGCGGCCGGGTGCAGTGTGCAAAGCAGGCGACGGGTTTTTGTATAGGTTTCAATGGAGGGACCTGGGGGTCACTCTAGCGGTGCAGGCAGGCATGGGGGCTTCTTGGGACAGCCACCACCTGGGCAAGGCAGAGGGTCACCTGGGGGTCACTCCTGCGTCGAAGTTCGGTTCCTTCAGGTCCTGGGGGCTGCAGATGCAGTGTTGGTTCCAGGCGTTGGGTCCCTTGTTACAGGCAGTCGCGGTCAGGGGGAGCCTCTGGATTCTCTCTGCAGGCGTCGCTCTGGGGTACCAGGGGGGTTGTCTCTGGTTACTCACGGGCTCGCAGTCGCTGGGGATTCCTCCCTGAGGTGTTGGTTTTCTGCAGGTCGAGCAGGGGGCGTCAGGTGCAGAGTGTAGTCTCACGCTTCCGGCAGGAAATGTGAAGTCTTTGGAAGTTGCTTCTTTGTTGTCAAGAAGTAGCTGGTTTTGAACAGGGCTGCTGTTCACTGGAGTTTCTTGGTCCTGTAGTCCAGGGCAGTCCTCTGAGGCTTCAGAGGTCGCTGGTCGCTGTCAGATGCATCGCTGGAGCAGGTTCTGAAGTTGGAGACAGGCCGGTAGGGCTGGGGCCAAATCAGTTGTCGTCTTCCTCCTTCTCTGCAAGCTTGTAGGTCAGCAGTCCTTCTTCTTTCTTCAGGTTGCAGGAATATTATTTCCTGGGTGCAGGGTCGCCCCTAAATACTCAATTTAGGGGTGTGTTTAGGTCTGGGGGGCAGTAGCCAATGGCTACTGTCCTTGCGGGTGGCTACACCCTCTTTGTGCCTCCTCCCTGTGGGGAGGGATGGCACATCCCTAACTCTATTGGGGGAATCCTCCAAAATCAAGATGGAGGATTTCTAAAGGCAGGGGTCACCTCAGCTCAGGACACCTTAGGGGCTGTCCTGACTGGTGGGTGACTCCTTGTTTTTCTCATTATCTCCCCTGGACTTGCCGCCAAAAGTGGGGGCTGTGTCCAGGGGGGTGGGCATCTCCACTAGGTGGAGTGTCCTGGGGCATTGTAACACAAAGCGTGTGCCTTTGAGGCTCACTGCTAGGTGTTACAGTCCCTGCAAGGGGGGTGGGGTGTGGGTGTTAAGCATCTCCACCCAATGCAGGCTTTGTTTCTGGCCTCAGAGAGCACAAAGGCTCTCAACCCAGGGAGTCAGAAACTCATCTCTCAGCAGCAGGCTGGCACAGACCAGTCAGTCCTGCACTGAAGGATTGGGTAAAATACAGGGGGCATCCCTCTGTGTGCATTTTTTAATAAATCCAACACTGGCATCAGTGTGGGTTTATTATTCTGAGAAGTTTGATACCAAACTTCCCAGTATTCAGTGTAGCCATTATGGAGCTGTGGAGTTAATTTTTGACAAACTCCCAGACCATATACTTAATATGGCCACACTGTACTTACAATGTCTAAGAATAGACTTAGACACTGTAGGGGCATATTGCTCATGCAGCTATGCCCTCACCTGTGGTATAGTGCACCCTCCCTTAGGGCTGTAAGGCCTGCTAGAGGGGTGACTTACATGTGCCACAAGCAGTATTTTGTGTGCATGGCACTCTGAGGGGGATGCCATGTCGACTTTGCCTTTTTCTCCCCACCAACACACACAAAATCTGCAATGGCAGTGTGAATGTGTTAGGTGAGGGGTCCCTAAGGGTGGCACAACAAATGTTGCAGCCGTTAGAGACCTTCCCTGGTCACAGTGCCCTTGGTACCACTGGTACCTTTTACAAGGGACTTATCTGTGTGCCAGGGGTATGCCAATTGTGGGAACAATGGTACATTTTAGGTGAAAGAACACTGGTGCTGGGGTCTGGTTAGCAGGGTCCCAGCACACTTCTCAGTCAAGTCAGCATTAGCATCAGTATCAGGCAAAAAGTGGGGGGTAACTGCAACAGGGAGCCATTTTCCTACACCATGGTTTCGAGCGAGCACTGATTTTGGCAGTCTGACAGATGGCCGTCACACTTTTATCGTGATAGATGATTTCTCAAAATATCCTGAGGTTGAAATTGTAGACTCTATCACGGAGGCTCAGATCATACTGCGTCTGGAAAAGATTATGGCCACCCATGGTTTGCTACAGGAGATTCGCACTGGCAATGAACCTCCATTCTCAAGCCAAGAGTTTGCTGAATACCTACTGTCTAGGGGAATTGTGCACAAAAATATCACGCCTCGTTGGCCTCAGGCAAACAGAGAGGTGGAACGTTTTATGAGAACTCTGAATAAAGTACTGCGAATTGCTATTGCTGGGGGTCACAATGTGGACTGTGCTGGGTATGCTTTTCTACAGGAATACCATCTTACTCCCCCATGCTACCACTGGAGAGATGCCTAGTTCCGTATGCATCAATCGGAAGGTAAGAGATACCATTCCCCATGTTCAGGAACTGTCACGGGAAAGGAGAGCCAAGGAACGTACCATTCATAGCGGGGGGTTTGGTTCTGGTAAAGTGCAGAAGAGAGGGAAGCAAATTTGTGTCACCTTTTGAGAAGGATCCCTGGGTGGTGAGTGAGGTCAAAGGCACCATGATCACTGCTAAACGAGGTCAGGAGACTATCACAAGAAACATTTCATTCTTTAAAAAGGAACACACCTCAGACTTCCCGGTGACAGGAGCTCCAGAGAAGTCCTCATTTGTTCTGGACCCGGGGAGCATTGCTAGTCAAGAAGACGGTGTTGTTGCATCTCAAAGTCCATGTCTGGTGACCGATGGTGAATCGTCCAGTGGGACAATGAGCTCAGATGTGCAGAACCCTGAGGGTCATCTGGTTTCGGAACCTGACACACATAGATCTGTGCCGGCTGGCTCGGCTGTGTCAAGCCGTGGGATTCGTCGTTATAGCTTACAGCCCTGCCCACAATGCTCTACCAGGCTACAAGGTTTCGTATTAGACTGATCACGTCTCTTATGCTATCTGCATGCGAAAGCTCTATTTCATTTTTGTGTATCTGTTTTGGAACAAGAAGTAATGTTTGGTTTTACATGTTTTTGTCATGGGTAAAAGAGGAATGTTATGTTTAGTCATGGACCCATCCATGACCTCTGCACTGGCAGGGAGATAACCCATATCTCCCCACAGTGATATGGAGCAATGGTTTAGTCGGTGACGTAACCGACTGTAATAAAAGGGACTCGGGAGGTTTTCCCACCTGTCCAGTTAACGGAGTATTGTGTGGAGTGACCTCATTTCTAGCGCGGCCGCTGGTCTCCTGTGGCCCTGATATAAAACTCAACAATGGCCTTTCTGAAAAGTTGCTTAAAGGAAGTAGCTCACAGTGTCATGTTTTTTTTTTCTTACTTGTACTTCGAGCCTTTTGTTTATAGTTGGTGCAGGGTACTACTGGGCAATAAAAGAGCTGAATAAACTGTTCACGCGAATGTATAACCGAAGCTCCTCATCGTCATAGGCAGCCCAACACCACCACCAACCAGCAGGCGGTGCATGCGGGCTATCACTGGTGTACCCCCTGCAAATCACTGCTACTGGTCCACCCAGGCAACACTGTGAATGCAGCCGCTCGCGCGAGTATAATCTGCATGTGCCAAGAAGCAGTGCCAGGAAAGTAACTGTGGAAGCTGATCCGACTGCAGATCTGTGTGTGGCCTGGAAGTTACCAGTTTCAATCTGCACAAGACAGCTGAGAGGGTTAACGCGCCTGCTGAAGAGAGAGTGTGTGTGTGTGTGTGTGTATATACAAGTGCCGACCCCAAGACAATAAATAACTCCATAGCTACTGGTCCTACCGAAGAGTCTTACGTGACCTACACCATACCATCTGTTCCAGTACACTTCAAGCTGTAACGGGGGGGGGAATACTTCATACAAGTCCTAAACCGTTAAACAGTTCTGCGTTCACTGCTCATCGTGCACAACTGCACGCGTTTATAAAACACATGTTCAATCCCTGTAAAACAGCTCTAGCTGTTAATGCACCGGTTCAACCAGGCTGTTAATGCACTTGCTGGAGACATGCAAGCATGGCTTGTGACCTACAGATAGCAAGTCCCAAATCCGGCTACATATGTCTGTTGTTACTGTTCCTTCTACAGAAGATAAGTGTAGCCTGTTAGTCAGCAGATACCAGACCACTAATACTCCTCTCGTAGAGAACTTTGAGCACTCTTCAGGTCACCACATGAAATAGCTGAGGAAGTGCATGTGCTTGCTGCAGAGCCTACGTGTATTCTGCTAGTCAACAGTACCAGTAAAGTAGCTCAGAAAGTGAATGCACCTATTGCAGAGAGCCGTCCCTGCAAATCACTCTTTCCAATACATGTTCTAGAGGTTGAGCTAATATATCCACTGGAAGATTTTGAAAGTAAAGTGCAGTTTAAATGCGCCCAGCCATGTAAAATTGCTCGCTATATTAATTCAGTTGCTTAAGAGAGGAGTTGGTCACATTGCTACAGCTTTGTGTGTTAATCGGCCGAATGCAGAGATGAGTGAAAGCAGTATATCACTGGTTACCGTACCAGTAAGATAGCTGGGTGCGTTAGTTTATCAGCTGCAGGGATGCACTTGCAACTAGCAGTTTGTAGGTCCAATCCATGAAAAGTATCTCAGGGCACTAAAGCATGTGCTGTAATATCTTGCACAGGGCCGATGCCCCTACTGCAGAAAACTTCACAATGTATATCGCAGGCTCCCACCTCAGCAGATTCGGCTCATCCGGCAACACGAACACCTATCACATCTGGGCCTACAGAGGTGTTCTCTGTAAACCATCAAGCCCGCAGCTGCAGCAAACACTGCCTCTTGGATGGGTGCTAAAGCCTGATGTGGCCCATGAGGCCCGGTCAATCCTGCGCTTCTCCCCCCCCCCCAGCTTCCGACCACCCAGGTGCCAGCTCTGACGCAGCACTGTCCGTTTTCTCTGTCTAGTAACTTTATTTCTGTCAGAGAATCCCTCTCAACTCCAATCTGTCTCTTAATGTCCAAACCCCGGGTTATCCCGTCCCTTTGGCCTGCGCACGCAGGGCAGCCGAACGGCACACAGTCCAACAAACGAGCAAACTCCCAGTGCTCGGTGGGCGAAAACTGGCTTTCAAACTTCTTAGAAAAAGGTATTTGGCAACATTTTGCGAGGGCCTTCGATAACTGTCAGTCCCTACCAACAAACATCTGAGTGCAGCTGCTTCGTGGTGTGGTGTTTGGAGTCATTTTTAGGTCGAGCGTAACAGACAGCACAGCTGTCTGCTTGCGAAAGGCAGATTCTGGGCTCGCCAAGAACATCCAGGGGCCTGCAGCCCACCCACTGCTTACCATTAGTTGGCTTTACCGTCACTCCCGTTTATCTTATTCTTACTCGATAGCTTGCGTGGTCCAATTGCGTCTTCCCCTCCAGAGAACAGTGAGGATTTACTTGTATTCTTCCGCCACTCACTTTTAGAGAACTATTTTTGTCGTAAGCACTGCATGAAAATGCACGTCCTTTCCAGCTGTCTCTCGTCCATTGTTCTCTGTGTTGCTCTCTCACTCTTGTGCTTCTCTCCATTATGCTCTCTTTCATACATGTCTCCCCTCTACCATGTTTTCACACTATTGCAATTCTCACCCAAACTCCATGTTGCTCTCTCTCGTGTTTGCTTTTCTCTCTCCACGCCTCACGCTGCAATGCCCTGCCCATTTTCTTTTTCCCGCCTCCGGCCCATGCCTCCCGCCCATGGCTCCCCAGCATCTTTTCCCTATCTGCGCCTCCATATAGCTTCTGCTGCGTCCATCCAGCCTTCTGTGTTGTTTCTGCCACCAATGTTGCTTCAGCCACCCGCTTTAAAAAAAAAGCTATATAGTATAGGGATACACATCTTTATTATGTTCTCTGAGCAATCGAGGTCTACTACACCTATATATGGGCCTACTCCAAGTCGGGAGTGCATACCCTTTACTCATTCACTAATATTGGTCCTATTTACCCCATTGGGCGACACTTATGTTACTAGTACCTCTAGACCGACTGTACTACTTCTCACTCCTCTGCATAAATACGCATTGAGAAGAGAAAAATGTTCAGGAAACTGACAAATATTACCCTAAATGTGAATGGCATGTCTCACTACCCTATAGTAAATGTAAGAAAATACTACACTACATACATGCTAACCACACAGACATCACTCTCAAACAAGAGACACACGTACCCTCACCGAATCCCAGAAACATTCTTGAAAGCAGTGAAACATTGCAAGTAGTAGCTGAAAGTTTGATCATCAGGGTGTTGATATTTCCTTGAGGATTGCAAGAAGAAATGCAAAGTGGCGATCCTTGTAAATACATACCTCCACCATAGAGCCATTAAGACATGAACTGATAATACTGGACTTTTCCTCAAGTGAAGATAGCTGCCAGGGTTATCATACTTGGCTTTATTTATGCCCGAATGTGGACAACCATCTGTTCTTTACGCAAATGACTAGACTATTAGTAGAATTTGGGCATACAACAGGACTCATGTGAGGAGGTGGGAACTTGACTCCATACTGGACAGATCTGAACAGTGTAAACCACACATGATCTAATGGAGGAATTTCATGCCAAATTGATGACTCCTGCCATCCACTAAATCCACCTATGTTAACACAGGAGGCCATATCCACACTGCCTACATGCAAATTTCTAGAGAAAAATCGCTTCCCATGTGAGTTCTATAAAGCAGGTATGCCTTTATTATTTCACCTTCTACAGGGAGCATTCCGGGAGGCTGAAAATGATGGGTCCGTTGGAGCTCTGCTCAACAAACCAACGGTCACACTTCTCCCCAGAGAGGGTATTGACTTGCTAGATTGTTACAGTTACCGTCCCCTTTTGTTGATAAATGGGAATCTTTAAAAAATTGCCTAAATCCTAGTTACACGCCTCCAGAAGGTTATACGTCTTCTAGTGAATGACTCACTAATGAGGTGTGTGCAAGGTCGTTCATCTAGAAACCACTTCCAGAAATTGGCCCACTTCATAAGGCAGACTAAGGATGACCCAGGAGAAATCTTGGCCATCTCCCTCAATGCCCAAATGACAGTGGACCAGGTAAAGTGTGAAATTATCTTTTCCCCCCCTTCTACACTAGTTGAGCTTGGGCTCAGATTATATCAGAATAGTTCACCTGATCTATACTCAACCCACTGCTATTAAATGCGGGGCTACACGTCCAGAACTATTAAAATTGGATGAGGCAACCGGAAGGGGGTGCCGTTTGTCTCCCCATTCTTTTCAGAACTACACAAGAACCAATTTTGGCAATAGATTAACTGATTCCCACATCTACTCCACGATAAAGCTCCACTGTGGAACAATGCAGTCAAACAAATATGGAATGGTACAATCTTCTGGCCTGTCTGGAACACTTGTGGCTTCAAATACATTGGCCAACTATGAATTGAATAATTTGCCGATCTGAAAACAAAATTTTATTTGCAATATTCAGATCGATGAATTGTGCACTGTATCCGATTTAGGCTGAGGGCCATTCAAATTACATTGGAATCCTTACCCTTTAATCAATACTTTCCTATATGGGGACGGTTCTGGGTTGTGGATTCTGTTACATTTTTGGGCTATTATCAAATCACAGCTCTCTGGTTCCAACCTCTGCTTTGCCAGACTTTCATGACATGCAATTTTGGGTGAGAAATATTCTCCTAAAGAGTGAACGTCAGAGAGACTAAACTTAAATTCCTGTTTCTCAAGATTCAACACAAATGTTACTGGACACCATATGGCCTAAAATGGCTGAAACTATTGCCACATGCTCTTTGCTGGAAGAGTAAGGCAGAAAGTTGTGACTTATACCATACTGTGTTGGCCTGTCCAGCCTTGACTCAATACTGGAAAGACGTGCGGGGAACAATTACAGTAACACAGTATGGTCGAGATACGACCTTGTTCACATTTAGCAATAATGCACAACACATCAGACACCATAGGACTTAACGTCCACATGTACAGATGGTTGGTTGGCTGTGTCGCTCGTGGCAGTTAAACATTGCTTATTATGGCACTAGGGACAACAACTCATTCCCACATGTTATGAATGGCTGATTGTGAACTGTGAAAAACTGACAAACTGAATGACAAGCTGGAAGCATTTGGGGCTGCATTTCTGGAGAGACAGACAAATGAGTCCTAGGAGGGAACAGGGTAATGGGAACAGATAGGGGGAGTTTCCTTCACACCTATCCCCGATAATTATTCACGAAAGACCAACGCTGCGTTGACTTGGGAATATTTATATCTTCTAATAATGTGTAATTTACAGACCTCAACATGCAAAGACGTCGTTGTATGACCACTAATTAATGACACCAACTTTACCACTGTTATACCTCAGGTCTACTACTTCAAAGAGTGGAGCTGCTTTGGAGAAATGTTTTTGTTGTTGTTTATAGATCCACACACAAACGGCTACATCTGTTTTGGTTAGTCTTTATAAGCATATTCGTTGATATGTTAAACAGAATTGTGCCCCTTCATTTGTTAAGTTCTCCACGGGGTGTACAAAACATATGTGTCCATCTAAAAAACATTATCTTACTTACTACTGTTAGTAATTCTGAAACCTTGTTGGAAGAATATAGGACAAACTTTTCGCTATATACCTCTAATGTAGTTGAAGATGAAACCGTCCTTTTGCATTTTATTATTTTCTTTCTTCTCAGTTATCACACCTTAGTTTCCTTACCAATCCTCCCCTTTACAGTCCCTGTTACTCTCCGATTCTCCCAGATGCCTTCTTCGGACAGCCCAATATTTATCTGGTCTCCGAGTTACGTCCCCTGATTCATCACATTTCTCTACATTGGGGTCTTAGTATTTTTAGTATTCAAGGTGTGTGTGCAAGCTGGTTTCCTTTTTACACTAACTTTAAACGACAGGCATGATAGATTAAGACCCTTCACCCAAATTGTTTCCTCATACGCACTCGTGTCCAAGAAAAGATTATATAATCTGTGTAATTGAAGAAGTTCTGAAAGCCGTGGAGTGACTCTTCCAACCCCCCTATGCAGAGTTCAAAAAGGGCTACTGAATACCTTTTCAATATCACCACTACTTTTCCCTCAAGCCTCCTCTCATGTCTTGCGTACTAACCAAGAAATGTGAGCATACCAAAACATCCACACGAACTTCTATAAGGCTTTTGTGTACCTTGCTTAATTTCAGAACTGCAACTATATCTAACTGCCATCAACTGTATCCTTTAAGTGACCGATCCATATCACACCCTCAGCATACCTCCGACCATAAAGTGCTCGCAGGCAGACCAAATGTGGCACGCACCGTGTTACACCCTCTCTAAATAATGTCCGACTGATCACCTGTTTCCTGATTACTGATCTTAGGCCAGCTCCAGGTTGAAGACTCCAGAAGAGCCTCTCTCGCCAGTGGTCACAAGCCTCTCCATGTTCACAAAACCATTTGACTTACTAATGACATCGGTGCAACACACTCTCCTAGTAGCCTGGCTTTGTAGCCCTCCACCTGTCTGTGGTGCAATACGATTCTCTCATTGCCCCCTCCATTCCCCATTCATCATATCTCATTGTGCTGTGATCAAATTCGCCATTGCAAGATCCCATGGTTATATACCCCATGACAGCACGCCTCTTGCTTCCAATGTCCAGTCTCACAGTGGCCACGCACTGCCCATGTCCAGCGCGATTCATGCAAGCTCCCATATCATACACCGCCTCTCTTTACTCTCACTGCTCATATTTCACCACGTCTCATGCTTACATCTTATACTGAACTCTCCCCACTCTACTGGCGGCTCTCGTTCCTTTCACTGAACTCTGCTCTTGGCTAGTTCCCCCCACCCAACGATTAAGGCACACTTAAGGCACAGCGACAAAGTGACTGTGATAATCCGATCTGAGCCACCTGAAGAACAGGGTCAGAGCTATATATAAACACGCATCTGTCAGCACGAGTTTTAATGTTTTGGAAGAGAAGGGTCAACTAAAATTCACTGGAGGTGGTCCATTTCTGAGGGGATGGTTTGCAAGGACGGCGATCATACTAAAAGTAACGGGAGTCACCTTGCTGGTTTCAAAGGTGAATTCCAAGAAAACCTAAAACCGCCATACATGTGCAATAAAAACACAACACAAACGAGAGCGGACGTAGAGTAGCCAGGCATGTCCAGCCACACCACCCCATGTCCAATCTCGTTATCGCACTCATCTCTCCCATCGCTCATATCGTCCCGTGGATTTACATTCCCCTGATTACAATTTATCCCAGACCCTTGTCCAGCGGCTCACCGTGTGGCGTAGGTTCTACTCAACAGGCGCCCCTCTCCCAGCAGCCGGTGTCTCCAGCTCCCTTCCCCTTCCGGCTTCCAGTCCTCGCCTCCCTCCGGCCGTCACCTCCGCCGCAGTCCCCTTTCTATTTCCATGGCTGTAGCTCTCGCGGTTAATCTTCCAGGAATCCAAAACAAGCGCGACCGCCCTCGAAAAGCAGCACCAAACGAGAGCACGTTCTACCAAAAGAAGCCCAAACCGAGTCGGTTCTCTCCTACTAAAATCTAAAGCAAATACAGAATGGCAAAGCCAAGAGGCCCCCGCTTTTTATTGAATTGAATGTTTAACATTTTTTTTTTACATGAACTGTTATTTTTCAAATGCTTTGCATCTCAAGAAACTCCGAAAAGGATTCAAAGAAAAATACAGGGCCTGGAAAACTTGTCAGGGATGGTCCTTTGGTACTGCAGGAGCCCAGTGAACAGATATATATGGGCCTCCATGACAACATCCATGCTAATGTAGATTTTCCTAGTATGTTATGACGGAGAGTCTTAATTTTATTAAAGACAGGGAGGCGAGTATTATGCTTCTCTAACTTGCTTTAACCCCTTCGCTGCCAGGCCTTTTCCCCCTCCTGTGCCAGGCCTTTTTTTGCCTATTTGGGGCAGTTCGCGCTTAGGCCCTCATAACTTTTTGTCCACATAAGCTAACCAAGCCAAATTTGCGTTCTTTTTTTCCAACATCCTAGGGATTCTAGAGGTACCCAGACTTTGTGGGTTCCCTTGAAGGAGGCCAGGAAATTGGCCAAAATACAGTGAAAATTTCGTTTTTTTTAAAAAAATGGAAAAAGTGGCTGCAGAAGAAGGCTTGTGGATTTCCCCCTGAAAATGGCATCAACAAAGGGTTTGTAGTGCTAAACTCAGCAGCTTCCTAGCTTTCAGGAACAGGCAGACTTGAATCAGAAAACCCAATTTTTCAACACAATTTTGGCATTTTACTGGGGCATACCCTATTTTTGCAATTTTTTGTGCTTTCAGCCTCCTTCCAGTCAGTGACAGGAATGGGCATGAAACCAATGCTGGATCCCAGAAACCTAACCATTTCTGAAAAGTAGAGAAAATTCTGAATTCAGCAAGGGGTCATTTGTGTAGATCCTACAAGGGTTTCCTACAGAAAATAACAGCTGAAAAAGAAAAATATTGAAATTGAGGTGAAAAAAACATCAATCTTTCTCTACGTTTTACTCTGTAACTTTTCCCTGCAATGTCAGATTATGGAAAGCAATATACCGTTACGTCTGGTGGACTCCTCTGGTTGCGGGGATATATAGGGCTTGTAGGTTCATCAAGAACCCGAGGAACCCAGAGCCAATAAATGAGCTGCACCCTGCGGTGCGTTTTCATTCTATACCGGGTATACAGCAATTCATTTGCTGAAATATAAAGAGTAAAAAATTGCTATCAAGAAAACCTTTGCATTTCCAAAAAGGGCACAAGATAAGGTGTTGAGGAGCAGTGGTTATTTGCACATCTCTGAATTCCGGGGTGACCATACAAGCATGTGAATTATAGGGAATTTCTCAAATAGATGTCTTTTTTACACACTCTCCTATATTTGGAAGGAAAAAATGTAGAGAAAGACAAGGGGCAATAGCACTTGTTTTACTAATCTATGTTCCCCCAAGTCTCCCGATAAAAATGATACCTCACTTGTGTGGGTAGGCCTAGCGCCGGCGACAGGAAACACCCCAAAGCGCAACGTGGACACATCCTAAATTTTGGAAAAAAACTGAGGTGTTTTTTGCGAAGTGCCTACCTGTAGATTTTGGCCTCTAGCTCAGCCGACACCTAGGGAAACCTACCAAACCTGTGCATTTCTGAAAACTAGAGACCTAGGGGAATCCAATGAGGGGTGACTTGCAGGGCTCGGACCAGGTTCTGTTACCCAGAATCCTTTGCAAACCTCAAAATTTAGCTAAAAAAACACATGTCCCTCACATTTTTGTGGCAGAAAGTTCTGGAATCTGAGAGGAGCTACAAATTTCCTTCCACCCAGCGTTCCCCCAAGTCTCCCGATAAAAATGATACCTCACTTGCGTGGGTAGGCCTAGCGCCGGCGACAGGAAACACCCCAAAGCGCAACGTGGACACATCCTAAATTTTGGAAAAAAACAGAGGTGTTTTTTGCGAAGTGCCTACCTGTAGATTTTGGCCTCTAGCTCAGCCGGCACCTAGGGAAACCTACCAAACCTGTGCATTCCTGAAAACTAGAGACCTAGCGGAATCCAAGGAGGGGTGACTTGCGGGGCTCGGACCAGGTTCTGTTACCCAGAATCCTTTGCAAACCTCAAAATTTGGCTAAAAAAACACATGTTCCTCACATTTCTGTGGCAGAAAGTTCTGGAATCTGAGAGGAGCTACAAATTTCCTTCCACCCAGCGTTCCCCCAAGTCTCCCGATAAAAATGATACCTCACTTGCGTGGGTAGGCCTAGCGCCGGCGACAGGAAACACCCCAAAGCGCAACGTGGACACATCCTAAATTTTGGAAAAAAACAGAGGTGTTTTTTGCGAAGTGCCTACCTGTAGATTTTGGCCTGTAGCTCAGCCGGCACCTAGGGAAACCTGTGCATTTCTGACAACTAGAGACCTAGGGGAATCCAAGGAGGGGTGACTTGCGGGGCTCGGACCAAGTTCTGTTACCCAGAATCCTTTGCAAACCTCAAAATTTGGCTAAAAAAACACATGTTCCTCACATTTCTGTGGCAGAAAGTTCTGGAATCTGAGAGGAGCTACAAATTTCCTTCCACCCAACGTTCCCCCAAGTCTCCCGATAAAAATGATACCTCACTTGCGTGGGTAGGCCTAGCGCCGGCGACAGGAAACACCCCAAAGCGCAACGTGGACACATCCTAAATTTTGGAAAAAAACAGAGGTGTTTTTTGCGAAGTGCCTACCTGTAGATTTTGGCCTGTAGCTCAGCCGGCACCTAGGGAAACCTACCAAACCTGTGCATTTCTGAAAACTAGAGACCTAGGGGAATCCAAGGAGGGGTGACTTGCGGGGCTCGGACCAGGTTCTGTTACCCAGAATCCTTTGCAAACCTCAAAATTTGGCTAAAAAAACACATGTCCCTCACATTTCTGTGACAGAAAGTTCTGGAACCTGAGAGGAGCTACAAATTTCCTTCCACCCAGCGTTCCCACAAGTCTCCCGATAAAAATGATACCTCACTTGCATGGGTAGGCCTAGCGCCGGCGACAGGAAACACCCCAAAGCGCAACGTGGACACATCCTAAATTTTGGAAAAAAACAGAGGTGTTTTTTGCGAACTGCCTACCTGTAGATTTTGGCCTCTAGCTCAGCCGGCACCTAGGGAAACCTACCAAACCTGTGCATTTCTGAAAACTAGAGACCTAGGGGAATCCAAGGAGGGGTGACTTGCGGGGCTCGGACCAGGTTCTGTTACCCAGAATCCTTTGCAAACCTCAAAATTTGGCTAAAAAAACACATGTCCCTCACATTTCTGTGGCAGAAAGTTCTGGAATCTGAGAGGAGCTACAAATTTCCTTCCACCCAGCGTTCCCCCAAGTCTCCCGATAAAAATGATACCTCACTTGCGTGGGTAGGCCTAGCGCCGGCGACAGGAAACACCCCAAAGCGCAACGTGGACACATCCTAAATTTTGGAAAAAAACAGAGGTGTTTTTTGCGAAGTGCCTACCTGTAGATTTTGGCCTCTAGCTCAGCCGGCACCTAGGGAAACCTACCAAACCTGTGCATTCCTGAAAACTAGAGACCTAGGGGAATCCAAGGAGGGGTGACTTGCGGGGCTCGGACCAGGTTCTGTTACCCAGAATCCTTTGCAAACCTCAAAATTTAGCTAAAAAAACACATGTCCCTCACATTTTTGTGGCAGAAAGTTCTGGAATCTGAGAGGAGCTACAAATTTCCTTCCACCCAGCGTTCCCCCAAGTCTCCCGATAAAAATGATACCTCACTTGCGTGGGTAGGCCTAGCGCCGGCGACAGGAAACACCCCAAAGCGCAACGTGGACACATCCTAAATTTTGGAAAAAAACAGAGGTGTTTTTTGCGAAGTGCCTACCTGTAGATTTTGGCCTCTAGCTCAGCCGGCACCTAGGGAAACCTACCAAACCTGTGCATTCCTGAAAACTAGAGACCTAGGGGAATCCAAGGAGGGGTGACTTGCGGGGCTCGGACCAGGTTCTGTTACCCAGAATCCTTTGCAAACCTCAAAATTTGGCTAAAAAAACACATGTTCCTCACATTTCTGTGGCAGAAAGTTCTGGAATCTGAGAGGAGCTACAAATTTCCTTCCACCCAGCGTTCCCCCAAGTCTCCCGATAAAAATGATACCTCACTTGCGTGGGTAGGCCTAGCGCCGGCGACAGGAAACACCCCAAAGCGCAACGTGGACACATCCTAAATTTTGGAAAAAAACAGAGGTGTTTTTTGCGAAGTGCCTACCTGTAGATTTTGGCCTGTAGCTCAGCCGGCACCTAGGGAAACCTACCAAACCTGTGCATTTCTGACAACTAGAGACCTAGGGGAATCCAAGGAGGGGTGACTTGCGGGGCTCGGACCAAGTTCTGTTACCCAGAATCCTTTGCAAACCTCAAAATTTGGCTAAAAAAACACATGTTCCTCACATTTCTGTGGCAGAAAGTTCTGGAATCTGAGAGGAGCTACAAATTTCCTTCCACCCAACGTTCCCCCAAGTCTCCCGATAAAAATGATACCTCACTTGCGTGGGTAGGCCTAGCGCCGGCGACAGGAAACACCCCAAAGCGCAACGTGGACACATCCTAAATTTTGGAAAAAAACAGAGGTGTTTTTTGCGAAGTGCCTACCTGTAGATTTTGGCCTGTAGCTCAGCCGGCACCTAGGGAAACCTACCAAACCTGTGCATTTCTGAAAACTAGAGACCTAGGGGAATCCAAGGAGGGGTGACTTGCGGGGCTCGGACCAGGTTCTGTTACCCAGAATCCTTTGCAAACCTCAAAATTTGGCTAAAAAAACACATGTCCCTCACATTTCTGTGACAGAAAGTTCTGGAACCTGAGAGGAGCTACAAATTTCCTTCCACCCAGCGTTCCCACAAGTCTCCCGATAAAAATGATACCTCACTTGCATGGGTAGGCCTAGCGCCGGCGACAGGAAACACCCCAAAGCGCAACGTGGACACATCCTAAATTTTGGAAAAAAACAGAGGTGTTTTTTGCGAAGTGCCTACCTGTAGATTTTGGCCTCTAGCTCAGCCGGCACCTAGGGAAACCTACCAAACCTGTGCATTTCTGAAAACTAGAGACCTAGGGGAATCCAAGGAGGGGTGACTTGCGGGGCTCGGACCAGGTTCTGTTACCCAGAATCCTTTGCAAACCTCAAAATTTGGCTAAAAAAACACATGTCCCTCACATTTCTGTGGCAGAAAGTTCTGGAATCTGAGAGGAGCTACAAATTTCCTTCCACCCAGCGTTCCCCCAAGTCTCCCGATAAAAATGATACCTCACTTGCGTGGGTAGGCCTAGCGCCGGCGACAGGAAACACCCCAAAGCGCAACGTGGACACATCCTAAATTTTGGAAAAAAACAGAGGTGTTTTTTGCGAAGTGCCTACCTGTAGATTTTGGCCTCTAGCTCAGCCGGCACCTAGGGAAACCTACCAAACCTGTGCATTCCTGAAAACTAGAGACCTAGGGGAATCCAAGGAGGGGTGACTTGCGGGGCTCGGACCAGGTTCTGTTACCCAGAATCCTTTGCAAACCTCAAAATTTGGCTAAAAAAACACATGTTCCTCACATTTCTGTGGCAGAAAGTTCTGGAATCTGAGAGGAGCTACAAATTTCCTTCCACCCAGCGTTCCCCCAAGTCTCCCGATAAAAATGATACCTCACTTGCGTGGGTAGGCCTAGCGCCGGCGACAGGAAACACCCCAAAGCGCAACGTGGACACATCCTAAATTTTGGAAAAAAACAGAGGTGTTTTTTGTGAAGTGCCTACCTGTAGATTTTGGCCTCTAGCTCAGCCGGCACCTAGGGAAACCTACCAAACCTGTGCATTTCTGACAACTAGAGACCTAGGGGAATCCAAGGAGGGGTGACTTGCGGGGCTCGGACCAAGTTCTGTTACCCAGAATCCTTTGCAAACCTCAAAATTTGGCTAAAAAAACACATGTTCCTCACATTTCTGTGGCAGAAAGTTCTGGAATCTGAGAGGAGCTACAAATTTCCTTCCACCCAACGTTCCCCCAAGTCTCCCGATAAAAATGATACCTCACTTGCGTGGGTAGGCCTAGCGCCGGCGACAGGAAACACCCCAAAGCGCAACGTGGACACATCCTAAATTTTGGAAAAAAACAGAGGTGTTTTTTGCGAAGTGCCTACCTGTAGATTTTGGCCTGTAGCTCAGCCGGCACCTAGGGAAACCTACCAAACCTGTGCATTTCTGAAAACTAGAGACCTAGGGGAATCCAAGGAGGGGTGACTTGCGGGGCTCGGACCAGGTTCTGTTACCCAGAATCCTTTGCAAACCTCAAAATTTGGCTAAAAAAACACATGTCCCTCATATTTCTGTGGCAGAAAGTTCTGGAATCTGAGAGGAGCTACAAATTTCCTTCCACCCAGCGTTCCCACAAGTCTCCCGATAAAAATGATACCTCACTTGCGTGGGTAGGCCTAGCGCCGGCGACAGGAAACACCCCAAAGCGCAACGTGGACACATCCTAAATTTTGGAAAAAAACAGAGGTGTTTTTTGCGAAGTGCCTACCTGTAGATTTTGGCCTCTAGCTCAGCCGGCACCTAGGGAAACCTACCAAACCTGTGCATTTCTGAAAACTAGAGACCTAGGGGAATCCAAGGAGGGGTGACTTGCGGGGCTCGGACCAGGTTCTGTTACCCAGAATCCTTTGCAAACCTCAAAATTTGGCTAAAAAAACACATGTTCCTCACATTTCTGTGGCAGAAAGTTCTGGAATCTGAGAGGAGCTACAAATTTCCTTCACCCAGCGTTCCCCCAAGTCTCCCGATCAAAATGATACCTCACTTGCGTGGGTAGGCCTAGCGCCGGCGACAGGAAACACCCCAAAGCGCAACGTGGACACATCCTAAATTTTGGAAAAAAACAGAGGTGTTTTTTGCGAAGTGCCTACCTGTAGATTTTGGCCTGTAGCTCAGCAGGCACCTAGGGAAACCTACCAAACCTGTGCATTTCTGAAAACTAGAGACCTAGGGGAATCCAAGGAGGGGTGACTTGCGGGGCTCGGACCAGGTTCTGTTACCCAGAATCCTTTGCAAACCTCAAAATTTGGCTAAAAAAACACATGTTCCTCACATTTCTGTGGCAGAAGGTTCTGGAATCTGAGAGGAGCTACAAATTTCCTTCCACCCAGCGTTCCCCCAAGTCTCCCGATAAAAATGATACCTCACTTGCGTGGGTAGGCCTAGCGCCGGCGACAGGAAACACCCCAAAGCGAAACGTGGACACATCCTAAATTTTGGAAAAAAACGGAGGTGTTTTTTGCGAAGTGCCTACCTGTAGATTTTGGCCTCTAGCTCAGCCGGCACCTAGGGAAACCTACCAAACCTGTGCATTTCTGAAAACTAGAGACCTAGGGGAATCCAAGGAGGGGTGACTTGCGGGGCTCGGACCAGGTTCTGTTACCCAGAATCCTTTGCAAACCTCAAAATTTGGCTAAAAAAACACATGTCCCTCACATTTCTGTGACAGAAAGTTCTGGAACCTGAGAGGAGCTACAAATTTCCTTCCACCCAGCGTTCCCACAAGTCTCCCGATAAAAATGATACCTCACTTGCGTGGGTAGGCCTAGCGCCGGCGACAGGAAACACCCCAAAGCGCAATGTGGACACATCCTAAATTTTGGAAAAAAACAGAGGTGTTTTTTGCGAAGTGCCTACCTGTAGATTTTGGCCTCTAGCTCAGCCGGCACCTAGGGAAACCTACCAAACCTGTGCATTTCTGAAAACTAGAGACCTAGGGGAATCCAAGGAGGGGTGACTTGCGGGGCTCGGACCAGGTTCTGTTACCCAGAATCCTTTGCAAACCTCAAAATTTGGCTAAAAAAACACATGTCCCTCACATTTCTGTGGCAGAAAGTTCTGGAATCTGAGAGGAGCTACAAATTTCCTTCCACCCAGCGTTCCCCCAAGTCTCCCGATCAAAATGATACCTCACTTGCGTGGGTAGGCCTAGCGCCGGCGACAGGAAACACCCCAAAGCGCAACGTGGACACATCCTAAATTTTGGAAAAAAACAGAGGTGTTTTTTGCGAAGTGCCTACCTGTAGATTTTGGCCTGTAGCTCAGCAGGCACCTAGGGAAACCTACCAAACCTGTGCATTTCTGAAAACTAGAGACCTAGGGGAATCCAAGGAGGGGTGACTTGCGGGGCTCGGACCAGGTTCTGTTACCCAGAATCCTTTGCAAACCTCAAAATTTGGCTAAAAAAACACATGTTCCTCACATTTCTGTGGCAGAAAGTTCTGGAATCTGAGAGGAGCTACAAATTTCCTTCCACCCAGCGTTCCCCCAAGTCTCCCGATAAAAATGATACCTCACTTGCGTGGGTAGGCCTAGCGCCGGCGACAGGAAACACCCCAAAGCGAAACGTGGACACATCCTAAATTTTGGAAAAAAACGGAGGTGTTTTTTGCGAAGTGCCTACCTGTAGATTTTGGCCTCTAGCTCAGCCGGCACCTAGGGAAACCTACCAAACCTGTGCATTTCTGAAAACTAGAGACCTAGGGGAATCCAAGGAGGGGTGACTTGCGGGGCTCGGACCAGGTTCTGTTACCCAGAATCCTTTGCAAACCTCAAAATTTGGCTAAAAAAACACATGTCCCTCACATTTCTGTGGCAGAAAGTTCTGGAATCTGAGAGGAGCTACAAATTTCCTTCCACCCAGCGTTCCCCCAAGTCTCCCGATAAAAATGATACCTCACTTGCGTAGGTAGGCCTAGCGCCGGCGACAGGAAACACCCCAAAGCGCAACGTGGACACATCCTAAATTTTGGAAAAAAACAGAGGTGTTTTTTGCGAAGTGCCTACCTGTAGATTTTGGCCTCTAGCTCAGCCGGCACCTAGGGAAACCTACCAAACCTGTGCATTCCTGAAAACTAGAGACCTAGGGGAATCCAAGGAGGGGTGACTTGCGGGGCTCGGACCAGGTTCTGTTACCCAGAATCCTTTGCAAACCTCAAAATTTGGCTAAAAAAACACATGTTCCTCACATTTCTGTGGCAGAAAGTTCTGGAATCTGAGAGGAGCTACAAATTTCCTTCCACCCAGCGTTCCCCCAAGTCTCCCGATAAAAATGATACCTCACTTGCGTGGGTAGGCCTAGCGCCGGCGACAGGAAACACCCCAAAGCGCAACGTGGACACATCCTAAATTTTGGAAAAAAACAGAGGTGTTTTTTGTGAAGTGCCTACCTGTAGATTTTGGCCTCTAGCTCAGCCGGCACCTAGGGAAACCTACCAAACCTGTGCATTTCTGACAACTAGAGACCTAGGGGAATCCAAGGAGGGGTGACTTGCGGGGCTCGGACCAAGTTCTGTTACCCAGAATCCTTTGCAAACCTCAAAATTTGGCTAAAAAAACACATGTTCCTCACATTTCTGTGGCAGAAAGTTCTGGAATCTGAGAGGAGCTACAAATTTCCTTCCACCCAACGTTCCCCCAAGTCTCCCGATAAAAATGATACCTCACTTGCGTGGGTAGGCCTAGCGCCGGCGACAGGAAACACCCCAAAGCGCAACGTGGACACATCCTAAATTTTGGAAAAAAACAGAGGTGTTTTTTGCGAAGTGCCTACCTGTAGATTTTGGCCTGTAGCTCAGCCGGCACCTAGGGAAACCTACCAAACCTGTGCATTTCTGAAAACTAGAGACCTAGGGGAATCCAAGGAGGGGTGACTTGCGGGGCTCGGACCAGGTTCTGTTACCCAGAATCCTTTGCAAACCTCAAAATTTGGCTAAAAAAACACATGTCCCTCATATTTCTGTGGCAGAAAGTTCTGGAATCTGAGAGGAGCTACAAATTTCCTTCCACCCAGCGTTCCCACAAGTCTCCCGATAAAAATGATACCTCACTTGCGTGGGTAGGCCTAGCGCCGGCGACAGGAAACACCCCAAAGCGCAACGTGGACACATCCTAAATTTTGGAAAAAAACAGAGGTGTTTTTTGCGAAGTGCCTACCTGTAGATTTTGGCCTCTAGCTCAGCCGGCACCTAGGGAAACCTACCAAACCTGTGCATTTCTGAAAACTAGAGACCTAGGGGAATCCAAGGAGGGGTGACTTGCGGGGCTCGGACCAGGTTCTGTTACCCAGAATCCTTTGCAAACCTCAAAATTTGGCTAAAAAAACACATGTCCCTCACATTTCTGTGGCAGAAAGTTCTGGAATCTGAGAGGAGCTACAAATTTCCTTCCACCCAGCGTTCCCCCAAGTCTCCCGATAAAAATGATACCTCACTTGCGTGGGTAGGCCTAGCACCGGGGACAGGAAACACCCCAAAGCGCAACGTGGACACATCCTAAATTTTGGAAAAAAACAGAGGTGTTTTTTGCGAAGTGCCTACCTGTAGATTTTGGCCTCTAGCTCAGCCGGCACCTAGGGAAACCTACCAAACCTGTGCATTTCTGAAAACTAGAGACCTAGGGGAATCCAAGGAGGGGTGACTTGCGGGGCTCGGACCAGGTTCTGTTACCCAGAATCCTTTGCAAACCTCAAAATTTGGCTAAAAAAACACATGTTCCTCACATTTCTGTGGCAGAAAGTTCTGGAATCTGAGAGGAGCTACAAATTTCCTTCACCCAGCGTTCCCCCAAGTCTCCCGATCAAAATGATACCTCACTTGCGTGGGTAGGCCTAGCGCCGGCGACAGGAAACACCCCAAAGCGCAACGTGGACACATCCTAAATTTTGGAAAAAAACAGAGGTGTTTTTTGCGAAGTGCCTACCTGTAGATTTTGGCCTGTAGCTCAGCAGGCACCTAGGGAAACCTACCAAACCTGTGCATTTCTGAAAACTAGAGACCTAGGGGAATCCAAGGAGGGGTGACTTGCGGGGCTCGGACCAGGTTCTGTTACCCAGAATCCTTTGCAAACCTCAAAATTTGGCTAAAAAAACACATGTTCCTCACATTTCTGTGGCAGAAGGTTCTGGAATCTGAGAGGAGCTACAAATTTCCTTCCACCCAGCGTTCCCCCAAGTCTCCCGATAAAAATGATACCTCACTTGCGTGGGTAGGCCTAGCGCCGGAGACAGGAAACACCCCAAAGCGAAACGTGGACACATCCTAAATTTTGGAAAAAAACGGAGGTGTTTTTTGCGAAGTGCCTACCTGTAGATTTTGGCCTCTAGCTCAGCCGGCACCTAGGGAAACCTACCAAACCTGTGCATTTCTGAAAACTAGAGACCTAGGGGAATCCAAGGAGGGGTGACTTGCGGGGCTCGGACCAGGTTCTGTTACCCAGAATCCTTTGCAAACCTCAAAATTTGGCTAAAAAAACACATGTCCCTCACATTTCTGTGACAGAAAGTTCTGGAACCTGAGAGGAGCTACAAATTTCCTTCCACCCAGCGTTCCCACAAGTCTCCCGATAAAAATGATACCTCACTTGCGTGGGTAGGCCTAGCGCCGGCGACAGGAAACACCCCAAAGCGCAATGTGGACACATCCTAAATTTTGGAAAAAAACAGAGGTGTTTTTTGCGAAGTGCCTACCTGTAGATTTTGGCCTCTAGCTCAGCCGGCACCTAGGGAAACCTACCAAACCTGTGCATTTCTGAAAACTAGAGACCTAGGGGAATCCAAGGAGGGGTGACTTGCGGGGCTCGGACCAGGTTCTGTTACCCAGAATCCTTTGCAAACCTCAAAATTTGGCTAAAAAAACACATGTCCCTCACATTTCTGTGGCAGAAAGTTCTGGAATCTGAGAGGAGCTACAAATTTCCTTCCACCCAGCGTTCCCCCAAGTCTCCCGATCAAAATGATACCTCACTTGCGTGGGTAGGCCTAGCGCCGGCGACAGGAAACACCCCAAAGCGCAACGTGGACACATCCTAAATTTTGGAAAAAAACAGAGGTGTTTTTTGCGAAGTGCCTACCTGTAGATTTTGGCCTGTAGCTCAGCAGGCACCTAGGGAAACCTACCAAACCTGTGCATTTCTGAAAACTAGAGACCTAGGGGAATCCAAGGAGGGGTGACTTGCGGGGCTCGGACCAGGTTCTGTTACCCAGAATCCTTTGCAAACCTCAAAATTTGGCAAAAAAAACACATGTTCCTCACATTTCTGTGGCAGAAAGTTCTGGAATCTGAGAGGAGCTACAAATTTCCTTCCACCCAGCGTTCCCCCAAGTCTCCCGATAAAAATGATACCTCACTTGCGTGGGTAGGCCTAGCGCCGGCGACAGGAAACACCCCAAAGCGAAACGTGGACACATCCTAAATTTTGGAAAAAAACGGAGGTGTTTTTTGCGAAGTGCCTACCTGTAGATTTTGGCCTCTAGCTCAGCCGGCACCTAGGGAAACCTACCAAACCTGTGCATTTCTGAAAACTAGAGACCTAGGGGAATCCAAGGAGGGGTGACTTGCGGGGCTCGGACCAGGTTCTGTTACCCAGAATCCTTTGCAAACCTCAAAATTTGGCTAAAAAAACACATGTCCCTCACATTTCTGTGACAGAAAGTTCTGGAACCTGAGAGGAGCTACAAATTTCCTTCCACCCAGCGTTCCCACAAGTCTCCCGATAAAAATGATACCTCACTTGCGTGGGTAGGCCTAGCGCCGGCGACAGGAAACACCCCAAAGCGCAATGTGGACACATCCTAAATTTTGGAAAAAAACAGAGGTGTTTTTTGCGAAGTGCCTACCTGTAGATTTTGGCCTCTAGCTCAGCCGGCACCTAGGGAAACCTACCAAACCTGTGCATTTCTGAAAACTAGAGACCTAGGGGAATCCAAGGAGGGGTGACTTGCGGGGCTCGGACCAGGTTCTGTTACCCAGAATCCTTTGCAAACCTCAAAATTTGGCTAAAAAAACACATGTCCCTCACATTTCTGTGGCAGAAAGTTCTGGAATCTGAGAGGAGCTACAAATTTCCTTCCACCCAGCGTTCCCCCAAGTCTCCCGATAAAAATGATACCTCACTTGCGTGGGTAGGCCTAGCGCCGGCGACAGAAAACACCCCAAAGTGCAACGTGGACACATCCTAAATTTTGGAAAAAAACAGAGGTGTTTTTTGCGAAGTGCCTACCTGTAGATTTTGGCCTCTAGCTCAGCCGGCACCTAGGGAAACCTACCAAACCTGTGCATTCCTTAAAACTAGAGACCTAGGGGAATCCAAGGAGGGGTGACTTGCGGGGCTCGGACCAGGTTCTGTTACCCAGAATCCTTTGCAAACCTCAAAATTTGGCTAAAAAAACACATGTTCCTCACATTTCTGTGGCAGAAAGTTCTGGAATCTGAGAGGAGCTACAAATTTCCTTCCACCCAGCGTTCCCCCAAGTCTCCCGATAAAAATGATACCTCACTTGCGTGGGTAGGCCTAGCGCCGGCGACAGGAAACACCCCAAAGCGCAACGTGGACACATCCTAAATTTTGGAAAAAAACAGAGGTGTTTTTTGCGAAGTGCCTACCTGTAGATTTTGGCCTCTAGCTCAGCCGGCACCTAGGGAAACCTACCAAACCTGTGCATTTCTGAAAACTAGAGACCTAGGGGAATCCAAGGAGGGGTGACTTGCGGGGCTCGGACCAGGTTCTGTTACCCAGAATCCTTTGCAAACCTCAAAATTTGGCTAAAAAAACACATGTCCCTCACATTTCTGTGGCAGAAAGTTCTGGAATCTGAGAGGAGCTACAAATTTCCTTCCACCCAGCGTTCCCCCAAGTCTCCCGATCAAAATGATACCTCACTTGCGTGGGTAGGCCTAGCGCCGGCGACAGGAAACACCCCAAAGCGCAACGTGGACACATCCTAAATTTTGGAAAAAAACAGAGGTGTTTTTTGCGAAGTGCCTACCTGTAGATTTTGGCCTGTAGCTCAGCAGGCACCTAGGGAAACCTACCAAACCTGTGCATTTCTGAAAACTAGAGACCTAGGGGAATCCAAGGAGGGGTGACTTGCGGGGCTCGGACCAGGTTCTGTTACCCAGAATCCTTTGCAAACCTCAAAATTTGGCTAAAAAAACACATGTTCCTCACATTTCTGTGGCAGAAAGTTCTGGAATCTGAGAGGAGCTACAAATTTCCTTCCACCCAGCGTTCCCCCAAGTCTCCCGATAAAAATGATACCTTACTTGCGTGGGTAGGCCTAGCGCCGGCGACAGGAAACACCCCAAAGCGAAACGTGGACACATCCTAAATTTTGGAAAAAAACGGAGGTGTTTTTTGCGAAGTGCCTACCTGTAGATTTTGGCCTCTAGCTCAGCCGGCACCTAGGGAAACCTACCAAACCTGTGCATTTCTGAAAACTAGAGACCTAGGGGAATCCAAGGAGGGGTGACTTGCGGGGCTCGGACCAGGTTCTGTTACCCAGAATCCTTTGCAAACCTCAAAATTTGGCTAAAAAAACACATGTCCCTCACATTTCTGTGACAGAAAGTTCTGGAACCTGAGAGGAGCTACAAATTTCCTTCCACCCAGCGTTCCCACAAGTCTCCCGATAAAAATGATACCTCACTTGCGTGGGTAGGCCTAGCGCCGGCGACAGGAAACACCCCAAAGCGCAATGTGGACACATCCTAAATTTTGGAAAAAAACAGAGGTGTTTTTTGCGAAGTGCCTACCTGTAGATTTTGGCCTCTAGCTCAGCCGGCACCTAGGGAAACCTACCAAACCTGTGCATTTCTGAAAACTAGAGACCTAGGGGAATCCAAGGAGGGGTGACTTGCGGGGCTCGGACCAGGTTCTGTTACCCAGAATCCTTTGCAAACCTCAAAATTTGGCTAAAAAAACACATGTCCCTCACATTTCTGTGGCAGAAAGTTCTGGAATCTGAGAGGAGCTACAAATTTCCTTCCACCCAGCGTTCCCCCAAGTCTCCCGATAAAAATGATACCTCACTTGCGTGGGTAGGCCTAGCGCCGGCGACAGGAAACACCCCAAAGTGCAACGTGGACACATCCTAAATTTTGGAAAAAAACAGAGGTGTTTTTTGCGAAGTGCCTACCTGTAGATTTTGGCCTCTAGCTCAGCCGGCACCTAGGGAAACCTACCAAACCTGTGCATTCCTTAAAACTAGAGACCTAGGGGAATCCAAGGAGGGGTGACTTGCGGGGCTCGGACCAGGTTCTGTTACCCAGAATCCTTTGCAAACCTCAAAATTTGGCTAAAAAAACACATGTTCCTCACATTTCTGTGGCAGAAAGTTCTGGAATCTGAGAGGAGCTACAAATTTCCTTCCACCCAGCGTTCCCCCAAGTCTCCCGATAAAAATGATACCTCACTTGCGTGGGTAGGCCTAGCGCCGGCGACAGGAAACACCCCAAAGCGCAACGTGGACACATCCTAAATTTTGGAAAAAAACAGAGGTGTTTTTTGCGAAGTGCCTACCTGTAGATTTTGGCCTCTAGCTCAGCCGGCACCTAGGGAAACCTACCAAACCTGTGCATTTCTGACAACTAGAGACCTAGGGGAATCCAAGGAGGGGTGACTTGCGGGGCTCGGACCAAGTTCTGTTACCCAGAATCCTTTGCAAACCTCAAAATTTGGCTAAAAAAACACATGTTCCTCACATTTCTGTGGCAGAAAGTTCTGGAATCTGAGAGGAGCTACAAATTTCCTTCCACCCAGCGTTCCCCCAAGTCTCCCGATCAAAATGATACCTCACTTGCGTGGGTAGGCCTAGCGCCGGCGACAGGAAACACCCCAAAGCGCAACGTGGACACATCCTAAATTTTGGAAAAAAACAGAGGTGTTTTTTGCGAAGTGCCTACCTGTAGATTTTGGCCTGTAGCTCAGCAGGCACCTAGGGAAACCTACCAAACCTGTGCATTTCTGAAAACTAGAGACCTAGGGGAATCCAAGGAGGGGTGACTTGCGGGGCTCGGACCAGGTTCTGTTACCCAGAATCCTTTGCAAACCTCAAAATTTGGCTAAAAAAACACATGTTCCTCACATTTCTGTGGCAGAAAGTTCTGGAATCTGAGAGGAGCTACAAATTTCCTTCCACCCAGCGTTCCCCCAAGTCTCCCGATAAAAATGATACCTCACTTGCGTGGGTAGGCCTAGCGCCGGCGACAGGAAACACCCCAAAGCGAAACGTGGACACATCCTAAATTTTGGAAAAAAACGGAGGTGTTTTTTGCGAAGTGCCTACCTGTAGATTTTGGCCTCTAGCTCAGCCGGCACCTAGGGAAACCTACCAAACCTGTGCATTTCTGAAAACTAGAGACCTAGGGGAATCCAAGGAGGGGTGACTTGCGGGGCTCGGACCAGGTTCTGTTACCCAGAATCCTTTGCAAACCTCAAAATTTGGCTAAAAAAACACATGTCCCTCACATTTCTGTGACAGAAAGTTCTGGAACCTGAGAGGAGCTACAAATTTCCTTCCACCCAGCGTTCCCACAAGTCTCCCGATAAAAATGATACCTCACTTGCGTGGGTAGGCCTAGCGCCGGCGACAGGAAACACCCCAAAGCGCAATGTGGACACATCCTAAATTTTGGAAAAAAACAGAGGTGTTTTTTGCGAAGTGCCTACCTGTAGATTTTGGCCTCTAGCTCAGCCGGCACCTAGGGAAACCTACCAAACCTGTGCATTCCTTAAAACTAGAGACCTAGGGGAATCCAAGGAGGGGTGACTTGCGGGGCTCGGACCAGGTTCTGTTACCCAGAATCCTTTGCAAACCTCAAAATTTGGCTAAAAAAACACATGTTCCTCACATTTCTGTGGCAGAAAGTTCTGGAATCTGAGAGGAGCTACAAATTTCCTTCCACCCAGCGTTCCCCCAAGTCTCCCGATAAAAATGATACCTCACTTGCGTGGGTAGGCCTAGCGCCGGCGACAGGAAACACCCCAAAGCGCAACGTGGACACATCCTAAATTTTGGAAAAAAACAGAGGTGTTTTTTGCGAAGTGCCTACCTGTAGATTTTGGCCTCTAGCTCAGCCGGCACCTAGGGAAACCTACCAAACCTGTGCATTTCTGACAACTAGAGACCTAGGGGAATCCAAGGAGGGGTGACTTGCGGGGCTCGGACCAAGTTCTGTTACCCAGAATCCTTTGCAAACCTCAAAATTTGGCTAAAAAAACACATGTTCCTCACATTTCTGTGGCAGAAAGTTCTGGAATCTGAGAGGAGCTACAAATTTCCTTCCACCCAACGTTCCCCCAAGTCTCCCGATAAAAATGATACCTCACTTGCGTGGGTAGGCCTAGCGCCGGCGACAGGAAACACCCCAAAGCGCAACGTGGACACATCCTAAATTTTGGAAAAAAACAGAGGTGTTTTTTGCGAAGTGCCTACCTGTAGATTTTGGCCTGTAGCTCAGCCGGCACCTAGGGAAACCTACCAAACCTGTGCATTTCTGAAAACTAGAGACCTAGGGGAATCCAAGGAGGAGTGACTTGCGGGGCTCGGACCAGGTTCTGTTACCCAGAATCCTTTGCAAACCTCAAAATTTGGCTAAAAAAACACATGTCCCTCACATTTCTGTGGCAGAAAGTTCTGGAATCTGAGAGGAGCTACAAATTTCCTTCCACCCAGCGTTCCCACAAGTCTCCCGATAAAAATGATACCTCACTTGCGTGGGTAGGCCTAGCGTCGGCGACAGGAAACACCCCAAAGCGCAACGTGGACACATCCTAAATTTTGGAAAAAAACAGAGGTGTTTTTTGCGAAGTGCCTACCTGTAGATTTTGGCCTCTAGCTCAGCCGGCACCTAGGGAAACCTACCAAACCTGTGCATTTCTGAAAACTAGAGACCTAGGGGAATCCAAGGAGGGGTGACTTGCGGGGCTCGGACCAGGTTCTGTTACCCAGAATCCTTTGCAAACCTCAAAATTTGGCTAAAAAAACACATGTCCCTCACATTTCTGTGGCAGAAAGTTCTGGAATCTGAGAGGAGCTACAAATTTCCTTCCACCCAGCGTTCCCCCAAGTCTCCCGATAAAAATGATACCTCACTTGCGTGGGTAGGCCTAGCGCCGGGGACAGGAAACACCCCAAAGCGCAACGTGGACACATCCTAAATTTTGGAAAAAAACAGAGGTGTTTTTTGCGAAGTGCCTACCTGTAGATTTTGGCCTCTAGCTCAGCCGGCACCTAGGGAAACCTACCAAACCTGTGCATTTCTGAAAACTAGAGACCTAGGGGAATCCAAGGAGGGGTGACTTGCGGGGCTCGGACCAGGTTCTGTTACCCAGAATCCTTTGCAAACCTCAAAATTTGGCTAAAAAAACACATGTTCCTCACATTTCTGTGGCAGAAAGTTCTGGAATCTGAGAGGAGCTACAAATTTCCTTCACCCAGCGTTCCCCCAAGTCTCCCGATCAAAATGATACCTCACTTGCGTGGGTAGGCCTAGCGCCGGCGACAGGAAACACCCCAAAGCGCAACGTGGACACATCCTAAATTTTGGAAAAAAACAGAGGTGTTTTTTGCGAAGTGCCTACCTGTAGAGTTTGGCCTGTAGCTCAGCAGGCACCTAGGGAAACCTACCAAACCTGTGCATTTCTGAAAACTAGAGACCTAGGGGAATCCAAGGAGGGGTGACTTGCGGGGCTCGGACCAGGTTCTGTTACCCAGAATCCTTTGCAAACCTCAAAATTTGGCTAAAAAAACACATGTTCCTCACATTTCTGTGGCAGAAAGTTCTGGAATCTGAGAGGAGCTACAAATTTCCTTCCACCCAGCGTTCCCCCAAGTCTCCCAATAAAAATGATACCTCACTTGCGTGGGTAGGCCTAGCGCCGGCGACAGGAAACACCCCAAAGCGAAACGTGGACACATCCTAAATTTTGGAAAAAAACGGAGGTGTTTTTTGCGAAGTGCCTACCTGTAGATTTTGGCCTCTAGCTCAGCCGGCACCTAGGGAAACCTACCAAACCTGTGCATTTCTGAAAACTAGAGACCTAGGGGAATCCAAGGAGGGGTGACTTGCGGGGCTCGGACCAGGTTCTGTTACCCAGAATCCTTTGCAAACCTCAAAATTTGGCTAAAAAAACACATGTTCCTCACATTTCTGTGGCAGAAAGTTCTGGAATCTGAGAGGAGCTACAAATCTCCTTCCACCCAGCGTTCCCCCAAGTCTCCCGATAAAAATGATACCTCACTTGCGTGGGTAGGCCTAGCGCCGGCGACAGGAAACACCCCAAAGCGCAACGTGGACACATCCTAAATTTTGGAAAAAACAGAGGTGTTTTTTGCGAAGTGCCTACCTGTAGATTTTGGCCTCTAGCTCAGCCGGCACCTAGGGAAACCTACCAAACCTGTGCATTTCTGAAAACTAGAGACCTAGGGGAATCCAAGGAGGGGTGACTTGCGGGGCTCGGACCAGGTTCTGTTACCCAGAATCCTTTGCAAACCTCAAAATTTGGCTAAAAAAACACATGTCCCTCACATTTCTGTGGCAGAAAGTTCTGGAATCTGAGAGGAGCTACAAATTTCCTTCCACCCAGCGTTCCCCCAAGTCTCCCGATAAAAATGATACCTCACTTGCGTGGGTAGGCCTAGCGCCGGCGACAGGAAACACCCCAAAGCGCAACGTGGACACATCCTAAATTTTGGAAAAAAACAGAGGTGTTTTTTGCGAAGTGCCTACCTGTAGATTTTGGCCTCTAGCTCAGCCGGCACCTAGGGAAACCTACCAAACCTGTGCATTCCTGAAAACTAGAGACCTAGGGGAATCCAAGGAGGGGTGACTTGCGGGGCTCGGACCAGGTTCTGTTACCCAGAATCGTTTGCAAACCTCAAAATTTGGCTAAAAAAACACATGTTCCTCACATTTCTGTGGCAGAAAGTTCTGGAATCTGAGAGGAGCTACAAATTTCCTTCCACCCAGCGTTCCCCCAAGTCTCCCGATAAAAATGATACCTCACTTGCGTGGGTAGGCCTAGCGCCGGCGACAGGAAACACCCCAAAGCGCAACGTGGACACATCCTAAATTTTGGAAAAAAACAGAGGTGTTTTTTGTGAAGTGCCTACCTGTAGATTTTGGCCTCTAGCTCAGCCGGCACCTAGGGAAACCTACCAAACCTGTGCATTTCTGACAACTAGAGACCTAGGGGAATCCAAGGAGGGGTGACTTGCGGGGCTCGGACCAAGTTCTGTTACCCAGAATCCTTTGCAAACCTCAAAATTTGGCTAAAAAAACACATGTTCCTCACATTTCTGTGGCAGAAAGTTCTGGAATCTGAGAGGAGCTACAAATTTCCTTCCACCCAACGTTCCCCCAAGTCTCCCGATAAAAATGATACCTCACTTGCGTGGGTAGGCCTAGCGCCGGCGACAGGAAACACCCCAAAGCGCAACGTGGACACATCCTAAATTTTGGAAAAAAACAGAGGTGTTTTTTGCGAAGTGCCTACCTGTAGATTTTGGCCTGTAGCTCAGCCGGCACCTAGGGAAACCTACCAAACCTGTGCATTTCTGAAAACTAGAGACCTAGGGGAATCCAAGGAGGGGTGACTTGCGGGGCTCGGACCAGGTTCTGTTACCCAGAATCCTTTGCAAACCTCAAAATTTGGCTAAAAAAACACATGTCCCTCATATTTCTGTGGCAGAAAGTTCTGGAATCTGAGAGGAGCTACAAATTTCCTTCCACCCAGCGTTCCCACAAGTCTCCCGATAAAAATGATACCTCACTTGCGTGGGTAGGCCTAGCGCCGGCGACAGGAAACACCCCAAAGCGCAACGTGGACACATCCTAAATTTTGGAAAAAAACAGAGGTGTTTTTTGCGAAGTGCCTACCTGTAGATTTTGGCCTCTAGCTCAGCCGGCACCTAGGGAAACCTACCAAACCTGTGCATTTCTGAAAACTAGAGACCTAGGGGAATCCAAGGAGGGGTGACTTGCGGGGCTCGGACCAGGTTCTGTTACCCAGAATCCTTTGCAAACCTCAAAATTTGGCTAAAAAAACACATGTCCCTCACATTTCTGTGGCAGAAAGTTCTGGAATCTGAGAGGAGCTACAAATTTCCTTCCACCCAGCGTTCCCCCAAGTCTCCCGATAAAAATGATACCTCACTTGCGTGGGTAGGCCTAGCACCGGGGACAGGAAACACCCCAAAGCGCAACGTGGACACATCCTAAATTTTGGAAAAAAACAGAGGTGTTTTTTGCGAAGTGCCTACCTGTAGATTTTGGCCTCTAGCTCAGCCGGCACCTAGGGAAACCTACCAAACCTGTGCATTTCTGAAAACTAGAGACCTAGGGGAATCCAAGGAGGGGTGACTTGCGGGGCTCGGACCAGGTTCTGTTACCCAGAATCCTTTGCAAACCTCAAAATTTGGCTAAAAAAACACATGTTCCTCACATTTCTGTGGCAGAAAGTTCTGGAATCTGAGAGGAGCTACAAATTTCCTTCACCCAGCGTTCCCCCAAGTCTCCCGATCAAAATGATACCTCACTTGCGTGGGTAGGCCTAGCGCCGGCGACAGGAAACACCCCAAAGCGCAACGTGGACACATCCTAAATTTTGGAAAAAAACAGAGGTGTTTTTTGCGAAGTGCCTACCTGTAGATTTTGGCCTGTAGCTCAGCAGGCACCTAGGGAAACCTACCAAACCTGTGCATTTCTGAAAACTAGAGACCTAGGGGAATCCAAGGAGGGGTGACTTGCGGGGCTCGGACCAGGTTCTGTTACCCAGAATCCTTTGCAAACCTCAAAATTTGGCTAAAAAAACACATGTCCCTCACATTTCTGTGGCAGAAAGTTCTGGAATCTGAGAGGAGCTACAAATTTCCTTCCACCCAGCGTTCCCCCAAGTCTCCCGATAAAAATGATACCTCACTTGCGTGGGTAGGCCTAGCACCGGGGACAGGAAACACCCCAAAGCGCAACGTGGACACATCCTAAATTTTGGAAAAAAACGGAGGTGTTTTTTGCGAAGTGCCTACCTGTAGATTTTGGCCTCTAGCTCAGCCGGCACCTAGGGAAACCTACCAAACCTGTGCATTTCTGAAAACTAGAGACCTAGGGGAATCCAAGGAGGGGTGACTTGCGGGGCTCGGACCAGGTTCTGTTACCCAGAATCCTTTGCAAACCTCAAAATTTGGCTAAAAAAACACATGTCCCTCACATTTCTGTGACAGAAAGTTCTGGAACCTGAGAGGAGCTACAAATTTCCTTCCACCCAGCGTTCCCACAAGTCTCCCGATAAAAATGATACCTCACTTGCGTGGGTAGGCCTAGCGCCGGCGACAGGAAACACCCCAAAGCGCAATGTGGACACATCCTAAATTTTGGAAAAAAACAGAGGTGTTTTTTGCGAAGTGCCTACCTGTAGATTTTGGCCTCTAGCTCAGCCGGCACCTAGGGAAACCTACCAAACCTGTGCATTTCTGAAAACTAGAGACCTAGGGGAATCCAAGGAGGGGTGACTTGCGGGGCTCGGACCAGGTTCTGTTACCCAGAATCCTTTGCAAACCTCAAAATTTGGCTAAAAAAACACATGTCCCTCACATTTCTGTGGCAGAAAGTTCTGGAATCTGAGAGGAGCTACAAATTTCCTTCCACCCAGCGTTCCCCCAAGTCTCCCGATAAAAATGATACCTCACTTGCGTGGGTAGGCCTAGCGCCGGCGACAGGAAACACCCCAAAGTGCAACGTGGACACATCCTAAATTTTGGAAAAAAACAGAGGTGTTTTTTGCGAAGTGCCTACCTGTAGATTTTGGCCTCTAGCTCAGCCGGCACCTAGGGAAACCTACCAAACCTGTGCATTCCTTAAAACTAGAGACCTAGGGGAATCCAAGGAGGGGTGACTTGCGGGGCTCGGACCAGGTTCTGTTACCCAGAATCCTTTGCAAACCTCAAAATTTGGCTAAAAAAACACATGTTCCTCACATTTCTGTGGCAGAAAGTTCTGGAATCTGAGAGGAGCTACAAATTTCCTTCCACCCAGCGTTCCCCCAAGTCTCCCGATAAAAATGATACCTCACTTGCGTGGGTAGGCCTAGCGCCGGCGACAGGAAACACCCCAAAGCGCAACGTGGACACATCCTAAATTTTGGAAAAAAACAGAGGTGTTTTTTGCGAAGTGCCTACCTGTAGATTTTGGCCTCTAGCTCAGCCGGCACCTAGGGAAACCTACCAAACCTGTGCATTTCTGAAAACTAGAGACCTAGGGGAATCCAAGGAGGGGTGACTTGCGGGGCTCGGACCAGGTTCTGTTACCCAGAATCCTTTGCAAACCTCAAAATTTGGCTAAAAAAACACATGTCCCTCACATTTCTGTGGCAGAAAGTTCTGGAATCTGAGAGGAGCTACAAATTTCCTTCCACCCAGCGTTCCCCCAAGTCTCCCGATCAAAATGATACCTCACTTGCGTGGGTAGGCCTAGCGCCGGCGACAGGAAACACCCCAAAGCGCAACGTGGACACATCCTAAATTTTGGAAAAAAACAGAGGTGTTTTTTGCGAAGTGCCTACCTGTAGATTTTGGCCTGTAGCTCAGCAGGCACCTAGGGAAACCTACCAAACCTGTGCATTTCTGAAAACTAGAGACCTAGGGGAATCCAAGGAGGGGTGACTTGCGGGGCTCGGACCAGGTTCTGTTACCCAGAATCCTTTGCAAACCTCAAAATTTGGCTAAAAAAACACATGTTCCTCACATTTCTGTGGCAGAAAGTTCTGGAATCTGAGAGGAGCTACAAATTTCCTTCCACCCAGCGTTCCCCCAAGTCTCCCGATAAAAATGATACCTCACTTGCGTGGGTAGGCCTAGCGCCGGCGACAGGAAACACCCCAAAGCGAAACGTGGACACATCCTAAATTTTGGAAAAAAACGGAGGTGTTTTTTGCGAAGTGCCTACCTGTAGATTTTGGCCTCTAGCTCAGCCGGCACCTAGGGAAACCTACCAAACCTGTGCATTTCTGAAAACTAGAGACCTAGGGGAATCCAAGGAGGGGTGACTTGCGGGGCTCGGACCAGGTTCTGTTACCCAGAATCCTTTGCAAACCTCAAAATTTGGCTAAAAAAACACATGTCCCTCACATTTCTGTGACAGAAAGTTCTGGAACCTGAGAGGAGCTACAAATTTCCTTCCACCCAGCGTTCCCACAAGTCTCCCGATAAAAATGATACCTCACTTGCGTGGGTAGGCCTAGCGCCGGCGACAGGAAACACCCCAAAGCGCAATGTGGACACATCCTAAATTTTGGAAAAAAACAGAGGTGTTTTTTGCGAAGTGCCTACCTGTAGATTTTGGCCTCTAGCTCAGCCGGCACCTAGGGAAACCTACCAAACCTGTGCATTTCTGAAAACTAGAGACCTAGGGGAATCCAAGGAGGGGTGACTTGCGGGGCTCGGACCAGGTTCTGTTACCCAGAATCCTTTGCAAACCTCAAAATTTGGCTAAAAAAACACATGTCCCTCACATTTCTGTGGCAGAAAGTTCTGGAATCTGAGAGGAGCTACAAATTTCCTTCCACCCAGCGTTCCCCCAAGTCTCCCGATAAAAATGATACCTCACTTGCGTGGGTAGGCCTAGCGCCGGCGACAGGAAACACCCCAAAGTGCAACGTGGACACATCCTAAATTTTGGAAAAAAACAGAGGTGTTTTTTGCGAAGTGCCTACCTGTAGATTTTGGCCTCTAGCTCAGCCGGCACCTAGGGAAACCTACCAAACCTGTGCATTCCTTAAAACTAGAGACCTAGGGGAATCCAAGGAGGGGTGACTTGCGGGGCTCGGACCAGGTTCTGTTACCCAGAATCCTTTGCAAACCTCAAAATTTGGCTAAAAAAACACATGTTCCTCACATTTCTGTGGCAGAAAGTTCTGGAATCTGAGAGGAGCTACAAATTTCCTTCCACCCAGCGTTCCCCCAAGTCTCCCGATAAAAATGATACCTCACTTGCGTGGGTAGGCCTAGCGCCGGCGACAGGAAACACCCCAAAGCGCAACGTGGACACATCCTAAATTTTGGAAAAAAACAGAGGTGTTTTTTGCGAAGTGCCTACCTGTAGATTTTGGCCTCTAGCTCAGCCGGCACCTAGGGAAACCTACCAAACCTGTGCATTTCTGACAACTAGAGACCTAGGGGAATCCAAGGAGGGGTGACTTGCGGGGCTCGGACCAAGTTCTGTTACCCAGAATCCTTTGCAAACCTCAAAATTTGGCTAAAAAAACACATGTTCCTCACATTTCTGTGGCAGAAAGTTCTGGAATCTGAGAGGAGCTACAAATTTCCTTCCACCCAACGTTCCCCCAAGTCTCCCGATAAAAATGATACCTCACTTGCGTGGGTAGGCCTAGCGCCGGCGACAGGAAACACCCCAAAGCGCAACGTGGACACATCCTAAATTTTGGAAAAAAACAGAGGTGTTTTTTGCGAAGTGCCTACCTGTAGATTTTGGCCTGTAGCTCAGCCGGCACCTAGGGAAACCTACCAAACCTGTGCATTTCTGAAAACTAGAGACCTAGGGGAATCCAAGGAGGAGTGACTTGCGGGGCTCGGACCAGGTTCTGTTACCCAGAATCCTTTGCAAACCTCAAAATTTGGCTAAAAAAACACATGTCCCTCACATTTCTGTGGCAGAAAGTTCTGGAATCTGAGAGGAGCTACAAATTTCCTTCCACCCAGCGTTCCCCCAAGTCTCCCGATAAAAATGATACCTCACTTGCGTGGGTAGGCCTAGCGCCGGGGACAGGAAACACCCCAAAGCGCAACGTGGACACATCCTAAATTTTGGAAAAAAACAGAGGTGTTTTTTGCGAAGTGCCTACCTGTAGATTTTGGCCTCTAGCTCAGCCGGCACCTAGGGAAACCTACCAAACCTGTGCATTTCTGAAAACTAGAGACCTAGGGGAATCCAAGGAGGGGTGACTTGCGGGGCTCGGACCAGGTTCTGTTACCCAGAATCCTTTGCAAACCTCAAAATTTGGCTAAAAAAACACATGTTCCTCACATTTCTGTGGCAGAAAGTTCTGGAATCTGAGAGGAGCTACAAATTTCCTTCACCCAGCGTTCCCCCAAGTCTCCCGATCAAAATGATACCTCACTTGCGTGGGTAGGCCTAGCGCCGGCGACAGGAAACACCCCAAAGCGCAACGTGGACACATCCTAAATTTTGGAAAAAAACAGAGGTGTTTTTTGCGAAGTGCCTACCTGTAGATTTTGGCCTGTAGCTCAGCAGGCACCTAGGGAAACCTACCAAACCTGTGCATTTCTGAAAACTAGAGACCTAGGGGAATCCAAGGAGGGGTGACTTGCGGGGCTCGGACCAGGTTCTGTTACCCAGAATCCTTTGCAAACCTCAAAATTTGGCTAAAAAAACACATGTTCCTCACATTTCTGTGGCAGAAAGTTCTGGAATCTGAGAGGAGCTACAAATTTCCTTCCACCCAGCGTTCCCCCAAGTCTCCCGATAAAAATGATACCTCACTTGCGTGGGTAGGCCTAGCGCCGGCGACAGGAAACACCCCAAAGCGAAACGTGGACACATCCTAAATTTTGGAAAAAAACGGAGGTGTTTTTTGCGAAGTGCCTACCTGTAGATTTTGGCCTCTAGCTCAGCCGGCACCTAGGGAAACCTACCAAACCTGTGCATTTCTGAAAACTAGAGACCTAGGGGAATCCAAGGAGGGGTGACTTGCGGGGCTCGGACCAGGTTCTGTTACCCAGAATCCTTTGCAAACCTCAAAATTTGGCTAAAAAAACACATGTTCCTCACATTTCTGTGGCAGAAAGTTCTGGAATCTGAGAGGAGCTACAAATCTCCTTCCACCCAGCGTTCCCCCAAGTCTCCCGATAAAAATGATACCTCACTTGCGTGGGTAGGCCTAGCGCCGGCGACAGGAAACACCCCAAAGCGCAACGTGGACACATCCTAAATTTTGGAAAAAACAGAGGTGTTTTTTGCGAAGTGCCTACCTGTAGATTTTGGCCTCTAGCTCAGCCGGCACCTAGGGAAACCTACCAAACCTGTGCATTTCTGACAACTAGAGACCTAGGGGAATCCAAGGAGGGGTGAATTGCGGGGCTCGGACCAAGTTCTGTTACCCAGAATCCTTTGCAAACCTCAAAATTTGGCTAAAAAAACACATGTTCCTCACATTTCTGTGGCAGAAAGTTCTGGAATCTGAGAGGAGCTACAAATTTCCTTCCACCCAACGTTCCCCCAAGTCTCCCGATAAAAATGATACCTCACTTGCGTGGGTAGGCCTAGCGCCGGCGACAGGAAACACCCCAAAGCGCAACGTGGACACATCCTAAATTTTGGAAAAAAACAGAGGTGTTTTTTGCGAAGTGCCTACCTGTAGATTTTGGCCTGTAGCTCAGCCGGCACCTAGGGAAACCTACCAAACCTGTGCATTTCTGAAAACTAGAGACCTAGGGGAATCCAAGGAGGGGTGACTTGCGGGGCTCGGACCAGGTTCTGTTACCCAGAATCCTTTGCAAACCTCAAAATTTGGCTAAAAAAACACATGTCCCTCACATTTCTGTGACAGAAAGTTCTGGAACCTGAGAGGAGCTACAAATTTCCTTCCACCCAGCGTTCCCACAAGTCTCCCGATAAAAATGATACCTCACTTGCGTGGGTAGGCCTAGCGCCGGCGACAGGAAACACCCCAAAGCGCAACGTGGACACGTCCTAAATTTTGGAAAAAAACAGAGGTGTTTTTTGCGAAGTGCCTACCTGTAGATTTTGGCCTCTAGCTCAGCCGGCACCTAGGGAAACCTACCAAACCTGTGCATTTCTGAAAACTAGAGACCTAGGGGAATCCAAGGAGGGGTGACTTGCGGGGCTCGGACCAGGTTCTGTTACCCAGAATCCTTTGCAAACCTCAAAATTTGTCTAAAAAAACACATGTCCCTCACATTTCTGTGGCAGAAAGTTCTGGAATCTGAGAGGAGCTACAAATTTCCTTCCACCCAGCGTTCCCCCAAGTCTCCCGATAAAAATGATACCTCACTTGCGTGGGTAGGCCTAGCGCCGGCGACAGGAAACACCCCAAAGCGCAACGTGGACACATCCTAAATTTTGGAAAAAAACAGAGGTGTTTTTTGCGAAGTGCCTACCTGTAGATTTTGGCCTCTAGCTCAGCCGGCACCTAGGGAAACCTACCAAACCTGTGCATTCCTGAAAACTAGAGACCTAGGGGAATCCAAGGAGGGGTGACTTGCGGGGCTCGGACCAGGTTCTGTTACCCAGAATCCTTTGCAAACCTCAAAATTTGGCTAAAAAAACACATGTTCCTCACATTTCTGTGGCAGAAAGTTCTGGAATCTGAGAGGAGCTACAAATTTCCTTCCACCCAGCGTTCCCCCAAGTCTCCCGATAAAAATGATACCTCACTTGCGTGGGTAGGCCTAGCGCCGGCGACAGGAAACACCCCAAAGCGCAACGTGGACACATCCTAAATTTTGGAAAAAAACAGAGGTGTTTTTTGCGAAGTGCCTACCTGTAGATTTTGGCCTGTAGCTCAGCCGGCACCTAGGGAAACCTACCAAACCTGTGCATTTCTGACAACTAGAGACCTAGGGGAATCCAAGGAGGGGTGACTTGCGGGGCTCGGACCAAGTTCTGTTACCCAGAATCCTTTGCAAACCTCAAAATTTGGCTAAAAAAACACATGTTCCTCACATTTCTGTGGCAGAAAGTTCTGGAATCTGAGAGGAGCTACAAATTTCCTTCCACCCAACGTTCCCCCAAGTCTCCCGATAAAAATGATACCTCACTTGCGTGGGTAGGCCTGGCGCCGGCGACAGGAAACACCCCAAAGCGCAACGTGGACACATCCTAAATTTTGGAAAAAAACAGAGGTGTTTTTTGCGAAGTGCCTACCTGTAGATTTTGGCCTGTAGCTCAGCCGGCACCTAGGGAAACCTACCAAACCTGTGCATTTCTGAAAACTAGAGACCTAGGGGAATCCAAGGAGGGGTGACTTGCGGGGCTCGGACCAGGTTCTGTTACCCAGAATCCTTTGCAAACCTCAAAATTTGGCTAAAAAAACACATGTCCCTCACATTTCTGTGGCAGAAAGTTCTGGAATCTGAGAGGAGCTACAAATTTCCTTCCACCCAGCGTTCCCACAAGTCTCCCGATAAAAATGATACCTCACTTGCGTGGGTAGGCCTAGCGCCGGCGACAGGAAACACCCCAAAGCGCAACGTGGACACATCCTAAATTTTGGAAAAAAACAGAGGTGTTTTTTGCGAAGTGCCTACCTGTAGATTTTGGCCTCTAGCTCAGCCGGCACCTAGGGAAACCTACCAAACCTGTGCATTTCTGAAAACTAGAGACCTAGGGGAATCCAAGGAGGGGTGACTTGCGGGGCTCGGACCAGGTTCTGTTACCCAGAATCCTTTGCAAACCTCAAAATTTGGCTAAAAAAACACATGTCCCTCACATTTCTGTGGCAGAAAGTTCTGGAATCTGAGAGGAGCTACAAATTTCCTTCCACCCAGCGTTCCCCCAAGTCTCCCGATAAAAATGATACCTCACTTGCGTGGGTAGGCCTAGCGCCGGGGACAGGAAACACCCCAAAGCGCAACGTGGACACATCCTAAATTTTGGAAAAAAACAGGTGTTTTTTGCGAAGTGCCTACCTGTAGATTTTGGCCTCTAGCTCAGCCGGCACCTAGGGAAACCTACCAAACCTGTGCATTTCTGAAAACTAGAGACCTAGGGGAATCCAAGGAGGGGTGACTTGCGGGGCTCGGACCAGGTTCTGTTACCCAGAATCCTTTGCAAACCTCAAAATTTGGCTAAAAAAACACATGTTCCTCACATTTCTGTGGCAGAAAGTTCTGGAATCTGAGAGGAGCTTCAAATTTCCTTCACCCAGCGTTCCCCCAAGTCTCCCGATCAAAATGATACCTCACTTGCGTGGGTAGGCCTAGCGCCGGCGACAGGAAACACCCCAAAGCGCAACGTGGACACATCCTAAATTTTGGAAAAAAACAGAGGTGTTTTTTGCGAAGTGCCTACCTGTAGATTTTGGCCTCTAGCTCAGCCGGCACCTAGGGAAACCTACCAAACCTGTGCATTTCTGAAAACTAGAGACCTAGGGGAATCCAAGGAGGGGTGACTTGCGGGGCTCGGACCAGGTTCTGTTACCCAGAATCCTTTGCAAACCTCAAAATTTGGCTAAAAAAACACATGTCCCTCACATTTCTGTGGCAGAAAGTTCTGGAATCTGAGAGGAGCTACAAATTTCCTTCCACCCAGCGTTCCCCCAAGTCTCCCGATAAAAATGATACCTCACTTGCGTGGGTAGGCCTAGCGCCGGCGACAGGAAACACCCCAAAGCGCAACGTGGACACATCCTAAATTTTGGAAAAAAACAGAGGTGTTTTTTGCGAAGTGCCTACCTGTAGATTTTGGCCTCTAGCTCAGCCGGCACCTAGGGAAACCTACCAAACCTGTGCATTCCTGAAAACTAGAGACCTAGGGGAATCCAAGGAGGGGTGACTTGCGGGGCTCGGACCAGGTTCTGTTACCCAGAATCCTTTGCAAACCTCAAAATTTGGCTAAAAAAACACATGTTCCTCACATTTCTGTGGCAGAAAGTTCTGGAATCTGAGAGGAGCTACAAATTTCCTTCCACCCAGCGTTCCCCCAAGTCTCCCGATAAAAATGATACCTCACTTGCGTGGGTAGGCCTAGCGCCGGCGACAGGAAACACCCCAAAGCGCAACGTGGACACATCCTAAATTTTGGAAAAAAACAGAGGTGTTTTTTGCGAAGTGCCTACCTGTAGATTTTGGCCTGTAGCTCAGCCGGCACCTAGGGAAACCTACCAAACCTGTGCATTTCTGACAACTAGAGACCTAGGGGAATCCAAGGAGGGGTGACTTGCGGGGCTCGGACCAAGTTCTGTTACCCAGAATCCTTTGCAAACCTCAAAATTTGGCTAAAAAAACACATGTTCCTCACATTTCTGTGGCAGAAAGTTCTGGAATCTGAGAGGAGCTACAAATTTCCTTCCACCCAACGTTCCCCCAAGTCTCCCGATAAAAATGATACCTCACTTGCGTGGGTAGGCCTGGCGCCGGCGACAGGAAACACCCCAAAGCGCAACGTGGACACATCCTAAATTTTGGAAAAAAACAGAGGTGTTTTTTGCGAAGTGCCTACCTGTAGATTTTGGCCTGTAGCTCAGCCGGCACCTAGGGAAACCTACCAAACCTGTGCATTTCTGAAAACTAGAGACCTAGGGGAATCCAAGGAGGGGTGACTTGCGGGGCTCGGACCAGGTTCTGTTACCCAGAATCCTTTGCAAACCTCAAAATTTGGCTAAAAAAACACATGTCCCTCACATTTCTGTGGCAGAAAGTTCTGGAATCTGAGAGGAGCTACAAATTTCCTTCCACCCAGCGTTCCCACAAGTCTCCCGATAAAAATGATACCTCACTTGCGTGGGTAGGCCTAGCGCCGGCGACAGGAAACACCCCAAAGCGCAACGTGGACACATCCTAAATTTTGGAAAAAAACAGAGGTGTTTTTTGCGAAGTGCCTACCTGTAGATTTTGGCCTCTAGCTCAGCCGGCACCTAGGGAAACCTACCAAACCTGTGCATTTCTGAAAACTAGAGACCTAGGGGAATCCAAGGAGGGGTGACTTGCGGGGCTCGGACCAGGTTCTGTTACCCAGAATCCTTTGCAAACCTCAAAATTTGGCTAAAAAAACACATGTCCCTCACATTTCTGTGGCAGAAAGTTCTGGAATCTGAGAGGAGCTACAAATTTCCTTCCACCCAGCGTTCCCCCAAGTCTCCCGATAAAAATGATACCTCACTTGCGTGGGTAGGCCTAGCGCCGGGGACAGGAAACACCCCAAAGCGCAACGTGGACACATCCTAAATTTTGGAAAAAAACAGGTGTTTTTTGCGAAGTGCCTACCTGTAGATTTTGGCCTCTAGCTCAGCCGGCACCTAGGGAAACCTACCAAACCTGTGCATTTCTGAAAACTAGAGACCTAGGGGAATCCAAGGAGGGGTGACTTGCGGGGCTCGGACCAGGTTCTGTTACCCAGAATCCTTTGCAAACCTCAAAATTTGGCTAAAAAAACACATGTTCCTCACATTTCTGTGGCAGAAAGTTCTGGAATCTGAGAGGAGCTTCAAATTTCCTTCACCCAGCGTTCCCCCAAGTCTCCCGATCAAAATGATACCTCACTTGCGTGGGTAGGCCTAGCGCCGGCGACAGGAAACACCCCAAAGCGCAACGTGGACACATCCTAAATTTTGGAAAAAAACAGAGGTGTTTTTTGCGAAGTGCCTACCTGTAGATTTTGGCCTCTAGCTCAGCCGGCACCTAGGGAAACCTACCAAACCTGTGCATTTCTGACAACTAGAGACCTAGGGGAATCCAAGGAGGGGTGACTTGCGGGGCTCGGACCAAGTTCTGTTACCCAGAATCCTTTGCAAACCTCAAAATTTGGCTAAAAAAACACATGTTCCTCACATTTCTGTGGCAGAAAGTTCTGGAATCTGAGAGGAGCTACGAAATTTCCTTCCACCCAACGTTCCCCCAAGTCTCCCGATAAAAATGATACCTCACTTGCGTGGGTAGGCCTAGCGCCGGCGACAGGAAACACCCCAAAGCGCAACATGGACACATCCTAAATTTTGGAAAAAAACAGAGGTGTTTTTTGCGAAGTGCCTACCTGTAGATTTTGGCCTGTAGCTCAGCCGGCACCTAGGGAAACCTACCAAACCTGTGCATTTCTGAAAACTAGAGACCTAGGGGAATCCAAGGAGGGGTGACTTGCGGGGCTCGGACCAGGTTCTGTTACCCAGAATCCTTTGCAAACCTCAAAATTTGGCTAAAAAAACACATGTTCCTCACATTTCTGTGGCAGAAAGTTCTGGAATCTGAGAGGAGCTACAAATCTCCTTCCACCCAGCGTTCCCCCAAGTCTCCCGATAAAAATGATACCTCACTTGCGTGGGTAGGCCTAGCGCCGGCGACAGGAAACACCCCAAAGCGCAACGTGGACACATCCTAAATTTTGGAAAAAAACAGAGGTGTTTTTTGCGAAGTGCCTACCTGTAGATTTTGGCCTCTAGCTCAGCCGGCACCTAGGGAAACATACCAAACCTGTGCATTTCTGACAACTAGAGACCTAGGGGAATCCAAGGAGGGGTGACTTGCGGGGCTCGGACCAAGTTCTGTTACCCAGAATCCTTTGCAAACCTCAAAATTTGGCTAAAAAAACACATGTTCCTCACATTTCTGTGGCAGAAAGTTCTGGAATCTGAGAGGAGCTACAAATTTCCTTCCACCCAACGTTCCCCCAAGTCTCCCGATAAAAATGATACCTCACTTGCGTGGGTAGGCCTAGCGCCGGCGACAGGAAACACCCCAAAGCGCAACATGGACACATCCTAAATTTTGGAAAAAAACAGAGGTGTTTTTTGCGAAGTGCCTACCTGTAGATTTTGGCCTGTAGCTCAGCCGGCACCTAGGGAAACCTACCAAACCTGTGCATTTCTGAAAACTAGAGACCTAGGGGAATCCAAGGAGGGGTGACTTGCGGGGCTCGGACCAGGTTCTGTTACCCAGAATCCTTTGCAAACCTCAAAATTTGGCTAAAAAAACACATGTCCCTCACATTTCTGTGACAGAAAGTTCTGGAACCTGAGAGGAGCTACAAATTTCCTTCCACCCAGCGTTCCCACAAGTCTCCCGATAAAAATGATACCTCACTTGCGTGGGTAGGCCTAGCGCCGGCGACAGGAAACACCCCAAAGCGCAACGTGGACACATCCTAAATTTTGGAAAAAAACAGAGGTGTTTTTTGCGAAGTGCCTACCTGTAGATTTTGGCCTCTAGCTCAGCCGGCACCTAGGGAAACCTACCAAACCTGTGCATTTCTGAAAACTAGAGACCTAGGGGAATCCAAGGAGGGGTGACTTGCGGGGCTCGGACCAGGTTCTGTTACCCAGAATCCTTTGCAAACCTCAAAATTTGGCTAAAAAAACACATGTCCCTCACATTTCTGTGGCAGAAAGTTCTGGAATCTGAGAGGAGCTACAAATTTCCTTCCACCCAGCGTTCCCCCAAGTCTCCCGATAAAAATGATACCTCACTTGCGTGGGTAGGCCTAGCGCCGGCGACAGGAAACACCCCAAAGCGCAACGTGGACACATCCTAAATTTTGGAAAAAAACAGAGGTGTTTTTTGCGAAGTGCCTACCTGTAGATTTTGGCCTCTAGCTCAGCCGGCACCTAGGGAAACCTACCAAACCTGTGCATTTCTGACAACTAGAGACCTAGGGGAATCCAAGGAGGGGTGACTTGCGGGGCTCGGACCAAGTTCTGTTACCCAGAATCCTTTGCAAACCTCAAAATTTGGCTAAAAAAACACATGTTCCTCACATTTCTGTGGCAGAAAGTTCTGGAATCTGAGAGGAGCTACAAATTTCCTTCCACCCAACGTTCCCCCAAGTCTCCCGATAAAAATGATACCTCACTTGCGTGGGTAGGCCTAGCGCCGGCGACAGGAAACACCCCAAAGCGCAACGTGGACACATCCTAAATTTTGGAAAAAAACAGAGGTGTTTTTTGCGAAGTGCCTACCTGTAGATTTTGGCCTGTAGCTCAGCCGGCACCTAGGGAAACCTACCAAACCTGTGCATTTCTGAAAACTAGAGACCTAGGGGAATCCAAGGAGGGGTGACTTGCGGGGCTCGGACCAGGTTCTGTTACCCAGAATCCTTTGCAAACCTCAAAATTTGGCTAAAAAAACACATGTCCCTCACATTTCTGTGGCAGAAAGTTCTGGAATCTGAGAGGAGCTACAAATTTCCTTCCACCCAGCGTTCCCCCAAGTCTCCCGATAAAAATGATACCTCACTTGCGTGGGTAGGCCTAGCGCCGGCGACAGGAAACACCCCAAAGCGCAACGTGGACACATCCTAAATTTTGGAAAAAAACAGAGGTGTTTTTTGCGAAGTGCCTACCTGTAGATTTTGGCCTCTAGCTCAGCCGGCACCTAGGGAAACCTACCAAACCTGTGCATTTCTGACAACTAGAGACCTAGGGGAATCCAAGGAGGGGTGACTTGCGGGGCTCGGACCAAGTTCTGTTACCCAGAATCCTTTGCAAACCTCAAAATTTGGCTAAAAAAACACATGTTCCTCACATTTCTGTGGCAGAAAGTTCTGGAATCTGAGAGGAGCTACAAATTTCCTTCCACCCAACGTTCCCCCAAGTCTCCCGATAAAAATGATACCTCACTTGCGTGGGTAGGCCTAGCGCCGGCGACAGGAAACACCCCAAAGCGCAACGTGGACACATCCTAAATTTTGGAAAAAAACAGAGGTGTTTTTTGCGAAGTGCCTACCTGTAGATTTTGGCCTGTAGCTCAGCCGGCACCTAGGGAAACCTACCAAACCTGTGCATTTCTGAAAACTAGAGACCTAGGGGAATCCAAGGAGGGGTGACTTGCGGGGCTCGGACCAGGTTCTGTTACCCAGAATCCTTTGCAAACCTCAAAATTTGGCTAAAAAAACACATGTCCCTCACATTTCTGTGGCAGAAAGTTCTGGAATCTGAGAGGAGCTACAAATTTCCTTCCACCCAGCGTTCCCCCAAGTCTCCCGATAAAAATGATACCTCACTTGCGTGGCTAGGCCTAGCGCCGGCGACAGGAAACACCCCAAAGCGCAACGTGGACACATCCTAAATTTTGGAAAAAAACAGAGGTGTTTTTTGCGAAGTGCCTACCTGTAGATTTTGGCCTCTAGCTCAGCCGGCACCTAGGGAAACCTACCAAACCTGTGCATTTCTGAAAACTAGAGACCTAGGGGAATCCAAGGAGGGGTGACTTGCGGGGCTCGGACCAGGTTCTGTTACCCAGAATCCTTTGCAAACCTCAAAATTTGGCTAAAAAAACACATGTCCCTCACATTTCTGTGGCAGAAAGTTCTGGAATCTGAGAGGAGCTACAAATTTCCTTCCACCCAGCGTTCCCCCAAGTCTCCCGATAAAAATGATACCTCACTTGCGTGGGTAGGCCTAGCGCCGGGGACAGGAAACACCCCAAAGCGCAACGTGGACACATCCTAAATTTTGGAAAAAAACAGAGGTGTTTTTTGCGAAGTGCCTACCTGTAGATTTTGGCCTCTAGCTCAGCCGGCACCTAGGGAAACCTACCAAACCTGTGCATTTCTGAAAACTAGAGACCTAGGGGAATCCAAGGAGGGGTGACTTGCGGGGCTCGGACCAGGTTCTGTTACCCAGAATCCTTTGCAAACCTCAAAATTTGGCTAAAAAAACACATGTTCCTCACATTTCTGTGGCAGAAAGTTCTGGAATCTGAGAGGAGCTACAAATTTCCTTCACCCAGCGTTCCCCCAAGTCTCCCGATCAAAATGATACCTCACTTGCGTGGGTAGGCCTAGCGCCGGCGACAGGAAACACCCCAAAGCGCAACGTGGACACATCCTAAATTTTGGAAAAAAACAGAGGTGTTTTTTGCGAAGTGCCTACCTGTAGATTTTGGCCTGTAGCTCAGCAGGCACCTAGGGAAACCTACCAAACCTGTGCATTTCTGAAAACTAGAGACCTAGGGGAATCCAAGGAGGGGTGACTTGCGGGGCTCGGACCAGGTTCTGTTACCCAGAATCCTTTGCAAACCTCAAAATTTGGCTAAAAAAACACATGTTCCTCACATTTCTGTGGCAGAAAGTTCTGGAATCTGAGAGGAGCTACAAATTTCCTTCCACCCAGCGTTCCCCCAAGTCTCCCGATAAAAATGATACCTCACTTGCGTGGGTAGGCCTAGCGCCGGCGACAGGAAACACCCCAAAGCGAAACGTGGACACATCCTAAATTTTGGAAAAAAACGGAGGTGTTTTTTGCGAAGTGCCTACCTGTAGATTTTGGCCTCTAGCTCAGCCGGCACCTAGGGAAACCTACCAAACCTGTGCATTTCTGAAAACTAGAGACCTAGGGGAATCCAAGGAGGAGTGACTTGCGGGGCTCGGACCAGGTTCTGTTACCCAGAATCCTTTGCAAACCTCAAAATTTGGCTAAAAAAACACATGTTCCTCACATTTCTGTGGCAGAAAGTTCTGGAATCTGAGAGGAGCTACAAATTTCCTTCACCCAGCGTTCCCCCAAGTCTCCCGATCAAAATGATACCTCACTTGCGTGGGTAGGCCTAGCGCCGGCGACAGGAAACACCCCAAAGCGCAACGTGGACACATCCTAAATTTTGGAAAAAAACAGAGGTGTTTTTTGCGAAGTGCCTACCTGTAGGTTTTGGCCTGTAGCTCAGCAGGCACCTAGGGAAACCTACCAAACCTGTGCATTTCTGAAAACTAGAGACCTAGGGGAATCCAAGGAGGGGTGACTTGCGGGGCTCGGACCAGGTTCTGTTACCCAGAATCCTTTGCAAACCTCAAAATTTGGCTAAAAAAACACATGTTCCTCACATTTCTGTGGCAGAAAGTTCTGGAATCTGAGAGGAGCTACAAATTTCCTTCCACCCAGCGTTCCCCCAAGTCTCCCGATAAAAATGATACCTCACTTGCGTGGGTAGGCCTAGCGCCGGCGACAGGAAACACCCCAAAGCGAAACGTGGACACATCCTAAATTTTGGGAAAAAACGGAGGTGTTTTTTGCGAAGTGCCTACCTGTAGATTTTGGCCTCTAGCTCAGCCGGCACCTAGGGAAACCTACCAAACCTGTGCATTTCTGAAAACTAGAGACCTAGGGGAATCCAAGGAGGGGTGACTTGCGGGGCTCGGACCAGGTTCTGTTACCCAGAATCCTTTGCAAACCTCAAAATTTGGCTAAAAAAACACATGTTCCTCACATTTCTGTGGCAGAAAGTTCTGGAATCTGAGAGGAGCTACAAATCTCCTTCCACCCAGCGTTCCCCCAAGTCTCCCGATAAAAATGATACCTCACTTGCGTGGGTAGGCCTAGCGCCGGCGACAGGAAACACCCCAAAGCGCAACGTGGACACATCCTAAATTTTGGAAAAAAACAGAGGTGTTTTTTGCGAAGTGCCTACCTGTAGATTTTGGCCTCTAGCTCAGCCGGCACCTAGGGAAACCTACCAAACCTGTGCATTTCTGACAACTAGAGACCTAGGGGAATCCAAGGAGGGGTGACTTGCGGGGCTCGGACCAAGTTCTGTTACCCAGAATCCTTTGCAAACCTCAAAATTTGGCTAAAAAAACACATGTTCCTCACATTTCTGTGGCAGAAAGTTCTGGAATCTGAGAGGAGCTACAAATTTCCTTCCACCCAACGTTCCCCCAAGTCTCCCGATAAAAATGATACCTCACTTGCGTGGGTAGGCCTAGCGCCGGCGACAGGAAACACCCCAAAGCGCAACATGGACACATCCTAAATTTTGGAAAAAAACAGAGGTGTTTTTTGCGAAGTGCCTACCTGTAGATTTTGGCCTGTAGCTCAGCCGGCACCTAGGGAAACCTACCAAACCTGTGCATTTCTGAAAACTAGAGACCTAGGGGAATCCAAGGAGGGGTGACTTGCGGGGCTCGGACCAGGTTCTGTTACCCAGAATCCTTTGCAAACCTCAAAATTTGGCTAAAAAAACACATGTCCCTCACATTTCTGTGACAGAAAGTTCTGGAACCTGAGAGGAGCTACAAATTTCCTTCCACCCAGCGTTCCCACAAGTCTCCCGATAAAAATGATACCTCACTTGCGTGGGTAGGCCTAGCGCCGGCGACAGGAAACACCCCAAAGCGCAACGTGGACACATCCTAAATTTTGGAAAAAAACAGAGGTGTTTTTTGCGAAGTGCCTACCTGTAGATTTTGGCCTCTAGCTCAGCCGGCACCTAGGGAAACCTACCAAACCTGTGCATTTCTGAAAACTAGAGACCTAGGGGAATCCAAGGAGGGGTGACTTGCGGGGCTCGGACCAGGTTCTGTTACCCAGAATCCTTTGCAAACCTCAAAATTTGGCTAAAAAAACACATGTCCCTCACATTTCTGTGGCAGAAAGTTCTGGAATCTGAGAGGAGCTACAAATTTCCTTCCACCCAGCGTTCCCCCAAGTCTCCCGATAAAAATGATACCTCACTTGCGTGGGTAGGCCTAGCGCCGGCGACAGGAAACACCCCAAAGCGCAACGTGGACACATCCTAAATTTTGGAAAAAAACAGAGGTGTTTTTTGCGAAGTGCCTACCTGTAGATTTTGGCCTCTAGCTCAGCCGGCACCTAGGGAAACCTACCAAACCTGTGCATTCCTGAAAACTAGAGACCTAGGGGAATCCAAGGAGGGGTGACTTGCGGGGCTCGGACCAGGTTCTGTTACCCAGAATCCTTTGCAAACCTCAAAATTTGGCTAAAAAAACACATGTTCCTCACATTTCTGTGGCAGAAAGTTCTGGAATCTGAGAGGAGCTACAAATTTCCTTCCACCCAGCGTTCCCCCAAGTCTCCCGATAAAAATGATACCTCACTTGCGTGGGTAGGCCTAGCGCCGGCGACAGGAAACACCCCAAAGCGCAACGTGGACACATCCTAAATTTTGGAAAAAAACAGAGGTGTTTTTTGCGAAGTGCCTACCTGTAGATTTTGGCCTCTAGCTCAGCCGGCACCTAGGGAAACCTACCAAACCTGTGCATTTCTGACAACTAGAGACCTAGGGGAATCCAAGGAGGGGTGACTTGCGGGGCTCGGACCAAGTTCTGTTACCCAGAATCCTTTGCAAACCTCAAAATTTGGCTAAAAAAACACATGTTCCTCACATTTCTGTGGCAGAAAGTTCTGGAATCTGAGAGGAGCTACAAATTTCCTTCCACCCAACGTTCCCCCAAGTCTCCCGATAAAAATGATACCTCACTTGCGTGGGTAGGCCTGGCGCCGGCGACAGGAAACACCCCAAAGCGCAACGTGGACACATCCTAAATTTTGGAAAAAAACAGAGGTGTTTTTTGCGAAGTGCCTACCTGTAGATTTTGGCCTGTAGCTCAGCCGGCACCTAGGGAAACCTACCAAACCTGTGCATTTCTGAAAACTAGAGACCTAGGGGAATCCAAGGAGGGGTGACTTGCGGGGCTCGGACCAGGTTCTGTTACCCAGAATCCTTTGCAAACCTCAAAATTTGGCTAAAAAAACACATGTCCCTCACATTTCTGTGGCAGAAAGTTCTGGAATCTGAGAGGAGCTACAAATTTCCTTCCACCCAGCGTTCCCACAAGTCTCCCGATAAAAATGATACCTCACTTGCGTGGGTAGGCCTAGCGCCGGCGACAGGAAACACCCCAAAGCGCAACGTGGACACATCCTAAATTTTGGAAAAAAACAGAGGTGTTTTTTGCGAAGTGCCTACCTGTAGATTTTGGCCTCTAGCTCAGCCGGCACCTAGGGAAACCTACCAAACCTGTGCATTTCTGAAAACTAGAGACCTAGGGGAATCCAAGGAGGGGTGACTTGCGGGGCTCGGACCAGGTTCTGTTACCCAGAATCCTTTGCAAACCTCAAAATTTGGCTAAAAAAACACATGTCCCTCACATTTCTGTGGCAGAAAGTTCTGGAATCTGAGAGGAGCTACAAATTTCCTTCCACCCAGCGTTCCCCCAAGTCTCCCGATAAAAATGATACCTCACTTGCGTGGGTAGGCCTAGCGCCGGGGACAGGAAACACCCCAAAGCGCAACGTGGACACATCCTAAATTTTGGAAAAAAACAGGTGTTTTTTGCGAAGTGCCTACCTGTAGATTTTGGCCTCTAGCTCAGCCGGCACCTAGGGAAACCTACCAAACCTGTGCATTTCTGAAAACTAGAGACCTAGGGGAATCCAAGGAGGGGTGACTTGCGGGGCTCGGACCAGGTTCTGTTACCCAGAATCCTTTGCAAACCTCAAAATTTGGCTAAAAAAACACATGTTCCTCACATTTCTGTGGCAGAAAGTTCTGGAATCTGAGAGGAGCTTCAAATTTCCTTCACCCAGCGTTCCCCCAAGTCTCCCGATCAAAATGATACCTCACTTGCGTGGGTAGGCCTAGCGCCGGCGACAGGAAACACCCCAAAGCGCAACGTGGACACATCCTAAATTTTGGAAAAAAACAGAGGTGTTTTTTGCGAAGTGCCTACCTGTAGATTTTGGCCTCTAGCTCAGCCGGCACCTAGGGAAACCTACCAAACCTGTGCATTTCTGACAACTAGAGACCTAGGGGAATCCAAGGAGGGGTGACTTGCGGGGCTCGGACCAAGTTCTGTTACCCAGAATCCTTTGCAAACCTCAAAATTTGGCTAAAAAAACACATGTTCCTCACATTTCTGTGGCAGAAAGTTCTGGAATCTGAGAGGAGCTACGAAATTTCCTTCCACCCAACGTTCCCCCAAGTCTCCCGATAAAAATGATACCTCACTTGCGTGGGTAGGCCTAGCGCCGGCGACAGGAAACACCCCAAAGCGCAACATGGACACATCCTAAATTTTGGAAAAAAACAGAGGTGTTTTTTGCGAAGTGCCTACCTGTAGATTTTGGCCTGTAGCTCAGCCGGCACCTAGGGAAACCTACCAAACCTGTGCATTTCTGAAAACTAGAGACCTAGGGGAATCCAAGGAGGGGTGACTTGCGGGGCTCGGACCAGGTTCTGTTACCCAGAATCCTTTGCAAACCTCAAAATTTGGCTAAAAAAACACATGTTCCTCACATTTCTGTGGCAGAAAGTTCTGGAATCTGAGAGGAGCTACAAATCTCCTTCCACCCAGCGTTCCCCCAAGTCTCCCGATAAAAATGATACCTCACTTGCGTGGGTAGGCCTAGCGCCGGCGACAGGAAACACCCCAAAGCGCAACGTGGACACATCCTAAATTTTGGAAAAAAACAGAGGTGTTTTTTGCGAAGTGCCTACCTGTAGATTTTGGCCTCTAGCTCAGCCGGCACCTAGGGAAACATACCAAACCTGTGCATTTCTGACAACTAGAGACCTAGGGGAATCCAAGGAGGGGTGACTTGCGGGGCTCGGACCAAGTTCTGTTACCCAGAATCCTTTGCAAACCTCAAAATTTGGCTAAAAAAACACATGTTCCTCACATTTCTGTGGCAGAAAGTTCTGGAATCTGAGAGGAGCTACAAATTTCCTTCCACCCAACGTTCCCCCAAGTCTCCCGATAAAAATGATACCTCACTTGCGTGGGTAGGCCTAGCGCCGGCGACAGGAAACACCCCAAAGCGCAACATGGACACATCCTAAATTTTGGAAAAAAACAGAGGTGTTTTTTGCGAAGTGCCTACCTGTAGATTTTGGCCTGTAGCTCAGCCGGCACCTAGGGAAACCTACCAAACCTGTGCATTTCTGAAAACTAGAGACCTAGGGGAATCCAAGGAGGGGTGACTTGCGGGGCTCGGACCAGGTTCTGTTACCCAGAATCCTTTGCAAACCTCAAAATTTGGCTAAAAAAACACATGTCCCTCACATTTCTGTGACAGAAAGTTCTGGAACCTGAGAGGAGCTACAAATTTCCTTCCACCCAGCGTTCCCACAAGTCTCCCGATAAAAATGATACCTCACTTGCGTGGGTAGGCCTAGCGCCGGCGACAGGAAACACCCCAAAGCGCAACGTGGACACATCCTAAATTTTGGAAAAAAACAGAGGTGTTTTTTGCGAAGTGCCTACCTGTAGATTTTGGCCTCTAGCTCAGCCGGCACCTAGGGAAACCTACCAAACCTGTGCATTTCTGAAAACTAGAGACCTAGGGGAATCCAAGGAGGGGTGACTTGCGGGGCTCGGACCAGGTTCTGTTACCCAGAATCCTTTGCAAACCTCAAAATTTGGCTAAAAAAACACATGTCCCTCACATTTCTGTGGCAGAAAGTTCTGGAATCTGAGAGGAGCTACAAATTTCCTTCCACCCAGCGTTCCCCCAAGTCTCCCGATAAAAATGATACCTCACTTGCGTGGGTAGGCCTAGCGCCGGCGACAGGAAACACCCCAAAGCGCAACGTGGACACATCCTAAATTTTGGAAAAAAACAGAGGTGTTTTTTGCGAAGTGCCTACCTGTAGATTTTGGCCTCTAGCTCAGCCGGCACCTAGGGAAACCTACCAAACCTGTGCATTTCTGACAACTAGAGACCTAGGGGAATCCAAGGAGGGGTGACTTGCGGGGCTCGGACCAAGTTCTGTTACCCAGAATCCTTTGCAAACCTCAAAATTTGGCTAAAAAAACACATGTTCCTCACATTTCTGTGGCAGAAAGTTCTGGAATCTGAGAGGAGCTACAAATTTCCTTCCACCCAACGTTCCCCCAAGTCTCCCGATAAAAATGATACCTCACTTGCGTGGGTAGGCCTAGCGCCGGCGACAGGAAACACCCCAAAGCGCAACGTGGACACATCCTAAATTTTGGAAAAAAACAGAGGTGTTTTTTGCGAAGTGCCTACCTGTAGATTTTGGCCTCTAGCTCAGCCGGCACCTAGGGAAACCTACCAAACCTGTGCATTTCTGAAAACTAGAGACCTAGGGGAATCCAAGGAGGGGTGACTTGCGGGGCTCGGACCAGGTTCTGTTACCCAGAATCCTTTGCAAACCTCAAAATTTGGCTAAAAAAACACATGTCCCTCACATTTCTGTGGCAGAAAGTTCTGGAATCTGAGAGGAGCTACAAATTTCCTTCCACCCAGCGTTCCCCCAAGTCTCCCGATAAAAATGATACCTCACTTGCGTGGGTAGGCCTAGCGCCGGGGACAGGAAACACCCCAAAGCGCAACGTGGACACATCCTAAATTTTGGAAAAAAACAGGTGTTTTTTGCGAAGTGCCTACCTGTAGATTTTGGCCTCTAGCTCAGCCGGCACCTAGGGAAACCTACCAAACCTGTGCATTTCTGAAAACTAGAGACCTAGGGGAATCCAAGGAGGGGTGACTTGCGGGGCTCGGACCAGGTTCTGTTACCCAGAATCCTTTGCAAACCTCAAAATTTGGCTAAAAAAACACATGTTCCTCACATTTCTGTGGCAGAAAGTTCTGGAATCTGAGAGGAGCTTCAAATTTCCTTCACCCAGCGTTCCCCCAAGTCTCCCGATCAAAATGATACCTCACTTGCGTGGGTAGGCCTAGCGCCGGCGACAGGAAACACCCCAAAGCGCAACGTGGACACATCCTAAATTTTGGAAAAAAACAGAGGTGTTTTTTGCGAAGTGCCTACCTGTAGATTTTGGCCTCTAGCTCAGCCGGCACCTAGGGAAACCTACCAAACCTGTGCATTTCTGACAACTAGAGACCTAGGGGAATCCAAGGAGGGGTGACTTGCGGGGCTCGGACCAAGTTCTGTTACCCAGAATCCTTTGCAAACCTCAAAATTTGGCTAAAAAAACACATGTTCCTCACATTTCTGTGGCAGAAAGTTCTGGAATCTGAGAGGAGCTACGAAATTTCCTTCCACCCAACGTTCCCCCAAGTCTCCCGATAAAAATGATACCTCACTTGCGTGGGTAGGCCTAGCGCCGGCGACAGGAAACACCCCAAAGCGCAACATGGACACATCCTAAATTTTGGAAAAAAACAGAGGTGTTTTTTGCGAAGTGCCTACCTGTAGATTTTGGCCTGTAGCTCAGCCGGCACCTAGGGAAACCTACCAAACCTGTGCATTTCTGAAAACTAGAGACCTAGGGGAATCCAAGGAGGGGTGACTTGCGGGGCTCGGACCAGGTTCTGTTACCCAGAATCCTTTGCAAACCTCAAAATTTGGCTAAAAAAACACATGTTCCTCACATTTCTGTGGCAGAAAGTTCTGGAATCTGAGAGGAGCTACAAATCTCCTTCCACCCAGCGTTCCCCCAAGTCTCCCGATAAAAATGATACCTCACTTGCGTGGGTAGGCCTAGCGCCGGCGACAGGAAACACCCCAAAGCGCAACGTGGACACATCCTAAATTTTGGAAAAAAACAGAGGTGTTTTTTGCGAAGTGCCTACCTGTAGATTTTGGCCTCTAGCTCAGCCGGCACCTAGGGAAACCTACCAAACCTGTGCATTTCTGAAAACTAGAGACCTAGGGGAATCCAAGGAGGGGTGACTTGCGGGGCTCGGACCAGGTTCTGTTACCCAGAATCCTTTGCAAACCTCAAAATTTGGCTAAAAAAACACATGTCCCTCACATTTCTGTGGCAGAAAGTTCTGGAATCTGAGAGGAGCTACAAATTTCCTTCCACCCAGCGTTCCCCCAAGTCTCCCGATAAAAATGATACCTCACTTGCGTGGGTAGGCCTAGCGCCGGCGACAGGAAACACCCCAAAGCGCAACGTGGACACATCCTAAATTTTGGAAAAAAACAGAGGTGTTTTTTGCGAAGTGCCTACCTGTAGATTTTGGCCTCTAGCTCAGCCGGCACCTAGGGAAACCTACCAAACCTGTGCATTTCTGACAACTAGAGACCTAGGGGAATCCAAGGAGGGGTGACTTGCGGGGCTCGGACCAAGTTCTGTTACCCAGAATCCTTTGCAAACCTCAAAATTTGGCTAAAAAAACACATGTTCCTCACATTTCTGTGGCAGAAAGTTCTGGAATCTGAGAGGAGCTACAAATTTCCTTCCACCCAACGTTCCCCCAAGTCTCCCGATAAAAATGATACCTCACTTGCGTGGGTAGGCCTAGCGCCGGCGACAGGAAACACCCCAAAGCGCAACGTGGACACATCCTAAATTTTGGAAAAAAACAGAGGTGTTTTTTGCGAAGTGCCTACCTGTAGATTTTGGCCTGTAGCTCAGCCGGCACCTAGGGAAACCTACCAAACCTGTGCATTTCTGAAAACTAGAGACCTAGGGGAATCCAAGGAGGGGTGACTTGCGGGGCTCGGACCAGGTTCTGTTACCCAGAATCCTTTGCAAACCTCAAAATTTGGCTAAAAAAACACATGTCCCTCACATTTCTGTGGCAGAAAGTTCTGGAATCTGAGAGGAGCTACAAATTTCCTTCCACCCAGCGTTCCCCCAAGTCTCCCGATAAAAATGATACCTCACTTGCGTGGCTAGGCCTAGCGCCGGCGACAGGAAACACCCCAAAGCGCAACGTGGACACATCCTAAATTTTGGAAAAAAACAGAGGTGTTTTTTGCGAAGTGCCTACCTGTAGATTTTGGCCTCTAGCTCAGCCGGCACCTAGGGAAACCTACCAAACCTGTGCATTTCTGAAAACTAGAGACCTAGGGGAATCCAAGGAGGGGTGACTTGCGGGGCTCGGACCAGGTTCTGTTACCCAGAATCCTTTGCAAACCTCAAAATTTGGCTAAAAAAACACATGTCCCTCACATTTCTGTGGCAGAAAGTTCTGGAATCTGAGAGGAGCTACAAATTTCCTTCCACCCAGCGTTCCCCCAAGTCTCCCGATAAAAATGATACCTCACTTGCGTGGGTAGGCCTAGCGCCGGGGACAGGAAACACCCCAAAGCGCAACGTGGACACATCCTAAATTTTGGAAAAAAACAGAGGTGTTTTTTGCGAAGTGCCTACCTGTAGATTTTGGCCTCTAGCTCAGCCGGCACCTAGGGAAACCTACCAAACCTGTGCATTTCTGAAAACTAGAGACCTAGGGGAATCCAAGGAGGGGTGACTTGCGGGGCTCGGACCAGGTTCTGTTACCCAGAATCCTTTGCAAACCTCAAAATTTGGCTAAAAAAACACATGTTCCTCACATTTCTGTGGCAGAAAGTTCTGGAATCTGAGAGGAGCTACAAATTTCCTTCACCCAGCGTTCCCCCAAGTCTCCCGATCAAAATGATACCTCACTTGCGTGGGTAGGCCTAGCGCCGGCGACAGGAAACACCCCAAAGCGCAACGTGGACACATCCTAAATTTTGGAAAAAAACAGAGGTGTTTTTTGCGAAGTGCCTACCTGTAGATTTTGGCCTGTAGCTCAGCAGGCACCTAGGGAAACCTACCAAACCTGTGCATTTCTGAAAACTAGAGACCTAGGGGAATCCAAGGAGGGGTGACTTGCGGGGCTCGGACCAGGTTCTGTTACCCAGAATCCTTTGCAAACCTCAAAATTTGGCTAAAAAAACACATGTTCCTCACATTTCTGTGGCAGAAAGTTCTGGAATCTGAGAGGAGCTACAAATTTCCTTCCACCCAGCGTTCCCCCAAGTCTCCCGATAAAAATGATACCTCACTTGCGTGGGTAGGCCTAGCGCCGGCGACAGGAAACACCCCAAAGCGAAACGTGGACACATCCTAAATTTTGGAAAAAAACGGAGGTGTTTTTTGCGAAGTGCCTACCTGTAGATTTTGGCCTCTAGCTCAGCCGGCACCTAGGGAAACCTACCAAACCTGTGCATTTCTGAAAACTAGAGACCTAGGGGAATCCAAGGAGGAGTGACTTGCGGGGCTCGGACCAGGTTCTGTTACCCAGAATCCTTTGCAAACCTCAAAATTTGGCTAAAAAAACACATGTTCCTCACATTTCTGTGGCAGAAAGTTCTGGAATCTGAGAGGAGCTACAAATTTCCTTCACCCAGCGTTCCCCCAAGTCTCCCGATCAAAATGATACCTCACTTGCGTGGGTAGGCCTAGCGCCGGCGACAGGAAACACCCCAAAGTGCAACGTGGACACATCCTAAATTTTGGAAAAAAACAGAGGTGTTTTTTGCGAAGTGCCTACCTGTAGGTTTTGGCCTGTAGCTCAGCAGGCACCTAGGGAAACCTACCAAACCTGTGCATTTCTGAAAACTAGAGACCTAGGGGAATCCAAGGAGGGGTGACTTGCGGGGCTCGGACCAGGTTCTGTTACCCAGAATCCTTTGCAAACCTCAAAATTTGGCTAAAAAAACACATGTTCCTCACATTTCTGTGGCAGAAAGTTCTGGAATCTGAGAGGAGCTACAAATTTCCTTCCACCCAGCGTTCCCCCAAGTCTCCCGATAAAAATGATACCTCACTTGCGTGGGTAGGCCTAGCGCCGGCGACAGGAAACACCCCAAAGCGAAACGTGGACACATCCTAAATTTTGGGAAAAAACGGAGGTGTTTTTTGCGAAGTGCCTACCTGTAGATTTTGGCCTCTAGCTCAGCCGGCACCTAGGGAAACCTACCAAACCTGTGCATTTCTGAAAACTAGAGACCTAGGGGAATCCAAGGAGGGGTGACTTGCGGGGCTCGGACCAGGTTCTGTTACCCAGAATCCTTTGCAAACCTCAAAATTTGGCTAAAAAAACACATGTTCCTCACATTTCTGTGGCAGAAAGTTCTGGAATCTGAGAGGAGCTACAAATCTCCTTCCACCCAGCGTTCCCCCAAGTCTCCCGATAAAAATGATACCTCACTTGCGTGGGTAGGCCTAGCGCCGGCGACAGGAAACACCCCAAAGCGCAACGTGGACACATCCTAAATTTTGGAAAAAAACAGAGGTGTTTTTTGCGAAGTGCCTACCTGTAGATTTTGGCCTCTAGCTCAGCCGGCACCTAGGGAAACCTACCAAACCTGTGCATTTCTGACAACTAGAGACCTAGGGGAATCCAAGGAGGGGTGACTTGCGGGGCTCGGACCAAGTTCTGTTACCCAGAATCCTTTGCAAACCTCAAAATTTGGCTAAAAAAACACATGTTCCTCACATTTCTGTGGCAGAAAGTTCTGGAATCTGAGAGGAGCTACAAATTTCCTTCCACCCAACGTTCCCCCAAGTCTCCCGATAAAAATGATACCTCACTTGCGTGGGTAGGCCTAGCGCCGGCGACAGGAAACACCCCAAAGCGCAACATGGACACATCCTAAATTTTGGAAAAAAACAGAGGTGTTTTTTGCGAAGTGCCTACCTGTAGATTTTGGCCTGTAGCTCAGCCGGCACCTAGGGAAACCTACCAAACCTGTGCATTTCTGAAAACTAGAGACCTAGGGGAATCCAAGGAGGGGTGACTTGCGGGGCTCGGACCAGGTTCTGTTACCCAGAATCCTTTGCAAACCTCAAAATTTGGCTAAAAAAACACATGTCCCTCACATTTCTGTGACAGAAAGTTCTGGAACCTGAGAGGAGCTACAAATTTCCTTCCACCCAGCGTTCCCACAAGTCTCCCGATAAAAATGATACCTCACTTGCGTGGGTAGGCCTAGCGCCGGCGACAGGAAACACCCCAAAGCGCAACGTGGACACATCCTAAATTTTGGAAAAAAACAGAGGTGTTTTTTGCGAAGTGCCTACCTGTAGATTTTGGCCTCTAGCTCAGCCGGCACCTAGGGAAACCTACCAAACCTGTGCATTTCTGAAAACTAGAGACCTAGGGGAATCCAAGGAGGGGTGACTTGCGGGGCTCGGACCAGGTTCTGTTACCCAGAATCCTTTGCAAACCTCAAAATTTGGCTAAAAAAACACATGTCCCTCACATTTCTGTGGCAGAAAGTTCTGGAATCTGAGAGGAGCTACAAATTTCCTTCCACCCAGCGTTCCCCCAAGTCTCCCGATAAAAATGATACCTCACTTGCGTGGGTAGGCCTAGCGCCGGCGACAGGAAACACCCCAAAGCGCAACGTGGACACATCCTAAATTTTGGAAAAAAACAGAGGTGTTTTTTGCGAAGTGCCTACCTGTAGATTTTGGCCTCTAGCTCAGCCGGCACCTAGGGAAACCTACCAAACCTGTGCATTCCTGAAAACTAGAGACCTAGGGGAATCCAAGGAGGGGTGACTTGCGGGGCTCGGACCAGGTTCTGTTACCCAGAATCCTTTGCAAACCTCAAAATTTGGCTAAAAAAACACATGTTCCTCACATTTCTGTGGCAGAAAGTTCTGGAATCTGAGAGGAGCTACAAATTTCCTTCCACCCAGCGTTCCCCCAAGTCTCCCGATAAAAATGATACCTCACTTGCGTGGGTAGGCCTAGCGCCGGCGACAGGAAACACCCCAAAGCGCAACGTGGACACATCCTAAATTTTGGAAAAAAACAGAGGTGTTTTTTGCGAAGTGCCTACCTGTAGATTTTGGCCTCTAGCTCAGCCGGCACCTAGGGAAACCTACCAAACCTGTGCATTTCTGAAAACTAGAGACCTAGGGGAATCCAAGGAGGGGTGACTTGCGGGGCTCGGACCAGGTTCTGTTACCCAGAATCCTTTGCAAACCTCAAAATTTGGCTAAAAAAACACATGTCCCTCACATTTCTGTGACAGAAAGTTCTGGAACCTGAGAGGAGCTACAAATTTCCTTCCACCCAGCGTTCCCACAAGTCTCCCGATAAAAATGATACCTCACTTGCGTGGGTAGGCCTAGCGCCGGCGACAGGAAACACCCCAAAGCGCAACGTGGACACATCCTAAATTTTGGAAAAAAACAGAGGTGTTTTTTGCGAAGTGCCTACCTGTAGATTTTGGCCTCTAGCTCAGCCGGCACCTAGGGAATCCTACCAAACCTGTGCATTTCTGAAAACTAGAGACCTAGGGGAATCCAAGGAGGGGTGACTTGCGGGGCTCGGACCAGGTTCTGTTACCCAGAATCCTTTGCAAACCTCAAAATTTGGCTAAAAAAACACATGTCCCTCACATTTCTGTGGCAGAAAGTTCTGGAATCTGAGAGGAGCTACAAATTTCCTTCCACCCAGCGTTCCCCCAAGTCTCCCGATAAAAATGATACCTCACTTGCGTGGGTAGGCCTAGCGCCGGCGACAGGAAACACCCCAAAGCGCAACGTGGACACATCCTAAATTTTGGAAAAAAACAGAGGTGTTTTTTGCGAAGTGCCTACCTGTAGATTTTGGCCTCTAGCTCAGCCGGCACCTAGGGAAACCTACCAAACCTGTGCATTCCTGAAAACTAGAGACCTAGGGGAATCCAAGGAGGGGTGACTTGCGGGGCTCGGACCAGGTTCTGTTACCCAGAATCCTTTGCAAACCTCAAAATTTGGCTAAAAAAACACATGTTCCTCACATTTCTGTGGCAGAAAGTTCTGGAATCTGAGAGGAGCTACAAATTTCCTTCCACCCAGCGTTCCCCCAAGTCTCCCGATAAAAATGATACCTCACTTGCGTGGGTAGGCCTAGCGCCGGCGACAGGAAACACCCCAAAGCGCAACGTGGACACATCCTAAATTTTGGAAAAAAACAGAGGTGTTTTTTGCGAAGTGCCTACCTGTAGATTTTGGCCTCTAGCTCAGCCGGCACCTAGGGAAACCTACCAAACCTGTGCATTTCTGACAACTAGAGACCTAGGGGAATCCAAGGAGGGGTGACTTGCGGGGCTCGGACCAAGTTCTGTTACCCAGAATCCTTTGCAAACCTCAAAATTTGGCTAAAAAAACACATGTTCCTCACATTTCTGTGGCAGAAAGTTCTGGAATCTGAGAGGAGCTACAAATTTCCTTCCACCCAACGTTCCCCCAAGTCTCCCGATAAAAATGATACCTCACTTGCGTGGGTAGGCCTGGCGCCGGCGACAGGAAACACCCCAAAGCGCAACGTGGACACATCCTAAATTTTGGAAAAAAACAGAGGTGTTTTTTGCGAAGTGCCTACCTGTAGATTTTGGCCTCTAGCTCAGCCGGCACCTAGGGAAACCTACCAAACCTGTGCATTTCTGAAAACTAGAGACCTAGGGGAATCCAAGGAGGGGTGACTTGCGGGGCTCGGACCAGGTTCTGTTACCCAGAATCCTTTGCAAACCTCAAAATTTGGCTAAAAAAACACATGTCCCTCACATTTCTGTGGCAGAAAGTTCTGGAATCTGAGAGGAGCTACAAATTTCCTTCCACCCAGCGTTCCCACAAGTCTCCCGATAAAAATGATACCTCACTTGCGTGGGTAGGCCTAGCGCCGGCGACAGGAAACACCCCAAAGCGCAACGTGGACACATCCTAAATTTTGGAAAAAAACAGGTGTTTTTTGCGAAGTGCCTACCTGTAGATTTTGGCCTCTAGCTCAGCCGGCACCTAGGGAAACCTACCAAACCTGTGCATTTCTGAAAACTAGAGACCTAGGGGAATCCAAGGAGGGGTGACTTGCGGGGCTCGGACCAGGTTCTGTTACCCAGAATCCTTTGCAAACCTCAAAATTTGGCTAAAAAAACACATGTTCCTCACATTTCTGTGGCAGAAAGTTCTGGAATCTGAGAGGAGCTTCAAATTTCCTTCACCCAGCGTTCCCCCAAGTCTCCCGATCAAAATGATACCTCACTTGCGTGGGTAGGCCTAGCGCCGGCGACAGGAAACACCCCAAAGCGCAACGTGGACACATCCTAAATTTTGGAAAAAAACAGAGGTGTTTTTTGCGAAGTGCCTACCTGTAGATTTTGGCCTCTAGCTCAGCCGGCACCTAGGGAAACCTACCAAACCTGTGCATTTCTGACAACTAGAGACCTAGGGGAATCCAAGGAGGGGTGACTTGCGGGGCTCGGACCAAGTTCTGTTACCCAGAATCCTTTGCAAACCTCAAAATTTGGCTAAAAAAACACATGTTCCTCACATTTCTGTGGCAGAAAGTTCTGGAATCTGAGAGGAGCTACGAAATTTCCTTCCACCCAACGTTCCCCCAAGTCTCCCGATAAAAATGATACCTCACTTGCGTGGGTAGGCCTAGCGCCGGCGACAGGAAACACCCCAAAGCGCAACATGGACACATCCTAAATTTTGGAAAAAAACAGAGGTGTTTTTTGCGAAGTGCCTACCTGTAGATTTTGGCCTGTAGCTCAGCCGGCACCTAGGGAAACCTACCAAACCTGTGCATTTCTGAAAACTAGAGACCTAGGGGAATCCAAGGAGGGGTGACTTGCGGGGCTCGGACCAGGTTCTGTTACCCAGAATCCTTTGCAAACCTCAAAATTTGGCTAAAAAAACACATGTTCCTCACATTTCTGTGGCAGAAAGTTCTGGAATCTGAGAGGAGCTACAAATCTCCTTCCACCCAGCGTTCCCCCAAGTCTCCCGATAAAAATGATACCTCACTTGCGTGGGTAGGCCTAGCGCCGGCGACAGGAAACACCCCAAAGCGCAACGTGGACACATCCTAAATTTTGGAAAAAAACAGAGGTGTTTTTTGCGAAGTGCCTACCTGTAGATTTTGGCCTCTAGCTCAGCCGGCACCTAGGGAAACATACCAAACCTGTGCATTTCTGACAACTAGAGACCTAGGGGAATCCAAGGAGGGGTGACTTGCGGGGCTCGGACCAAGTTCTGTTACCCAGAATCCTTTGCAAACCTCAAAATTTGAATAAAAAAACACATGTTCCTCACATTTCTGTGGCAGAAAGTTCTGGAATCTGAGAGGAGCTACAAATTTCCTTCCACCCAACGTTCCCCCAAGTCTCCCGATAAAAATGATACCTCACTTGCGTGGGTAGGCCTAGCGCCGGCGACAGGAAACACCCCAAAGCGCAACATGGACACATCCTAAATTTTGGAAAAAAACAGAGGTGTTTTTTGCGAAGTGCCTACCTGTAGATTTTGGCCTGTAGCTCAGCCGGCACCTAGGGAAACCTACCAAACCTGTGCATTTCTGAAAACTAGAGACCTAGGGGAATCCAAGGAGGGGTGACTTGCGGGGCTCGGACCAGGTTCTGTTACCCAGAATCCTTTGCAAACCTCAAAATTTGGCTAAAAAAACACATGTCCCTCACATTTCTGTGACAGAAAGTTCTGGAACCTGAGAGGAGCTACAAATTTCCTTCCACCCAGCGTTCCCACAAGTCTCCCGATAAAAATGATACCTCACTTGCGTGGGTAGGCCTAGCGCCGGCGACAGGAAACACCCCAAAGCGCAACGTGGACACATCCTAAATTTTGGAAAAAAACAGAGGTGTTTTTTGCGAAGTGCCTACCTGTAGATTTTGGCCTCTAGCTCAGCCGGCACCTAGGGAAACCTACCAAACCTGTGCATTTCTGAAAACTAGAGACCTAGGGGAATCCAAGGAGGGGTGACTTGCGGGGCTCGGACCAGGTTCTGTTACCCAGAATCCTTTGCAAACCTCAAAATTTGGCTAAAAAAACACATGTCCCTCACATTTCTGTGGCAGAAAGTTCTGGAATCTGAGAGGAGCTACAAATTTCCTTCCACCCAGCGTTCCCCCAAGTCTCCCGATAAAAATGATACCTCACTTGCGTGGGTAGGCCTAGCGCCGGCGACAGGAAACACCCCAAAGCGCAACGTGGACACATCCTAAATTTTGGAAAAAAACAGAGGTGTTTTTTGCGAAGTGCCTACCTGTAGATTTTGGCCTCTAGCTCAGCCGGCACCTAGGGAAACCTACCAAACCTGTGCATTTCTGACAACTAGAGACCTAGGGGAATCCAAGGAGGGGTGACTTGCGGGGCTCGGACCAAGTTCTGTTACCCAGAATCCTTTGCAAACCTCAAAATTTGGCTAAAAAAACACATGTTCCTCACATTTCTGTGGCAGAAAGTTCTGGAATCTGAGAGGAGCTACAAATTTCCTTCCACCCAACGTTCCCCCAAGTCTCCCGATAAAAATGATACCTCACTTGCGTGGGTAGGCCTAGCGCCGGCGACAGGAAACACCCCAAAGCGCAACGTGGACACATCCTAAATTTTGGAAAAAAACAGAGGTGTTTTTTGCGAAGTGCCTACCTGTAGATTTTGGCCTGTAGCTCAGCCGGCACCTAGGGAAACCTACCAAACCTGTGCATTTCTGAAAACTAGAGACCTAGGGGAATCCAAGGAGGGGTGACTTGCGGGGCTCGGACCAGGTTCTGTTACCCAGAATCCTTTGCAAACCTCAAAATTTGGCTAAAAAAACACATGTCCCTCACATTTCTGTGGCAGAAAGTTCTGGAATCTGAGAGGAGCTACAAATCTCCTTCCACCCAGCGTTCCCCCAAGTCTCCCGATAAAAATGATACCTCACTTGCGTGGCTAGGCCTAGCGCCGGCGACAGGAAACACCCCAAAGCGCAACGTGGACACATCCTAAATTTTGGAAAAAAACAGAGGTGTTTTTTGCGAAGTGCCTACCTGTAGATTTTGGCCTCTAGCTCAGCCGGCACCTAGGGAAACCTACCAAACCTGTGCATTTCTGAAAACTAGAGACCTAGGGGAATCCAAGGAGGGGTGACTTGCGGGGCTCGGACCAGGTTCTGTTACCCAGAATCCTTTGCAAACCTCAAAATTTGGCTAAAAAAACACATGTCCCTCACATTTCTGTGGCAGAAAGTTCTGGAATCTGAGAGGAGCTACAAATTTCCTTCCACCCAGCGTTCCCCCAAGTCTCCCGATAAAAATGATACCTCACTTGCGTGGGTAGGCCTAGCGCCGGGGACAGGAAACACCCCAAAGCGCAACGTGGACACATCCTAAATTTTGGAAAAAAACAGAGGTGTTTTTTGCGAAGTGCCTACCTGTAGATTTTGGCCTCTAGCTCAGCCGGCACCTAGGGAAACCTACCAAACCTGTGCATTTCTGAAAACTAGAGACCTAGGGGAATCCAAGGAGGGGTGACTTGCGGGGCTCGGACCAGGTTCTGTTACCCAGAATCCTTTGCAAACCTCAAAATTTGGCTAAAAAAACACATGTTCCTCACATTTCTGTGGCAGAAAGTTCTGGAATCTGAGAGGAGCTACAAATTTCCTTCACCCAGCGTTCCCCCAAGTCTCCCGATCAAAATGATACCTCACTTGCGTGGGTAGGCCTAGCGCCGGCGACAGGAAACACCCCAAAGCGCAACGTGGACACATCCTAAATTTTGGAAAAAAACAGAGGTGTTTTTTGCGAAGTGCCTACCTGTAGATTTTGGCCTCTAGCTCAGCCGGCACCTAGGGAAACCTACCAAACCTGTGCATTTCTGAAAACTAGAGACCTAGGGGAATCCAAGGAGGGGTGACTTGCGGGGCTCGGACCAGGTTCTGTTACCCAGAATCCTTTGCAAACCTCAAAATTTGGCTAAAAAAACACATGTTCCTCACATTTCTGTGGCAGAAAGTTCTGGAATCTGAGAGGAGCTACAAATCTCCTTCCACCCAGCGTTCCCCCAAGTCTCCCGATAAAAATGATACCTCACTTGCGTGGGTAGGCCTAGCGCCGGCGACAGGAAACACCCCAAAGCGCAACGTGGACACATCCTAAATTTTGGAAAAAAACAGAGGTGTTTTTTGCGAAGTGCCTACCTGTAGATTTTGGCCTGTAGCTCAGCCGGCACCTAGGGAAACCTACCAAACCTGTGCATTTCTGAAAACTAGAGACCTAGGGGAATCCAAGGAGGGGTGACTTGCGGGGCTCGGACCAGGTTCTGTTACCCAGAATCCTTTGCAAACCTCAAAATTTGGCTAAAAAAACACATGTCCCTCACATTTCTGTGACAGAAAGTTCTGGAACCTGAGAGGAGCTACAAATTTCCTTCCACCCAGCGTTCCCACAAGTCTCCCGATAAAAATGATACCTCACTTGCGTGGGTAGGCCTAGCGCCGGCGACAGGAAACACCCCAAAGCGCAACGTGGACACATCCTAAATTTTGGAAAAAAACAGAGGTGTTTTTTGCGAAGTGCCTACCTGTAGATTTTGGCCTCTAGCTCAGCCGGCACCTAGGGAAACCTACCAAACCTGTGCATTTCTGAAAACTAGAGACCTAGGGGAATCCAAGGAGGGGTGACTTGCGGGGCTCGGACCAGGTTCTGTTACCCAGAATCCTTTGCAAACCTCAAAATTTGGCTAAAAAAACACATGTCCCTCACGTTTCTGTGGCAGAAAGTTCTGGAATCTGAGAGGAGCTACAAATTTCCTTCCACCCAGCGTTCCCCCAAGTCTCCCGATAAAAATGATACCTCACTTGCGTGGGTAGGCCTAGCGCCGGCGACAGGAAACACCCCAAAGCGCAACGTGGACACATCCTAAATTTTGGAAAAAAACAGAGGTGTTTTTTGCGAAGTGCCTACCTGTAGATTTTGGCCTCTAGCTCAGCCGGCACCTAGGGAAACCTACCAAACCTGTGCATTTCTGACAACTAGAGACCTAGGGGAATCCAAGGAGGGGTGACTTGCGGGGCTCGGACCAAGTTCTGTTACCCAGAATCCTTTGCAAACCTCAAAATTTGGCTAAAAAAACACATGTTCCTCACATTTCTGTGGCAGAAAGTTCTGGAATCTGAGAGGAGCTACAAATTTCCTTCCACCCAACGTTCCCCCAAGTCTCCCGATAAAAATGATACCTCACTTGCGTGGGTAGGCCTAGCGCCGGCGACAGGAAACACCCCAAAGCGCAACGTGGACACATCCTAAATTTTGGAAAAAAACAGAGGTGTTTTTTGCGAAGTGCCTACCTGTAGATTTTGGCCTGTAGCTCAGCCGGCAGCTAGGGAAACCTACCAAACCTGTGCATTTCTGAAAACTAGAGACCTAGGGGAATCCAAGGAGGGGTGACTTGCGGGGCTCGGACCAGGTTCTGTTACCCAGAATCCTTTGCAAACCTCAAAATTTGGCTAAAAAAACACATGTCCCTCACATTTCTGTGGCAGAAAGTTCTGGAATCTGAGAGGAGCTACAAATTTCCTTCCACCCAGCGTTCCCCCAAGTCTCCCGATAAAAATGATACCTCACTTGCGTGGCTAGGCCTAGCGCCGGCGACAGGAAACACCCCAAAGCGCAACGTGGACACATCCTAAATTTTGGAAAAAAACAGAGGTGTTTTTTGCGAAGTGCCTACCTGTAGATTTTGGCCTCTAGCTCAGCCGGCACCTAGGGAAACCTACCAAACCTGTGCATTTCTGAAAACTAGAGACCTAGGGGAATCCAAGGAGGGGTGACTTGCGGGGCTCGGACCAGGTTCTGTTACCCAGAATCCTTTGCAAACCTCAAAATTTGGCTAAAAAAACACATGTCCCTCACATTTCTGTGGCAGAAAGTTCTGGAATCTGAGAGGAGCTACAAATTTCCTTCCACCCAGCGTTCCCCCAAGTCTCCCGATAAAAATGATACCTCACTTGCGTGGGTAGGCCTAGCGCCGGGGACAGGAAACACCCCAAAGCGCAACGTGGACACATCCTAAATTTTGGAAAAAAACAGAGGTGTTTTTTGCGAAGTGCCTACCTGTAGATTTTGGCCTCTAGCTCAGCCGGCACCTAGGGAAACCTACCAAACCTGTGCATTTCTGAAAACTAGAGACCTAGGGGAATCCAAGGAGGGGTGACTTGCGGGGCTCGGACCAGGTTCTGTTACCCAGAATCCTTTGCAAACCTCAAAATTTGGCTAAAAAAACACATGTTCCTCACATTTCTGTGGCAGAAAGTTCTGGAATCTGAGAGGAGCTACAAATTTCCTTCACCCAGCGTTCCCCCAAGTCTCCCGATCAAAATGATACCTCACTTGCGTGGGTAGGCCTAGCGCCGGCGACAGGAAACACCCCAAAGCGCAACGTGGACACATCCTAAATTTTGGAAAAAAACAGAGGTGTTTTTTGCGAAGTGCCTACCTGTAGATTTTGGCCTGTAGCTCAGCAGGCACCTAGGGAAACCTACCAAACCTGTGCATTTCTGAAAACTAGAGACCTAGGGGAATCCAAGGAGGGGTGACTTGCGGGGCTCGGACCAGGTTCTGTTACCCAGAATCCTTTGCAAACCTCAAAATTTGGCTAAAAAAACACATGTTCCTCACATTTCTGTGGCAGAAAGTTCTGGAATCTGAGAGGAGCTACAAATTTCCTTCCACCCAGCGTTCCCCCAAGTCTCCCGATAAAAATGATACCTCACTTGCGTGGGTAGGCCTAGCGCCGGCGACAGGAAACACCCCAAAGCGAAACGTGGACACATCCTAAATTTTTGAAAAAAACGGAGGTGTTTTTTGCGAAGTGCCTACCTGTAGATTTTGGCCTCTAGCTCAGCCGGCACCTAGGGAAACCTACCAAACCTGTGCATTTCTGAAAACTAGAGACCTAGGGGAATCCAAGGAGGGGTGACTTGCGGGGCTCAGACCAGGTTCTGTTACCCAGAATCCTTTGCAAACCTCAAAATTTGGCTAAAAAAACACATGTTCCTCACATTTCTGTGGCAGAAAGTTCTGGAATCTGAGAGGAGCTACAAATCTCCTTCCACCCAGCGTTCCCCCAAGTCTCCCGATAAAAATGATACCTCACTTGCGTGGGTAGGCCTAGCGCCGGCGACAGGAAACACCCCAAAGCGCAACGTGGACACATCCTAAATTTTGGAAAAAAACGGAGGTGTTTTTTGCGAAGTGCCTACCTGTAGATTTTGGCCTGTAGCTCAGCCGGCACCTAGGGAAACCTACCAAACCTGTGCATTTCTGAAAACTAGAGACCTAGGGGAATCCAAGGAGGAGTGACTTGCGGGGCTCGGACCAGGTTCTGTTACCCAGAATCCTTTGCAAACCTCAAAATTTGGCTAAAAAAACACATGTTCCTCACATTTCTGTGGCAGAAAGTTCTGGAATCTGAGAGGAGCTACAAATTTCCTTCACCCAGCGTTCCCCCAAGTCTCCCGATCAAAATGATACCTCACTTGCGTGGGTAGGCCTAGCGCCGGCGACAGGAAACACCCCAAAGCGCAACGTGGACACATCCTAAATTTTGGAAAAAAACAGAGGTGTTTTTTGCGAAGTGCCTACCTGTAGGTTTTGGCCTGTAGCTCAGCAGGCACCTAGGGAAACCTACCAAACCTGTGCATTTCTGAAAACTAGAGACCTAGGGGAATCCAAGGAGGGGTGACTTGCGGGGCTCGGACCAGGTTCTGTTACCCAGAATCCTTTGCAAACCTCAAAATTTGGCTAAAAAAACACATGTTCCTCACATTTCTGTGGCAGAAAGTTCTGGAATCTGAGAGGAGCTACAAATTTCCTTCCACCCAGCGTTCCCCCAAGTCTCCCGATAAAAATGATACCTCACTTGCGTGGGTAGGCCTAGCGCCGGCGACAGGAAACACCCCAAAGCGAAACGTGGACACATCCTAAATTTTGGGAAAAAACGGAGGTGTTTTTTGCGAAGTGCCTACCTGTAGATTTTGGCCTCTAGCTCAGCCGGCACCTAGGGAAACCTACCAAACCTGTGCATTTCTGAAAACTAGAGACCTAGGGGAATCCAAGGAGGGGTGACTTGCGGGGCTCGGACCAGGTTCTGTTACCCAGAATCCTTTGCAAACCTCAAAATTTGGCTAAAAAAACACATGTTCCTCACATTTCTGTGGCAGAAAGTTCTGGAATCTGAGAGGAGCTACAAATCTCCTTCCACCCAGCGTTCCCCCAAGTCTCCCGATAAAAATGATACCTCACTTGCGTGGGTAGGCCTAGCGCCGGCGACAGGAAACACCCCAAAGCGCAACGTGGACACATCCTAAATTTTGGAAAAAAACAGAGGTGTTTTTTGCGAAGTGCCTACCTGTAGATTTTGGCCTCTAGCTCAGCCGGCACCTAGGGAAACCTACCAAACCTGTGCATTTCTGACAACTAGAGACCTAGGGGAATCCAAGGAGGGGTGACTTGCGGGGCTCGGACCAAGTTCTGTTACCCAGAATCCTTTGCAAACCTCAAAATTTGGCTAAAAAAACACATGTTCCTCACATTTCTGTGGCAGAAAGTTCTGGAATCTGAGAGGAGCTACAAATTTCCTTCCACCCAACGTTCCCCCAAGTCTCCCGATAAAAATGATACCTCACTTGCGTGGGTAGGCCTAGCGCCGGCGACAGGAAACACCCCAAAGCGCAACATGGACACATCCTAAATTTTGGAAAAAAACAGAGGTGTTTTTTGCGAAGTGCCTACCTGTAGATTTTGGCCTGTAGCTCAGCCGGCACCTAGGGAAACCTACCAAACCTGTGCATTTCTGAAAACTAGAGACCTAGGGGAATCCAAGGAGGGGTGACTTGCGGGGCTCGGACCAGGTTCTGTTACCCAGAATCCTTTGCAAACCTCAAAATTTGGCTAAAAAAACACATGTTCCTCACATTTCTGTGGCAGAAAGTTCTGGAATCTGAGAGGAGCTACAAATTTCCTTCCACCCAGCGTTCCCCCAAGTCTCCCGATAAAAATGATACCTCACTTGCGTGGGTAGGCCTAGCGCCGGCGACAGGAAACACCCCAAAGCGAAACGTGGACACATCCTAAATTTTTGAAAAAAACGGAGGTGTTTTTTGCGAAGTGCCTACCTGTAGATTTTGGCCTCTAGCTCAGCCGGCACCTAGGGAAACCTACCAAACCTGTGCATTTCTGAAAACTAGAGACCTAGGGGAATCCAAGGAGGGGTGACTTGCGGGGCTCAGACCAGGTTCTGTTACCCAGAATCCTTTGCAAACCTCAAAATTTGGCTAAAAAAACACATGTTCCTCACATTTCTGTGGCAGAAAGTTCTGGAATCTGAGAGGAGCTACAAATCTCCTTCCACCCAGCGTTCCCCCAAGTCTCCCGATAAAAATGATACCTCACTTGCGTGGGTAGGCCTAGCGCCGGCGACAGGAAACACCCCAAAGCGCAACGTGGACACATCCTAAATTTTGGAAAAAAACGGAGGTGTTTTTTGCGAAGTGCCTACCTGTAGATTTTGGCCTGTAGCTCAGCCGGCACCTAGGGAAACCTACCAAACCTGTGCATTTCTGAAAACTAGAGACCTAGGGGAATCCAAGGAGGAGTGACTTGCGGGGCTCGGACCAGGTTCTGTTACCCAGAATCCTTTGCAAACCTCAAAATTTGGCTAAAAAAACACATGTTCCTCACATTTCTGTGGCAGAAAGTTCTGGAATCTGAGAGGAGCTACAAATTTCCTTCACCCAGCGTTCCCCCAAGTCTCCCGATCAAAATGATACCTCACTTGCGTGGGTAGGCCTAGCGCCGGCGACAGGAAACACCCCAAAGCGCAACGTGGACACATCCTAAATTTTGGAAAAAAACAGAGGTGTTTTTTGCGAAGTGCCTACCTGTAGGTTTTGGCCTGTAGCTCAGCAGGCACCTAGGGAAACCTACCAAACCTGTGCATTTCTGAAAACTAGAGACCTAGGGGAATCCAAGGAGGGGTGACTTGCGGGGCTCGGACCAGGTTCTGTTACCCAGAATCCTTTGCAAACCTCAAAATTTGGCTAAAAAAACACATGTTCCTCACATTTCTGTGGCAGAAAGTTCTGGAATCTGAGAGGAGCTACAAATTTCCTTCCACCCAGCGTTCCCCCAAGTCTCCCGATAAAAATGATACCTCACTTGCGTGGGTAGGCCTAGCGCCGGCGACAGGAAACACCCCAAAGCGAAACGTGGACACATCCTAAATTTTGGGAAAAAACGGAGGTGTTTTTTGCGAAGTGCCTACCTGTAGATTTTGGCCTCTAGCTCAGCCGGCACCTAGGGAAACCTACCAAACCTGTGCATTTCTGAAAACTAGAGACCTAGGGGAATCCAAGGAGGGGTGACTTGCGGGGCTCGGACCAGGTTCTGTTACCCAGAATCCTTTGCAAACCTCAAAATTTGGCTAAAAAAACACATGTTCCTCACATTTCTGTGGCAGAAAGTTCTGGAATCTGAGAGGAGCTACAAATCTCCTTCCACCCAGCGTTCCCCCAAGTCTCCCGATAAAAATGATACCTCACTTGCGTGGGTAGGCCTAGCGCCGGCGACAGGAAACACCCCAAAGCGCAACGTGGACACATCCTAAATTTTGGAAAAAAACAGAGGTGTTTTTTGCGAAGTGCCTACCTGTAGATTTTGGCCTCTAGCTCAGCCGGCACCTAGGGAAACCTACCAAACCTGTGCATTTCTGACAACTAGAGACCTAGGGGAATCCAAGGAGGGGTGACTTGCGGGGCTCGGACCAAGTTCTGTTACCCAGAATCCTTTGCAAACCTCAAAATTTGGCTAAAAAAACACATGTTCCTCACATTTCTGTGGCAGAAAGTTCTGGAATCTGAGAGGAGCTACAAATTTCCTTCCACCCAACGTTCCCCCAAGTCTCCCGATAAAAATGATACCTCACTTGCGTGGGTAGGCCTAGCGCCGGCGACAGGAAACACCCCAAAGCGCAACATGGACACATCCTAAATTTTGGAAAAAAACAGAGGTGTTTTTTGCGAAGTGCCTACCTGTAGATTTTGGCCTGTAGCTCAGCCGGCACCTAGGGAAACCTACCAAACCTGTGCATTTCTGAAAACTAGAGACCTAGGGGAATCCAAGGAGGGGTGACTTGCGGGGCTCGGACCAGGTTCTGTTACCCAGAATCCTTTGCAAACCTCAAAATTTGGCTAAAAAAACACATGTCCCTCACATTTCTGTGACAGAAAGTTCTGGAACCTGAGAGGAGCTACAAATTTCCTTCCACCCAGCGTTCCCACAAGTCTCCCGATAAAAATGATACCTCACTTGCGTGGGTAGGCCTAGCGCCGGCGACAGGAAACACCCCAAAGCGCAACGTGGACACATCCTAAATTTTGGAAAAAAACAGAGGTGTTTTTTGCGAAGTGCCTACCTGTAGATTTTGGCCTCTAGCTCAGCCGGCACCTAGGGAAACCTACCAAACCTGTGCATTTCTGAAAACTAGAGACCTAGGGGAATCCAAGGAGGGGTGACTTGCGGGGCTCGGACCAGGTTCTGTTACCCAGAATCCTTTGCAAACCTCAAAATTTGGCTAAAAAAACACATGTCCCTCACATTTCTGTGGCAGAAAGTTCTGGAATCTGAGAGGAGCTACAAATTTCCTTCCACCCAGCGTTCCCCCAAGTCTCCCGATAAAAATGATACCTCACTTGCGTGGGTAGGCCTAGTGCCGGCGACAGGAAACACCCCAAAGCGCAACGTGGACACATCCTAAATTTTGGAAAAAAACAGAGGTGTTTTTTGCGAAGTGCCTACCTGTAGATTTTGGCCTCTAGCTCAGCCGGCACCTAGGGAAACCTACCAAACCTGTGCATTCCTGAAAACTAGAGACCTAGCGGAATCCAAGGAGGGGTGACTTGCGGGGCTCGGACCAGGTTCTGTTACCCAGAATCCTTTGCAAACCTCAAAATTTGGCTAAAAAAACACATGTTCCTCACATTTCTGTGGCAGAAAGTTCTGGAATCTGAGAGGAGCTACAAATTTCCTTCCACCCAGCGTTCCCCCAAGTCTCCCGATAAAAATGATACCTCACTTGCGTGGGTAGGCCTAGCGCCGGCGACAGGAAACACCCCAAAGCGCAACGTGGACACATCCTAAATTTTGGAAAAAAACAGAGGTGTTTTTTGCGAAGTGCCTACCTGTAGATTTTGGCCTCTAGCTCAGCCGGCACCTAGGGAAACCTACCAAACCTGTGCATTTCTGACAACTAGAGACCTAGGGGAATCCAAGGAGGGGTGACTTGCGGGGCTCGGACCAAGTTCTGTTACCCAGAATCCTTTGCAAACCTCAAAATTTGGCTAAACAAACACATGTTCCTCACATTTCTGTGGCAGAAAGTTCTGGAATCTGAGAGGAGCTACAAATTTCCTTCCACCCAGCGTTCCCCCAAGTCTCCCGATAAAAATGATACCTCACTTGTGTGGGTAGGCCTAGCGCCGGCTACAGGAAACACCCCAAAAGCGCAACGTGGACACATCCTAAATTTTGGAAAAAAACAGAGGTGTTTTTTGCGAAGTGCCTACCTGTAGATTTTGGCCTCTAGCTCAACCGGCACCTAGGGAAACCTACCAAACCTGTGCATTTCTGAAAACTAGAGACCTAGGGGAATCCAAGGAGGGGTGACTTGCGGGGCTCGGACCAGGTTCTGTTACCCAGAATCCTTTGCAAACCTCAAAATTTGGCTAAAAAAACACATGTTCCTCACATTTCTGTGGCAGAAAGTTCTGGAATCTGAGAGGAGCTACAAATCTCCTTCCACCCAGCGTTCCCCCAAGTCTCCCGATAAAAATGATACCTCACTTGCGTGGGTAGGCCTAGCGCCGGCGACAGGAAACACCCCAAAGCGCAACGTGGACACATCCTAAATTTTTGAAAAAAACAGAGGTGTTTTTTGCGAAGTGCCTACCTGTAGATTTTGGCCTCTAGCTCAGCCGGCACCTAGGGAAACCTACCAAACCTGTGCATTTCTGACAACTAGAGACCTAGGGGAATCCAAGGAGGGGTGACTTGTGGGGCTCGGACCAAGTTCTGTTACCCAGAATCCTTTGCAAACCTCAAAATTTGGCTAAAAAAACACATGTTCCTCACATTTCTGTGGCAGAAAGTTCTGGAATCTGAGAGGAGCTACAAATTTCCTTCCACCCAACGTTCCCCCAAGTCTCCCGATAAAAATGATACCTCACTTGCGTGGGTAGGCCTAGCGCCGGCGACAGGAAACACCCCAAAGCGCAACATGGACACATCCTAAATTTTGGAAAAAAACAGAGGTGTTTTTTGCGAAGTGCCTACCTGTAGATTTTGGCCTGTAGCTCAGCCGGCACCTAGGGAAACCTACCAAACCTGTGCATTTCTGAAAACTAGAGACCTAGGGGAATCCAAGGAGGGGTGACTTGCGGGGCTCGGACCAGGTTCTGTTACCCAGAATCCTTTGCAAACCTCAAAATTTGGCTAAAAAAACACATGTCCCTCACATTTCTGTGACAGAAAGTTCTGGAACCTGAGAGGAGCTACAAATTTCCTTCCACCCAGCGTTCCCACAAGTCTCCCGATAAAAATGATACCTCACTTGCGTGGGTAGGCCTAGCGCCGGTGACAGGAAACACCCCAAAGCGCAACGTGGACACATCCTAAATTTTGGAAAAAAACAGAGGTGTTTTTTGCGAAGTGCCTACCTGTAGATTTTGGCCTCTAGCTCAGCCGGCACCTAGGGAAACCTACCAAACCTGTGCATTTCTGAAAACTAGAGACCTAGGGGAATCCAAGGAGGGGTGACTTGCGGGGCTCGGACCAGGTTCTGTTACCCAGAATCCTTTGCAAACCTCAAAATTTGGCTAAAAAAACACATGTCCCTCACATTTCTGTGGCAGAAAGTTCTGGAATCTGAGAGGAGCTACAAATTTCCTTCCACCCAGCGTTCCCCCAAGTCTCCCGATAAAAATGATACCTCACTTGCGTGGGTAGGCCTAGTGCCGGCGACAGGAAACACCCCAAAGCGCAACGTGGACACATCCTAAATTTTGGAAAAAAACAGAGGTGTTTTTTGCGAAGTGCCTACCTGTAGATTTTGGCCTCTAGCTCAGCCGGCACCTAGGGAAACCTACCAAACCTGTGCATTCCTGAAAACTAGAGACCTAGCGGAATCCAAGGAGGGGTGACTTGCGGGGCTCGGACCAGGTTCTGTTACCCAGAATCCTTTGCAAACCTCAAAATTTGGCTAAAAAAACAAATGTTCCTCACATTTCTGTGGCAGAAAGTTCTGGAATCTGAGAGGAGCTACAAATTTCCTTCCACCCAGCGTTCCCCCAAGTCTCCCGATAAAAATGATACCTCACTTGCGTGGGTAGGCCTAGCGCCGGCGACAGGAAACACCCCAAAGCGCAACGTGGACACATCCTAAATTTTGGAAAAAAACAGAGGTGTTTTTTGCGAAGTGCCTACCTGTAGATTTTGGCCTCTAGCTCAGCCGGCACCTAGGGAAACCTACCAAACCTGTGCATTTCTGACAACTAGAGACCTAGGGGAATCCAAGGAGGGGTGACTTGCGGGGCTCGGACCAAGTTCTGTTACCCAGAATCCTTTGCAAACCTCAAAATTTGGCTAAAAAAACACATGTTCCTCACATTTCTGTGGCAGAAAGTTCTGGAATCTGAGAGGAGCTACAAATTTCCTTCCACCCAACGTTCCCCCAAGTCTCCCGATAAAAATGATACCTCACTTGCGTGGGTAGGCCTAGCGCCGGCGACAGGAAACACCCCAAAGCGCAACGTGGACACATCCTAAATTTTGGAAAAAAACAGAGGTGTTTTTTGCGAAGTGCCTACCTGTAGATTTTGGCCTGTAGCTCAGCCGGCACCTAGGGAAACCTACCAAACCTGTGCATTTCTGACAACTAGAGACCTAGGGGAATCCAAGGAGGGGTGACTTGCGGGGCTCGGACCAAGTTCTGTTACCCAGAATCCTTTGCAAACCTCAAAATTTGGCTAAAAAAACACATGTTCCTCACATTTCTGTGGCAGAAAGTTCTGGAATCTGAGAGGAGCTACAAATTTCCTTCCACCCAACGTTCCCCCAAGTCTCCCGATAAAAATGATACCTCACTTGCGTGGGTAGGCCTAGCGCCGGCGACAGGAAACACCCCAAAGCGCAACATGGACACATCCTAAATTTTGGAAAAAAACAGAGGTGTTTTTTGCGAAGTGCCTACCTGTAGATTTTGGCCTGTAGCTCAGCCGGCACCTAGGGAAACCTACCAAACCTGTGCATTTCTGAAAACTAGAGACCTAGGGGAATCCAAGGAGGGGTGACTTGCGGGGCTCGGACCAGGTTCTGTTACCCAGAATCCTTTGCAAACCTCAAAATTTGGCTAAAAAAACACATGTCCCTCACATTTCTGTGACAGAAAGTTCTGGAACCTGAGAGGAGCTACAAATTTCCTTCCACCCAGCGTTCCCACAAGTCTCCCGATAAAAATGATACCTCACTTGCGTGGGTAGGCCTAGCGCCGGCGACAGGAAACACCCCAAAGCGCAACGTGGACACATCCTAAATTTTGGAAAAAAACAGAGGTGTTTTTTGCGAAGTGCCTACCTGTAGATTTTGGCCTCTAGCTCAGCCGGCACCTAGGGAAACCTACCAAACCTGTGCATTTCTGAAAACTAGAGACCTAGGGGAATCCAAGGAGGGGTGACTTGCGGGGCTCGGACCAGGTTCTGTTACCCAGAATCCTTTGCAAACCTCAAAATTTGGCTAAAAAAACACATGTCCCTCACATTTCTGTGGCAGAAAGTTCTGGAATCTGAGAGGAGCTACAAATTTCCTTCCACCCAGCGTTCCCCCAAGTCTCCCGATAAAAATGATACCTCACTTGCGTGGGTAGGCCTAGCGCCGGCGACAGGAAACACCCCAAAGCGCAACGTGGACACATCCTAAATTTTGGAAAAAAACAGAGGTGTTTTTTTGCGAAGTGCCTACCTGTAGATTTTGGCCTCTAGCTCAGCCGGCACCTAGGGAAACCTACCAAACCTGTGCATTCCTGAAAACTAGAGACCTAGGGGAATCCAAGGAGGGGTGACTTGCGGGGCTCGGACCAGGTTCTGTTACCCAGAATCCTTTGCAAACCTCAAAATTTGGCTAAAAAAACACATGTTCCTCACATTTCTGTGGCAGAAAGTTCTGGAATCTGAGAGGAGCTACAAATTTCCTTCCACCCAGCGTTCCCCCAAGTCTCCCGATAAAAATGATACCTCACTTGCGTGGGTAGGCCTAGCGCCGGCGACAGGAAACACCCCAAAGCGCAACGTGGACACATCCTAAATTTTGGAAAAAAACAGAGGTGTTTTTTGCGAAGTGCCTACCTGTAGATTTTGGCCTCTAGCTCAGCCGGCACCTAGGGAAACCTACCAAACCTGTGCATTTCTGACAACTAGAGACCTAGGGGAATCCAAGGAGGGGTGACTTGCGGGGCTCGGACCAAGTTCTGTTACCCAGAATCCTTTGCAAACCTCAAAATTTGGCTAAAAAAACACATGTTCCTCACATTTCTGTGGCAGAAAGTTCTGGAATCTGAGAGGAGCTACAAATTTCCTTCCACCCAACGTTCCCCCAAGTCTCCCGATAAAAATGATACCTCACTTGCGTGGGTAGGCCTGGCGCCGGCGACAGGAAACACCCCAAAGCGCAACGTGGACACATCCTAAATTTTGGAAAAAAACAGAGGTGTTTTTTGCGAAGTGCCTACCTGTAGATTTTGGCCTGTAGCTCAGCCGGCACCTAGGGAAACCTACCAAACCTGTGCATTTCTGAAAACTAGAGACCTAGGGGAATCCAAGGAGGGGTGACTTGCGGGGCTCGGACCAGGTTCTGTTACCCAGAATCCTTTGCAAACCTCAAAATTTGGCTAAAAAAACACATGTCCCTCACATTTCTGTGGCAGAAAGTTCTGGAATCTGAGAGGAGCTACAAATTTCCTTCCACCCAGCGTTCCCACAAGTCTCCCGATAAAAATGATACCTCACTTGCGTGGGTAGGCCTAGCGCCGGCGACAGGAAACACCCCAAAGCGCAACGTGGACACATCCTAAATTTTGGAAAAAAACAGAGGTGTTTTTTGCGAAGTGCCTACCTGTAGATTTTGGCCTCTAGCTCAGCCGGCACCTAGGGAAACCTACCAAACCTGTGCATTTCTGAAAACTAGAGACCTAGGGGAATCCAAGGAGGGGTGACTTGCGGGGCTCGGACCAGGTTCTGTTACCCAGAATCCTTTGCAAACCTCAAAATTTGGCTAAAAAAACACATGTCCCTCACATTTCTGTGGCAGAAAGTTCTGGAATCTGAGAGGAGCTACAAATTTCCTTCCACCCAGCGTTCCCCCAAGTCTCCCGATAAAAATGATACCTCACTTGCGTGGGTAGGCCTAGCGCCGGGGACAGGAAACACCCCAAAGCGCAACGTGGACACATCCTAAATTTTGGAAAAAAACAGGTGTTTTTTGCGAAGTGCCTACCTGTAGATTTTGGCCTCTAGCTCAGCCGGCACCTAGGGAAACCTACCAAACCTGTGCATTTCTGAAAACTAGAGACCTAGGGGAATCCAAGGAGGGGTGACTTGCGGGGCTCGGACCAGGTTCTGTTACCCAGAATCCTTTGCAAACCTCAAAATTTGGCTAAAAAAACACATGTTCCTCACATTTCTGTGGCAGAAAGTTCTGGAATCTGAGAGGAGCTTCAAATTTCCTTCACCCAGCGTTCCCCCAAGTCTCCCGATCAAAATGATACCTCACTTGCGTGGGTAGGCCTAGCGCCGGCGACAGGAAACACCCCAAAGCGCAACGTGGACACATCCTAAATTTTGGAAAAAAACAGAGGTGTTTTTTGCGAAGTGCCTACCTGTAGATTTTGGCCTCTAGCTCAGCCGGCACCTAGGGAAACCTACCAAACCTGTGCATTTCTGACAACTAGAGACCTAGGGGAATCCAAGGAGGGGTGACTTGCGGGGCTCGGACCAAGTTCTGTTACCCAGAATCCTTTGCAAACCTCAAAATTTGGCTAAAAAAACACATGTTCCTCACATTTCTGTGGCAGAAAGTTCTGGAATCTGAGAGGAGCTACGAAATTTCCTTCCACCCAACGTTCCCCCAAGTCTCCCGATAAAAATGATACCTCACTTGCGTGGGTAGGCCTAGCGCCGGCGACAGGAAACACCCCAAAGCGCAACATGGACACATCCTAAATTTTGGAAAAAAACAGAGGTGTTTTTTGCGAAGTGCCTACCTGTAGATTTTGGCCTGTAGCTCAGCCGGCACCTAGGGAAACCTACCAAACCTGTGCATTTCTGAAAACTAGAGACCTAGGGGAATCCAAGGAGGGGTGACTTGCGGGGCTCGGACCAGGTTCTGTTACCCAGAATCCTTTGCAAACCTCAAAATTTGGCTAAAAAAACACATGTCCCTCACATTTCTGTGGCAGAAAGTTCTGGAATCTGAGAGGAGCTACAAATCTCCTTCCACCCAGCGTTCCCCCAAGTCTCCCGATAAAAATGATACCTCACTTGCGTGGCTAGGCCTAGCGCCGGCGACAGGAAACACCCCAAAGCGCAACGTGGACACATCCTAAATTTTGGGAAAAAACGGAGGTGTTTTTTGCGAAGTGCCTACCTGTAGATTTTGGCCTCTAGCTCAGCCGGCACCTAGGGAAACCTACCAAACCTGTGCATTTCTGAAAACTAGAGACCTAGGGGAATCCAAGGAGGGGTGACTTGCGGGGCTCGGACCAGGTTCTGTTACCCAGAATCCTTTGCAAACCTCAAAATTTGGCTAAAAAAACACATGTTCCTCACATTTCTGTGGCAGAAAGTTCTGGAATCTGAGAGGAGCTACAAATCTCCTTCCACCCAGCGTTCCCCCAAGTCTCCCGATAAAAATGATACCTCACTTGCGTGGGTAGGCCTAGCGCCGGCGACAGGAAACACCCCAAAGCGCAACGTGGACACATCCTAAATTTTGGAAAAAAACAGAGGTGTTTTTTGCGAAGTGCCTACCTGTAGATTTTGGCCTCTAGCTCAGCCGGCACCTAGGGAAACCTACCAAACCTGTGCATTTCTGACAACTAGAGACCTAGGGGAATCCAAGGAGGGGTGACTTGCGGGGCTCGGACCAAGTTCTGTTACCCAGAATCCTTTGCAAACCTCAAAATTTGGCTAAAAAAACACATGTTCCTCACATTTCTGTGGCAGAAAGTTCTGGAATCTGAGAGGAGCTACAAATTTCCTTCCACCCAACGTTCCCCCAAGTCTCCCGATAAAAATGATACCTCACTTGCGTGGGTAGGCCTAGCGCCGGCGACAGGAAACACCCCAAAGCGCAACATGGACACATCCTAAATTTTGGAAAAAAACAGAGGTGTTTTTTGCGAAGTGCCTACCTGTAGATTTTGGCCTGTAGCTCAGCCGGCACCTAGGGAAACCTACCAAACCTGTGCATTTCTGAAAACTAGAGACCTAGGGGAATCCAAGGAGGGGTGACTTGCGGGGCTCGGACCAGGTTCTGTTACCCAGAATCCTTTGCAAACCTCAAAATTTGGCTAAAAAAACACATGTCCCTCACATTTCTGTGACAGAAAGTTCTGGAACCTGAGAGGAGCTACAAATTTCCTTCCACCCAGCGTTCCCACAAGTCTCCCGATAAAAATGATACCTCACTTGCGTGGGTAGGCCTAGCGCCGGCGACAGGAAACACCCCAAAGCGCAACGTGGACACATCCTAAATTTTGGAAAAAAACAGAGGTGTTTTTTGCGAAGTGCCTACCTGTAGATTTTGGCCTGTAGCTCAGCCGGCACCTAGGGAAACCTACCAAACCTGTGCATTTCTGAAAACTAGAGACCTAGGGGAATCCAAGGAGGGGTGACTTGCGGGGCTCGGACCAGGTTCTGTTACCCAGAATCCTTTGCAAACCTCAAAATTTGGCTAAAAAAACACATGTCCCTCACATTTCTGTGGCAGAAAGTTCTGGAATCTGAGAGGAGCTACAAATTTCCTTCCACCCAGCGTTCCCCCAAGTCTCCCGATAAAAATGATACCTCACTTGCGTGGGTAGGCCTAGTGCCGGCGACAGGAAACACCCCAAAGCGCAACGTGGACACATCCTAAATTTTGGAAAAAAACAGAGGTGTTTTTTGCGAAGTGCCTACCTGTAGATTTTGGCCTCTAGCTCAGCCGGCACCTAGGGAAACCTACCAAACCTGTGCATTCCTGAAAACTAGAGACCTAGCGGAATCCAAGGAGGGGTGACTTGCGGGGCTCGGACCAGGTTCTGTTACCCAGAATCCTTTGCAAACCTCAAAATTTGGCTAAAAAAACACATGTTCCTCACATTTCTGTGGCAGAAAGTTCTGGAATCTGAGAGGAGCTACAAATTTCCTTCCACCCAGCGTTCCCCCAAGTCTCCCGATAAAAATGATACCTCACTTGCGTGGGTAGGCCTAGCGCCGGCGACAGGAAACACCCCAAAGCGCAACGTGGACACATCCTAAATTTTGGAAAAAAACAGAGGTGTTTTTTGCGAAGTGCCTACCTGTAGATTTTGGCCTCTAGCTCAGCCGGCACCTAGGGAAACCTACCAAACCTGTGCATTTCTGACAACTAGAGACCTAGGGGAATCCAAGGAGGGGTGACTTGCGGGGCTCGGACCAAGTTCTGTTACCCAGAATCCTTTGCAAACCTCAAAATTTGGCTAAACAAACACATGTTCCTCACATTTCTGTGGCAGAAAGTTCTGGAATCTGAGAGGAGCTACAAATTTCCTTCCACCCAGCGTTCCCCCAAGTCTCCCGATAAAAATGATACCTCACTTGTGTGGGTAGGCCTAGCGCCGGCTACAGGAAACACCCCAAAAGCGCAACGTGGACACATCCTAAATTTTGGAAAAAAACAGAGGTGTTTTTTGCGAAGTGCCTACCTGTAGATTTTGGCCTCTAGCTCAACCGGCACCTAGGGAAACCTACCAAACCTGTGCATTTCTGAAAACTAGAGACCTAGGGGAATCCAAGGAGGGGTGACTTGCGGGGCTCGGACCAGGTTCTGTTACCCAGAATCCTTTGCAAACCTCAAAATTTGGCTAAAAAAACACATGTTCCTCACATTTCTGTGGCAGAAAGTTCTGGAATCTGAGAGGAGCTACAAATCTCCTTCCACCCAGCGTTCCCCCAAGTCTCCCGATAAAAATGATACCTCACTTGCGTGGGTAGGCCTAGCGCCGGCGACAGGAAACACCCCAAAGCGCAACGTGGACACATCCTAAATTTTTGAAAAAAACAGAGGTGTTTTTTGCGAAGTGCCTACCTGTAGATTTTGGCCTCTAGCTCAGCCGGCACCTAGGGAAACCTACCAAACCTGTGCATTTCTGACAACTAGAGACCTAGGGGAATCCAAGGAGGGGTGACTTGTGGGGCTCGGACCAAGTTCTGTTACCCAGAATCCTTTGCAAACCTCAAAATTTGGCTAAAAAAACACATGTTCCTCACATTTCTGTGGCAGAAAGTTCTGGAATCTGAGAGGAGCTACAAATTTCCTTCCACCCAACGTTCCCCCAAGTCTCCCGATAAAAATGATACCTCACTTGCGTGGGTAGGCCTAGCGCCGGCGACAGGAAACACCCCAAAGCGCAACATGGACACATCCTAAATTTTGGAAAAAAACAGAGGTGTTTTTTGCGAAGTGCCTACCTGTAGATTTTGGCCTGTAGCTCAGCCGGCACCTAGGGAAACCTACCAAACCTGTGCATTTCTGAAAACTAGAGACCTAGGGGAATCCAAGGAGGGGTGACTTGCGGGGCTCGGACCAGGTTCTGTTACCCAGAATCCTTTGCAAACCTCAAAATTTGGCTAAAAAAACACATGTCCCTCACATTTCTGTGACAGAAAGTTCTGGAACCTGAGAGGAGCTACAAATTTCCTTCCACCCAGCGTTCCCACAAGTCTCCCGATAAAAATGATACCTCACTTGCGTGGGTAGGCCTAGCGCCGGCGACAGGAAACACCCCAAAGCGCAACGTGGACACATCCTAAATTTTGGAAAAAAACAGAGGTGTTTTTTGCGAAGTGCCTACCTGTAGATTTTGGCCTCTAGCTCAGCCGGCACCTAGGGAAACCTACCAAACCTGTGCATTTCTGAAAACTAGAGACCTAGGGGAATCCAAGGAGGGGTGACTTGCGGGGCTCGGACCAGGTTCTGTTACCCAGAATCCTTTGCAAACCTCAAAATTTGGCTAAAAAAACACATGTCCCTCACATTTCTGTGGCAGAAAGTTCTGGAATCTGAGAGGAGCTACAAATTTCCTTCCACCCAGCGTTCCCCCAAGTCTCCCGATAAAAATGATACCTCACTTGCGTGGGTAGGCCTAGTGCCGGCGACAGGAAACACCCCAAAGCGCAACGTGGACACATCCTAAATTTTGGAAAAAAACAGAGGTGTTTTTTGCGAAGTGCCTACCTGTAGATTTTGGCCTCTAGCTCAGCCGGCACCTAGGGAAACCTACCAAACCTGTGCATTCCTGAAAACTAGAGACCTAGCGGAATCCAAGGAGGGGTGACTTGCGGGGCTCGGACCAGGTTCTGTTACCCAGAATCCTTTGCAAACCTCAAAATTTGGCTAAAAAAACAAATGTTCCTCACATTTCTGTGGCAGAAAGTTCTGGAATCTGAGAGGAGCTACAAATTTCCTTCCACCCAGCGTTCCCCCAAGTCTCCCGATAAAAATGATACCTCACTTGCGTGGGTAGGCCTAGCGCCGGCGACAGGAAACACCCCAAAGCGCAACGTGGACACATCCTAAATTTTGGAAAAAAAACAGAGGTGTTTTTTGCGAAGTGCCTACCTGTAGATTTTGGCCTCTAGCTCAGCCGGCACCTAGGGAAACCTACCAAACCTGTGCATTTCTGACAACTAGAGACCTAGGGGAATCCAAGGAGGGGTGACTTGCGGGGCTCGGACCAAGTTCTGTTACCCAGAATCCTTTGCAAACCTCAAAATTTGGCTAAAAAAACACATGTTCCTCACATTTCTGTGGCAGAAAGTTCTGGAATCTGAGAGGAGCTACAAATTTCCTTCCACCCAACGTTCCCCCAAGTCTCCCGATAAAAATGATACCTCACTTGCGTGGGTAGGCCTAGCGCCGGCGACAGGAAACACCCCAAAGCGCAACGTGGACACATCCTAAATTTTGGAAAAAAACAGAGGTGTTTTTTGCGAAGTGCCTACCTGTAGATTTTGGCCTGTAGCTCAGCCGGCACCTAGGGAAACCTACCAAACCTGTGCATTTCTGACAACTAGAGACCTAGGGGAATCCAAGGAGGGGTGACTTGCGGGGCTCGGACCAAGTTCTGTTACCCAGAATCCTTTGCAAACCTCAAAATTTGGCTAAAAAAACACATGTTCCTCACATTTCTGTGGCAGAAAGTTCTGGAATCTGAGAGGAGCTACAAATTTCCTTCCACCCAACGTTCCCCCAAGTCTCCCGATAAAAATGATACCTCACTTGCGTGGGTAGGCCTAGCGCCGGCGACAGGAAACACCCCAAAGCGCAACATGGACACATCCTAAATTTTGGAAAAAAACAGAGGTGTTTTTTGCGAAGTGCCTACCTGTAGATTTTGGCCTGTAGCTCAGCCGGCACCTAGGGAAACCTACCAAACCTGTGCATTTCTGAAAACTAGAGACCTAGGGGAATCCAAGGAGGGGTGACTTGCGGGGCTCGGACCAGGTTCTGTTACCCAGAATCCTTTGCAAACCTCAAAATTTGGCTAAAAAAACACATGTCCCTCACATTTCTGTGACAGAAAGTTCTGGAACCTGAGAGGAGCTACAAATTTCCTTCCACCCAGCGTTCCCACAAGTCTCCCGATAAAAATGATACCTCACTTGCGTGGGTAGGCCTAGCGCCGGCGACAGGAAACACCCCAAAGCGCAACGTGGACACATCCTAAATTTTGGAAAAAAACAGAGGTGTTTTTTGCGAAGTGCCTACCTGTAGATTTTGGCCTCTAGCTCAGCCGGCACCTAGGGAAACCTACCAAACCTGTGCATTTC